>NC_065595.1:42183449-42808449 GCF_024542745.1 Macaca thibetana thibetana
TTTAAATTTTTTCCTGAGATTTCTAGTGTTTTTCACTTCCATTTTAAATGAATTATTCATGAGCTGTCTTGGTAAATTTATTGGGCAGGCTCTCCAACCTTAGAGTGTAATTTTAAATTTTGTTAATACACCAACCTGCCCCACAACCCATCCTCTCATGTCAAATGGATGAATATTCATTTTAGGAACTTAAGTGGGATGTCCAGAGTTAGGGCTTTTAGTTGTCTATTGTTTATGTATTTTGGCTCAGTGTTATTTTTAACAGAAACTCTAGTCTTCTAACTGTCTACTTGTAAGCTTTGGTGGAAATGATTCCAACTTCATTTCTACCCAACCACCATCCATTCTCTAAGAAATGTTGGCCACAGGCAAGACTGGAAAGTCAGTATTCTCCCTCTGTCCACATCATTTTGAATCCCTATGGTGTTGCACCCTTTGGGTGTTCAATGCAGTGTACTATTCCCTCTTACCATGTCTTCTGCTATGAAAAAAAGAGATACTACCAACAATCACACTTCCTTGTCAATGTAAGTTAATGTTTTTCTACACCTTTGTGTATCCCCAGACTAATGAACTGTTTTCCACAGGTGAAAGAGGGAGGGAGCAAGCACGCGGGAGTGAGCGAGCGTGGGAAAGAGAAGGAAAGAGAAGGAAAGAGGGGGAGAGAGAAGGAAGGAAAGAGGGGGAGAGAGAAGGAAGGAAAGAGGGGGAGAGAAAGAAGCAAAGAAGAGAGAAAAAGAAAGGCAAGAGAAAGGCAAGAAGGAAGGCAAGAAGGAAGGCAAGAAGGAAGGCAAGAAGGAAGGCAAGAAGGAAGGCAAGAAGGAAGGCAAGAAGGAAGGCAAGAAGGAAGGCAAGAAGGAAGGCAAGAAGGAAGGCAAGAAGGAAGGCAAGAAGGAAGGAAAGAAGGAAGGAAAGAAGGAAGGAAAGAAGGAAGGCAAGAAGGAAGGAAAGAGGGAAGGAAGGAAAGAGAAGGAAGGAAAAAAGGAGGAGAAACTGTACTACTTTGACTAAACATCAACTATCCATCAGAAACGATGCTATAAACCTCTTACATTCAACTTTCCCTATTTGTGAGCTCTGCATTCATGGATTCAGCCAACTGTAGTAAAAAAAAAAAATACTCAAAAAATTATGTGTATACTGAGCTTATAGACTCTTTCTGGTCATCATTCCCTAAACAATACTGTGTAACAACAATTTACACAGCATTTACATTGTATTAGGTATTATAAATAGTCTAGGGATTAAAGTATATGGGAGGATGTGCACAGATGTTATCTGCATATACCATGCCATTTCACATCAGGCACTTGACACCAAAATCAGGCATCTGCAGATTTTGGTGTCTGTGAGAGGATCTGCAACCAAATCCCCATGGATACCAAGGGGCAACTGCATTTGCTAAACCATTTATTTTCACAGCAAATCTATAATATATTATTATTGGAACCATTTTTTAGATGATAAAAATGGAACTTAGAAAGTTATGTTCTTCATTTAAGGTTTCAGACAAGAGCCAGAATTTGAACCAGTTATGTAGGGCCATATGCCTTTGAAATCTCACCATGGAGCTCAAGACTCCATTTCAAGGATTCCACTTGCAGATAATGCACTGCTTTGTTTTCTGGAATTTTCCATCATGTTGTCTCTTTCTTACTTGGAGTTTCCATAGCACTAAGAGTCTGTGCCACAAAAATTACAATTTTACTGTATGTTGCCATATGTTATAGTAATGGTTTTATTTGGATCTAGCAACTTTCTAACAAGACTATAAGTTATTTCTAAGTACCACATACCTTGTTTTTGAAAATATACTCAGAGCACCTGGGCTAGTGATCTGTGCATGGAAAATATTTTTAAATCCTATTGACCTTCTGATAGTTGGTTTGATATAATGGGATGAGGTTAGTTTCCCAAAGAGTGTGGAGGAAAATGAGAAAAATGAGAAATAGTGCCTATGACAAGCTTCTTATCTGGGGTATCTGTGAAGTCTCTACCTAATATTCTTTTTCCATATAGGCTGTATATTAAAGCAGCTAATCAGGAAAATTTTTAATTACCACATTTGTAAAATGATACGTCCTGAAACTACACTGTGCAGTTCTGGGGATTTACTGTGAGTCAGGGATTCACAAATTTCACCCCTGAACTGTGCAGTGCAGGGACGGCCCTGTCAACACCCATTCCTCCCTTTCTTAGTCAATTTTCTGCTCCTATAACAGAATGCCTGAGACTGAATAACTTATGAAGAAAATAAATTCACTTCATATAATTCTGGTAGTCAGGAAGTTCACAATCAAGGGGTCCATATCTGGTGAGGACCTTCCTGCTGTCATCTCATGGTAGAAGGTGGAGCCAGAGTGTGTGTGCAGGAGAAAAAGCGAGGGGCGGGGGTGGGGGTTGGGGCAAACTCATCTTTATTTTTAATCAGAAAACCATTCCCATGATAATGGCATTAATTTATTCAGGAGGGTGTGGCCTAATCCCCTTTTACAGGTGCCACCTCTCAACAATGTCTCAACAATGTTGCATTGGTATTAAGCACATAAACTTTGGGGAACACATTCAAACCATAGCACTCCCTGATGATGATCAAAAGTAGTTTATGGAGACAAGTCTATTGTTTGTAAGAGAATAACAGAATAGTAGGGATCTAGTGGTTTCTTTTCACCTCTGTGGCATAACCAAGTTCTGCCTTTGATCCTGCCAGCAGGGATGCTGTTTCACTCATGTCCTGACTCAAGATAGTTCTTGCACAGGATAGTTTGGATGACTCATAGAAGCAAAAGGTAGATGAACAGAAAACCTGTGCTGAGATTATCATAAAACTTTTTCATTTTTGTGAGAAGATAAATGGTGGCATATGGCTTGCCATGTCATACTTTAGAGATGACAGGTGACACAGTTGACCAATCAGAGCTCCTCTTTCTTCTGAGAATTTTCCATCATACACTCAAGGCAGCCACTTTAAATTATTCATTGTTATGGCAGCTTAAGTTGTAGAGATGTTCTCTAAAGGATAAGGTAACCACAAAAGGCACAGTAAATAAAGGCTCACATCTCCATCACTCATTAAGATATTACCATCAGGGAGCATATATGAGTGGATAGAGTACAACAGCTGGGGCTATAGGAAATATGCCTGGAGTGTTCAGATGCCTGTCAGTGCCTAGAATTGCCAAGTATTATGGTAAGTTCAGGGAACAGAAGGAAGAACAAGTTGATTCTTGCACATGAGAGGTCACCATGACGTGAATAAGAGACTCTTACCAGGTCATTTAGATGACATAGCAAGTGCTGTGACAGGGTGTACAGGGATTATAGAAGAAAAGTGAATTAGACTGCCTGGATTGGATGAAGCAAACTCAAATTCTCTTGGACTTAACCCTCCAGCTACCCCCAAAATGTGATTAAAGTGAGAAATAAGCCAAACATCCTGAGAAGGATGTTCTAGACAGAGTTCTAGGCAAAGGCCAGGAGGTGTGTTTAGGTACAACAAGAAGCTTGTTAGTATTTGACCTTGACTGGCATATCCTAGATGAAAGGCTGGTCAGCTGGATCTTATTTCTGGACTGTAGGTCTGGAGAATAATCGAAGCTCAATTTAGGTGTATGATAAAAGATGTCAAGACCAAAGCAAAAGCCTAACCTTATGAACTGAACCAAAATAAAAGAATGGCTTATGAGGGGTGTGAGAGTTGGAATTTGAAGTCCACTGATGACAAGCCCCTGACCTGACTGGCAAGGAAGCAGATTTGAAAAGAGAACTAGGAGACCGGTAGTTATAACTAAAATGAGGAGACTTAACTAAGTCCCATTAGAGGATTTCCTGAGACAGTTTAGTTTGGATCAGTGACTGGAAATGTCTCAGTTCACAGGTGGTAGGTGTTAGTACTGAGAAGCTGGGGAATGTATATGTTTGGGGGTGACCCTTTCCATTCTTCTGGGAGTTTTACAGCAGTCTTAGAAATATCAAGACCTTATTTTTCTAACTATTTGCAGTATTAGATTTTATTTCTTGAGATAATATCATGAGGGTGATTGTAGCAACTGGCAATGGTAGATATTAAGGTCTTTAATTTCAGATCCATAAACCTCAGTTGGTAATTTAGATGGTTGTGAACCTCTTTGAAATGTATTCAAATTGTTTGCATTCTTTCGTCTTTTTACGTAGAAGATTGCTAAGATTTTATTAGAAGATCTGTAAGATCCAATATCGTATCGTTTTTCTTTTTTTTTTTTTTTGAGACAAAAATCTTGCTCTGTTGCCCAGGTACAATCTTGACTCACTGCAACCTCCACTTCCTCGATTCAAGTAGTTCTTGTGTCTCAGCCTCCTGAGTAGCTGGGATTACAAGCATGCACCACCACGTCTGCTATTTTTTTTGTATTTTTAGTAGAGACAGTGTTTCACCATGTTGGCTAGGCTCGTCTCAAACTTCTGACCGCAAGTGATTTGCCCACCTCAGCCTTCCAAAGTGCTGGGATTATAGGAGTGAACCACCATACCCAGTTTATCAGCTCTTTAAGGAAGTCTGTGGTCCCAAAGTGTTTGAAATTCACTGGAGTAGACATAAAATGTCTCATGGGTTGCCAGAGGTCATATCCACTTTTCCTTATGAGACACAACACAGTTAAAGTGAAAGCAAAGATAAATGTATTAGTATTAAATAGTCTGTGATCATATCTTTTATTCTCCTGGCCATTATGCTTTTCTTTAACATGTCAGAGCACTGTGGAAACAGGGTAGACTCCAACACCACCTTTACTGTTTCTAGAGCACATGGCAAATTCCTATCAAGAGAATATTTGCCATATGTACTGCGTTGACACTGCACCCGATTATTTCTCTCCAGATGGAAATTGACTTCAGGATTCACAGTTCAGCTAACTGGGAAGAGGGCTAAGGCAGGTGGTTATAACATAGGCCTAATGTCCCAAACTCAAGACAAATCTCAAATATTTTGTGCCCTGGGAACCAGAATGCCCTATCTAGAATTCTGTTCAAGGTGCTAGTAGGACAAAGAAGCTTCCATTTGAAATTCTGTTTGGAATATCTGGGCTCATATTGTATTGTCATTGTTCTTTCATATTAAAAGAAAAAAAAAAAAACACCTTCTCCAAAATTACTTCGGCTAGATTCCAAAAATAACCTAATTGGTTGTGTAACTTCTAGAATAGGCAAAGAAAATATGTCGCTCCTTAGTGTCCTCCATACAGGGCAGGCCTCTAATTAAAGATGCTGTTCTCGGGAGTGTTATTTCTGGTACCTTTCCTATTTTCTATGACATTTCAAGGAATATTTGGAATTCTACTTTAGAAAAGGCTGTCTTTCCCTCATAGAGACCAAGATTTTTTTTATAATCCATAATCAAGGCAAAAATTGGGAAAACCACATTCTTGTTCTCATGAGAGAAACTGTGTCTCCTTACTAATAAACTATTTGAGAGTTCCTGGAATACCCAGTCTTGATCAGACATCCCTTATCAGTTTCTAAGGCCATGAGCATCTCTAGGTAATAGGTGTTAAAAGAGCTTAGAAACAAAGACTCCCATCTCGGACCAGATATGACCACATATCTGGTCAGGTCTAAGAAAAAATGAAGCTTTTCTAATGATCCTGAATATGCCTGCTTGAGATTAATTCAAATGCAGTCAAAAGGTTTTGCCTTGCTATTAGTAGGAAACATATTCACAAATGGCTTTATTATTATCATTTAAGGAGACGTGGAAGGCCTTCATGGAATAGAAACTTTTAGTGCTAATCTCTATTTGGTATTCCTTTCTTCCAAAAACATTAGAGCAGTCATGTCTGAGACCACCCCACATATTATTTGGGTGGAACCATGTGGCTAGCTCTGGTCAGTGGGTTTTAGGTAGAACTGATGTGTGTCACTTCCCGGCCAGAGTGTGTAGTTGCCCCTGTCAGACCCTTTCTGCCAAAGCAATTATGGAAGGACTTGTTGATGTCACAGTGCCAGCAAGAGAACGACAGTGCCCTGCAGAGTGGCCCAGAACACAGCACACTTCTCATGGATTGAAAAATAAACTTTTGTTGTGTTTAGGCACTGAAAATTTTTGTCTGCAGGATAAGCCGGCCCTGACTAAAACAAGGAAAGAGATGTTGTGAAGTATAGTTTATGAAAAGATTAATAGTTGATAGAAGTAGGAACACTTTTAAAAGAAATTGTATTAAAAAACATAAAAGTGGAAAGTGTGGTTTTATTAGGGACAAAGTGAACAATTAATGTTGGCTGGAATATAATGAGGAGTCAATAATAAGACAAGGTTAGAATGTTAATACTGGATTTGTACCGAGTCCTGTAATCAACAGATAATCATCTGGTGTGAAATAAATTTTAGGAAGAAGAATTAAAGTTGGAAGATACTGGAAGAAAAAATGAGGAATTTTTGAAGAATAGAGGTAAGAATAACAACATCTATAGCATCTTAGATACAGGAAAAAAATAGAAAATATATTTGAAGAAAAAACAATTTACAATGGATTGTAGGGATAAGGGAGAATTTGTGTCTCAAGAAACAATGACGAAGGCACAGGTTATAACAGAGACTTTGTTATTTAAATAGGCTTTTTGGGCCAGTCTAAGCACCTAACACTAGGTCAATGGAAAATGATCCTCTGAGTTCCAAGGAAATAACTTGTTTTAGAGTACAACCTGTTTCTAAAATGGCACTGACCTCTCTAGAAAAGATGGACGTTCTATGTCCCTAAGTCCTCACTTTGCCTCAGTCAGTCCTTGTGATATTGACTCATATTACCATTGGGACAATCTCAGCATAGCCTAGATCAACTCATGTGATTCAAGTCTGTTTTTCTGGAGAGCAGACGCCTGGCTTCCATATATACTTAGCATGTGCATGGAATAAACATATAGATCTCTAATTTGCAAATACTAAGAAAACAAGAGGAGATTGTTGTAAAATATAGAAAGAGTAAAAGCTCTTCTAGAGCCATAATATAGCTAAGGTTTAAAAGAATTTAGGAGGTAACAAGAATTTATGGTTAAGGGTATCAGATTTGGAGATAAGTGTATCTGGTTTTGAGTTCCTGAACAGCCACTACAAACTTTCGCCATAACTCAGTTTTTCTCTTAGAAAACATAATCCACTTTGTAGGCTTGTTATGGCCATTTAATGGGAAGTTGCGGGAAAACTCCTTAGCATGGTATATTCTCAAAGTAGCTGCTGGAGTGATTTTGTTAAATGTATGTCATGTTGTTGCCTGCTCCAAATATTCCACTTGCCTAGCAATGACCTTTGGGTCGTGATATAACCTGGGCCCCCATTATCCCTTGGACCTCGCTCTGATCACCCTTGCCCTCATTCACTGAGTCTCCACCACTCTGCTTGCTGTCCCCTTCACCACACCAAGCTGCTTTTCACCCAGGCTTCCCCACCGGCTCTTACCTTAACCTGCATAATCCACTCTGTAAGCTTTCAAGACTTTGTTCAAGTGCCCCTCTGCAGTGAGGTCCTGCTTCCCTCCACATCTTGGTTAAGCCAACCCTTCCCCATATACTCCAGAATTCCTTCTTTATTTGCTTCCATCACATTTTCAGCTTGTAACACATGTCTAATTTACTTTGTTGTATGTCTTACCTTAATAGACTGTATGTACTACGAGGGCACAGATTGTGTTCTCCATTATTCATCAATGTGAAAGAGTATCTAGCACATTCTAAATACATAATAAATGTTTGCTGAATGAATTTTTACAATTATTATAACAAAAATGAAATGTACTGCCAAAATCAGTACAGTCTTTTCTATCCAGTGCCTTGTTGTATTGACTAAGTCACTTAAGCGTTTCTGGCTTCTCCCAGCCATAGTCTGATTCACCACACATCCCCTAAGCATGTACATTAGGGCAGAGCAGTGCTTGTCCTGGCGTATATAAACAGGCAAAAATAAAACAAACATGCATTCCAGGATTCCAATCTAGTTGAAAAGGAATGACACTTGAAGAGCACAAAGCAGATAAATGCAAGCGTAGAGATAAAAATTATGAAGTTTTAGATATTTCCAGTTTCTTCTGCCTTTCCCACTTAGCCTTCTCAATGCAAGTCTTCATCGGATAGTAATTCTAGTAAATTCTTATGTAGTCTTACCATCTGCCAAGCATTGCTTTAGCTCTTTTCATGGATTAACTCAATCCTGACAATAACCATGAAGAAGTACTATTGTTACTCCCATTTTACAGAGGAAATAGGAAAATTGAGCATTTTGCTCTACATACTTAGTAAATGATGAAACTGGTCTATAATCCCAGGCAGTGGTCCTGCAGACTGTGCTCTTAATTGTATTGTGCTAGGCATATAATAAAATACTCTTTCCATATGTGTGAGTCAGGCCAGGCATAAGTGAATGTTTCTCAATTGAGTCATAAGTGGACATTTGCACTTCCCTCTGCCATCATTATGGGAGAAAGTGACTGAGTTCAAAGTGATATGAAATAAGATGCCTAGAAAGAAAGAGCAATCTATAAGACAGGTCAAGACCTGGTCTAAGGGTCAGAGGACTTGCCTCCTTGGGGATATCACTAAGTAGCTGTGTCACCTTGGTCAGATACTTCAGCATCTCTAGGCCTTTGTTTTCTCATTATATAAAAGTGCTGCTCTTGGAAGCAGTGACTCTCATGGTTTCCCATAGAATACAATCTATGACTCTATAATACCACCAGACAAGGCCTGTGTTATTTGGCAGCTAACAACATTAATTTGAGAGCAATAGGGAATATGGCTAAAAGGATGGAGTTATCCATATTTCACTTTAAACTCAGATCAACCTCTCTGGGGGAATTTAAGAATTGGATATATGTGGGAACAAACATGATCAGGCATAACAGCTTTGGAATTACATCCTATTGGAGAAGTATCAAGAGACTAGGAACAGCCAGAACAAAGACAACGAGAAAATTAACCCTGCGCTGACTCCTTGTCAACAGAGATAACCAATTGTTCTTAGAAACATGTTTCAAATTCATCACTGTTTTAATGAGCTGACTGCACCCTCTCCTCCTTACCATTAGTCAATTTTCATTAGCTTAGAGCCACTCACCTTTAAGAACAGTGAGGCATCAAGTCACCATCATTTTTTAAAAAATGCAATTCTTGAGGGATATTTTAAGAGTCAAGGTAAAGTCAAACATGGTGAACAGAAGGGTCTTATCATAATGTTTGTCACCAGCTGGAGAGAAAGCAGGGCTGGAGTCTGTGAGCTGTGAAAGAAATGTTTGCAGGTGTGGCACCAGCTCAGTATGTGCTCACAGCGACTACTATGGAAAACTTGGAAACAGATCCTGGAAGGGGCAGGAAAGGGTTGGATCAGCTCCAGTGTCTCAGCTGCTTGTCAGTAAGCTTAAGAAGGAAGTCTGTTGCTGCTGTGAGTGGGGAGAAGGGGAAGGACTCAGCAGGATGTTACCAGGGGCAAACACTGGAAAAGAGGGCAGTGGGCTTAGCTAAGTATAAAAAGGTACAATAGCACACTAAAGAATGTCAGCATGAGCACATCAGGGATTCTCAAAGCTTGGAGGCGTATGCCCTTTCAGAAAATTTTCTTTTGATTGAGACTCCAGGTCCAGCCACAAGAAAAAATGTTGAGGGTAGAAGACTATGCTTTTCCTATATCTTAAGAAAGGTGTGTGGGACTGTGATAAAGGTGTATGATTCTGTAATATTTGTAATCAAGTAGAAGTTTTATAACAATTAATATTAAAAATTTTCAATAAATAAAAATGACTTTATAAAGAAGATAGTGACTGTTTCCCTACCCCTCAAATGTGAGAGGGACTAGGCAGACTAAACTGAAATAACAACAGTCAGGATGTGTGTGTTTTCCCAGAAGTCCCCAGGCCATGTCTTGGATTCAGAGAACTGCTGCTATGGCACCTGACTAGGTGCACGGACCCTGTCTTCCAGGACGAATCCCAGTGACAGCTTAGCTCTTGTCCCACATCATCCTTCATGAGATGTGTAGGAGGACACAAAGTGGCTGAATATATTAAACAGACAATGTTGTAGAATTATCTCCAGCACCCACCAGAATGGAGGTGTCCCTCTTGTTAATGATGAACTCCACAAGACCATGCCAAATGCTGTTTACTTCTTTATGCCTAATGCCCCAAACAAGTGATTATTCAATAACTAATTATGCGTTGAATGAGTCAGAGAATAATTACCTTATGTATTAGTCTTTGCTGAAAAAAATAATGCAAACATCGTCTTCCACCAGTGTTATGTATCTGTTCCATTAGACTTGAATATTGTTATTTTTAGCCTCCTTTTTAACTGCCCCACAATTTCTAATTCACTTTTCCTACTATCTCTCTCCCTTCTACCACCTCACTTCTATTGTCTGATGAGGCATAGTGAGGGAAAAAGGAAAAAAGCGTCACCCCTGAAACATTCATATTTGTTATCATACAAGGCAAGTTGATGTTGAATAAATTCAGAAAAATAAGTTATTCACACAATGAGGAGTTATGTGTTTTTTCTTCCTATGTTTTTCACATGGCACTTCTATTTTATAGTGGTTTTAAGATCATTGTGATGGAAACCTGGTTACAAAGATACAGATTTGCTTTCCATCATCACAACATGGACCTCACCATGTAAAGATACAATTTATACTTTAAAATACTAGTAAATTCCATTCCAGTCTCAAAAGCTGTGCTTCCCAGCTTTCCCCATCCTGCCACATACAGATCCTCATTGCTTGAATCAAACCTGATGTATGTAAATCAGAATTCTCTTAAACTCCAAGGTGATTTTTTCTTTTACAAGAGTATTCACCAAAGAGTATTCACCAAAATGTTCCTAAGAAATAGCTAGTTCCTCCTCCGCATTTAAATGATAATATGACACACAAAAATTCCATCCGGAAAGAAAGTTGAAGGAGTTCAACTATGCTTTTAAATGTCACAAAGATAATAACCCACATATGAATAGTGATTTTTATTTTTCAAAGTGTTGTAATCAATCACCACAATCCAATTACAGGAATAATTGCCTTCTAAAGATAACATAGGGTGCTAGGGCAAATGATTCAAAGATAATAAAAGACACAGGCTGTGCTTTCAAGAAGCTTATGTTCTAATTGCAGAGAGCGCTAGGTAAATATTTAGAACACAGTGTGATGCGTCTCATCCTAAAGGCATAGAGCAATACACAGGGAGCACAATGGAGGTTATGTGTGGGCAGGGAGAGAAAGATGGAAAGAGAGCCCTCTAGACAACACAAGCACATGTGGAAATCTACTCTCCTCAATGCTGATACTGGGAGCATTGGAAAGCTCACCCAGAATGCTGGATACTGCGGAGGAGAAAAAATACTGTCTTCTCCCCCACTGACAGGTTCATGGTTGACATATCTAACAAAACAGATACATACAAATATACTTAAACATAACAATGTACTTAAGGTTTTTCTTTTTTTTTTTTTTTTTTTTTTTTTTTTTTTTGAGATGGACTCTTGCTCTGTTGCCCAGGCTGGAGTGCAGTGGCACGATCTCGGCTCACTACAAGCTCTGTCCCGCGGGTTCACGCCACTCTCCTGCCTCAACCTCCTAAGTAGCTGGGACTACAGGCGCCGCCACCACACCTGGCTAATTTTTTGTATTTTTAGTAGAGACGAGGTTTCACCGTGTTACCTAGGATGGTCTCGATCTCCTGACCTCGTGATCTGCCTGCCTCGGTCTCCCAAAGTGCTGGGATTACAGGCGTGAGCCACCGTGCCCGGCCAATATGTAAGTTTTTTATGACATAGGAGTTTTCAGAAATGAAGACCCAAAAGAAAAGGGAAATTTTTGTCTTTTTATGGACAGTCATGCAGAAGCAGGATTGGAGAATCATAAAGGGTATGATCTAAAGGTAATACAGTGGGGTGAACTTAGCAAGGCTTGTTTGTTCAGATTCTTTTTTGCATCCCTGTGTTACATTTCTTCCCTCTGAGTACAGGGCAGGACACCCGTCACATGAGGATCTACTAGGGAGAAGAGAGGAAAATGGTCAGACTATGTTATATGGCCTGCTTCAGGGAAGAAGGATGGGGGGAAGGTGAAAGCACCCGTCCTGCTTCTGTTTTCTCAATTTTCAAAGTGTAATATTTTTGGGTAGCATTTTCTACACCCCATCATTAGCTTCTTTCTCTTACCACAATCTGAGTATGTTATTATACTGTCCTGTTTTGAAGCTATAGTAAGATGTAGGTTATAATTAACTTGATTTGCAACAAAGGGCCCTACCAGGTGTATTTCCTTGATACACCAATGTGTCTACATAGTCTTAGATGGTAAACAGAATATTGGGCTTTCTGGATTGATTGATTATATGTGATCTTCTTAAGTTACATGCATTTCCTCCTTAGTCCCCTAGTGGAGTTATCCAAACTTACTCAGTAGTTACCTGCAGTAGTAAGTAGGAACAAATCTAGTTGAATCCAGTTGCTCAAGGGTAATTTTAGGAAAAGGTCACAAAAGATTCAAACCCAAACCAGCATCGTGGAGTAATTAACTCATAACTGGGAGGAAAAAAATGGTTTTGTGGTCAAACCGACCTGTCTCGCTCACTTCCTAGCTGTATGACTTTGAGCAACTCACCCTAGCATTGTTAATCTCAGTTCCCTCAACTGTGAAGCAGAGGTTAGAATCTATCTCTCATAGATTTTGTGAGAATGAAATTAGATCATTCACATAAGTCTTCTAAGTATGGTGCCTGGTACAAATAAAATAGTTAGGAAATGATGATTCTTTAAATTATTTTACTCTAAAAGGTGATACTCTCTAAGCTTTT
This sequence comes from Macaca thibetana thibetana, assembly GCF_024542745.1. Lineage (NCBI taxonomy): Eukaryota > Metazoa > Chordata > Mammalia > Primates > Cercopithecidae > Macaca > Macaca thibetana. The sequence goes on from NC_065595.1 coordinate 42,196,256, forward strand.
CCATTTGGAGAATACACTAGGCACTCAAGGATACTCCTTGAGAAAATCTTGGATCAAAGGAAAATCAATTAAGATTCTTTAAATGCAGTATCAGTCCTGACCAGTTATTTCCAAACCCCACATAACTAGAATTTGTTGACACTCTCTCCACCATCTCCACGTGACTAATTTTTTTTTTCTTTTTGTCTTTCTCCTGATGAATCTTCTTTCTTCTAGGATCTTATGCCTGAATGAAGTTTTTCCTCCGTGAAAAATTGGTTTTGTATTCTCTGTGCTGCTATTCTCCATTTATATCCCCAGTTATAACTCCCTGCTCTGTCCTCGAGAATGCTGGGTGCTGATTTCCAAAGGCTGAATGCTGAGGATCCCCTTGCCTTCTGGCTTCTAGCTGGGTTTGGCCAGTGGGATAAACCAGTAAAAGATAAAAAGAAAGAAGAAAGACTCCAGGCAAGTCTTCCTTTGCCCTCTCCCCGCTTTCCTTTGTCATCAAGGTCTGGCAGTGGCTATGCCTCTCTCTGTGCCTTCTAGGTGGCTCTTCAGCTGGGGGCATGGCAATGGCTTCTTGGGGTGACTAGTCCCTAGAAGCCTCAATATCCTTTGTTGATTTCCTTAACCCTGTTCAGCAAATACTTTTCTTTAGAATCCCATCTCCATTGGTTTCTTCTGGGAAACTGATTGTCTTTCATTCTCATTCATTCTTTTTAGCCATTCATCCATTTATTGAACCATGTATTCAAAATAAACCATACCAGTCACTATGGGAGACTGAAGTGCAAATGAGAAAGGTGAATTGAAAAGATGTGATGAGGGCAAGCCTGTACCCTACTCTGGGAACGGTGGAGTTTCCATGGAGACTCCCAGCTCTGTTTGCACGGGGGCTTCTTGATCAGTTGTCTTGGTGGAACTGTAAAGTAACACACAGATTTCAGAGAATGTGACTAAAGCTCACACTTGGAAGCAGGATCTGCATATTCTACTCCCTTCCCCTGAGATACACACACACACACACACACACAAACTCTAATGGGAGAACTTTTCCTGGAAAAGGCATAAAAGTTTTCCTGAATTGGGTGTGCTGGCTCAACGATCCAAACATTTTGTCACATTTTAGATACAGAAGTTGTCAGATACCCAACATCAGCAATAAAACCAAATCAGAACTTTTAAAATAAGTGGTGGTAGCACATAAAGACGGTCTGGAGTCGGCAGTAGTGAGAGGCTACACATACGCTACAAAAAGCCAAAGCCATCAGTATCACAGACACTGTAGCAAACTACAGACTCCGAGTCCCAGAGAGAAGAGGCTTATTCAATGTCACATGGTTAGTTCCAGGCATAATTAGCACAAACTAACTTCTCATGAATCCCTGTCCCCACCTTTTCAGGACAGATAATTGTGAAAGTAATTAAATTTTTAAACAAGGATCAGAGCAGTAAATAGAGCATGGTGAAATTTCAGGAAATAAATTACATCTGGAGGAACTACTTTGGGAACCTAGGGCTTCGATGGTCTCTCTAAATCACAGGGAGTAGCGGTCACTTCCTCCACCCCCGCACATGGCCAGGCCTGCTTCTGGTCCTGCTGACTGGGAAGGGCTCGGCTACGATGTGTATGTTTTCTTAGTATTTGAATGCCCTCAGGTAAGGGTGGATTAACTTTCCCTTGGCTTTCTTGGAGTGAGGCATCATCTGTCATGCCGTATGTCTTTTTAAATTTTTCTTGGCTTGAACCTTTCCATTTTGTTATCACACGTAAGATTGCCGGCAGTTCCAACTGTGAGCTATTTGAGTTCTCAGGTGTGTTTTTGAGACGAACACCTGTGCCAGGAATGCAGGTTAATGTCAGTGCCAAACACAAATCTGCCTCTATCAGATTCCTGAGAAATTCTGGAAGTGACTGTTAGAATAACACAGATCAGTCACATGGTCTTTTTCTGAGAAGAGATGCATTGGATCCATACTACGCTTAGGGAAAGGTAACTAGTCTGATCTGAATTTTTCATATATGCAGGAGTTTATGATTACAACCCCATCTTTAACCTGCTGAGCCCCATTTGTACTGGGTGCTGTGGATGTTGACCAGAAGCCCACCATCACGACTGAAGCATTCATTTCCCCAGGTGTTGGGAATGTTAGGGTAGATAGCTCTCAGCTTGTCCCTTTTCCAAAACCTGCCTTTGGCTGGCTAAAGAGAGCTGCTTTGTCCAAGATCATACCCTCTCCCTAGGGAATGCTTTTTTTTTTTTTTTTTTTTTTTTAAAAAAACTATCTACAGTAACAGCAAAATGCTAAGGGATATAAAAGCCTGGCCCCTTTGCCCTGATTTGGGTTATTTCTTTAGGGCAAATCCCAGATCCCAGTGAATCAGTTTGGTCCTCTGCTGCTACTGCATTTCAGTCCAACTGCTCTTTCTGTCTGATCCTACATTGTTCATCTCCCTCCAACAGGTATTATTCCCAAGAGTATTCACCACTGAACCATACGTGTGTCAATCTCTGTCTCAGAGTGGATTTCCCAAGGAACCTGACCAGTGACACCCATCATTCCAGAACACTCCTAAAATGCTGAGATATACTTGGCATAATATATGCAACACACTTTCCTGTCGATTGTTTCATTGGAAACTGATCACCGTCTCCAGAGGCTGAGAGGGCTGTTTATAACTTCATAAGGGCTCCTTAGCCAGTTCATTCACTATACAAACACCAACACTCCTCACTTCTCTGAGTAAAAGCAACTCCCTTGCAACTCTACCATCCTGTCTTTCTGCAACATCACCAACCCCTTCGCTTTTATGTGGCACTTTGCTCCAAGGAGCTCATAAAACATCACTCTGGATTGTATCTTCTTTGTACCCCTCCCAGTAGATATCATTAATAATGACAGTAAGAATGGCAAATATTTAACGATTATTTAGATGTGGTAAGTGTGGCCCTAGAAGACTGAACCTGATTCATCCTCATGTGGTACGTAGGAAATGAAACTTGTTGTGGGACAACAGTAATGTCATGGCCATTGATGTGTCTGTCATTCATATGGAGATTAAGCAGAGGAACTCTAGTTCTTTGCTTGCCTGTGCCAGAACTTACGTGTATTGATTCCCCAGACCTCAGCGGTATAGGGAACGAGAGAGGTGGCTGGAATGAACAAATAAATGAGTAAGTGAATAAAGGGAGGGTGGAAGAAAGTGTTACAGAGAGTTCTGGCCGATTATCCTAGTGGATGAAATCTTCCCTTAAAGAAAAAGAAAATGAAAAAAAGGTTGCCTTTCCTCAAATGGTATAATATCTTTTTCTATTAAATTTTTCCCATATGAAAGATTCTCATTAGGGATCCAAGTTAAAAAAACTTGGACACTTCAATAGCTTATTCAAGATCCCCAGCAAACTGAGGAATATTGAGGGACCAAGTCCTAACCATGCCTGGCCTTCCTCTTCCCTAGCCTCTGCAATAAAAAATCTGGACATTTCCATATGCAGGGGACCTATGTTTCTCAGAAAATAGGCAAATGGAATCCTAGATTTAACTTAAACAATTTGATATTTCCCCCTAACTTTTAAGAAGTGTCTTATAACACTGATTTATGGTTGTCTTTTGCTCCCCATACCTCTCTCTGTGTTAAGTATTTTGTTCATTTGTCAGAATAGCCATTAGAAAAATATGGTAGATGAAATTAAACATTTTCTCTTAATTTGCATATATCCAAATGTATTGAGATTATGGGATTTTATATTAAGTTTCTAATTTTTACTAAAAAATATTAAAAACAATGGACATCTCTTTTTAACTTTCATTAAAATTTAGATTTTGTTTATGCAAGGGACTAAAATAGTTCAAAACTCAAAAGATACAAAGAGAAGTATGGTGAATAGTCTTCCAAATGAACTCATATGCCAACCAGTTCCTGTCTCCACAAAAACCTGTAGTCTCTGGTTCTTGGGCATCACTCTAGAGATACGCCAAGTAAATTCAGGTAAGTTCTATAAAAATATATACAAGTATTTTTTCCTACCATGTTACACAGAAGTTACTGACTATATTTTGCATGTGTTTTTGTAACTTCCTTTCTTTAATAAGGTATTTTAAAATCTACATTGATGGGAATGATCTCTATCTTTTTTTTTTTTTTTAACTGCTGCACTGTACTTCTTTGTATAAAGCTACCATAATTTTTAAACTATTTCCTATTGATATACATTAAGATTGTCACAAACTTCTCCTATTAGAAGTAATATGGCATTAATCACATTTGACAAACATCTCTAGGATATTATCCTGGCAATGGAATTGCTGCATCAATGAGGAAGTATATTTTTAATTTTCATAGCCATTGCCGAATCTCCCTCCATATAAGTTATAACAATTAACACTCCAACAAAAATATATGAAAAGTTTGTAGTGTTTAATTTTTATTATCATTGCTAATCTAATAGATTATACATGGTAGCTCAAAGCTGTTTTAGTTTGCATTTCTCTATTTTGAATCCTGCTTATTATTTTATGCATTAGAAGTCCCTTATATTTATTCTTGGATAATATATACGTTGTCCATTTTTTTTTCATCAGTCCATCATTTATTGAAGATTTTTTTTTTAATAATATTAGTGGAATTTGCCTTTTCTGGATTTAGTAGTGGGAGTTATAAATATATTTTTAGTCAATGGTTTACTTCAGGTGCCTTTTGTCATGGTATCTATTTTCCCCCTAATTTTCATATATTCAAAAGTATTGGCATTATAGGATTTTGGATTTTATGCCAGGTTAAAAAAATTCTCACTCTAATTTAAAAGAATTCATTCATGCTTTCTTCTCATGTCCTTTACTTAAAATAGTGGTTCTTTCAGAAAGGCACTAACAATCACATGCATAAGTATTCTCATCCATTTGCTAATTGTTTCAAAGAATCTGCATGTACTGGATTTAGACCAAACACCTCCTCAAAGATATTTTTTAAGCTGAATGAAAACACATTTACAGAGATAAAAGGTTAAGTGATTTTAAGATGAAAGGTTATATGGCTGGCAAGGCATAGAACAAAATTTTATAAGATCCTTAAACAAGAGAGAAAACTCCTGGTTGGGTGGCCAATTCCCAAAACATCCCAAGTGGAGAAAGCACTGTTAAACCTGAAGCAGGAACAAAAACACAAGGCTGTCTGATTTTACTACGGCTGGTAGGAATTTGGAATTAGTCTCTGAAGAGGTGGCATAAACTGAAAATTAAGAGATTCAAAATGCTTCAAAAATGAAAAATTCATGTGCAGCTGATCTGAGTTTTCTCATTCGGCAAGTCTCATGTCTGAGAAAACAAAATAAAACAAAACAGACCTTTTCTAATGCCCTTCGATGACATAATGCACCCAAGGTGAAGTAACTATTGGATCAAACAAGATATTAATATCTCCTTATTTAAAGAGGTAAAAGAATCAGAACTTACCAGCCCCCTAATTCCTCAAAAGTGAAGGTTTTCTTTAACGGCAGTAGGAAAAGCATTAGAACTTAGTTGCTGTGGGTTTTATTAACTGTATAGTTAATTACTAATACCCAGTGTTTATTGAGAGCTTATGATATGTCAAGCTCCATGCAAAATATTCCCCATACTTCACACCCCATCCGAGAGTCTTCACAGCAATCAATAAATTGATTACATCCCATTTCAAAGATAAGAGACCGACACAGCAAAAGGTTAGGTAAACTTGACCTGAAATCATAACTGAAAGATAAACTCAAGTCTTTGAGAAAACAAATCGTGGGATTTTCATCCTTGTATGGTCCAAATTTGCTATTAACAGCCTATGTGACTTTAGACAAGTAACATACCACCACAGAGCATTGTTCCATTCTATTCTTACTACATTGTACTGACTTTTTAGAGTGATCGTGAAAATGTAACAAAATGTTTATTAAGTGTGAGAACATAATAAGAATTAAAAAGTAGCAAAAGAAATCAGCACAAATAAGCTCAATGCAATGAGAATGGTGGCTCATGTTTGCAAATTCAAGCCCATGGGATCTAACAGAAAAAAAATGCACCAAACTGAATCCTCCAACTAACATTTTCCTGGTTTTATCTGTAACTTCTTGGTAAAGCTGTACACTAGGCCAAGGTTGCCTTAAAACCACTCCTATTGCCTGATCTGAAAGTGAGCCTGGGATCAGCAAATCTAGGGATCTGGTTTCCTTTTCTCTCAATTTTTTCAACTTAACATATAATGAAGAATTTCACCTTTGTTGCTTGGCTCCTGGGAGGGAGACTTTATATCCTCAGAATTTCTAGAGTGGTAGAAGTGTCTGTTAATGAGCCCTTTTGATCACACCTAAGTTCATGCTAATAGATAAGATGACTCGAGACAGGAGCTGGTCATCAGAGACCAAAGACATAACTAGAAAATTAGGACTTTGAGCTGTTCCTAATTCTGGGAAGGGGAGGTGGGCTGAAGGTTGAGTTCTTCATGTGGCAAATGATTCAATCATGCCTCTACAATGAAACCACAAAGAACATTCCTAGAGCTCTTCTGGTAGGTGAACACATCAATCTTTTTATTTACCCGGTCCTCATTTGTATTCTTTAGAACAATACTATACTCATAAGCGTGGCAATCTTCCCGAGTTTTGTGTCATGGTAGTGAATTCTCAGGGTTGTGGGAATCCCTGAATTTGTAGCCAGTTCACCAGAAGTGTGGTAAGTCTGGTCTGGAAATCCTTCTTGTAACTGGTGTCTGAAGGGAGGGCAGTGTTTCTTAGGGACTGTGTCTTTAAACCTGTGGAGTGTGGTGCTAACTCTGTGTGGTTAGTGTCAGTTGTATGGTAGCACAACAGTTGATGTCAGGACACAGTTTGTCTCCCATGCCTTCTGTTTCTGGCCAGCTGTCCTGAATCCTATGCAACAGTGCTTCCCAGGAGCAAATGCAACCCCAGAATGATGGTATTTCCCTGACTCCCACCAATTCCAACTTACACTAGCTACTTTTAAGTCTGCCTTTTGTTCTATCCTAGGTCGGCCTGATTTAACTAAGATGGGATTTGACACTGATAACACAACATTCTAGTTCTTAGACTTCAAAAATGCATTATGATATAGGAGAAAGAGCCCCGAGCCAGCAGCCTGAGCACCTGGGTTCAAAGCCCTGCACTAATGAACTTCCACGCTGAGTGATCAAGTTACCTTATCACTCTGGAACTGTTTTTAAAATTATATTATTTGTTCTAACTACCACAAGGAAATATTTCCTAGGACCAATTATATGTGGATGTGAGAGGGCTGTGAGGATTCTAAACTTCAGTTACCAAGGTCAGATGATTACATTAAGAAATATCTGTACGTTTCAAGACCCTCCAGATAGTGCTTTATGTATGGCATCTATTTATGCTTATGAAAGCATGAGGTAAGAATTTATTTCCAGTTTACAGGTAATTAACTGAAATGAAGATTTTTGTAAATCAAATAGCTAGTAAATACCGAGACAGATTTAAATTCTGTTTCTAATCTGCCACCTAATCTAATCCCAGTAACGAATGGTCTTTCTATTATAGCTCACTACTTTAGTCCAAAGAGTGGCTCAAATAACATATCTAGGTCAGGCGCGGTGGCTTACGCCTGTAATCCCAGCACTTTGGGAGGCCGAGGTGGGCAGATCACCTGAGGTCAGGAATTCAAGACCCGCCTGGCCAACATGGAGAAACCCTGTCTCTACTAAAAATACAAAATTAGCTGGGCGTGGTGGCGCATAACTGTAATCCCAGCTACGTGGGAGGGCGAGGCAGGAAAATCATTTGAACTCCAGAATTGGAGGTTGTGGTGAGCCAAGATCATGCCATTTCACTCTGGCCTGGGCAACAAGAGTGAAATTCCGTCTCAAAAACAACATATCTAAGGATTCTTCCCAGAACTCATCAAATTGACCACCTTATTCAGCTAGCCCCGGGTATCAGATACATTTATATCTGGTAACATTTAATGAAAAAAACCTAACAAAATACAACACAAATGGCTCCTCTTTCACAGAGTCATCAAGAAGGTAGGCCATTCAGAGGATGGCATCATCATGGATGCAGAGCTTAAATTGTTGGTGTGTTTTGGTGCTATGTCATCAGCAGTGCTTCAATCCATGGTCCTACGCAGCAGCTAGAACTCTGGTCACCAAGTTCACATTTCATGCAGCAAGAATAAGAAAGAAAGGAGAACATGGCCAGTTTCCCAAATCTCTCATCTCATTTTAAACAGTCTCCCTGGAAGTCCCACACAAAACTTCCTCTTACATTACACACCTCGGCCTTTGCCTCGAGGCATGATCTTGAAGTGAGGGAGGAAGAGAACAGCACCAATGCCTCTCAGTAGCTCTCCCTAATGGGAGAGACTGGGTGTCAAGGAATAACATCTGTCGGTACCATATACTCTCTAAGGATAGCATTTCCTCCACCATGACCATGACTTATCTGAAATCTAAATCTGATATGATGACGTCTCAGCCAAAGTGGAATGAAACGCCTTTTTTATCTGGATCATTCAAGCCAATAATTCCTCCTACTTTACATTTATATCTCAGCATGTATTAGTTGGTAAAATCATTTTATTTACCTCAACTTTCCAGTTAATTTTTTGTATTCATTCATTGATAACCCATATTAAGTTAACCTCCAGAAGAGTGAAGTGCTAGTCAATGGTACACAGTGGGTCAGAAATGACTATTACCACATCGCCAGATTATGCTGGTTAACAAATAATGTTTGAAGGAAATGCTTTGGGCCAGGCATGGTAGCTCACACCTGTAATCCCAGCCCTTTGGGAGGCCAAGACGGGTGGATCACTTGAAGTTAGGAATTCCAGACCAGCCTGGCCAACATAGTGAAACCTCATCTTTACTAAAAATACAAATATTAGCCAGGCATGGTGGTGTGCATCTATAGTCCCAGCTACTTGGGAGGCTGAGGCAGGAGAATCACTTGACCCCAGGAGGCGGAGGTTGCAGTGAGCCAAGATCATGCCATTGCACCCCAGCCTGGGCAACAGACCAAGACTCTTTTTCAAAAAAAAAAAAGAAAAAAAGAAAAAACTTCCATTTAAAAAAGAAAAGGAAGGGGAAAGGAGATGAGAGACAGAAAGAGAAAGAGAAAGAGGAGAGAGAAAGGGAGGAAGGCCTAACATTGAATGACTTCCCACTTGGGTAAATCAAATGTCTCTCCCCTCCATGTTTTAAAAAATGGATTCATCATATTTCACAGCACATTGCCAAGCATACTGTTAAAAGCTAAATATTTGTGTAGCCCTAAAGTTCATATATTGAAGCCTTAACCCCCAATGTAGCTATATTTGGATATGTAGCCTCTAAGGAAGGAATGAAGGTCACATGGGGTCATAAGAGTGGGGCCTTGATCCAATAGGATTAGTGTTCTTATAAGAAAAGACAGAGAACTCACAATCTCCCTCCCTCTATCTCTCCTCAATGCACCAAGTAAAGGCAACGTGAGGACAAAAGAGAAGGTGGCCATCAGCAAGTCAGTGAGAGAGCCCTCATCAGAAATAGAATCAGCTAGGCTAGGTGCAGTTGCTCATACCTGTAATCTCAGCACTTTCGGGAGGCTCAAGTGGGAGGATCGCTTGAGCCCAGGTGTTTGAGATCAGCCTGGGCAATATAGAGAGAACTTGCTTCTACTTAAGAAAAAAATAAGAATTTGCTGGGCATAGTGGCTTATGCCTATAGTTCCAGCTGATGTAGAAGGATCTCTTGAGCCTGGAAGGTGGAGGTTGCAGGGAGCCAAGATTGCACCATGGCACTCCAGCCTGGGCAACAGAATAAGACCTTCTCTCAAAAAATTCAATAAATGAATAAATAAAATAAAAGAAAAAGAAAATTGTAAAAAAGCATCAGCTAAAACTTTTATCTTGGACTTTCCAGTCTCCAGAACTGTGAGAAAATAGAATGTTGTTGTTTAAGCCACCCAGTCTTTGGTATTTAGTTATGGCAAGTTGAACAGGCTAATACACAGAGACAAAATATTTTTTATAGATAATGGTTTCCTTATTTCGAGGACCCTGTATATAAATAGCCTCTTGGGCTCTGACCCTTGACTCTTCCCATGGTATGAGTTTGGGCTTACTTATTGGCTCTGTATGCCCCCAGCTGTGAGAAAGTGATCCTTATGTCACTTTGAACTGACCTCAAGGCACAAGTAGCAGCCACCAGCCAGATCCTGCTGACCCCCATGACATGGAAGAGGAATCTGATATTGAAGCCAGAGATCTTTGTTAACTAGGATCTCTGCCCATCACCTATGTAGGCATAATGAATTTGGCATTATTCTCCGTATTTTAGATATGCTTCAGAGGGTGTGCACTAAGGTTAGCACAGCCAGCCACATGACCCAACCCCATGGTCTAAAGGCACACCATGCTACCACCCAAGAGACTGATAGAGACCACTCAGCTTTATTCTGCTATTTGTTGCTGTGATATGCTTTCATTTCTGGATATACTCAAGTGTCTTATCTTTTTTTCTTGACTCTCAGGGAGAGGAAATAGCAGCCACTTAATTTCTTTTTGATTCCAGAAACCCACTGTAGGGTTACTGTGGGTTCTTTCTTACATCAGAAAACGTGTCAGCTTGCCAGGCCCATGTAAGACAGCTATTATGTTAATCTGGCAGAGCCAGGGTGGCTGTAAAAGAAAAGGATGCCTGATGGCTAAAACACCATTTGACCTACATCTGAGCACATGAAGCAGAATGAGGGAGGTCTGTGGGAGCTAGTCTAAGGAGTCTCCAGGGAAAAGGCATGTTGATATAACTTGAATGAATGGAGACTTAAGTCCTCCAAACTCATGGCTGTGTGCATGTTAATGAGGGTCTGTGGTCACATGAGCTGGTTTTCCTGGGCCTTTGATAGGGAATGGAAGAGAAATATGGGGGATATAATCTACATAACAGGCTATTTCCCCTCATTCCTATTGATGGTTCAAAGCTGGACATATCATTTTGCCAAAGAATATTTTCTGGACAATAAAAAAACTGTAGGCTATCCTATAGAAAAATGAACCAAAGCACCTCTAATTTTCCCTCTTCATTTGAGACCAAAGTCAGTTGGAATAAGGAGAACTGAGGGGACCTGATTCATTCCAGGGACAAAAGGCCTTGGCATAGGGATCAAAGCCTTACTGAGTAGATATAGCAGTCTGCCTGACTGAAGGCTTCCCCTGTGCAGAGAGATCCACTGAAAGGTATCTTATGGCTCTGGGGGCAATGATTCCTGTTGATCCACAGAAATCTCTGGTAAAGGAGATGCTGTCATGACTTTCATCCTCCTAAACATGGCTTCTCTTCACTTTTGACATTTACTGACATCCCAGATTTTGTTCACACTAGTGTCAAGCTCATGTTTTGTATGCCCCCAACCTAACCTTGTACACTTTATATTCCTCTACTCTTTTTTAGGAACCTGAACATTTTATGAAAGTCCTACTGGATGAAGAGAAAGACTAGCTATTTTAAGATTTGGTGCTGGCTAAATGTCTTACTTGGAAGTAATTCTTTCATTTCTACCAACTCTGGCAACCTCTCCGAATGCATTATGTCTGATTGGAGGTTTGGAGAAATCCAGGGCTGAGAGGAGAAAGGATACAAATCTGTCTCCTGCATCGTACAATATAGTGTATCTAGAACATCACGGCAACTCACCATAGAAGGAACAACTGCCGAGAATTGGCTTCACTACTCTTTTCTGGGCCATCACTTTTGAACCACTCAATCTCTGGGCTCTACTCTCTGGTTTTCAGTGCCTGCCATAGGCATCAGGATGTGATAAGTAGCTGGGAAGGACCACCTGCCCTGATTCTGGCAAACTCTCAGGTACCATGTTGTTACACCATCATAATAGCACTTACAAGATGCATGGGTCTTGTGAGGCTCAGGTTGGACTAATCCTTCCTGTCCAGCCTCCATGGTGGAGAGGAAGATGGAGGAGGAACATGGGCCTTACCTCAGATCACTTTCCAAGTTCTAACATAGATTTTCTGATAACAGTTGAAGAAGCATGTCTCTATGTAAAAACTGCTTTTTTTTTGAAGCTTCTGGTATTTTTTAATTATACTTTAAGTTCTAGGGTACATGTGCACAACGTGCAGGTTTGTTACATATGTATACATGTGCCATGTTGGTGTGCTGCACCTGTTAAATCATTTACATTAGGTATATCTCCTAATGCTATCCCTCCCGCCTTCCCCCACCCCACGACAGGCCCTGGTGTGTGATGTTCCCCTTCCTGTGTCCAAGTGTTCTCATTGTTCAAGTCCCACCTATGAGTGAGAACATGCAGTGTTTGGTTTTCTGTTCTTGCAGTAGTTTGCTGAGAATGATGGTTTCCAGCTGCATCCATGTCCCTATACAAAGGACATGAACTCATCCTTTTTTGTGGCTGCATAGTATTCCATGATATATATGTTCCACATTTTCTTAAGCCAGTCTATCATTGATGGACATTTGGGTTGGTTCCAAGTCTTTGCTATTGTGAATAGTGCCACAATAAACATGTTGCATGTGTCTTTATTGCAGCATGATTTATAAACCTTTGGGTATATACCCAGTAATGGGATGGTTGGGTCAAATGGTGTTTCTAGTTGTAGATCCTTGAGGAATCATCACACTGTCTTCCACAATGGTTGAACGAAAAACTGCCATTTTTAAAACCTCAATATTTTGAGATGGAAGAGCTCCTTCATGCAGTTAGACAAATGACATTTAAGGTTTTATCTGCTTACTTCCTCTTCCGTACTAGGAAGATGGAAAGTGATGCTTAAAACCTTCAGCAGCTATACATCAATTGGTTAGGCCAATTACAGAGGAGTTTTCACGTTGTTATTTCACCTCCTTCCCTATAAACTCAAGTGGCTCAGGTAGTTCCGAGATAGCACCCCATCAAAAGGCTGGGAGGCAAGTCTATCTATACTGCTGTGATTTGGGAATCCATCTATGGTTTCTATCTGTGGCAAAGTCTAAGGTTAGAATGATGATTAGGAGCATTTATTGGATACCCTATCAAGGAAATAAGACTTTAAAATAAGGAGAAGACTAAAGTTATGTTTATTGATAATTTCTTCACCATAAAAACCGAATTTGGCCATTTTCATTGATTTAAGCAGAGATCTATACTTGTTTTAAGTTTCTAGAGACTGTCAGTCGCATACGTGGCTCCCAACCTCGGCTGTCATTCTGAATTCTCTGTTCAGGAGTCATTTAAATACATAATTAGCTATTTTTTAACAAAAATTTGTAATGTTCATATCAGACATGACATTCACAAACTCCAAATTGGATATTCTCATAAACAAGATTTTACTCCTACATTATTTTCTATTCTGATACCACTTCAAATATTCATTTACAGTTATTTTTAGATAGTTAAAAGATCATATAACTCTGAAAAATGCTACCCTCCGTATTAATATCCTGGCCTTCTTTTGATTCCTCAAACTGCTTTCTGCTTCATGGATTTCTATTTGCTATTTCTCTGCCTAGAACTCTCCTTTCCTCATCTTACAGGAATGGCCTTGGATCTCAGCTCAAATGTGACCTCCTTAGATGGACATCGCAGACTAAGCAATCTAATTTTCTCTCTCACTGTTATTCTTAACTACATTACCCAGTTATATTTTATTTATAGAATTACTTGATATTTAGTTACTAAAATTCTGCTATATAACATGATATCAGAACTTTAAGCAGGATTCACTAGACATATTGTCCTCTTGTTATGTGAAACACAAATATCCTAGGATCTGGGGATCTTATGCCACCCATCCCCTCAGAATAACTCAATCCACACTGACAGTCTCTTCTGAGATCCAGTCACTCAGTTTTCATGTTATGCCTTCCATCTGCATGTGTTACTGTCACTGCATTGCTGCATGCCTGAGAAATTCTCCTGTGGGGAAAATTTTTCCAGTACTGGCAAGCATCAAAAGAGAGCCATGTTTGTGGGATAGTATGCTCGGTGTCAGAATTCCCTCTCCAGGCTGGCTCTAATAAACTCATTATAGTAAGATCAAAATGACTGACCAGCTGTTCCCCTTCCCTGAAGTATTTGCATTTTAAAAGGTAAGAAAAAGCCTAAAGCCGAGAGATAAAGTTTCTATTTGTTGAAATCTAGACATGGGGAAATAGGCAGTGAAATAAGAAAAAAGGAAGGAAATAGAAAAGGTTGTATTATTACTACTGGAATCATTTCACATAAGAAACTGGCAAGATGGACCACTAGATCTGCTTTCTAAAATTCTCAAATCATTTGCAAAGCTCTCTGAGGAATCAATTGGTCCCTAAGTTCTGCCTTGGTTCTTATATTTGGCAGGGCCTTAGGTTCATTCAAATCTCAGGAGTCACTCCAGGGACTCAAGTGGAGTGGCCTCATTTGGGACCAATTCTGTCAACATGTTGGGCACAGGCTGACTCTCAGTAGGGGTCACAGCTGGCCTAGAAGAGTTAATTATCCTCAGGATGTAACCACAAAGCCATGAGTCTGTCAGTCAGGCCTTTGCTCCTGCTTGCCAGTAACTGTGGATTATCAAGAGAGGCAAAGAGGAGCCCCTGTCATCAATAGGATGAGATACATTTCTTCTTCAGCATAATGAGGGACTAAACCACAAAAATGTGAGGTGAAAACCAATCGTATTATTCATTCAAATTCAACAGATCTTTATTGAATACTTACTGTGCCAGAGCCTATTCTAAAAATATGAAAAAGCAGAAGTTAGAGATGAACCAGGCTTTTGCTTCCATAAATGTTATATTCTAGTGACAGGAAACAAATACCAAAATAGAAAAATAAACCTAAAAATAATATATCTTGTTTATCACTATGAATAAAATTAAACAGTGCAATGTAGTAGAGAATGACATCGTAAAAGAGAAATTAGATTCTTGATCTGGGAGAGTCATCCAAGAAGGCAGCATTTAAACTGAGATCCAAGGCCATGCCCATCAGGACGTAGAAAAGTAAATTTCAGACAGAAACCATATCAGAAATCCATGCGATGAAAACAAGTTTGGTTTGAGGAATTTTTAAAAATCAGAAGAATTTCCACTTCTGGAAGAAGGGACTAGACAGTTTTCAATTTTATTCATGCAAGGTAACTAAAAACTCTGCAATGTTTTTTCTACAGTAAACATAAGACGACTCTGAAATATGGAGAGACTAAGGCAGATGGATAAATATCTCAGGACTTGAATAACAGCATTAACAAAAAAACCAGTCGATTCCCTGGGTTTTCATTTTGTTTTATTGGTTTAATTAAAATTTTGCCTCACGTATCCAAGACTTGGAGCTAAAGACACTGGTAACTCATACATGTGCAGGAAAAAAAAAAAAAAAGTCCCAAGAAAAGCCTGTCCTCGCTAGGTAACAGTCTAGCAAAAGGCAATCCTAAAAAGAGACCATTTGGGGGTAGTAACTTCTATACTTTAGCCAAATACCACAGGAAAAAAATAAGTAAATAAAATGTTGCTGAACCTCTTCCCTGATCAGCCACATCTGAATGAGAAGCCTATACCTCCTCCAAACTCACGAGACTCTAATGAGATGCTCCAACATTTCTACAGGATCATGTAAGAAAAGGCCAATAGTGGAGCCTGGATTTTCATCCTCACTGGATAGTAATGAGCACCCTTGCCATTACTATCCAAAAAAATCAGTGGATACTACATGAGGAGTCTGGATTTTACCTCCACTCAACATTAATATGCCCCTCTCCCTCTATAAGATGTGTCAGAGGGAGGGCTAGCAGAGTCAAGACATCCACCATCACTGAGCTATGATAGGTCCACTTGCATCACTGAGCTAATGAAAGGTCCCCTTCTCCACATGCATTGTTAATGGAGACCACATGCGGCTGGAATTCCCACCCCTGCCCAGCAGTCAGTAATGAGGGCCGCTACCTCAAATGTCAGTGCCGGCTGAGTGGGGAATTTAGCCTTTACCTCCACCTGGGATTAATAAGGTAGCACTACCATCCCCCTACTTGAGTGGTATCGGAAAAAAAAAAAAAAACAGATGAAGTAGACTGGTTAAAAAAGGTTAAATTGTCTCATAACGTATCACAAAAAATTATAGGTTTTAATAAAAAAAACCTACTCATTCCAAAACCAGGAAAGTTACACACACAGGGGAAAAAAAAAACCCTGAAATAAAAGTACTATGACGATTGAAAAGCAGCCCTTATCAATGGATTCAACAAGCAATTTGCAAACATCTTTGAAATAATGAAAAACAGTGACTCAACAGTAAACTAGAAATTGTCAGTACAGAAACAGGAGATATAAAGAACCAAGTAGAAAATTTAGAGCTGAAAAATACAAAAATAAATACAAAAATAAATAAGCTCAGTGGGTTGACAACAGAATACAGAAGATGGGAAGAATAATCAATTAAATGAAAGATAAAGCAATAGAAATTAGAAAAACAGGAAAAGGATTGGGGAAAAAATGAACAAGAACTCCAAGAGTTGCACAGGATTACAAAAGTTTTAACTTTCATAAAACTGGAGTCCTAAACAGAGGAGAAATGTAACAGGGCTGGAAAATTTATAAAATTTCATAATATATGAAAATATTTTACATATGAAGTTTACAAATTTGGCAAGAAACAAAGAAGCTGAGTGAACCCCAAGCAGCATAATTTCCAAGAAATCCACGCCAGTATGTAAGATGCATCACAAGTTTTGAAAATTAAAGAAAAATAAAAATATATAATGCCAGCCAGAAAATCATGGTCCCTTATCTATAGGGAAATAGTTCACATGACAGTAAATTTCTCATGACAGTGAATTTCTCATGAGGAAGGAGAAGACCAAGAAGTAGCAGCACATTTTTCAGGTTCCAAAGAAAAGAACTGTTAATCCAGAATTCTACATCAATTGAAATCTTCAGGAATTAAGAAAAAGGCAAGGCATTCTTATAGGAAAACAAAAAATTAAGAGAATTGGTCACAAAGTGACCTAATCTAAAGGATTAACTGAAGAATATTGTCAGAAAGAAAGGAAATAAAAATAAGTGAAACTTGGAGGAGTAGGAATAAAGAATTGTAAGAACTACGGGTAAATACAATAGGCTTTTTTCTCTTGGGTTTTCTAAATTTTTCTTAAGTGGTTAAATTAAAAATAAAACACTATCCAACGTGGCTGTAAGTTTATGTAGAGAAAATATTTAAAATAATTATAAATGAGAGTATAAAGAGGCAGAAAGGGAGTTCAGATGTATATACTTCACCCAAATTTGTGAAATAATGACAAGAAAACTAAGTTTTATATACATATGGCATAATACTTGGAACCATCATTAAAAAGCTATAGGCTTCTGGTTTCTGCACAAACATTCTAAAACCTTGCAATGACTTTTTTAGATCTTGCAGAGAATTGAGATCACAGGATAAACAGTCACCCTGAAATAGGGAGAAGTAGGTGAATACAGAAGATACAGATGAACCAGAAAATGTCAATAGCTAGTAACAGTTAAATGGCAACTTTGACAAATTCCTAGAGGATGAAGGTGGAATAGCTTGAGAGTTAAAAACTTCAATGGACCTGATCCAAGAGAGAAGTCCTCACACACTTTCACGAGTTTTACCTCCAGAAATCCCACCAGGTTCTCAGAGTAAGGATTAAAAAAAAGTCCTCTCAAGTTTGGTCGGTGGAAGGAAATAAGTAATCATTTTGAAATACATCCAAGAAAAATCAACATTTTGAAATAAATTCAGACAACTCGACGTAACAACTTCAACAAACTGAGCAAAGAAAAGTAGTTCCCTGAAAATTTATCTAGGATGAAGGATGGGAAATTGGAAAACTCCAGCCATTCCTAGCCTTCCTTTAAGGGGGAACAAAAAGTTGAGAAGCACTTGTGAAGGGCACAGACCCACTAAAACACCAAGAATTAACTATAGCATTATAGAATGCTTCTTCTCCCCTCCCGTGTTATTACTGCATTAATAGGACATCTGCTTAACAGTGGATCAAACTAAAAGAACTGATGTGACAGACCACCATGGTTACTACTTGAGACTGTCATTACAGCAGTTACTACTGTTACTTCTTGCGACCGTCATTACAGCAGTTACTACTGTTACAGATTGAGACCATCATTATGAGAGGGAACAAAGGGAGGAACATAGAAATGATAACTTAAGACAAAGAAACTGTTTTAAAGAAAGGAGAAACGGAGAAGAAAAGAGCTCCCTGCTTCTAGTGAGCAAAGGCAGCCACTGAGCTTCCACAGCCCTTCATATTTATTGGGTAACAAGAGCAGGGAGGAGGAGGTGATTGGTCTGAGGCAACAATTGGTCAGCTGCTTAATTGATCACAGGTTCATATTGTTATTAACAGGCTTCAGATGTACCTAATCACAAGAAACACTTGTGCCTGGGTCATGACTGCCGTCAGCATTTCTTCTAGGTGGCATATGCAGTTTGTCAGTTTGCCAATATTCTGCATTTATGAGAAACAGTTTTGCTGCTTACTCGTACAGCCTCCAGTGGTATAATGAGTTAATCATGACCCTCACTCTTTCTGGCCTCCAACAAACTGACAGTCTCAGACTTTAT
Source organism: Macaca thibetana thibetana (assembly GCF_024542745.1). Classification (NCBI taxonomy): domain Eukaryota; kingdom Metazoa; phylum Chordata; class Mammalia; order Primates; family Cercopithecidae; genus Macaca; species Macaca thibetana. Next base: position 42,214,831 of record NC_065595.1, read on the forward strand.
TTAAGAAGAAATTTCTAGGGAAATCCATAAACTACAGGGAAGACAAAAACAAAGATACCAGAGGAAATTGAAGCCTCTGACACATATAGCTACATTAAACAAGATAAACTTTTATCATTATGTAAAGCCCTTTTCTTTTTCTTACTATTGTTGCTTTAAAGTCTGTTTTGTCTGACATAAAAAAAGCTGCTCGTGCTCACTTTTGGTTTCCATTGCATGGAATATCTTTTTCCACACCTTTCAATAAGTTTATGTAAGTCCTATATGTTAGGTGAGTCTCTTGAAGACTGCAGATATTTGGTTTGTGATTTTTAAATCCATTCTGTCATCCTGTATCTTTTAAGTGAAGCATTTAGGTCATTTACATTCAATGTTAATATTGAGATATGAGGTACTGTTTTATTCATCATTTAGTTGTTACCCACATACTTTTTTTTTTCCCATTGTGTTATGGTTTTATAGGCCCTATGAGATGTATGCTTTAAGGAGGTTTTATTTTGGTGTATATTGAACTTTTGTAATAGGTTTTGATTCATTTTTCTTTCTCTTTTGTGCAACTACACAGGTATTTTTTTCTTTGTGATTACTTAAGCTTACATAAAACCTTTTATAGTTATAGCTATCTATTAAAAAATAATCATTTGGATTGCATACACAAATTCTACATTTATTTCTCCTCTTATTCCACATTTTATGTTATTGATGTCATAATTTACTTTTTAAAATATTGTGTGTCCATTATCGATTTATAGTAGCTATAATTATTTTAATATTTTTTGTCTTTTTAACTCTTATACTAGAGTTAAAGGTGATTAGACATTATCATTACAGTACTAGAGCATTCTGATTGACCATACAGTGAGTTTTATACTTTCATATATTTTTGTATTGCTAATTAGGGTTGTTTCCTTTCAACTTGAAGAATTCCCTGTAGCATTTCTACTGGTAATGAATTCTCTCAGCTTTTGTTTGGGAAGGTTTTTAATCTCTCCTTCATTTCTGAAGGATAAACATTTCTGGTACACTGTTCTTGATTGGCAATTGTTATTTTTCATTTGTTTGTTTTCTTTCAATACTTTGAATGTATCATTCCACTTTCCTGGCCAGTAAAGAAAATCCATTTATAGTCTTTTAGAAGTTGCTTTGTATATGATGTCATTTTTCTTTTTTGCTGATGGTTTCAAAATTGTATTTGCCTTTATTTTTAATACTTTGATTAAAATGTGTCAGAGTAAATACCTTTGTGTTTAGTCTACTTAAAATTATTTGAGCATCATGAATCTGATTGTTCATTTTCCTCCTCATACTTAAAAAGTTTTCTGTTATATATTTAAACAAGCTCTCTGCCTTGTTCTCTTTCTGTGCTCCTTCTGGGACATTCATAATACATATATTTGTTCCTTTGATGGTGACCCATAAGTCTCATAGACTTTCTTCAGTCTTTTTCACTCTTTTCTTCCTTTGAAGTTACCCTCTGACTGGGTAATTTCAAATGACCGGTCTTTGAGCTTACTTATTCTTTCGTCTGTTTGATCAAGTCTGCTGTTGAAACTCTTTGTTGAATTTTTCAGTTTAACCATTCTGTTCTTCAGCTCCAGACTTACTATTTTTTATGATTTCTATATATTTGTAAAAATTATCATTTTTATGTAGTATTTTTCCAATTCAGTTTAGTTGTCTGTGTTCTACTGTAGCTCATTGAGATTTTTTAAGGTGATTATTTTGTCATACAGTTTACAGATATTCATTTATTTAGGTTCAGTTTTATATGCTTTATTTTGATCTAAACACACATTTGATTTTCTTGTCTTTCTGATTCTTTAATTGTTGTGCTTGTGTCCACACATTTGTAGGAATGGACACCTTTCTTGTCTTTACAGACTGGCTTTAACAGAGAAAGACATTTATCAGTCATCCTAGCCAGAATTTCTGGGTGGGAAATGTGGCAACATCATTGAGTTGCACTTTCTACCTAAGTTTGTGGGACAACCGTCCTGGTGCTTGGGTACATGAGAAGACGCCTAGAGCCTGAACGTGTGAGAGATTTTGTGGAATATATGACCATGCGGGCCTTTCTGACATTGGAGTGGGTCTGGAGCTGGCACCCACTTGAGTAGACTTGGAATCTATATTTCTGGGTGCTGGTCTGGCACCAGGCTTTCTGGAGTGGTTTTGTGGTCTGGGTCTATGAGGGACTGTCAGGAATCAGGGTACACAAGTACTGGCCTGGTTCCAGGGATCACTGGGGTGGGCCTGCAACTGAATACCCAGGGGCCAATCTGGAGCCTGGGTTTGTAGGTGACAGCTTGCAGCCTGAATCCATAAGGGCCATGTGGCCACCAGAGTCTACAGGGGCAGGCCTGAAGCCTGGGTCTAATCAGGCTGGTCAAGTCCTGGGGCTCAATGTGGGTAGGCCTGGTACTGGGGTCTGTGACAAATTTGGATGCTCACTTTACTTTGCTTTCTCCACACAGAGGGTATTTCCCTTGGTGCTGTGCTAGGTGGCTTTGGGGAAAGGTAATGTAGGCAATGTAAAATGTTCTTTCTACCCACTTCAATGCATTTTTTTTTTTTCATTTCTGTGCTTCATCACTTACCTGGATCTAAAGCTCTCATTAAGGCATTTTAATGTATGGATAGTTGTTAACATCAGTGTTTCTGTGAGGAGATGAACACGGGTAACTCTCCTTGCTGGCATCATTCTCTGTCTCTAAGATGTTTTTTAATAGGTAATGTAATTGTCTATGGAGAAAATCTCAAAAATTGACCAAAAAAAAAAAATGTCTGGAACCAATAAACAATTATAGCAAGATCCTAGCACATACAGCAAGATCATAATATTAAAAAAAAAAAAAAAAAAAAAAAAAAAAAAAAAAAAAAAAAAGTCAATTGCTGTCTCATTTACTAGCAGAGAAGAATTAGAATTTGAAATTAAGAAATAAAAATATTTACATTAGCATCCCCTAAAATAAATAGGCAAAAATAGAAAATAGGTACAGGACATATGTGAAGAAAAACTACATAATTCTGATTTAAAAAATCAAAGTAATTCTAAATAAATGGAGCGGAGTGGTATTTTATATTCACAGATAGGAATATTCAATATTTTTTAAAAGTCAATTCCCTCCAACTAGATATAAATTCAATGTAATCCCAGTCAAAACCCCACAAGGTATTTTGTATATATGGACAAAAAAATTCTAAAATTTATATGCAAAAGAAACAAGATGCAGTAAAAGCAATACAAAAACTAAAGAAGAAAAATAGATTTGAAAGACTGGCACCATATCATTTTAAGACTTATTAGCTACAGTAATCTAGAAAGCATTAATATAGTCCACATGTATTTGGCAAAGTAGCAAAGACAATTCAATGGAAAAAATAATGGAATGTTAATACACTTCTGGTGAGTATGCAAAATGGTACTACTTTTTTAGAAAGACAAATTTGGAATTGTATTATAAGTGTAATAGGAAATGTTTAGAAAGTTGTAAAAACTATAAAGGACTCAGTAGAGTGAAAATACACCCATACATTATATATGCAAAATTAGATTTGTATACTTTCTCTACTGTTTCTTATCAATAATGAAATTTGCTCTAAAATAACAGAGGCTAGGTCCTCTGCCTTACACATGTAATCCCAGCATTCTGGGAGTCTGAGGTGGGAAGAATGCATGAAGGCAGGAGTTTGAACCAGCCTGGACAATATTGTAAGACCCCATCTCTAAAAAAAAAAAGTTTTTAAAAAATAGCCAGGCATGGTGGTACAGGCCTGTAGTCCTAGCCATTCGGGAGGCTGAGGCAGCAAGATAAGTTTTGCCCAGGAGTTTGGGGTTACAGTGAGCTATGATTGCACCACTGCACTACAGCCTGGGTGATCGAGTGAGACTCTGTCTCCCACTGCACCTCCCCAACCAAAAAAAAAAGAAAAAAAACCTCAGCAGGATGATGAGGATGGTTTTGTAACAATCAATAAATTCAATGGCTTAACACATTAGCATATTTTTTTTTACTTGTAAACTATTAAATGGGGTTATCTATGGTGGCTCATTCTCTTGCAAAGCTCTCCACCATGACCTTCCATTTTGTATCTCTACCACCTTCCAAACAAACACTGTTCAATAGAAACATAATATGACCTATGTGTGTAATTTTAAATTTTCTAATAGCTACATTAAAAAAGTAAAAAGTAGGTAAATCAGTTTTAATAATTTCTTATTTAGCCAAATATATGTGTAGTATTATATTAACATGTCATCAATATGAAAATATTTAGTATTTTGTATTTTTTGGTTATATGTCTTGAATATCTATATGTTTTACTCGTGACATCATGTTTCAACTCAGATTAGCATAGTTCAGTGTCCAATAGCTGGATGTAATTAGTGACTACCATATATAATTGTACAGTTTTAAAGCACTGACATATTTCCAGTCACGTACATATGGGCTGGGGAAAATAGCACCAAGGGAGCATGGGAGGTTTCAGAGGGTTTGCTTAATAAGCCTTGTATCACATTCACTCATATTCCAGTAGCCAGAACTCAAATTATCTGGAGCCAGTTAATGGCAAGAGAATTTTTAAAATGTAATATTTAGGAGAGAGAAAGAAGAAACATTGATTAATTCATGAGCTTGTTTCAGCCATACCTGGTTTCTGAATCATATCAGTATCTTCTCCTTCCTTCAACTCCCAGAATTGACTATTCCTTCTGCAGGGATGAGGAATGGTGATAAAATGTGCAGACATGGCTGTCTCTGTTGAAGCATCAGTGAGCAGGGAAGACAAGTTGGATATGATAAGTGTACACAGAAAGAAAAACTTCCAAATTATAATGGACTTTTCATGTTTTAAAATTTTATTTTGCTTCTTTTTCTCAAAGTATAACATATATACAGAAGTTTACAATATCATATAAAAAATGTAAAGAACATAATTCTACCCTTCAATAGATTATCACAAGGACAAAAAAACAGACATGTAACCCCCAGATACATGAGAGAAGCTATTTGTGTATTTAAATTTAGAGTGTCGCTTGTTTATAGCACATAATTGGCTCTATGTGTGTGTGTGTGAATACATATATGTGTGTATATACATATATATAATGAAAATCTCTGTATTAGTGTTTTACATTTACTTTTATTGTAATCATATATGTGACTGAATATACATCTGCCATTTAGCTATTTGTTTTCTATATGTTTTATATCACTTAATTTATCTGCTCCAATGTTATTGTGTTTTTGTGCTAAAAGACATTTTCTATTGTATAATTTTCTTTTCTTTTTTTGAGATAGGTTTCACTCCGTTTTCCAGGCTGAAATGAAGTGGCATAATCACAGCTTACTACAGCCTTGATCTCCTGAGATCAAGTGAGTCTCCCACCTCAGCCTGCTGAGTAGCCGGGACCACAGGTGCCTGGGAAGACTCCAGCTGATATTTTTTATTTTTTGTAGACACAGGTTCTCCTTCCCATTACCCAGGCTAGTCTTGAACTCCTAGGGTCAAGCGACCCTCCTGCCTCAGCATCCCAAAGTGTTGGTATTACAGGCATGAGCCACCATGCCCAGCCTTCTTTGGGTTTTTTAAAACTACTTTTTGACTAATTTTTATATTGCTTGCTCTAAAAATTAAATATGCATTTTATTTTACCATAACCACAAATGAATACTTTCTTAATATCAGAAAAATACAGAAACTGTTTTCAATGTAACTGTCTATGTGTATCATTATTATATATATTTCATCTTTATAGGTGCTACAATTCAAAGTTATACTTATTGTTTTTTGCATTTCTTTTAAATTTTAAGTGTGAAAAAGTGAAAAAATATATTTTTACAGTTTTTAAATTTGCCTACATACTTTTACTAAGTCTTTATTTCGTTGTGTGGATTTTCATTACCATCTAGTTTCATTTTTCTTTTTTCACAGGTACACCCTTTAGAATTTCTATAAGCAAGTTTACCAATGATAAATTCTTCCAGTGCTTGTTTGTATGACAAATTCTTCACTTTCAGTTTTGAAGAAAAATTTTGCTAAATATAAAAATCATGGTTGAGTTTTTGTGTTTTTCTTTTTCTTTCAACGCTTTGACTATGCCATCATACAGCCTTCTGTCCACTATCGTTTTTGATGAGAAGTCAGCTGTCAATATGATTGTGATTACACTTGTATGATTAATTATATTATTTGGCTATTTTCAAAGTTTTATTTCTGTTTGTCTTTAGTTTTCAGCAGTTTATCATATATCTAGCTCAGTTTGAATATCTCTGTATTTTTCATACTGAGAATTTGTTGAGCTCCTTGGCTATGTAGATTAATTTTTTCATCAAGTTTGGGAGGTTTCCAGCTATTATTTCTCCAAATATTTATTCAAATTATTTGCCTCTATCTTCTTTTTGTTCTGGAACCCCCATTATACTATGTTAGTACATTTGATGATATCACACAGGTACTCAAGTCTCTATTTTTCTTTAATAATTTTTCTCTATGTTCTTCAGAGTGGATAAATTATACTGATTTATCTTCAACTACACTGAGTATATTTTTTTTTACCATATTGAATCTGATGTTATCCTCTAGTGATTTTTAATTTTAGTGATTACATTTTTCAATTAGAGATTTCATATTCAGTTATTTTTGGGCTTCTCTTCTTTTATTAGTGTTTTCTCTTTGTCAAGTCATTGTCATTGTACTTCTCTTTAATTATTTAAATGTGGTTCCCAATAATTCTTTGGTCATATTTATAATAGTTGCTTTGAGATCTTTGTCTTTAAGTTCAATGTCTGAGTCCTTTAGAATCATTTTCTATTGACTTTTTCTTGCATGCATTACCCTTTCCAGTTTCTTTGCATATCTTAGAATATTTTCAATGAAAAGGGGACATTTTATAAAACAATTTCAGATGCTGATTGATCTCTTCAGGATTATTATTATTGCTGCTTTTTTGTGTGTGTTCAATGGCTTGCCTGAATTAATTGTGTGGAGTCTACTTACCCCAGAGCCTACAGCCAACAGTGTATCTATTTTTTTTTTTCATTTTCAATTTTAAGTCTGGATTCCTAGGTGTAATGCATGAGTCAGCATAGATTAGTGGCCAGCCAATTATTGATGTGAGGCTCTGTTCAAACACATTGAGCTATTAAAACTTCTATTCTTTGTCTGTAAATCTGTGTGTTGTTTGAGAAGTTGAATGTCATGTCTATTTTTGCTCCTCTGTAGGCAAGTTTGTTTTTGTTTTTCTCCTCTAGCTTCTTTCAATATATTTTTTCCGTACACTTAATTTTCTAATGCCTAGGTATAGCCTTTCTGAAAATCATCATGCTCCATGTTCTCCAAACTTCTTGGACTTGTGGTTTGGTATCTAACATGAATTCAGAGGAAATTCTCCAGCATGATTGCTTCCAATATTGCTTCTGTTCCTTTCTTCTCCTATTACTGTTCTCTGGCATTCCCAGTGTGTGTGTACCTTTTTTCTTTTTGCTTTTCAATTTTGGAAGTCTCTTTTGTAATAATTTCAAGTGCAGAGATTCCTTCCTCGATTATGTCCAGGCTACTAATGAGTCCACCAGAAATATTCTTCATTTTTGTTAAAGTGTCTTGATTCATTCCAGCTTCTATAACAAAGACTGGAGAACTATAAACCATAGATTGGAAAATGTATAAACAACAGTAATTTATTAGTCACAGTTCTGGGGGCTTGGAAACTGAAGGCCAAAGCACTAGCATATTCATTGTATGATGAGGGCTCACCCTCTGCTTCATAGATGGAGCCTTCTCGTGTTCGCACATGATGAGAGGGGCAAACAAGCTCTCTTGGACTTCTTTTATAATGGCACCAATCCACTCATGCCCTAATCATCTTCTAAAGGTCCATCTCTTAATACTATTATGTTGGGTATTAGATTTGAACCTGTGAATATTGGAAAGACACAGACATTCAGACCATTCCACAGTGTTTTTTATCTTTAGCATTTCTTTTTGATTCTTTCTCTCCATTTCTGTGTTTACATAATTAATGTTCTTCCATGTCTTTTTTTTTTTTTTCCATTAAAGACCTTAGCACATTAATCAGTTTTTAAAAAGTGGTATACTTCCAACCTTCTTGCCATATCTGCTATTCTGCTTCTCGTTCAGTCCCTTCAAACTGTGTTTTCCCTTTTAATGTATTATATATATATTTTTTTCTGATGGCCAGACATTATGTACAGGGTAATAGGAAGAACTGTAAATAAGCCAGCCGTGATGTGGTGGTGAAATGTTGGGGGGAAGGTGGGGAGAATCATTTTATGGCCTTAAGATCAGGTCTCTGCCTTTTGATGAGCCTGTGGCCCCTGCACTGCGAAATTCACCAGGGCTTCTCAGTCCCTCCCAACCCCCACTCCTTAGGGAGGACAGGATGGTTAGGGTTCCTCAAATGGAAGGCTAGAGGGAACTGGGGTTGAGTAAACTTCCTTTCCCCATATGCAAAGCTGCAGCTGACTAGAGTTGGGTCTTTTCCTTCACCCAGGAAGGCTAGGTTCTGATAAAGCCCCAGCAGATTAGGCTTTGGTAAAGTAAGTTCTCCTGAGGCTGGAACTTGTTAGGAAGAACAGAACGTTCTCGTGTATTTTAAAATCGTTACTTTTTCCCCCGCCTTGCCGGAAGCCTGAGGAGATTTTCCTCTGATATTCACTGAAGAACCTGGTAGGGCTTCTGGAGGGAAATCTCACAAAAGCATGCAGGATCTAGGACTGGATCCTACCCCCCAAAACTCGTTCCCTCTAGGACTGGATCCTCGTGAAGTTTCTACCTCTCAGACGTGTCCACACTGAGCCTGTAGCAATGCATTAATTATAATTCAGGTTTTCCTACTTCAGCACTGATTCCCACAGAGGTTTCTGCTTGTGGGTTTCTGCTCGGGTAAGCTGTGGTTCTCCGTATCCACCTGTCTCTCTCTCTCCAATTTGGGGTCAGTGGTTTCACCTGTGAGCTCACTTATCTGAAGGGTTTAAAAACAGTCTGCTAATTCAGTTAAGATTTCTACTTGCTGTTAGGATGGAGGGCTGATTTCTAAGCTCCTTAAAACTGAAATTCTCTCAAATTTTTAGTAATGCTTTTGAAAAATTATCTACAATACTACAGTTACAACCTTTCTCTTTTTAAATATTTGCACGCTGGTTTTCTACTTTTAATAATTCTTTGTGTTTATATTTTAAACATGTAAAATAGCAAAGTTCGATGAGCTTTTTTTTTTTTAAGTCTGAAAATCTTTCTCTCACATGGGGCATTTGTTCTACTTAAACAATTCTTTAGGGGTGTTTTTTTGGTTGGCTGAATAACAATTATTTTTCTTTGAATACTTTGAAGATGATTCCATTTTTCTTCCTGGTTTCCATTATTCTGTAGATAAGCTGTCTTTTGGTCTTGTTTATTTGGTCTTATTGTTCTTCTGAAGTGAATCTGGCCTCTCTTCCCATTGCTACTGCTTTTAATATTCTTTTTTGTGTTTGGCTCTCAGCCATTTTAGTATGATATATCTAAGTAGGATTTTATGCTATTAATCCAGCTTGATAGTTGTTGCAGTTTTAGGATAAGTAGACTGATGATGTGTTTCCTCAATCTGGAAAATTTCCAATCTTTATTGCTTCAAACTTCTCTTCCTTCCTCTATGGGTCTCAAATTATACTTTGGTTAGAATTTTTGCTGTATTTTATATGCCTCTAATGTATTTCATTCTCTTAGAGATAAAACAATGTAAAATATTTCTATATTTTCTTATGTATCCATGGAATACTTAATTTCAGTTGTATTTTCATTAGAATGTCTATTTTTATGGTTTCTTGCTGTCTGGTTAAGTTCATCTGTCCTTTTATCTCTTTGAACCTACTATGCCTAACCCTTTAAGGTATATGCCTAATAACTCCATTGCATGGAATACTTATGGTTCTTTTTCTACTGTACATTGTTTCTCTTATTTTTCAATCACATTTTTGCATTTTTATACCTAGTTATTTTCTATTGACTGCTAGATGCTGTGCATATAAAATTCAGAGGCAATTTAAACCATATATTACGTTTTCTTCCATAAAGTGTTATGTTTGCTTTGAGCAGGTAGTAGTAAAACTCCCGAAGCACCTTAGTCTAATCAGACATTATTATTTGAAGCTGGGCTCTAATAACCACAGCTGCTAATTTATTTCTACTCCTAGGTTGTAGTCCTAGGGATCCCAGCTGAATATCTTCAGGAGTATAAGTTACCAGGGCTTCCATTGGCTCACCTTGAATTCCAATGTTCCTTAGTTCAGTGAATCTGTCATAAACAATTTTCAACTTCTTGACCTCTCGGAGTACCAGCTCTTTTTCTAGAACTAAGAGATGCCCTTAGGGGAAAATTAGCCTTAAAGATCAGTCTCACATCTCTGGGTTTCTTTTTCCTTTTAGATTTTGTCCCATAATTCTTTACTTTCCTGTAAGTTGTCATATGATTTCAAACAACTTATTACAATGATTTTTGTCCAGCCTTACTTGTTTTTGGTTTGTATTACCTAAACATTCATTCCCAGAATATTTTTTTGTTTTCAGTCTTGAACATGGCTTTCATGCTGATAAATACACAGCTTTCTCTACTCTTCCCCTACCTCATCATGTCAGGAAAAAAAAGTGGTTTCATATGAAATTTCAATCCACTTTCCTGTTGTGGGTTATACCATTTCCCTGCCAAGAGATATGTTGAAATCTTAACCCTTAGTACCTGTGAACATGACTTTATTTGGAAAACAGCGTCTTATTAGATGCAATCAAGATAAAATCATTCAGGTGGGCTCCCATTCAGTATAATTGGTGTCCTTATTAAAAGAGAAAAAAGACACAGACACAGGGATACACAAGGAGAATGCCGTTTGACAATGAAAGCAGTATGGATTGATGCGTCTACAAGTCAGTGAATGCTAAGGAACTCCAAGGACTGCCAGGAACACCAGAAGCTGAGAGAAAGGCATGCAACTGATCTTCCCTAGAGCCTTCAGTGAGAGCATGGTCCTGCTGACACCTTGATTTCAGACCTCTGGCTTCCAAAACAGTGACAGAATTTCTGTTTTGAGCCACCTAGTTTGTTGAACTTTGTTATGGCAGACTTAGGAAATTAGTACACTCCAGCTCTTGCCCCAAATCTCTCAAAATCCTAGGTCGATAAATTGTATATGGCTTCTCTTTCCACCCATTCTATCCTCACATCCCCTTCATAGACATGAATAGATTCCCTGTCAGCAGCTGGTAAAATTTGTGGTGATTTTCTTTTTCTGTTACCTTGCTTTTCTTGTCTATCTTCCATGTTAATGCTCTTCACTCATTTTTTAAAATAAATGTACATTTTTTTTCGTATATGCCAGGGATTGTTCATCTTTTTGCCATGGTACCAAGTTCCCTTGTGTTCCCCTAGAAGAGACCTCTCAGGACAAAAAAAAGCATCTGATAAACTTACATTTTTCTGTCAGGAATAGACTTCCTCTCCGATGTATTTGCATGCCCCAAAAGTGGTGAATGGTAGAATTTTTGAGGCACAGTGGATAGATAAGGTATATTTGGGTATGTTTACATTTTTAGTGTTTTGAAAATTTGACTGCTGACCCACAGTAGGAAATGCGTTTTATGTCATAACTGAATTCACATATGAATATATGCGCAAATATAATTGAAAATATATTTTCATGCAATAATGCCTACATTATAAGGTACAAATCTATTTTCTGTAATTTTTCAGTTAAAATGTGATTTGAGAGCAATTACACTGAGTTCACAGTAATTAAGAATTTGAAAATCACTGTCGATGTTTTTTCTATGTACCATTGTGTGTGATCCCATGTTAGTGAATCCTCCATGTTAGTGACGCCCCCAGTTAGCGAAACACTATGGTAGCTAAGCAATAGATCAGAGTACGGATGTGATGACTCACACCTGTAATCTCAGCACTTTGAGGGCAGATTGCTTGAGCCCATGAATTCAAGATCAGTCTGGACAACATGGTGAAACCTCGTCTCTACCAAAAAAAAAAAAATACAAAAAATATAAAAAATTAGCTAGGCTTGGTGGTGTGCACCTGTGCTCCCAATTACTCCAGAGGCTAAGGTAGGAGCATCAGCTGACCCCAGGAAATCAAGGCTTCAGTGAGCAGTGATCACATCACTGCATTCCAGCCTGGGTGACAGAGGGAGACCCTATCTCAAAAACAAAACACACAAAAAAACAAAAAAACAAAAAACCCGGAAGAGTACATCACACTCTCATTTGATCATCTGATTCTCTTCAGGTAAATCTTGGATATTTGTAGTATCTATTTCCTTCCGAATTCTGATACACAGGAAAAAGATTTATTTGCAAGGGTTTTAAGAGATTTCTGCCTGAAGGCAGGATGGTACCTCAGTCACTCTAAAGATGATGTTCTAGCAGAGTAATCTATGACTCCAACATCTGCTTTATTTGAAACCCAATCGTTTTGTTTCCTCTTTGTTGAGTCAGAATTAAATTCCGTGAAGGGGACACAAAGAGCTACTTAACCAGGTAGGTCTACCTAACCAGGTGTAGGTCTTTGGTGCTATATTTTTCTTTTGTGTTTGATAAAGCGGTTCACAAACTTATTTCTGATTTAAACCATTGAATCTGATATATGGGCAAATTCTAATTCAATTATAATCTACATTCTCATAGAACTGTTAGGGATCAAGCATGAAACCCAACAATAGCATGCTCTGCTAAAGAGGCAGTGTGCTTGCTGCACTACTGCTTGTTGTTTTTCTGAATGACTAATATTACAGGTTCATTTTCACATTGGTTCTTCTCTCCACAATTTGGGACATGACAGGCAACAATTAGATAAATTATTTTTGAAAAGAGTTAATGGCAGGTGCCATGCTTGTTTACTGCTTTCTGTAGCCTTCAGGAGTTGATGCTTTTTGCCTTTAAGTATTTTCACGTGTAGTTTTCTATTTTCCTTGAATTACTGAAATATACTAAGCATATTTCTCCAAGGACCTGGAGCCATGGTGTAATAAGCTTCTGCTAATAGCTCGAAACTGTACAGCAACCTAGTTTTAAAATACAACACAAATCTTTATCTAAAAGCAGTAACACACCTCACTCTTGTGTTCGCAAAGTATGTTTTTACATTTCCTCTTGCGATGCATAGGAAGGGAGGAAGCTACAAGAGAAATGATGCATTCCGGGCAAGGAGCCAATTTAAAAAGTCTTCTTTCCAGTTTGCTGTCACTTGTCATGGTTAAACAAAACACGGAGGAGAAAAAGAGAAATTGGCTTCAGTGTAAATGTCAACATTCTGATTAAAGCAAACACAAAGCATTCAGAACTCTTGACAAAAAAAATTAAATTGAATTATGAAGGGTATGCAAATGGAGGCCTTCCTCTGTATCATTACCAGGACTTAAGCATTTTGTATTTTCTGTCTATGCTTGAGAAATCTGTGCTGCAGGACAAGGTGTTGAGTAACAGGGAAAGGAAGGTGAACAACACACTTCCCAGTTCATGACAGCTGGAACCTACCAAAATACTGGTTCAGAAATAAGCCTAACGCTTTGCAAACACTGGGGAAGGTTAGAAAGCTGACAGTAAGGCCTGGTGCTTTAGTCTTGTCTTTCCAGCTAAACAGGGTCCTCCCCCAGGACACAAACCCCAAAAGTATTTATTTAAAAATTTCAAAAGCTGTCATTTGTCAAGCGGGAGGGCTTTAAGGGAAACTCATATGAAAATGCAGATATGTAAACGATAGCGTCAGTTCTTTCCTATCTCCTTTAACACAGACCTTAGAAATTGAATTGTTTGAAATTCAGTTTGAAAGGGCTCTCAGCATGCATCCATGATATGAAATTTTAAAGGTTGCATAATACATTCCATTTCTGTAATTAAAATTAATGGGAAATGAAAAATAAATGGTGTGCATTGGTCCCCTTTCCTGAGGGGAGAATATATTTGCTGTCTTGGATGAACATATATGGTCCTGTGTTAGGAAGCTGTAGTGTATGTGCGTGTTTGTCTCTGTATATAAATAAGGTTTTATGCTAACTGTGAGAAAAATCTTTGATTGCCCTTCATTCTTCATTTTCCATGATCCCCAGCACCATTGTGTTCCTGAACTATACCTTTGCCTGCAATTTTACAATTGCATTCTGACTTATCACTGTTCCTGCCTCTCTCCTCTCTGGCTATTCTGAAATTGCTTCCAAAATTATGGTGTGTTCTAAGCATGTCATCTCCAACTCAGAAATCTGAAATGGCTACCCAATGCCTATCAGAAAAGCCCAAACCCTAGCCTGTCACTCAAGACTTTCTCAAGTGGCCTCAAACTCACTTTGTATTCATTCCATAAATATTTCCTGGGTAGCTACTCAACGTCAGTCATTTTACTTTTTCTTCGCCTTCTTGCCCATAAAATTCCTACTTTTGCCTCATTTATTTCTCTCCTAACAAGTCCGTGCTTTTCCATTTCTGCAACCTTATTCTAGCTCTGCCCTTTCCTTGAAAGGACCTCTCAACATCTACCCATCAGACCACATATTTCTCAAGGCTATATTTAAAAGGTGCCGCTTTCTTGAAATCTTCCCTTATTACCATGCTTATAAATGGCCTATTTCTCCCTATTACTTTTCTAGCATTCTATTTGTATCCCTTAGAACCCATTAATACTGCTTTGTATTAGTTATGTATGTATATGCTGCATCTGACCTAAAATCTTCAAAGGTTTGTTTTGTACATCTTCATGCCCTACACAAAACTAGCACATTAGCAGGATCTGAGATATCAATCCCGGTAACATATATCACCTACCAATCTTCCACTTTCGTTATCCATAAATAAAGATGATTATATATCTCTTGGGACATTATGAAAAGTAAAGAAGATAATGTTTGTAAACAGTGTATAGTTTGAAGTATTAACTATAATTTGTATTCCAATTTTTATTGATAATATATCCAGATAAATAAGTGTACATGTAAGTAGACATGAAAGCAGGAGCTCCAAGTATTTGCCAGATACTTTTCATAGACTAATAGAATTCTCACTATCGCCTTCTAAGGCAGGTATTAGAATCTTGACTGTGGAGACAAGGCCCAACAGGCTATATACAAGTAACCAGTCTGACTCCAAAGCTCGTGCTTTCTCTCAAACACTCAGGAATTTATTCCTTGGGCTGTCCCAAATACTAAGGGAACTTTGTCAAACTGGACACAGGTACAACACTCCCGGGCTCACCACGGGACCCTTCCCCCATCTATTTGTGTTAAAATAAGTTAATTGCACCTTAGAGAACCATGCATGTTTAGTTTAAACTCAATCCACTGCCCCCTCTCGTTCTGCCATTTCTTTTTTAGACTCAGTGCTGTGTAGCCTGTCCCTAGATTGTGTTCTAATATAATACATTAATATTTTTAACAATCCTCTAGGCTACCTGTTACAAATGCAGAGCCCTGGCACCATTGTAACAAACGTCCCAGGTAATATGAATGAAACCTATCCACAGGCTACACTTTGCAAAATCATGCTATTTTTCAGTCAGTTTCAAATGTCGTTATACTCTACCCCCAATCATGGGAAGCACAGAAGTTTCCACGTTGTGTGGAATGAGGCCCCTAATATTCTGCAGTATACAGAGACTAGATATTGTCAAATATTATTCTCCATTTTCAGAAAAATGAGACCAGAAGAGAATTTAATTGAACTTAGCTAACATAACAAAAGGCCAAAAATAATTCTTACGGTGGTTTTAAAAATCTCATTCATTCCTTCATTGATTCAACACTGTTTCCTTGAGCCTCAACACTACAATGTCATTCATTAGAGAGAGGACATAAATAGCCACTTCTCACTGGAAGTTTACAATCCAGATATAGGAACTACATTATCGTATAAACAAACTATTAAGCCTAAACGGGAATTCCAAGGAGATTATCACAGATGTATTTTGAATAGGAGAAGCACACACACACACCCCCTAAGCTTTTTATGTGCAACATGGGAGTTGGTGTGAAGCAAAGCAGGTGTTTTCGGAGAAGGTGAGGGTTTGTCCTCATCACACCACACCATCTTCCCGAGCAGAACTGCACGATTAGCTGAAGGCTTTTCCTGATCCATGTGTTCAGATTTGGGAATGATGACTTTTCGTTGTTGTTGTTGTTTTCACGTGGAGAAAAATACATGTTCCTTGCTTCAGAGTAAACATTCTGGAAGCTTTCGCGATTGTTCAGATTTCTTTAGAGGCCTTGATGCCACTTACCATGCTTTTTAGGCTGCAGGGAACATAATGAAACTGAAGTGTCTCGTGGAGCTTTTATTCCTCTTCTTTCAGACTTAACAGAAAGGTATAGGGGACACTTAGGCCACGGATGTCAGTGTCGTTCCAGGGTCTGCTTTGGTGTTATTCTTAAGAAAAATGGCATTGGATTATATAAATGTTTTTTTGTAAACAGATGTTTTGCTCAGAAGAGTCTGACATTTTCCATTTATCTCCTCCTCTCCCCTCTCCTCCCCTACTCTCCTTGTCTGCCTTTTCTTCCTCTGGGCAGAACAAAGGCCTGAGATTGAATGGGGTCTTCTCCGGATAATGCTTTTGGCAATGGCTTTAGAACTTTGTTTGATCATGGCCCACAGTATGAAATACACTTTACAGTGACACCTAGAATGTAAACAGTGTAAACACAGGGAAACAATACACACATTTTGTACCCCTATCGGACAATTAATGTGTGTGTGTGTGTGTGTGTTTATATAAATTTTTTCTTTCGACATCTCCCACTTCCAAATAGAACTTTGAAACTATCTTATGTTATTTGGTCTTTAGCAGTTGAACCTAAATTTTGTGTGGGACTGCACTGTACATAATTTATTAGATAATTCACTTTTCTTGACTTTTCTTTAAAACTCGTTGTTCTCAGCCCAAAACACAGCATTTTTACCTCTAATTTCTCAAAATCCTAAGCAGCCAGCACCAAGACAAACAAAAACAACAAAACCAAACAAATCTTGGTCTTATTAGATCCCTATTAGCCTGTTTCTTGTCCCTAAAACAGGCAAATAAAAACTTTATTTTGTGGTATACAAGTAGGGGTTGTTAGTGGCTTCCAACAATAAGTTCTGAGAATGATTTCAAGGCTGTGTTCTCAGGCTCCAGTGAAAAGAATATGGGAGTTGACAGATCTGCTAAGGAAGTAACTGTTGGACTTTCCAGAAGGAAAGGCATCTGATATGGTGTGGCTATGTCCCCATACAAATCTCATCTTGAATTCCCACATGTTGTGGAAGGGACCTGGTGGGAGGTAATTGAATCATGGGGGAAGTCTTTCCCATGCTGTTCTCCTGATAGTGAATAAGTCTCATGAGATCTGATGGTTTTATAAAGAGGAGTTCCCCTGCACAAATTCCCTCTTTGCCTGCTTCTGTCCATGTAAGAAGTGACTTGCTCCTCCTAGTCTTCGGCCGTGATTGTAAGGCTTCCCCAGCCATGTGGAACCATGTCTGTTAAACCTCTTTTTTTTGTAAATTGCCCGGACTTGGGTATGTCTTTATCAGCAGTGTGAAAACAGACTAATACAGCATCCTTTGTCACACAGCTTTGAAGCCCTCTGGAAGCTCAGCATCGGACTCAGATTATGAGCCATCAGGACTGCATTATGACTTTAAGGACTCAAAACACTCTTCCTACTTAAGTATCCTCCCTCAATTAAAAAATTATTTTAGTTTTTGCTTTTCATAACAGTGTTGGTATAAAGACAGATAACTTAGGCTGATATATAATTGAACATTGTTAGTGTTATCATATTTGATTTCTCCTTTTGATTTTAAAATAAACATTGACACATTTTTAGGAACTCTGAATGTATGGCAGTGCCTGGCCACTGTTCCTGTTGTCTGGATGGATGGTTGGCCTAGAGTCTCTTATAGTGCAAACTGTACTTTGTGATTCAAAGATGAAGCAAGTGACCCATTTATCCTGTGAGTAGAAACCATGTTCTAACTAACTTCTAGAATAATGAAGATGAGCTTGTGTGGGTACATCCACTCTTTTTAGTTAATACTACAAATTTGTAGTAGGTTATTTGTAGTGGCTGTGGCAACATAACTGTCTGGCACTTGGGTTGCAGACCCCTGTGCCTAGGGTCAGGGCTAAGCCTTTGAAACCTCACAAAGACTGGAGAAGTGTATTAGAGTTCTCTAGAGGGATGGGACTAATAGGATAGATATATATTCGAAAGGGAGTTTGTTAAGGAGTATTGGCTCACACAATCACAAGGTGAAGTCCCACAATAGGCCCTCTGCAAGCTGAGGAGCAAGGAAGCCAATCTGAGTCCCAAATCCTCAAAAGTAGGGAAACCAACAGTATAGCCTTTAGTCTGCGGCCAAAGGCCCAAGAGCCCCTGGAAAAATCACTTGTGTAAGTCCAAGAGCCCAAAAGCTGAAAAACGTGGAGTCCAATATTCCAGGGCAGGAAGCATCCAGCACTGGCGAAAGATGGAGGCCAGAAGACTGAGCAGGTCTGGACGGTCCCCATTCCTCTGTCTTTTATTCTAGCTGCACTGGCAGCTGATTAGATGGTCCCCACCCAGATTGAGGGTGTTTTCCCAGTCCACTGACGCAAATGTTGATCTCCTTTGGTAACACCCTCACAGAAACTCCTAGGAACAATACTTTGCATCCTTCAATCCAATCAAGTTGACACTCAATTATTAATCATCACGAAGAGGAAAGAGGTGGTTTGGAGAAGGGTTTTATAAAGTTTCACAAAAGTAATGTGTTTTGTTTTAAAACTTTTGTCTAGAATCACTTCTCTGAAAAAAACATACATATATATTCTACAAGTAATGTTTTTAACAGTATAAAGTAGACATTCATAATTGCAATAATTTCAGAGATCTAGCTGTATGTTAACTAGAATCTTTAAGAAACTTATGCATATATGAATATATAAATGTAGAAAAATTCTAACAAAACGAATGGCCTGTTATTTATACAGTTTGTTCTGCTACTTGCAATTTTATTGAAGAACATATCATAGACAATTTTCATATCACTAATTCAGATATCATTCTTAATTCATGGTAAGACAACCATTTGTGGAATGAACCCCTTGCCTATACGCATTCACCTTTTCCTTAGCTGTTTGCTAATACAAACAGCTCTGTCCTAAACTTTTGTAGCCTGTGAGCACAGCTTTGCAAGTCTGCATTTCCTAACAACAAATTTGTAGAAGACAAGTTCTGAATTAAATTGTTATATACTTCAGATAAGTGACAATTTGTATCTTTAATGATTTATCTATTCTTGTCTAGATCTCATTTTTATTACTTTTTATTGATTACAGAACATGTTTATGTAAAAAGTTAATCATGATTATTGTACATACTGAAAATACTTGCGCTAGTTTTTTTGAAGTTTTTTTTTTTTACAACTGTTTTAATTTGTATTTGAAAAAAATCTATCCATATTTACTGATTTCCTTCTTTGGTGATAGTAACATATAAAAAGCACTTTCACATCTTAATATTCAATTATTTTAAAGTTTAAAAATTGTGATTCATTTTGGTATAATAAAATATGATCTAAACATTTTACTTTTTTATCTGTTTACTAAAAATTATATTCCTATTTTTGTTTATTACTTACTAAATTCTGCTATGAAATGTGTCTGGTTTCCAGAGTCTTATTTTTCATTTATCTGTTTGTCTATATCTGTACCAACATCATACTTTTTTAATCTTTGAAGCTATAAAAACATTTTATCTAATAAGATAAGCTCTGATTAGGCCTCTGTTATTTTCAAAAATTATTTTTTGAAAGAAATGCAGTTTAAATATTTGGAATATCTATTGAAATTGTACTGAAGTTGAAGCTTAATTCAAAAAAATATTTTTACAGTGTTGTATCTTTCCTTCCAGAATCATACAGCATTTTTATTTACATAAACAATAGACATGTAGACCTGTAAATATATTTATCTAAAGTTTTATAAAGATCTGTAAAAATACACATCTGTAAATACATGTATGTAAAGTTTTATAGACTTCTTTGACTAATACATTGCTTTGACTAACACATTTTCTTATTTCTAATATTTTAAATTGATTGCTATAGCAAATAGAATTTTTCTTTTTGTGTTCTAAGTAGTTTTTGCTAATCTGTGGAAAGCTTTAGAGTTCTACACTAACTTTGTAACTGTAAATATTACTGTTTTTCATTGTAAACTCTAAATTTTTTTCAGCTAACTTTTTGGGGTAGACAATGTTATAATTTGTAAGTAATGATATTTTGTCTCTTTGTAATGTTTATCTGTTTTTATTACCCTGTTTCATCAGAACTTTAGAAACTTCTTGAATAATAGCAGTGACGGCGGGTATCTGTTTTGTTTCAGAATTTATTGAGAATGCCTCTAGAGTGGTGTAATCAAACAAGGTGTATGTGATTCGGAAAAGATTTATCTTTTATTCATAATTCTGAAATTCTTTTCACTTTATTGGTTTTAATAAGAAATGGATTTCAACTTGATGAAATGCATTCACGTCTATTAAGTCATACTATTTCTCTCCTTTGACCTACGGATGGGATAAATTATATTTTTTGTTTTTCTAATGGTAAGTCCATCTTGTCCACTTGGAGAAAACTTCCCTTGGCCATTATTGGATTAGTCCGTTTTCACGCTACTGATAAGACATACCCCCGAGACTGGGCAATTTACAAAAGAGGTTTAATTGGACTTACAGTTCCACATGGCTGGGGAAGCCTCACAATCAGGGCAGAAGGTAAGGAGGAGCAAGTCCCATCTTACATGGATGACAGCAGGCAAAGAGAATGAGGAAGACGCAAAAGCAAAAACCCTTGATAAAACCATCAGTTCTCATGAGACTTATTCACTACCATGAAAACAGTATGCGGAAAACTACTCCCATAATTCAATTATCTTTTATTCCACTGGGTTCCTCCCCGCAACATGTGGGAATTATGGAGATAAATTCAAGAGATTTGGGTGAGGCCTCAGAGCCAAGCCATATCATTGATGTATCAATCTTTTTATATGGTATAGGATTTTATTTGCTAATATTTTGCTTAGCATTTTTGCCATTGTTTACAGATGTGCAATGTATGTGTGCAATGTATGTGTGCATGCATGTGTGTATAAACACATGTGCAATGTGCAATGTATGTGTACATGCATGTGTGTATAAACACATGTGCGTTGTTTATCAAGTTCGGTATCAGCTTTTTATGCCAGCTATAAAAAAATGAGTCAAAAAGCTTTGTATTTTTCTATGATCTGGAACAATGTAGACTGCAGAGAAATATGACTGTCCTTTGAAGTTTTGGTAGAGCAACCCATAATACACTCACTCATACTGCTTTGTATTTCCAGTCAATTTCTCCAACATTAATAAAAACTACTTTCTCTCTATTATCCTTTAAGTTTTTATCAAGCCCCTACCATGCTGAAGCCAGCAGAGAGAGAAAATGGTCCACAATACAGAGCAATGCATTCCAAGTCCAAGTGTGTGGAGCACACAAGGCATTTCATTGGAATTCAAAAGGATGAGCAAATAATCTTGGCCTCCTTGGCTTGGAAAGTTTATTGTTGCTGCTGTTTTCTCTGAATGAGGAGGGATTTGAATTGAATCTCAGGATAGCCTCAGTTGAAGTGCTGAGAGCACTTTAGTTGTAAATATGTACTACTATTTGGGATATCGACATGTGTACTGGGGCACTAAAGGGCATTCTGGCAGGAACAGAGAAGGCACATTAGGGATGTAATGTTAGAAAGAAAGATTGGTGTCAGATGCCCAGGGAAACTGTAATACAGTGCAACTCTTCCATCTCCAACAACTTAAATATTTCTGTCCATAGTTGTTCTAATGAAAAACTTCAGTTCACTGACATCTGATGTCAAAGGTTCAAACAGATAACCTGCAAACTCCCAATTTTTTTGACCCTACGAACTTCTGAGTTTCTATAGCTCTATTGTGTCCCCTGGCCTCTGGAGTTGGGCACAATTTGACCCAGGACTTGGAAAATGAAGTGATTTTTAGTTTATTCTGTCTAGTCCATTTCTCTCCTCAGTTATGAATTTCCAACTCTTTGCTAGCCAACAACAACAATAGTGGTTTGTATAAGTCACATAAGAGAAAGGCACATCTATATCTTATGAGTCTATTTACAAAGGGAATTATAGAAGATGTCTGCTTGCTAGGAAAAAATCACCTAAGTCAAGACAGCGAATGTGCCATTAAGTCATTTTTTCATCACTCAGAACCTGGCAGGGAATTGTTCCCCATGGTGCATTTTCCTGCTTCTCTTGCAGCCAGGTTTTAAACATCTTAAGCTATAGCAGTCCCCTCCCCTCCTCTGAGCAGTGACTATACTGCCTCATAAATCTCTTTGGTTGGAATTCTTTCCAACATACCTCTACGTCCCTTGTGATGGATTTTTTTTCTGCCCCTGAGAGGGCCTGTAGTTTTCTCATGTGCTAAAGGAAAAACATCAGGAATTGGATTTGTACAAACATCAGAAACGGAGTCTGTTGCTATTCTTTGTTTACTTTAACTCTAATTTGAAAACATTAAATCTTATGGGATGCACCTCTGACATTATTACAGCAATTTCTGTGTCAATTAGTTGGGAATTTTGGTTACATTTCATGAGAGCAGGAAACTTGTACATTTTGTTCAACCCTAAAAACCCAGAGTCTAAAAAAATGCCTGCCAAATAGTAAGTGCCTAATAAATGCATGTTAAATGCCTGGATGAATGAATGGATGGCCACTGATCAGGCACAATATTATGCCCAGTGGAATGCTAATGAAGGAAACATGACTGTTGTCCACAGAAAACTATGTCTAACTGGGGAGGGAAGATTCCTGTTAGAAACTAAGCAATCTGTGTGGGATCAGGGGGTTAAAAGCTGTGTTGCAGACTCAGGCTGTGGCTATAAAGTGTGATGTTAATGGAGGTGAGTACTAAGTTGCTCCTTGGTTGATGAACAGGTTTTCAATTGCCAGAGGAGGAGGGGAAATCCACAGAAAAAATCACGTGTCTTCCTGCTTGTCTCCATAACTACTTCTATAAACACACTTTCATCATCTGCAGGTTTACCTCCCTTGGTTAATCCATAATTCCTGGGGATCTGTTTACTACCACGAGAACAGTATGGGGAAACTACCCCCATGATTCAATTATCTCCACTTGCCACTCCCCTTGGCACGTGGGGATTATTACAGTTCAAGGTGAGATTTGGGTGGGGACACAGCCAAAGCATATCAGGATCCTCCTCTGTCTCAGTCACAGTGGCTTGTTTCCATGGATTAACCAGCTGGATTTCTGGCTATGATTTCATTTGAATAAAGACTAACACATTCTCAATCCTCAGGTTCTAAACAGAGATCCTCAGTAATTATGTTTGTTCTCATGCTGCTAATAAAGACATACCCAATTACCTTGGTTTCTAGGTGGGTGGGATGGTGACACAAATTGCAGGAGGCTAAGAGGAAGAAGTATATGAACTAAAGATTGGCTTGTTATACAGACTAAAAAGTCAGCAGCCCTCAGTAAAAGAGATGATAGTATGGGCATGGTGTCAGCTAGTTAATCTTTGCTATTAAGATTCCTGGGGAGAAGATTCATAAAAATTGAGTTCCTTTTGGAGGATCCATTGTTAGGCAGACAAAGGCAGTTGCTGCTCCCCAAGAACCCTCGGTTTGAAGTAACCAGCATACCGTAAATGACATGTATGGGAGTGGTGTTTCTTGAACTCCTTCAGAAGTGATTGCTCACATGGCAGGTATGATTTGGGGTACCATCCATTGCCCTAATCTATCTCCTGCCTCAGTTTGTCCTAAAGCTGAGAATTCTCACATTAGATATCAGTTTCCAAAGAGCCTCATTATTTAGAAAATATTGCCAGGAGAAGTTAGGCAATACGTTTTTGTTACTCATTAACACTTTTGCCTGAATTATTTAATCAACTTAGCCGTCCAGTTACTTAGCTAGACTTTAAAGAAATGGAATATAAAAAATGCAAATAATTCTTATTGCTTTTGTTATGGAGTGACTTGTGTTACTGAAAGCACCTTTGCCAAAATTATGACAGTGAAAATATCTAGCATAGGAAAATTATAACAGTGGAAAAAATCCTACCAACTGATTCCATCATGCTTCTAACCTCCAAGCTGTCTTTGTTCATTCTTGGAGTAAGCCAAGCTAACTTGCAGAGGAATTTATAGTTTAACTTTGAAACAAAGATGATAGCCACTCCCAAAAACAAACCCTCTTCTTGCTTGAAAACCTAAAACACCTTTGTAAAACTAACAAATTAGCCACGAGTCTCAAAATTGTGGCCCAGGGATTATGTACCCAGAGGCCAAGATTCCTAACCTCCTCAATTACTTCTATAGGTAACATTACTATTGTAAAAACCTAACATTGGTGTTCGAGATATTTTTTAGACCCTGCATTCTAATGCCCAACTAGACCAGTAAACTGGTTTAACTAGTTTTGTGATCCCACCCAGGAAATGAAAACAGCAAGAAGAGAGCTTCAACCACCTGGGCTTTCACCCTTGACTCAACCAATCAGCATTCCCCATTCCCTAGTCCTGTCTACTAAATAATCCTTAAACAAAAAAAATAGTCTTAATCTTGGCTGATATGAATAATAATAAACCACCCCCCTGCCATCCCCCCGTCCCCATCCTCCTGCGTGGTCAGCCCTGCAATTAGTAAACTATTTATTGCAAAAATCTGCTATTTTCAGTGCATTGGCTTTTCTGGGTAGTGAACAAGATGAACCAGTCAGGTAATTATGTTCTCTAAAAACTCATATATTGAAGCTGTAACCCCCAATGTGACTGTATTTGGAAACAGCTCCTTAAAAGAGGTAATTAAGATTAAATGAGGTCATATGAATGGGTCCATAATCCTATAGGACTTGATGCCCTTATAAAAAGAGATGTCAGCAGTGTGCAAATACAGGGGAAAGGAAAGACTGCATGAAGACATAGTGAGAAGTCATCCATCTGCAAGCCAAGGAGATTGGGCTCAGGAGAAACCAGCCCCACAGACACCTTGACTTGGAATTTTAGCTTCCAGAACTGTGAGAAAACATGTTTGTTGTTTAAGTCACCCATTCTGTGGTATTTCCCTATGACAGCTCTTACAAATCATAATACATGTTTTACTTTTATTTTGTAATATATTTGCATTACTAAACTTTTAGGATACGCTTCCTTCAACATGTCTCCTTTTGCCAGTTCCTGTCTTCTCCAAATACAGAGATCAAGGATGTGTGGCTCTCCTGGAACCCCCTTTAGTCATCCAAACTACAGTACTTACTACATTGGGTTGGAAATTTATTATTCACCTACATGGTTGCCTTAATAAGTTGAAACTTGTTAGTGGCAAAAACTGTATTTTCTGTGTTGGGCTATTCTGGCATTGCTATAAAGACCTGAGACTGAGACTGGGTAATTTATAAGAAAAGACGTTTAATGGGCTCATGGTTCTGCAGGCTATACAGGAAGCATGGAGGCATCTGTCTCTAGGGAAACTTCACAAAGCTTTTATTTATGGTAGAAGGCAAAGTGGGAGCAGACACTTCACATAGCAAAAGCATGAGTCAGAGAGAGAGATGGCAGGGGAGGTGCCACATCTTTTTAAAGAACCAGATCTCAAGTGAACTCAGAGTAAGGTCTCACCACCAAAAAGATGGCCCAAGCCATTCATGAGGGATCTACCTCCATGATCCAAACACCTCTGACCAGGCCCCACCTCCAGTATTGAGGATTACATCTCAACATGAGATTTGGGCAGGGACAAATGTCTGAACTGTATCATGATCACTGGTTTATTGCTGTTTCACAAAGTACACATCATATGGTATACACTCAAGAGAACATGGTTGAATTTGTGTATGTACTAAACTTACGTAAATGATTAAGTTTAATGTATGGGAGAATTATTATGTAGATTTTTAGAGAGATTTTTTAAAATTATCTTTGTTTTCCTCCAAGGACTCATAGTCTGCACTCGATATACTTGTTTTCCTCAGTAATAGGCTTGAAATGGGAGAAGATTCTACTGGGTAAATTATAATGCTCTATTTGAAGTTAGTGTTCATATAGTCTTATACAACTGTTCCATGTTCATGTAGTCTTTTTTTTTTTCATGTCATATCCCTCGTTAAAATCTCTAATGCCATCCTGCGGCTTCCAAAGAAACAGTCTAATTCTCTAGGTCGGCATATATGGCTACTCATGAAATGGTTCCTCCCTAATTTCTTAGGTAGTTTCCACCACTCTTTGCTTAGTTGTTCCATAGTCATCATACACCTTTCTTGGAATATATCACATCACGTCTTTAAGAAAGCACAATTCCCTTGTTTTGTTTATTCAGAAAACTTAATTCACATTTTAAAACTCAGCCCAGAAGTTATTTTTGTGTGTGTGAAGCCTTGAGGATAATGCAAATCAGTTTGTCTTTCACTCCATTTTTTCATAGACCTCTCAATATTTATTGAATGTTACTCTTGACATTGAGTTATAATTTCATGAAAATGCCAATCCCAAAAAGTTCACACAAGCACCAATTAACCAACACTACCACTGACTAAGAAACAACTGTCAAGTAATTTAATAGAAGTAGATAATGAATTTTGCCCCAGATCTCAACTGATATCACAGACTGTGGTCTCTTCTCTCTTCATTACCTTTATAGTTTTCCTCTATAAAAAAGAACCACTTGAACACAGGAGTCGGAGGTTGCAGTGAGCCAAGATTGCGCTACTGCACTCCAGCCTGACGACAGAGCTAGACTCCGTCTCAAAAACCAACAACAACAAAAAACTGGGTTAGCTGAAAGATGCCCAACTTCATAACACACATTTTGATGACAAATGTTAGGTAGGTAGTTTTTCCATTGCAACATTGGTTCATTTTCTTCATTCTTCCAATCCTGTTCTTTCCCACTCCATGGTAATTGGAGAGAACATTATATAATTTTCACAAGCAATATACTTTCCAAATGTGATTTCTGCCCACAATTCAGAGATGCTAATTCTCAGATATCTTACCCAGTTATTTTACCTGTGTCTTATGGTATTTTAGTTCCTTATGACAGGAATCAACTACATTGAAAAATTCTGAAATATATTTGATGTTTCTGATATCATGAACCCCAAGATAGTGCTTCAATTTATGCAAGCCTTCCAAAATGTCCAATACAAATATATCATATTAGAACTAAAATTTTATAGAACTTATATATAAAATATGGGAAAACTGCAGGAAAATATCTCAAGATAAAAGAGGATACAATGCCATTAACAGCTATTCTTATTTAACAAATAAGTTCATGTTTTGCAATAATCCAAAAAAACCCTCAATCTCTCTTTCTGGTTCCAACAGAGTTCATCTTAACTCCCTTTTCATTGCTTTCATTTAAGATTCCCTCAGTCAGACATGCATCTGCAAATAAGACCTGTCTGCTTCCACACTCATTTTAGCTTAACTTCACCTGCAAAATAAAGTTCAATCCCATCAGCAATTCATTGCCTTCAGATTCTGAACTGAAACAAAGTTTTAAGCCTGGGACTTTGTAGCTCATCCCAATTTTACCTGTATACACTGTGCTTCACCCTACCTGGACTGCTTGAAATTCTCCAGACATATCATAGATCTTCATGCCTCTAGGCTTCATTTTGTTTATGCTGTTTTCTCATGCCTGAAATGTCCTCCTATAATCAGACCATGCCTACTCATTCTCAGGGCCCAACCCAAATGCCATCTCCCTGAATTCCCTTCTTTCACATGCAGAATAAACTGATTGTTCTCAGAACTGTCACAACACTACACATAGCTCTTTTTTTTTTTTTTTTTTTTTTTTTTTTTTTTTGAGACAGTTTCGCTTTTGCTGCCCAGGCTGGAGTGCAATGGCGTGATCTCGGCACACCACAACCTCTACCTCCCAGGTTCAAGCAGTTCTCCTGTCTCAGCCTCATGAGTAGCTGGGATTACAGGTATGTGCCACCACGCCTGACTAATTTTGTATTTTTAGTAGAGACGGGGTTTCTCTGTTGATCAGGCTGGTCTTGAACTCCCGACCTCAAGTGATCCGCCCACCTCAGCCTCCCAAAGTGCTGGGATTACAGGCGTGAGCCACTGTGCCTAGCCACACATAGCCCTTTGTTCCTTATTTTATTAGGTGATGTGCTGACATTTTCATACTGCCTCCACCCTCCTTACCCCACCTACAATCCCTTCTCAAGGGGGTGAGTGCTGCATTTAATGTCTAACCATCCACACTGTATTTTTCTTCTCTTGTAAAATAGTTTCGTTGTACTCCATGTGACCTATGTTGGCTATAAGAACTGAGTTAATCTGAGTAATTTTCAAATGTTTTTGAAACAAAATCTAAAAATATTTAAAGGAAAAAGATTGAACTTTTGGATGTAAAGATTTATTCTGTTTACAATCTCAGGAAAAAGTTCTCAGATATTTTAGATAAAATAACAGCATAAATCTTTAAAGAGACATTTTGAAAACTAAAAGCAAACATCTTTCCCATTTTAACAAATGGGATGGGCCAGGTGTGGTGGGTTACGCCTGTAATCCCAGCAGTTTGGGAGGCCAAGGCGGGTGGATCACCTGAAGTCAGGAGTTTGAGACCAGCCTGACCACCATGGTGAAACCCCATCTCTACTAAAATACAAAAATTAACTGGGCATGGTGGCATGCACCTGTAATCACAGCTAGTAAGGAGGCTGAGGCAGGAAAATTGCTTGAACCTGGGAGGCAGAGGTTACAGTGAGCCGAGTTCATGCCACTGCACTCCAGTCTGGGTGACAGAGCAAGACTCCATCTCCGAGAAAGAAAAAAAAAAAAAAGGATGGTATGAACTGTCTTTGTAAATTTTCAAAAACGAGAGCTTTTCTGTGACTCTTCAAACTCAAGTTTTTAACAACTTAAAGACAATAGCAAATTTGCACTGGAGGAACCCTAGGACCAGAGCCTACTTTATACTCTTTATGAGAAAAGCATGAGTGAACAAGACAGAGTTCACAAGAAGGTTTAAAAAAAATAAACATTTTTTATGTGTGAGCCTATTGAGAAAAGTAATATGGGGACGTTACCTTTTTACATAAGGTCAACATTCATCTGGTCTAACAGAGCAAGTCTTTCCGTTGAGAAGTAAAATTAAGAGACCCCAAGAAGTAATAGTCTAGGGGCCAAAGTGACTGAAAGAAAACATGCAATGAAAATCACTTTTCAAAGGCTCTGAGGAGTTCTTCAGAAAAGAAATTCATTCATCTTTAACCAGCATTTTGCAAACTTATTTAAACTTGGAACATTGTTATTTTTCAGCAAAGCAATCTACACAGCTGGGCTTAGGCAATTCTACCTGCCAGAGCTCCCCTGATAATTACTTTAACCAGATCCTATGTGTCTGTGACCGTGAGGAATAGAATCTGCACTAGGACCAGAGAAGATCTCTGAATGCCTTGGACATTTCCTTCTTAAGGGTTGACAAGGAATAAGGAGTTGAGTTCTTACTCAAGCCCTACTCTTTTTCAAGCTGAGTGAGACCACCCTCATGTGCTATTAGCTCTTATGCTGAAGTTTGAAGGCAAAGGAAAAAGACAAAGAGGATTCAACATCAGAGAAAAGAGAGAAAGAAGAATGGAATATAAAGATGAAGAAATGCCTTAAAAACTAGGCACCAACAACAAAACATTAAAAAAAAAATCTCTGCCAGATGTAGCCAGCTAAAGTCAAACTGAAGTTTCACTTGCAGGCATTTCATCTGTCATATCAAAACATTTTCAATACCATCTACCAATACAGCACTAAATTCTGGACTGCCATTAATGTCAACCCATTTATAATTTTGGCCCGCAGCACTACAAAAAGGCAGATGACAGCCTACTATTTCACACCTGCTGTTGAAATGAATAAAAATGACCGAAACCCATAAAAGCAGAAGCAAAAGAAAGGGAAAAAATAAAGTCAACAATAAGGTTGGAGAGAATTCCCTGCCTGCCTTGAGTTTTGAATACTAGGATTCGATGGATGTGTCCTTTACAAATATAAAAGCAGTAAGTATAGTATATCCCAGGTGGGGAAACTGACCTGCCTGGGAATAATTTCCTCTTTTTGGTTGGCATTATTTTACCCACCTATTGGATTTAAATGACTTATCTCTTTCCACATTCTATCTTTTTGGTCTAAATAAGGATGATACATACTTTCTGTAACATTTCTTCATGAACTTTGTCATATATGGTATTGGAAAATTTTTGATGGACCTATGTTCTCTGAAATGTTGGAATTATTTTTGTACTCTTCTAGAGGTTGTTTACTGTTTTCCCCTAAAAGTGTGCAGTACAACCTGGGGACCATTGACTATTCGACATTGATGTGAATTCTGATCTTGTTTTCTCTAATCACCCAACCATAAGTGAAATGCTAAATACAACCCTAAATAATTTAGATGCTCTGGTTGTTAATCCTTAAGTTTGTTTGATCTGGCCAAGTGTAGTTATGATAATGTATAAGGTACCTGTCCTAAGTGTAGATAAGATCCCTACTTTTATTATAATACTAAGATAATATTTACCATTTTTGTTTTGATATTTTCACAAACAATAGCAAAGCAATGGTGGGTAAAATTGCTCATACTTAAACATTTTTGTATTTATATTATCTAATATCAGTTGAAATCTCAAATTATTCATGAATCTATTATTTGGCCAGTTCAAGAACAAAGAATTTTTCAGAACAGTAAGACTATTATTAATACAGCACAAATCCAGATTAGCTAGAATGATATTGTATGGCAATTTCCACTCAGATGAAAACCAAAACCACAACCCTGAAAACAAGTCCCATGCACACATCATTCTAAAAGAAGTCAAGTGCCATGCATGTCATCCTCATTCAGTTATCTTTAGAGAAGATGAGGAATTTAGAGAAAATTTACTTAGCTGTGTGATTTCAATCATGGGAGAGAGTGTTACAACATTTTATTTTCTCCCTCTTTTAGGAAGGTATGTTTCAATGTCCAACTCTTTGTAGAGATTGATGGTGCCTACCAGAGACTGCATCTCATTCCCCAGTTAAACATTTGCTGAGGCATAGAGTTCTAGCTGATCTGACTATTAGCTAGTTTGAGCAGAAAAAAAAGGAATTGGAGAGAATCTGTAGGACAAAGAGAAAGCACCCATGCAGTCATATTAGTATTGTACCAGAGGTGTACGAAGTGAATTTCCCTTGTACCAACTTAATACAGCAAGCTTAAATAGACTTAATATGACCCGTATATATCCCATCCAAAAGACATCTCTTCCACTGGAAGATGCTCCAATGGCAAAGAGTCTTTGTATATTGAAGGGGTCTTTGAAAATATAATGGAAAATGTATATTCGAAAAAATGTATAGATTTTAAATTTGTTGCTCCAAAATAAACTTGTACCAGTTAGAGTCACTAAGAAGGATAAGACATCACTTTGAAAAGAGCTCCTATCAGAAACATGAATTCTGCTAAAATTGAAGCAAGAACAAACAACAAATTCATGGGGAAACTTGGGTGGAAAAATGGTGAAATCACTGATACTTTATGAAAAGTTTATGGGAACAATGCCCCAAAGAAATTAGCAGTTTCTGTATGAATAATTCATTTTAAGACAGTGTTCAAAAATGAAGCCCACAGCCACAGAACATGCACATCAATTTTCATTGAGAAAATTAATCTTATTTGTACCTTACTTGAAGAGAACCAATGATCAACAGCAGAAACAACACCCAACACCATAGACATCTCAGTTGGTTCAGCTTACACAATCCTGACTGAAAAATTAAAGTTGAGCAAACTCTCCACCCAATGGGGTGCCAAGACCATTGAACCCAGGTCAACTTCAGACAAGAGCAGAGCCTTCACTGGAAATTTTAAATAAGTGAATCAAGCTCTTGAAACATTTCTTCAAAGAATTATAACAGGAGATGAAACATGGCTTAATCTTGAAAACAAAACACAAAGTAATGGCTATGAAGAGGTGGATGTGGTCTAATCAAAGCAAAAGCAGACCATTCAAGAGCAAAGGTCATGGCAATAGTTTTCTGGGATGTTCAAGGAATTTTGCTTATTGACTTCCTAGGAGGTGAAAGAATGATAACATCTGCTTAGTAGGAGAGTGTTCTGAAAAAGTCACAGCTTGGCAGAAAAATGCCTGGGAAAACTTCACCAGAGAGTTCTCCTCCACCATGACAGTGCTCCTGTTCGTTCCTTTCATGAAACAAGGGCAATTTTGCAAGAGTTTCAATGGGAATTTATTAGGCATCTACTTTATATTCCTGATTTGGCATCTTCTGACTTTTTTCCCCCTAATGTTAAAAATATCTTTAAAGGGCACCCAATTTTCTTCAGTTAATAATGTAAACAAAACTGCATTGACATGGCTAAATTCTCAGGACTCTCAGTTCTTTAAGGATGGGCTAAATGGTTGATATGATCACTTACAACTGTGTCTTAAACTTGATGGAGCGTATATTGAGAAATCTACACATTTATTTTTAATTATTATCTTTTAATTCCAGTTTTTCACAAACCTTTTGAAGTCTCTCTGTACTACCCAGGATTAGAAGTGAGTGATGAGAAGCTAAGCCATAGAGGACATCCTCTACATCAGGAAATGTATCTCTCTTAGGACTTAGCATGTGCTCCTCAGAACCGCAAATGAATACCAACGTAGAGATTCTCTACAAGGTCTTGATTATGTAAGGGACACTTGATCTTTTCCACCGATTTCCCAGGAATCCACCCACCAGAGGAGAAAGAAGAAACAAAAGGAGAGAGGAGGTAGAAGGGCAGATCCTATTCTCTAAAAATGCTCCCTAAGGGAGTGGGTTGTGTTTTAACTACCAAAAGAGGAGACTTTGGCTAATCCTCAGAAATACTTCTGTATCAAGAGAAAGAAAAATTTGACAGAGTGCAGTTGAAG
Organism: Macaca thibetana thibetana; assembly: GCF_024542745.1. Classification (NCBI taxonomy): domain Eukaryota; kingdom Metazoa; phylum Chordata; class Mammalia; order Primates; family Cercopithecidae; genus Macaca; species Macaca thibetana. Next base: position 42,247,842 of record NC_065595.1, read on the forward strand.
ACAATGATCAGAAAAAAATAAATATCTATTTCAAATTTGTTGCCCCACCCTGTTTAGACTCCAATCTATCTTTAGTAAACATAGTTTGACTCTTAACTATTAAAATAGACAATATATCTCAGAAGATGAGATCATTTGCCTTTTTTCTAATACATAAAAATGTCTTCTTGCATACAATGCTAGGTGAGAAATGTCTACAAAGCAGCATTTTGATATTTATTGTCTTCCATATGACCAATAATATCTTTTCTGAATCTCACTAATTCCAGGTGTTCTAGTGTTTTTGTTTTCATGTCAATGATGTTACAATGAATGTTTGTACCTGCAAATAACCAATACACTATATTGGACTATGTGCTGTCAGAATTCTCTAATTAAAATGAATTGGTCTCTGAAACACTCATCCTTGGCACAGATAGGAAAATCTGTCAACAAAGCATACGATTTGTAGGATACAGGAAAATTTAAAAAAGAGTAATGTTATCATCATCCATCATTACCTAGGGAACATCTAGAGGCAGTATACAATATTTGTCCACTGAGTGAACAGTAGGATGCCTTGACTTTCCTGAATTAGTTAACTATTTTAGGTGCCATCTTTCTGAAAACTAGATTATCCTGCAAGCTTCCGGCAGATTGAAGCCTGGTATGTGAAAACCATGAAATTAAGGGAATGGTAACAGCGAGCTTCAAAGCTATTTAGTGTAAACTTCATAATTCATTGGTGAATGAATTCAGGTACAGATAAGTGGAATGATTTGTCCAAGGTTTAAAGGATGGTAATTTAGGTCTTCTATTTGCAGTCTAGTCTTTTTCCACTCATATTCCAGTTCCTAAAAACATCTATTTACCCAAGGCACATTTCCAAGTCTGAGTGTAAGGAACTTAGTTGAAAATGGGGACCAGGAAGATTTTCTTTCACTGTGAAAGAATAAGAACAGTGACTAAATCAGTAATCCTTCTCTCCTTCTGGGAAGAAACTAGAGGACTGTTGGACATGACAGATAAAAATAGCAAGTGTCGAAGAATGGGCATCTAGGACACAGTTAAAATATCAGTCCACGAATCCTCCTAATTGTATATAATGTCACTTGCTTGGAACAACGGAAAGTTTCTAAGAACCATGGTCTCCACTCAGGCTATGATCTACAGGTAGGGAATCTCAATATGAAAAAACAAAGATGACCAATTGGAATGGATTATTATTTCTTCTGGGAACCCTTAGGATCTGACAGCTCAAAACATGAAAACTATAGGCTCATATTTGTAATACCCTGCATAACTGGATAGTTTGTAACAGATGCCAATGGGAAAGGGGATCAGTAAGGATTGGTGAGCAAAAAATTGTTAGGGGGTAGATTGGTTGTTATTGTTAGAAGAGATTTGATTGGCAAAGTTTAAAACTGGACTGTTGCTGAAAGAGTAAATTTAAGACTGAATTCTAAGTGAAACTTGGGGCAGACCAGTTGATATTGGGGTAAAATAGAGAAGTGGACCCAGAATAAACAAATGCATAAAGGCAGCCATGTTGTTGGGTAACAGTGGGTTTATCAAATATTGACAAACATGAAATGATTGTAATCACTCACTGTCAAAAGAGAACAGGTCCCCTCCTCTCTTTTACAAATGATCCAATTAAAGGAAACATGTTGGCTATAAAAGTCAAAATCAACAATGCACTATACACTGACAACCCATCCAACATATAAAATCAATAGTGCATTCTGCTACCATCCAGCACAAAGCGACAGTAGCAACTTCCCCACCTCTTTAGTCAAATATGACACTGTATCAATCGATCAAAACTCAGTGCTTATTGAGCAGGGCTTCTGAAGAGTACAAACTGCATTATACTTCTATACTTCCCATTTTATTTTGATAATTTTTAACTTAAAGGCAAAATACTTGAGAATTTTCTGTTGACACATAGAATGTTTCTTTATATAATCACCATACAATTTGACACTGACTATATTTACAGCAAGTTTATAAAAATACTGTAGGGCTAGAGATGCAAATGTCATTGAATGAGGAACTGTAATTTTAGTTCTGTCTCCATACCATGGCTTTGTGCAAGTCCTCCATTCAGTATGACAAACAAGACATATATGGCTCTAATTAGTCATCAGACTTGCACTAGAACTAAAAATAATCTGAAAGGAGGGAACTGAGCAAGGACTGGAGACGGAACAAATTGTGAGTTTGACAGAAGCAAAACCAATTGACAGCTTCATATTTGGTGAAGTGTGCAGAAGGCAATAAAATGGAATCCAGCTCTGACTCCATGTGTCTTATAACCTTGAGTAAGTCACTTTTCTTCTCCAGATCTCAAAGTCTTTAAGGAATAGGCTCAATGAACGGCAATAACCATGCAAGCACTAAGCTTTAGATTCAGTTGTCAAAGTATTTTTAAACTTTTTCCCCTCAAGATCTACAGTCAAATTTTCTATCATGACACTGTATAATAAAACTAAAATTCATAAATATTTGTTTACCAGTATGTTCAATTATCTCTAATCTTTCCCGTTCTATTCATTTTTATTTCTTATTTTTTATTTATTTTTTGAGACAATCTCGCTCTGTTGCCAGGCTGGAGTGCAGTGGTGCGATCTAGGCTCACTGCAGCTTCCCCCTCCCTGGTTCAAGAGATTCTCCTGCCTTAGCCTCTCCAGGAGCTGGGATTACAGGCACATGTCACCATGCCCAGCTAATTTTTGTACTTCTAGTAAAGCCAGGGTTTCACCATGTTGACCAGGATGGTCTAGATCTCCTGACCTCACGATCCACCCAACTCATCCTCCCAAAGTGTTGAGATTACAGGTGTGAGCCACCACACCTAGCCTCATTTTGTTTTTTAATAAATGCTGAACATGTCTGTATATGGGTCAGAATCTACAGCTTGACAGTTCAGGGTTCTTGGCTTCTCTTCCTCCCATCCTTCCCTCTCATCCCTTGCATGTACCTGCCTCCTTTTTCACTTCCTTCAAGCGTCTCTGCTCTCAATACTAAATGCTGATTCCTGTATTTAGCTGAATTTGTATTTTTATTCAAATAATCTACATTTCTCCACCCCATAGGACTAGTGCAATCCAAAGACCCTCTGCTGTTCAGGAAATACTTATTCAGTTAACTCACTAATTCCTTATCCTCTTTGAGAATAGGAATCGTGTGACCAAAAAAAAGGCCATCTATTACCTAGATTTTTGAAAATGTTGCATAATATAAAATAACATCGTTTAAAAGTTCACAAATTAGAATGTGTTCATAATATAATTTTAAGTAAAATTAGAGTACACTTTATAGAGAGAATTAAGTTACAATTATCTCTCAGTATACATGGGGGACTGGATCTTCCCTGACACCCAAATCTATGCACACTCAAGTCCCATGGTCAGCCCTGTGGAACCCAGATACACATAAGGTCAGCCCTCTTTATATGAAGGTTTCCAATCCTGAGAATCTATCTGACTATGACTGAAAAAATATCTGTGCATAAGTAGACCCACACACCTCAGATCCATGTTGTTCGAGAGTCAACTGTAAATGCAAGTATAGAAAAGACGGGAAGGGAAAGTTTAAATAGTAACAGCCTTTTACCTCTTGGTAGGGAGTTCCCAGGCAGTTTTTTTTGTTTGTGTTTTTGTTTTTTTGTTTTTTTTTGACAAGAGTTTTGCTCTTGTCGCCCAAGCTGGAGTGCAGTGGCGCGATCTTGGCTCACTGCAACCTCTGCCCAAACAGCTTTTAAACTTATCTTTTATACTTTATTCTGCTTTTCAAATTACGTTTCTTAAAATGTGCTACTCTGATAATTAGAGAATGAAATTATTGAAATCCTGAGAACAAAAGACAAAATATGCCAGAAAGTTTTGTAAAATGATTTGGAGTAGTATGTCATTGTACATTGTTTTTTAATATACATGTTACTTTCTTAAAAACAATTGATGAGATTCTTGTCTCTTTTAAAGCCAATTTCCTTTGTATTTCTTAAGGGATCCAGTACTAAGATTGTATTGTTGCCAGTATAGTATTTGTGTCCTACAACCTAACAATCTAAAATGAATCAAAGCCTGACTGCTACTTCTTTCTTTGTATTTTCTCATACATGTTAATATTTATAAGTTATGGATATAACATTTATAGAAGACTGACCATGTGTCAGGCATTGTTTCTTCTGTATGCATGTGATCTTATTACTCCCCACAATTATCCAAGAAGGATTTGCTATCAGTATTCCATTTTTATGGATGAGGAAACTGGGTGTTAAAGATTAAATAAGTAATCATTTCAATAGTCAAACCCTAACTTGAATCTGAGCAATCACAAAAAAACTCTCACTTTAGGGGTTGTTGTATTTAATCTATGAAGTTAGTACAATCAGCTTCACAACTTTGTACATGAGAAAAGGAGGCAAAGACATAGCAAGAGAATAGGTTGTAGAGGATGTAGTTGTAATGTATATTTAGAAGTCCTCGGCCAAGGCAGAGTGGCTCACACCTGTAATCCTACCTAGCACTTTGGGAGGCTGAGATGGGAGGATCACTTGAGACCAGGAATTCAAGACAAGCCTGGGCAATATACTGGGATCCCATCTCTACAAAAATTTTAAAAAATTAGTCAGGCATGGTAGCATGTACCTGTAGTCCCAGCTACTGGGGAGGCTGAGGTGGGAGGATTGCTTGAGCCCAGGAGGTTAAGGCTGTAGTCAGTCATGACTGTCACTCCACTCCAACCTGGGCAACAGAGACCCTGTCTCAAAAATTAAACAATAAAGTTTATTAAAAATCATGTTTATAAAAATTATAACCAGATTCTTTAATTATATTCTACAAACTTTGATTCCCATAGGAGCTTTGCGAATTTTGACCCTAAAATTTCCATGAAGAAAAAGCAGGTATGGGTATACCAATGATTCTTTCTCTTGGCAGATATTTGAGAGACATATATAATATAAATATAAATAATATTAAATATATAAACATAAATATTTTAAAAACAAATAAAATTATGCTTTCTCAGTATTTTTGATTTTTGACTACAAATTTATGAATAATCAAAAAACATGATCTAATTCATTTGTTGAAACAAAAGGTGAAATGCAACAGATTATTCCATCATCTCTTCACAAAACTGACCAACTCTCCTCCCTACCATGAGGAGTTCCCTGGTTAGTGATAAAGTATCTGAATTCCATTACTGTGTTTCCCTGTGGATTTCTTTTTTATTCCATTTGATACTTTTACAAGCAGCATTTTCCTATTCAAAAGCCTTCAGAAGCTCTATTGGCAACAAGACATAGACAAAATGGTCTAACGAGCATACAGGGTTTCTACAAGGGATCCCCAATTAGCTTTTTCAATCTGATTACTGTTTTATTTAGGTTACTCAGTATATAATTCTATACTTAGCAAAGAGATTGATAGAATTTTAGAGACAGAAAAGACCTTAAGATTCATCTCATTAAACCAGGCCATGTAAAATAAATTACTGGTAGTGGGAGTATTTTAGATTCTACAGAATCTTAAAGGTTAACAGAAACTTTTCATTTAAGTTCTAACGATGTACTGTAATATTCTCAAAAAATGTTTGTTGAATTGCCTGCATTATTTGCCTTGTGTTTTCAATACATTGTATGACCTGGTAGAAATTGCATGTTTGATGCAATGCTTGAATGTAAATGAATGGAATGAGCCAATATAGGAAACATATATAGATGTTGAGCAGTTTAATAACAATAAAACACAATGATAGATTTTTCTGAAGACTCCTATCATTAGAAGGACCTAGTATGGACGGATTGAGGAAGAAAAGTACCTGAATTGCAACTTCATATAATATGCCCATCACCAAACTTCTAATGTGATAACCCTTTTATGAGAAAGCCCATCACTAAAAATTGGCTCATCGCTTTACTTTCTGGTTGGGGTCATCAAAGCAACCTGGGATCACAAATCATTAGAACTGGAAGAGATGTTTAGAGATAACTCCAGCCTCTTCATTTTGAATGAGGAAACTCCAAGTCTGAGAGTTCAGGATCTGGTATATAAAGAGATCACCATTAAAATAATTAAGAAAATCAACAATGTTTTAAAACTATACCCCATAAAGCCTTCCAGGTCCCTTGAGTACTGTCTTTGGTCTGCTTCTCACAACTAGAAAGAGAGTAATGGGTCAATATGGGTTCTCCCATTACACATCAACACATGTAGCAACAGATTTTTCTGGTTTTAACATGGCTTTGGATTATATTAGGACAAAAAATATCTGCTGATTAAAACCATTGCTCCCAAATAAATTACGTAGACAAGTAATATAAAAGATGAGATAGACTGTGTGTTCATTTTTCATTCTACTCTTCTCTCTGTTGATGTATCCATCCGCCAACTTAGAGCTCCCACACTTTCCAGTTACAGGATGTCGTTAGGAGTAGGGGTAGAAAGGAATTTAATGAGGCACTGAGGCTTAATTTTTAAAATATTTGTCAGTGCTTAAACCTTAAAAATCATTTCATATTCAAAGCAGTCAACTTAAGAACCCATTACTTATTTCAGAGATGTGAGCCATTTCTAGAACGTCTTTTTTAGAATTGTTTTCAAAACCCGCAGCACATTATTTCAACTATTCTCAATCATGGCAAAGATTTGTATTCTGAATGTGGTTTCTCCTTTTCACAATAAAAATAATTGGAATCAAGCCTGGTTAATAAGTGTGGAATCATTTGGGCTGTGAACAGTATGTGCTTGAAAAGGAATAAGGGTGATTTCTTTATGTGCTATAGAAAATATATTCCTGAGAGGAATTTCAAAAAAGATTTAGGTTCTGACTGTAAGAACCGAATAGGTGTTCTCTCTTGATGGTATCAAGTTAAAAGGCTAACATTAGTTTGGTTCCAAGAAATGTTTTGGCTCAGGGAAGACTACAGTGAAAGTCAAAGAAACCTGGGTTAAAATTCCATTTCCACCATTTCCAAGTTGTGGGACCTTAAAATATGAACTTAACCTACCTGAGACTCATTTTCTTCACTCTAAAGTAGACTCATTAAAGAGGGAATTGCTGTGTATAAGGTACTAGCTTAGTTTTGGTCATGATGTGCACTCATAAATGATAGATCTTTAATATCAGAGACACTTAAACATATTTATAGTTTCTAGTCACCTTGTTACTAGGTTGTGTTCTCCGCGAATAAATATATATCAAAATTCCTGAGCTAAAGGCCTGATCTTGGCAAAATTTTCAGTAGATACTGAAAGATACCTTTTGCCTTGCCAGTAACCCTTTTCTTTTTTGTGTCACCTCCCCTACTGCACAGATTTGTGTTGCATGTCCCTGCTTGATGATATTCATATGTTCTTTTTAGAATGAATCATCTCATTTTCCAGCCAAGAGACTGGCACAGAAAGCCTCCCCTGTTTTATCTAAGACCACACCCAAGTTAGCTACTGCATGTAGCATCAAGGTTTTCTGACATTAAATCAAGTGATCTTGCCACTCTACCAGCTGTTTCTTATCCTACAAAGATATTAAAAGGATCTGCATTCACTGAGTGCCTTCTTGATACACTTATCTAATACTATTTCATTTTCATACCCACAGCTCCCAAGTTATTATAATCCACTCTTTCCATGTGAAAATACTTAAGCTCAGAAAGGATAAACAACTGGTCCCAAGTTGTACAGCATGGAAGCAGCAAAACTTGGTTAATTTCAGATTTCCCCGAAAGAAAGCTAATTCTAAGCTTACTCACCATAGAAATAATAATGCATATATGGCCACACTTTAAGATGCTCTAGGAGACACTTGTCAGACCATGAATCATTTGAGTCAAAATATGGTGGGATAGAATCTATTCACATCCGTTCTCACTGCTGCCGTTTATGTCCCAGTTCCAGGTGTAGGGCGTGTTCAATCATGCGTAACCAAGTTCTTTTCCCAGAAAAATCCTTTCTTCTAATTATTCCTCAACTGATCTCCAGTCATGACCTGGAAGATAAAGGAGTCACTTAGTTTTCTGGTGACCCTGAATTTAATGAGCTCTACATTCATGCCATTGTATAAATGAGTAGTATATATTGCTTTCCTTTTTCCTTTCCTGTCTAACCGTGTGTAATTTCACTCTTCTCATTTTCTGAATTACTTATCTGTATGCTCTTTAAGGACACTGAGATTTTTCTCTTTGTTTCTACTCATACCCACTATTTAGTCACAACCTCACGGAACACTAGCTTATTCCCTTGGTCAAACTCATCACTAAGCAAGAAAGTCTGAGTCGTTTAGGATGGTGCTCCACCAATGCTCAAAACTGTCTTTTAGTGTGAAGACTTGGACTCTGATTTTGATATGTGGAAGCCTACTAAGTTTGGTAAACGGGTGTATCATCCATTCACATTAAATATTTTCTGCAAGTCATGCTATAAAGGCAATAATACAAGCATCCTAACTCTCAACAATGACCATTTCCCCTCATTTACTGAAGAGGAGAGGCATTTGTTAACAGGATGTTAGTACTCTGCCTTCAGCGTCACACTGTAAAATATTGAAAAGATTTCCTTCATTTCAGTAAACACTTTCCTCCAGTGTTGTCTCTCTCTTGATGTTCTCGTGAACCTGGGGTAGTCAAATTCTGAAGCTATCACCTCCATGGTCAGTGTGCTTTGCCAGCTGTACTTTAATTCTAGTTCTTGCAGTGGTTCTTGTGTCCATCCTTCGTTGTCTTCCTCTATACCAGAAGTTTCTAACATGGAGGAACCAAGAGAATGAGCTGAAGCAATCAGGATGGTCTGTTGTTACAGAACCTTAGAGAAGTAAACAGGGCTTACCTTTGCCCAACATCTGTGCTCAGTGTCTCATATTCTGAAATCCATACTGGCATCAGATGGCCAGTCAAAGAGTCAGGGGTTTGGGAATCTGGCCCAACATCTTGTTGTCTCAGCACAGCTCACATTGTTTAAAATGTGTTTGGGCCTCCTCAATAAATAATGCCTGAGGGAGACATGTTCCATAAAAGGCGCTCCATGAATGTCTTTTTGTTTGAGCAACAGTTTTTAAAAGTTAAGTATATAAAACACCTAGCAAAGTACTTGTATCTCAAAACACTTTTTACATCCTAGCACTATGTTAAGTGCTCTCTAAATGCAATAGAAGCATGCAAATAGTCCCATCCACAAAGAACTTACAATTAGCCCAAAGAAATGATATTTAGTTTACTTTCCACTAGAAAAAAACGTTCTCGACTTTAGCCATTAAATAAAAAGAGAATTCATTTCAGCTTCATTTTCTCTCAGCCTGTATATTAATATCTTGATTTCCCTGATAGTATCCAAGCATAAAAGTTATGTTTCCAATTTTTCATTTAGATGAAAGATATTTCACATTGCCTGCTATACCACTAAGGACTAAGTAAATGCTCTTCAGCTTTCCTTTTTTAAAAAAATAATAACCCATGCTTATTTGGATGATTTTCTCTATCGTGGCTTGAGAGAAAGCAGTATTGGGTCTGTGGCAATATTGTTAACCACGCAAATGACATTCTAATTGCAAAGACCTCCTGGCTCAACTGGGATATCACTTCTAAAATCATATCTCAGTAATTTATTCTCTCAATTCCCTGAAGTGCTGGCTTGAGGTCAGCGTCATCCTGTGAGAGAAAGCATCTCTCTTGCTAAAGCTACAAACTGCTGCTTTTTTTCCTTTCCTCTCCCTCCCCTTCTACTAACCTGTTCTAAAAGAAATTTCACATCAGACATGGTCAAATGCTGATGATTTCATCTCATTCAAATTGTCCTTTCCTGCAGACAGTTAACCCAAAATTATAAGAGGAGGTCCCACAAGGTCACAGAAATGGCCTCTTTGTTCAGAACCAACTACCCCAAACCTAGGCTATGGGACACCAGAACTGTTAGTGTAATAGTTGCCAAGAAATTGCAGAAGAGCAAATGATTGCATGTTAGCTTAATTCTTTTCTCTGAACCATCAACTTCTCATCATTCAAAGTGAGAGTTGAGAGTTGAAATCATGAGTCCTACACCTCTAGTAGGAAGATAATCCATGGCCATTAATCGACTGCCAGGGCAGGGTTTTGGGGTCAAACCGTTCTAACTGGAAGTGTCTACCTTACTGGCCTGTGACCTTAGGGAATTTTAGGAAGTTCTTTAGTTTCTAAGCATCATCTTTTCTCTTCTGAAACAAACAAAAAAATTATATGAGCTAATACCAGCTCATTGCAAGTACTGAATTAATATTAACTAATAATATTTTAAAAATAAAGAGATAAAAGGCAACCAGGGATTGTCTCTTATCTATAGCCTGAATAGTGTCTTCCTCTAGCCCAGGGTAGCAAAGCTTTCCCTTTTCGCCTGACCTCCTTTTCTCCTCAGTAGCCCACAGTGCTTTGGTGCTGCATCTGGGAGGCCCAAAACAGATGTGAAACTTACCTGGAAAAGACTATTTTGAGTCATCAGAGTGGCATCTAGCTGCATATTCTACTTCCTGTCTCAGTCAGATTAAACTTCTTTAAATATTTCTTTCTACATGTTATGTACCCCAAATTTTTCCACCATTTGTTTCTTGCCTGAACAGTTGGTAATTTTCTGCCTGGCTCAGGGCTCTCTGCGGTTTGGCTTCATGCCAACTAGTCACCCCTTACCTCTCCTGTCCGTGGGAAATCTGATTCCTTCCATCCAGAAATCTCTTTCATAGCTGTTTTTCAATCCATGGCTTCATTCTCATTGCTTCCTTCTACAAGCGTGTGCTCTTTCTCCTTTTTAACTCCAGATGCTGCCAATCTGTAAATATCTGTCTGTTTTCACTTCTTCTCTAAGGCATTTCAAACCTTTACTAAACTTACTTTCTAAATCAGAGTTGGCATTTTTTTTCCCCCATAAAAGGCCACATAGTAAATATTTTGGGCTTTGGGAGCTATAGCATCTTTGTGAAAACTACTCAACTCTTTCGTTATAGCATAAAGGCAACCATAAACAACATATAAACAAATGGGTATGACTGGGTTCCAATAAAACTTTATTTATAAAATGATGTTATAATACTTGACATCAATTCTATGATGTTATGACATTTACTGTGAATATCATGGTGTTCTGTTATTTATTGAGTTACATGGAGTAGCAGTTACTTTCAAACTCAGATTTTAAGCTTTATAATAGTAAGACAAATCTATGATAGCCCATATATCAACTAGCCTAGCACTAAGCATATAGATGATGGTTAATACAGATATCATTGGTTGAGTAGTTGGTTGTTTTTCTCACTGGCCTCAGTGATCTCATCTATTAAATGACATATTTGAATTAAGTTTTCTTCTGCCTCTGGCATTTGATGTAGCTACATTATAAAGCTTTAAGCTTTCTCAAAATTTTACTTTTTTAAAAGTTTTAATGGCTTTCCATCACTTTAATTTTTTAATTGTCATAAAATATAAACATTGTATTTGCCATCTTAAGCATCTTTAAGTGTATAATTCAGTGGCATTAAGTACATTTATATTCCTGTGCAACCATCACCAACATCCCTCTCCAGCACCCTTTTAGTCTTGCAAAATTGAAACTTTATGTCCATTAAACAATAGTTCCTAGCACCACCTCCTAGCCCCTGAAAACCAACATTCTATTATCTGTCTCTGATTTTGACTATTCTATGGATTTCATATAAGTGAAATCATATAGAATTTGTCTTTTTTATGACTGGCTTATTTTACTTAGCATGACATCCTCAAGGTTCATTCATGTTGTAAAGTATATCCAACTTTTCTTTTAGGGCTGAAAATTATTCTATTTGTATATACTGCATTTTGTTTATGTCAATGGACACTTGGATTGCTTATATATTTTAGCTATTGTGAATAATGCTGCTATGAACATGGGTGTGCAGATAAATATCTGTATGAGAACCTGCATTGAGTTCTTTGGGGTATATACCCAGAAGTGAAGTTGCTGGATCATATGGTAATTCTATTTTTAGTTTTCTGAGAAATCAGTATATTTATTTCACAGTGGCTACATGACATTCCCACCAACCATGCACAAGTTTTCCATCCTCCCACATCCTTGCCAACAATATTTTTGGTTTTTGAGAGTAGTTACCCTAATGAGTGTGAGCTGGTATATCACTGTAGTTTTGATGTGCATTCCTTGATTCTTAGTGATTGTGAGCATCTTTACATGTGCTTATTGTACATTCGTATATCCTCCTTAGAGAAATGTCTAAGTCCTTCACCAATTTTTTAAATCAGGTTCCTTGATTTTTTTGTGTGTTAGAGTTTTAAGAGTTCAGTTTACTGCCCTTTGGCCTCCACGGTTTCAGGAATTCTCTGTATATTCTGGATATTAAATACGAGTTGCAAACATTTTCTTTCATTCCATAGGTTGTATTTTTTAAAATTATTATACTTTAAGTTCTAGGGTACATGTGCACATAGGTTGTATTTTCACTTTGTTGATAAGATCCTTAAAGCATGAAAATTTTTATTTTTCATGAAGTCCAATTTCTTTTTTTATTTTGTTGCCTGTGACTTTGTCATTTCCACAAAATCATTACCAAACCCAATGTTGTGAAGCTTTTTCTGTTTTTTTTTTTAAGAGTTTTATAGGTTAGCTCTTACATTTAGATCTTTGATCTACTTTGAGCTAATTTTTATATATGCTGTTAGTTATGGTTATACCTTCATTCTTTTGCATGTGGCTATCCAGTTTTTCAATGCCATTTGTTAAAAAGACTGTCTTTTTCTCCTTGAATGGATTTGTAAACCTTGTTTAAAATCATTTTACCGTATTTGTAAGGGTTTATTTCTGGACTTTCTATTCTGTTGGCCTATGTGTCTGTCTTTATGTCAGTAACATACTATTTTGATTAGTTGTTTTATAGTAACTTTTGAAATCAGGAAGTGTGAGTCCTCCAAATTTATTTTTCTTTTTCAAGGTTATTTTGTCTATTCAGAGTCCCTTGAAATTCCATATAAATTTTAGGATAGATTTTTCTATTTCTGCAAAAGTATCATGGGGTTTTCAAAGGAATTGCCTTGAATTTGTGGTTTGCTTTGGGTACTGTTGCTATTTTAACCAAATTAAGTTTTCCAATCAACGAAAATTGGATATCTTTCTATTTATCGATTCTTGAATTTATTCAATGTTTTATAGTTTTCACTTTACAAGGCATTTGCCTTTTTAATTTCTATTTTATTTTTATGATGCTATTGTAAATGGAATTGTTTAATACATTTTGGATTGCTGTTTATTTTTTTTCTTGATTTTGTGATATGGTTTTGCATTATTGTCTAGTGTCCTTTCACTTTAACAAATTTCTAGTGCTTTTACAAATTTTAACCTTCACAAATTTCTCATGCTTACTACTCTGCCATCTTTCCTAAATCCTCTAAAAACTTGAATATCTTTAAGACAGTTGTTTTAAAGTTTTTGTCTGGTAAGTTCACCATCTGGTCTTTCACATGGATAGATTCTGTTGATATATTTTTTTTATTTGAATGAGCCATACTTTCTAACTTCTTTTTCCTTCAAATCCCCAATGTTTGGAGAACAGGGTTCTTATTGCCCACTGTGGCTTCTTCCAGCCGTGTGCAAGCTTCTCCAGTAACATGCACAGCTACCTGCCACAGAGATGGGAAATGAACAACTGCTACTATGCTAAGACTCAGAATTCGCCATAAGTAGCCACAACTTACAATCCAAGTCTTCCTCTGGACATCTCACTCTGTCCTCTGGCCATTAGAAGCTTCAATAGACTCCAGAGTCCCAAATTACTTTTATCAGACAGATCATGCTAGTAAAAATTTTGTCTGGGTGATGAGACAGATTTTTAGTGCTTACTGCTCTGCCATCTTCCCTAAATCCTCTGAAAACGTTAAGCTTTTATTAAAGGAAATGTTAAACTTTAGACATTAGAATGAATTGGAGCAACTGAATGTCTGCATGAGCTCTTGTCCTTTCTGGAAACTCCATACAACTAAAGGCTGTTGCCTCTCCACTGGTTAAATATAAGATTGTGGATAAGAAAAAGTACATGACTGAGGAGGCAAACTCAAGAAACTCCAACACAATCCAACATAAACCTTACAACTTTAATGTTACTAATATGGTATCATTGCATATTACATATTAAGTAATGCAATAATGAATACTTAGTTTACATTCACATGTGAGAATGGCTATGTGCCCATACCTTTACAAAATGAGAAATGTGATGTTTCTTTGGGATCTTTAAGCAGGGGAATTAAAATCTCTCCCTAAAATCAGATATATTGTTTTTATAAAAGAGGTACCTTTCTAATGCAATGTTCCCAAACCCTTGGGGTTAAGCAAGTCAAGATCTGCTGACAGATAATGGGCAAAAAAGGGGATTGGGGATGGTGATCTGACAGGGACAAAAGGACACTGAAAAGGGAGTTGGGGAAAAAAAGGAAATTAACTTTTTTTTTCCCCTTAAATGTATCCACAAAAAGGGCCTTAAGATATGCTGTCTTCAATATCAAAGACAAGTATTTCCATCAGACACCTTCTTTTCCAGGTCTCTGAATTCTCTAAGGACTCAACAGTATTTTGTGTTACTCTAGTTGCAGCAATTACAAAAAGTTCAGCGATTTCAAAAAATAAAATGAGCATTTCCTAGAAAATTGACATTTACCCCTTGAATTTTTCTCATTCTTTGAGTGGGCAGGGAGAAGGAAATATCTACTTTTCTATCTTCTTAAATATAACCCAGATATAACAGTTTTAACTGTTGGTGATACATGCTTGACATTATATGAGTTTTTGTCTAATTATAAAATACCCTCAGAATCTATTGCAGAGGAAAGGACTGTCTATCTCCACATACCTCATGAGATAAGCAGTCGTGTTTTGGTGTAATTTGGTCCTTTTCGGGCTCCTTTGCCATTTCCAAGTGTCAGCTTGCCCACTTCAAACTGCCGTTCATCTTAACAGCTTATACCATCCTGCATCTCCTCAGGCTTCTGGCTAAATGCAGACATCTAATAGGCTTTGATAGACAGTTGGATACCCAAATGGCTACCTTATTGGCCTAACAAATTTAAACAGGTTATATGTTAAAGTTTGATTTTTGATACAGAAAGCTATGATTATTGATGTTCTTTCTAGGTATTTGAATGTGTTTTATGGTTAAAACTCAAAATAAGTACTTCCTTGAAAATTGATACGCTTTTTTGAAAACAGAGGAAGAAATGTGATTGACCTCATTTTTATTGTGGATGCCCTGTCACTCCCCTACTTGTCCTTTCTCTGTCCCAGTTGGCTTGTGCAATACATTCTCTCTCCAGTGCTATCTGAGACCCTCATATTATGTAGTGAGGTGGGTATATATATTGTATACACAATTAATTATGAAACAAAAGAAAGTACAACATAATGTAGGTAAAAGGTAGATGACCAATGGCTAGCTAGACCTTGAGTCTTAGCTTGAATCTGATTAAAATAGCCTGTGTGATTTCAAAGAAGGCACTTCATATCTCTGAGATTCAATTTGTCTGTCTCCAGGGTGAAAGGTTGAATCATCTGTAAGATACCTTCCACCACTAATATTCCAGCATTCTACTTTTTGATATGTGATCTTCCCTTTTATGTGAAATCCTCCAAAACCATCGAAGAATAATTAAGATCATAGAATGATGGACATTTCTGCTTTATCAGTCACAGCAGATAATTTTTGAGGTTTATCCCCCAGGTTTGCCAGACTGGAAAGCTTTATGGATGAGAAACACTGTCAGCATGGGGTTGACTGCATACATTTTTTTTTTCTGCACTAAGCTACTATGCTCACTGGGAAAACCGAGTCTTGTCAAAGTAAATATCAGCTGCCAACCTGCTGGTGCACATCCACAGACAAGGTGAGCTGACATGGATCAGATGAGCACCAGAATGAAAACGTGCCCAAGCCACAGACCTTTGAAAATGCAGGAAGAAATTCCGCTAACCTCTTTTTCCCTTTGTAGAAATCACGCCCTGCTCCATCATGATTCTATGTGTAGGCTGAGGCCAGACAAAGAAATACAGAGATACCACAGGAAAATCTTCCCATCCCACATGTCCAACTTGGTTAAAACAAAGGCACATCTCTGGGGTTCTCCCTCTGTGAGCCAGACCTCCAGACAGATAACTTGGTTAAGAAAGAATCAGCTGATTCCTGCAGCTCAGAATATTTGTTGTCCAAGAGGCTAGGAGGTGGGCTTTTCTCCAAGGCAGAGTCCAGAAAAACCAAGATCTAGGCTTCCAAGATGTCACCACTGAGTGCTCTGTTTTTGTAGAAATTCGAGGCAATGATGGAGGCAATTTGGAGACAAACTAGTTTCATTTTAATTCTTCTATTTAGGAGCTGTGCATTTTGCAAGCTACTAAACCCTGTACTTCACTTTCCTCATCTATAAAATGCTGATAATATTTTTTTCATTTCCATTGGACTATGGAGAAAATTTAAAATAATCCCTGCCAAACTCTGGAGTAGAATCCTCAGGACTTGGTTCTTCTGGATGTTGATGTATGTAGGCATGGATTTTGCTGTGCTTCACTATCTTTCTCTCCAAAAGGAAGATAAAAATCAAACATACTTCATAGAGTTTAGGGGAAGACTAAATTAGAGCTTCGATCAATGCCTGGCACATCAAAAAATCTCTATAACGTCAGCTAGTATCATCATTATTGACACCATCATGGAGATCATCTTTTTAAGAGGTGGTAGAGTCTAGAAGTTCAGATTAAGATTATGAGTTTTAAGTCAGACACAGCTGGGTTTATAATTGGTCAGCAGTCTTGTAACTCTGCTTTCACATCTCTGGGAGGGAATTACATATATACCACCCAATGCAACGGAACAAGGGAATAAAAATGTGCCCTCTGGATTCACACATTTCTGGTTGAAACTCTGTAATGTTTGTTGTATGCCTTTAGAAACGTTTTTAAATTCCTTTATGCCTCAATCTTTTTTCATCTGTAAAATGGGGAATTACGTTACTGTATGTCATGGGGTTGCTATGAGAATTAAATTATGCGTTAGAATGCTTGTAGCTGACTCATGTTTCAGGAATCTGACTCTGATAGTCCTAAATTATGAATAACATGGTTTGGTCCTGACAGTCAAATACATGGTGCACTTCTGCTCTAATGAGGGCTCAGTTCCTTTTCTCCTTGTTATTTTGCATCTCTCCAATGTGTGTGGGGTTTGATCTCCTACTGGCTTCCGTTCTCATCTCAAGACGTTATTAGCATGACCCGGGAAGTATGTGTTCTCATTCATGTCCTCTAGGAAAGAGTTTTCCTTGCTCTCCTCTAGCAGCAAAATATTTTGTGGCTGTAAGCTTCCAAATGAGCTCTCCTTCTTCTTATTGGTCCAAATTAGCCTAGGTCTTTTGCATCCAGAAATTGTCAGCTGAGTGTGAAGGGAGTATTGTAATTGGTTTAGGCTAATCATCCAGGACAGGAATGTACATGCCCACTACAAATGAAGACCTACTTAAGACTGGGCCTGGAGGGTCTAAAGGTGTGATGAGTGCTAGATATTATGACATTTTATAAATATATTGCAAATATTATATTGACAATATATTAAAAGCATATGTCATATGACTTGGTACATAGTAAGTGTCTAAAACGTGAAAGCTCCTGCAATGTAGTTATTTCCCATCCCTAATAAATATACCCATTCACTCTACCAAGGGCAGCATTCTTACTTCCCATCTGCACAGCTTCTCCTTGAACCTGGTGCACCTGCTGCCTGGAGTTCCACCCTTCCTAAACTTGTCCCATCACACAGTATTTATCACCCATATGCTAAATCATTTATTTGTATAATGATTTTTTTCTGACCTCCCCAGATGGAAAGGATCTCTTTTTTTCCCCTCTGAACTCCATTAGTGCATCTCCCTCATGCACACACTTTTCAAATAGTATTACAAAAATAATTATCTAAATTCATGGTCTCAGTGTCTCAAGAAATAGTAAGGTGCCTGAGAGCAGACAGAGTTTTTGTACATCTTCATATGTGTCCGACCCAATGCTGGGCAGCTAATGAGTGAGAGTTACCTGACTGCTATAGATGGGCAAGTGGATTCTGGAAAGGGAAGCATTTTACCTTTCACTATGTATTAAAACATAAAAGGGAAACAACACAAAACAAATGCACAACAGGAAGGATTTTCACTGAGTGGATTCTGGGCATCACCAACTCTTATTTTGCCCCAAACAAAGTCTATAAACAGAAAAACTTCAGTTTAGGGAGTACATAGGAAGACACTGGAAATGAATGATCATGTTCCTCAGATTCTCCATCCACATATCTGCAATATACAGAAAAGTAGTGATCTCTTTGTAATGAGCAAACAATAATGTCGGGTGGCAGGGAGAGGTATGCAGAGTTATGTAATCTGTACTGGAATAGTCCATGCTTTCTACAGCCTTTTAAGAGGACCAAGATCATACATTCCAGTGGCTCTGAAGAGATCCCAGCACCTAATAAGAAAAATATGCATTTCAGCAGTTGTGCCCTGGGCCTGCCGAAGTGGTATCACAAACATTCGGGGGACTATATAAAATGGACCTTGCTTATATACTTTTACATTTTATATTTGTACATTGGTCTTCATAATTTATAGTATAAACATGTAATAGTATAAATAAACATGTAACAGATAACATCAGTTGGTGTTCTTATAGTTGCTTTTGTGAGAAACCAGAAAGGCTTGGTTTATATGTGCATATTAAAAACATTCAGAAGAAACTAACACATTATAAAGACATCAGTGAGCTTCTGTGAAATACCATCTAACTTTCCTTGTCCTCTTTATAACACAACTAAACATAACAAGGCTAGCAGTTCACTCTGGGTCAATGGCAAGGATGGTGCTGGTGGAACCAGGGGCAGGAGGAAGGGCTGTGGTAGTCCTCCCATTATTGCTTTTTTTCTCCAACAAAATAAGCAAGAATAAACCCGCTTCTTCTCCATACAGTGATGTTGTTGTTACTTCCCCTGGGAGACAATGGTTCAACTTAAACTCTTAACCTTCTACTTAGACAACCATCCATGTATTTGTTTTTCTTTCTTTATTCAAACAGCCTGAGTTTATACATTCAACTGCATATTGAGACAGTTGAAGCCATGCACTCTTCCCCTACCCTTGCAGTAACCCCACATTGCCAGTGTTCCTCACCTTGTCCAACAACATTACATCATCACTACAACACAAAAGTCACTTTTGAAAACTTGAGCTTGTTACAAAATAAACTGCAAAAATGTAGTTATCCAAACAGGGGTATTGTCACTTTCATGTGTTACCTAGAAGGAAAATATTGATAGTGTGTCTTAGACTGTTGTGATGTATAGACCCAGCAATCCATTTTGTATTGCCCTTTTCAGTTAAGATTTGTTTATAACATATTTGTCTCATCTAAGTTCTCATTAGTGGGCTCCAGAAAATGACTGCCATTGTGAAGAGTACATAGTATCATAATGAGCTGAGGATAAAGTTGTATGAAGTGTGGAACCCCACTACATTTCCTACTGATGCAGCTACCATTGTAGCAGGACGAGCCACAGACAAAACTCTTCGGACACTGAGTTAAAGGAGGAAGGGGTTTATTTGGCCGGTGGCGTCTTCAAGACTTCTGTCTCAAGAGCCGAGCTCCCTGAGTGAGCAATTCCTGTCCCTTTTAAGGGCTCACAACTCTAAGGGTGTGTGTGTGAGGGGGTCGTGATTGATTGAGCAAGCAGGAGATACG
Source organism: Macaca thibetana thibetana (assembly GCF_024542745.1). Classification (NCBI taxonomy): domain Eukaryota; kingdom Metazoa; phylum Chordata; class Mammalia; order Primates; family Cercopithecidae; genus Macaca; species Macaca thibetana. The sequence continues at coordinate 42,267,587 of NC_065595.1, forward strand.
TGACTGGGGGCTGCATGCACCAGTAATTAGATTGGAACAAAACAGGAAAGGGATTTTCACAGTGCTTTTCTATACAATGTCTGTAATCTATAGATAACATAACCGATTAGGTCAGGGGTTGATCTTTAACTACCAGACCCAGGGTGTAGTGCCAGGCTGTCTGCCTGTGGATATCATTTTTCAGCCTTTTAGTTTTTACTTCTTCTTTCTTTGGAGGCAGAAATTGGGCATAAGACGGTATGAGGGGTGGTCTCCTCCCTTACCAGCATCTGTGAAGAGAAAGGCTGCAAGTGTAACTACAATTTCTCCAAGGGAAAAATATAAAGATATATTATGTTGAAGACTTTGGAAGAAATACTAATGACAGGAACATGGAAAATAACAAAATGAAAAAGAGAAATAAGGAGTGAATGGCACCAGAACAAAGAACAGTATGTCACGCACGTTCTTGTGAAGAGACTACCAAACAGTCTTTGTGTGAGCAATGAAGCTGTTTAATCACCTGGGTGCAGGTGGGCTGAGTCCGAAAAGAGTCAGTGAAGGGGGAGATAGGGGTGGGGCCATTTTATCGGATTTGGGTAGGTAGTGGAAAATTAGTCAAAGGGGGTTGTTCTCTGGCGGGCAGGGGTTGGGGTCACAAGGTGATCAGTGGGGGAGCTTCTGAGCCAGGAGAAGGAATTTCACAAGGTAATGTCATCAGTTAAGGCAGGAACCGGCCATTTTCACTTCTTTTGTGATTCTTCAGTTACTTCAGGCCATCTGGATTTATACGTGCAGGCTTGGGCTCAGAGGCCCGACACAGTACAAAAACAAAACACAATACTGATATGCAACTTGGTGCAACTCTATTTAATAATACTTGATTAAATGACAAAAATAAAGTCAATTAAAATTTTTGGTATGTATTTTTTGAGGAGGTTAGGAAAAGGTGAATAGGGACATTGAGTAAGAGGGTGAAATATTTATCTTCCATGCAGAAAAATACTATATAAAATAGGTAAATCAAAAAGTTTTAAAGTGAGCGTTAACAAAATATGGATAACAAAGACTTGGAACCAACCCAAATGTCCATCAGTGACAGACTGGATTAAGAAAATGTGGCACATATACACCATGGAATACTATGCAGTCATAAAAAACGATGAGTTCATGTCCTTCGTAGGGACATGGATGCAGCTGGAAACCATCATTCTCAGCAAACTATCGCAAGAACAGAAAACCAAATACTGCATGTTCTCACTCATAGGTGGGAATTGAACAATGAGAACACTTGGACACAAGAAGGGGAACATCACACACTGGGGCCTGTTGTAGGGTGGGGGGAAGGGGGAGGGATAGCATTAGGAGATATACCTAATGTAAATCTCCAGTTAATGGGTGCAGCACACCAACATGGCACATGTATACATATGTAACATACCTGTACATTGTGCACATGTACACTAGCACTTAAAGTATAATAAACAATTTTAAAGTTTCAGGAAAAATATTGTAACTGTAAGGTAATCTTGTTGTCATTTTCTGTATTCTGTTACACATTGCGATAAGCCACCATACAAAAAAGCTTATTTAAAAAAATATGGAAGAAATTACCAGAAGAAACTGTTAGGAGTTGAAACTAGTCGCCTCTAGTGAAGTAGGGAGTTGAAGAGGTATAAGAGAAGAAATGTTAGTTTTAGTTACGTTTTGTAGCACAACCTGAGGGATTTTTTAAAAACTAGCTTCATGCATTATTAGAAAAAATTTTTTCAAAACAGAACTTGGCCTGGGATTGATTCCTGAAGCACTCCAATATTTACAGGTCAGGCAATACAGGAAGAACAAGTGAATGAGAGCAGCAGTGTTTGCCCGTGAGGTAGGAAAATGTCCAGGAGACTATGATGTTACTAAGGTCAAGAGAAAGAAAATATTTCAAGAAGGAAGGCATGCTTAACCATGTAGAAGTACACTAATGTTTTGAATAAGGACAGAAATGTTTCTTGAATTTGGCAAAATAGAGTATATTGTTGACGTTGACTAGTTGACAGAATAAAGTAAAAGACTTGAGTTCAATTGGAATAGATTAAAGATAGACTGAGAAATGAGGAATCTGGTACAATGAATATAGACAAAGCTGAATAGTTTTACTTGAAGGGGAGCAGAAAAGTGAGGCAATATGTAGATTTAGGCCATGGACCCGAGGGATCACCTCTCAGTGTGGGTTCAATTGCACCTAGGTGGGAGTTTTGGCCTTTGGTAGCTGAAGAAGTTCTTATCTGTCATTTTTCTAATTTCTTTATGAAATAAGAGGCAAAATTATAAGATAAAGATAGATGGTGAATTGGAGGCATAAGGATGAGGAAATGAAATGTTATATCCCTAAATGGTAGAATTAGGAAGAATAGAAAAAAATTCATGAGAGTAATTTGGGCTCAGTGTTAGAACAAGCAACCTTATAGTCAAAAGGGTCCAAGAAGGATGATCTTGTTTAGGGCCTGTGTGATCTTGGACAAGTCAGTGAAGCTCTCACGTCTCTTCTCAGTTTTCTCACCTTGTACATGGCATATGAATATGGTGGTGGTACAGCTTAAACGTGGTTGTATCCAAGCGCATAGCATAGTGTGGGTTCACATCGAGTTCCCTCAACATCTGTCCCTCCCTCTCCGGGAATGGTAGGTACTGTCTGAGCAGAGGCTGGGCTGCCTACCCTCAGGGGTGCTGATAAAAGATCTCCAAAGAGGGAGTAGGTAGCTCAAATGAGTGGTCATCAGTTCTGACACCCTGCAGTTTTGAGGCCTCAGCTCATCATTTCTACAATAAAATGACCCCAGTTAGTGTTTCAAAGTAGATACTAGGATTGCTTTTTACAGAGAAAGGGCAACCTGCTGCTTGTACATGTTATAGAAACTGGTGGATAAAATAAAGGTTTGAGTCAGACATGACAGACTAACACTAAATAATTTTAAATAGACATTCAGAGGATGTCATTTAAATAACAAGTTATATAAACAAATTGCTTTCTCAAGAGTTAAACCTTGCAAAAAGACAAAATCATCAATTAAAAAAATAGTAACCTGTTGCTAATATATTTCTCAACTCACCTATAATTTTCTAAACCAAATTATATGTGTAGACATAGCCTGTGTCTTTAAGTACAGGAAGAACTATTTACAAAAAGGACATTAACCAGACCTTGCCATCTTCACAAACAAAAACAAAAGTACAAATGGGCCACCAATTAGAAGCTATTTCAGATAAATACAAAATGTCCTGGAGGGTGGAATCTTACTTGGTCTTGTGTACTATAGAAAGGGACATGCACTCTGGTGGGCTTCCTGCCTGCAAGTGCATGGCTGAATGGTGAGTTCTTCAGCTCCTGTCCTATACTTGAGATGGTGGAGCCCATGACATCTCCCCACCCCTGTCAGGGAGCCCACTTTAGAGAAAAGTTTAAAAGAGAAAGGACTTGCCAATTTGTTAGGAAAATCTAAGTGATAGCTCACTCATGCTTGTTTCTTACAGCCAATGTATCAAGCTACTTGACAGAGAATGTAGATTCTTTGCATTAAGTTATGTTTTTGTTATGTAGATAGTACTTTTATTTGGAAGTGTATGACATGTACAGAGTCACGACGTTTCCAGAGCTTTTTTGTTTTTTTTTGGGGGGGGGTTCCTTTTATTCTCTTCCAATTTTCCAGTTGTTTTTTTTTTAAATCATGAGAGTAGTAAATATTTGTTATATACCATTGGTAATTCTTATCCCTTCTTATCCATAACCAGGAAAAATAAATAGGGTAGTATTTTGGTTTGGCTTCTGATTAAAATTCCCTCAACAATTTTATATCTGAGTTCAGGCTATCCTAAACCCTTGCTAATTTTACTTACAAAACAAATACATTTGACAGTATCTCTGAAATGATTACTAGCCTAATGAGATTTAAATATTCCAGTGCTGGTAGGCTCACTACCAAAACCAACCACACATTCCATTGGAGACCAATCTAGTTTTTAGAAAGCATTCTCTGAAATGAAGCTCAACTCTTTCTCCCTACTAATTTCAAACTTTGTTTCATTTGTTATTAACTTAAAAACCTTTGGTTATTTTAAAATGTCAACATTACTTTTAACTAGGTTAGTTGAAGATCTTTACATGCAAAAAATCTTTGGATTCCAACATTTTTCATAAGGGGTTAGTTCTCATTGATTTGAAATACATTCACAAGAAAATAGTACACCCAGACACTTCTTTTGCCTTTAACATCATTTATTTGTCAGTAAGGCCAGTTGAGAATGTGCCAGGTAGATCTGCTTTTAGGAAAATTATACTTTTAGCCAATGTGCTATTAAGCAGAAGAAAAGTATCCTCTGTACTGTCTCAGTCTGGGCTATGTGCAGGATCCCTTCATAGAGATATCAGTGTGTGTAGTTCTACAATTTTATTTAAATGCTTCCTATTGTGACTATATTCTTATGTTTATATTTTGTATTAGCTACCTTAGTTGGTTATTATGTTGGTGTACCCAAATGAATTATGCCTCACACCCTTTTGGTTCCCCCCACTTGAATCTGGGCTGAGTTTTTAACTTGATTTAACCAAAGGAGTGTGGTGGAAGTTGTATTCTGCAAGTTTTAGGCTTAAGCCTAAGAAAGAATGGAACTTTCTCTTTAATGCTCTTGATAACCCACTGCCATGCTGTGAGATGCCAAAACTCCATGGAAAGTTTACATGGAGGAGAAGCATGGTTTTCTGTTTGACCAGACCACCAGCACCATTTGCTGGTAGCTGACAGCAAGATTCAGTCATTCATCATGCATAATCTAGTGAACCATCTTGGAAGACCAAGTACAGTTGAGCCCCCAGATGACTACAAATCCAGTGATATTGTGGGAAGCAGAGGAGCTGTTTAGGTGATTCCAGGCAACCAACAACATAATAAGAAAGAAATAAAATGGTGGTGGTTTTAGGCTAAATTTTAGTTTCCTATATAGCAGTAAGTAACCTACAAGATACCTATCAAAGGGCATATATCAAGCGACATCTATACTCCAGCCATTGGGCTAGGTTCTGGAACCTAACCTACTTGAGTATATGTAAAATAAAGATTCCTCTCAAACAAAAATTGAATCAAATTTTCTAACAACTATGAGATTGCACGTAGGACAACCACATGCAAGACTGGAAAATTGAATGGCACTGCAGCATTCATGTTCTGCATCCACCATACATACTTGCAGTCATTGTCATCACACAGTTCATCCGAATGTGTCTTTGTGACATACTTGATCTCCTTTTCCTGTTTCTACACATTGGTCATTCTTTCCCATCTCCTTACAGCACTCTAGCCCAGGACACAAGTCTCAATCTGCAGCTGGTCATTTTCTACAAAATAATGTGGCTGTCACTCAGGACTAACTTCGGTAAGAGTATCATGGTCTTAGATATTAGTTATTATAAGTTGACAATCAGTATTATTTGACTATTGGCAGCTCTGCGATAGTATGCTAGCCCTTAGCATACTGGAGCACTACCAGAGACAGCGTATGTCACTGGAGGGCTCTAAGAAGTGCCCACCATCTGAATTAGTTAAAAGAAATAATTAGAGGTGCTTAAACAGTGCTCAGTAAGGATACTTACTGCCAGACCAATGAGAAAAAAAAAGCATTGAAAAAAAAAGATTAAACTAAGTGAATATATAGAAGTGAAGACAGGAAGGAAGGAGTTAGGGGATCAAGGAAAAGAGAAACATATATTCTCACTTTCTATTGATTTTTGATATGCTTCGCAGTGACTTTGCAGCCCAAATTTTTCTCCTTGAATTTTACTGATATATTTCTATGTTTTTTAATATAAATTTTCCAAATTATTTGTTGCAGTAGAAGGGCATTGAGTAACATTAAACAAGTGCAATGTTACATATATATCTTACATGTATGCTTAAAGAGCCTAAAATTTTATTGAGGAGGCAATACCTACATATGAAATACTGTGAAAAATAGGAACATTTCCACTGAATCAATGGTATCATTCAGGGTGTCAATAGGAATAAGCCAATAAGATGTTAACAGCCTGAAAGACTTAGCCTCAATAACATGATAAAACTGGAAGCAAAGAGCCAGGGCTGTGATCTGAGCCTGTGATCCCATCACTGATTACTCTGGGCCTTCGGGTGGGTCATTTAACCTTGCCTGTCTTCAGATTTTCTATCACCAAAAAGGAAATTAAAACTGGAATTTATTCTCCTGGGTGGTGGCCTAAGAGCCAGAGAGCATCTTATCATCCTGTTTATAATTGTAGAATTTTAGAGTTGGATGGATCTTTAGCCACCACCAAATTAATCCCCTCATTTTCCAGATGTTGGCACTGGGGCTTGGCAAGGTGAAGAATCTTGCTCAAAATCAAGTTAGTGGGCACCTGACTTCTAACTGGAGAATCTATCATGACATCACACAGACCTGAGTCCCCAAAGTATCCATTTCTTTTTTCCTCTTTCTGCCCATCAACACATCTGTGATCAGTTAAAACACATATTTAAGAACACAGGATCACCTTGAGACACGCCAATTGTGTCCAAATGATCAATTTAAAAATACTATTGCCTTTAATGTCAGACTTGATAGTTGCCTGAAGATAGAAGGTCAGTGTTATAACTGCATTCCTACTAGCCTGACTTGGGGAGGAACAGGAAAGGCTTTTGCTTAGCAAATTATATTTGAGGTTGGGAACATGAGTATACCTTGGCTTCAGATAAATTATCCTAGGATTATTCTATTACCTCTAGAGAAAGTTTCTCTTAAGATGGCAGAAGGGGTTATGATAGTCCAAGCTTAAAATTAAATACATAAACAAACAATGTCCACGTGCGATTTTTATAAGCCCATGAAATCCACACAAATCATAGTATGAAAAATTAGAAATTTTCATTGAATCCCTTTTGGTCACATCCTGAATTCTATTCAGCCCCACTTGATTTTTTTTCTGAGGATTTGAATTTGAGAAGGTGCATATGGATGTGCTTCTACAGTTGAGTTTTTTTTTTTTTTTTTTTTTTTTTTTTTTACATTTTGGAGAGACAGCAAAAATTATTTGGCCTGAAGTCCCAAGGATGCCTCCCTTTTACTTCCTGTGGAAGAAAGACATCGCCAACTCCATTTCGGCACTGCTTTAAGGCAGATGGAAATCAGAGCTCTGGCTTTGTGTATGGTGGCTCGCAAAGGCGTTTTCTGTAATGTATGGAATGAACTGTTTCAAGTTTTTTTTTCTTGCTGCTATAATTTTTATATCTCATTTTACCTCTGTAATTAAGACAGGTCTGGTAGGTATTTAAATTAGCCCAGCTTTCATCTCTATCACACATTCATTTCAAAACTTTTATGAATATTTAATAGAGGTTTTATAATTCATGGTGATATGATGAACAGCCTTTTGGCCGTTAAGTCAATTGACAGAAAAAAAAAATCTCGCTCTTCAGGCAGAAATAATAACGATTCTATTTCTGTTCCTAGATTGGTGATTACACAGTCACCTGTTTTCACATTAAACTTTGATGATAAATTACTCAGCAACCATGATAATATCAGAAGTTTTACTGGCCAGAACAAATTGCCAGTAATTGCTTGCAAGATAAAGAGAAAGCACTGCCTCTCTTTCCCCAGCCTTCCCCCAGGGGGTTGTGGCTGAGACCCCGAAATCCAACTGGCTCCAGTTTCTTTCATTTATTCTTCCCTTTATATCGTATTATATTATATTTTTGTTTCCTTTTAACCCTCGATCTGTCCTCCTAGTAAGAATATATTAATATTCCATTAGCATGGCTGCAGATTTGGCATGCACACACAGAACATAGGCTGCATAAAAACAGTTAACTTTGCGATGAATTGCAGTTCAATGAGGTTCATTTTCTCCCCATCTCCCCACAGTACATACATGCACATTTTAAAAAATATTTGGAGAAATGTCTCCAGATAAAAGCATGTGCCAAAGATGCTGTTTTCAAAGCAACCTAGGGTTTTATTTCATTTAAATATATCAAAGGTTTGGGAAAAGAGAGTCTGATGAGAATCCCTAAGTATGTATCTGAGAATTATAAAATCTAACTTTGGCATCAGATCCAGGTAGCTGGGGAATCCTGCCTTCAGCATTCATCTCGGCACCAAACTGGAATCACACATGGTAAGATGTGAAAGAGTCTCACTCCACCCTCCAGCCATTCCAGGTCTCCAAGGAGCCCAGAAGGCCCTCCTTATAGTATAGCAGGGAGTTGGATCGCCTGGCCAGCCTTTATGTCTTCTGTAATGGGGTCACAGACATTGCTGTCTCCCTGGGGATGTAATTCTGCTGTCTAATAGCTTCCACTCCAACAAACTTTTTTCCCTGATATGCAGACAACTCCTCTCTGCTCATTTTCTTCTCTGCAATGCCCCTTTTAGTGCCTGCAAATTCCTCTTTGGGGGTTTACAGCCCTGAGGCATAGGCAGTGACACCATATCTCCTTAGCAGCAGCTTCACGAAGCTCCACACACTACATTCTTTTAATCTCACCTCGTATGTTAAGGCCTCCATCTCCTCAATCATTTTTGTGACTCTTCTCTGTACTTTGTCCAATTTGCACAAATATATTACTTGTATGAATGATGAATTTCACTCTATAAACTGCAGTGCATCAATGACTACTTGATAGTAAATACTCGAACATTCACTGTATCCGTACTATGGACACACACGTGCACACTGGACTTTAATGTATTTCATACCCGAGGTTATCAATTCTAATGGCATTCAAGTGTGCCTGGTTTTACCCAAGGAGAAATTCAGATAAACCTTGATTACACATTCCCTCCCCTAACTCCTTACAAACTTTATTTTTCTCAGTGAGATTTTGAAAATCTGTCCTTGGTTGAGGGAAAGTTAGCAAACCACATAACAACTATATTCTGTTATTACCCAATGCAAATTTGCTTCCATAAAAAGGTATTAAACATAAGCATGTGGAGGCTGAGTAGTATTCAGAGTCCTTTCCAAAAAATAAAGCAGGGGGCTTTGAGAATATTCCCCTATCTCTGAACAGAGGTCTCATTGCTAAACTTCTCCAAGAAGGGTAGGAAGAGTCAAACATTATCTAAATTTCAGATGGGCTCATTTTGGAAATCATACCCTTTAGCTCTCCTGAGAAGGAAGGGTGAAATTCACTATCAACATTTCCACACATTTCATTCCCTCTTCCTTCAAAGGAAACCTCAGAGATGAGACACCAAAGTGGCATCATGCAAACAGGAATCCGTTAAATATCAACTGTCTCCGTTGTATGGCTTTTGATGTGTGAACAGTGTGTCATTGTGATGCTGGCAGAAGCCCAGCTCCCTCCTTCTTTATTGTGGGCTGCAGGGCCTAATAGGCATAAAATAACTGCCAACTGGGCCCACGTGTATTATAGTGCTTTTAGATGCTGAATAATTTAAATGATTGTATTCCAGTGACGTGGGGTAGACTTAGAAAAGCAAATGTTTACGGGATGGTGGTTGTGAAAAGCTGGCCACTCTGGGTTCCCAAAGCACATGCTTGTGCATGCAGCACACACACACACACACACACACACACACACACACACAGAGCCCCGAAGATGGAGAACTAATGGGTGAGAAGGACTTTTATGTTTTCACCTTCGAAACATGTGCACTTTGCATTTGATAATTCAGGCATTTTATTAACTTGTAAATCCTTTTTATCTGTGAATCCTGAACCAAAAATATCCCCACATGTATATAACTGAAATGAAAGCCTTATGGTGGCTTTCTTCTTTCCATTTCATTTTATAGTTATAATGCATGGAACAGAAGTTAGTGTTGATGTTATTTTATCATAAGCCCATCTCAAGGAGTCTTCTGGCCTAAAAAGAAAGTCCTTATCTGTTACTTAGCATTGTGATAACTGGTAGTTCTTATTTTTGAGTGAATGCAATTACCTGACTCCCAATTTTGATTTTGTGCTAGCCTTTCTGGGGTGATATTTGTAGAGCCACATTTATATTATACATACCTGTGTGTGAAAATGTAGACAGATTCATAGATAAGATACATCACAGTTCACCACTCCATCATGTGCCATCTAGACTGAAGATTGGTCTGTGCACATGCTCCTCTGGCTAGAGCCATGCCGGTAGACCAGATGAAATTGAAGGTCATAGATTTGGAAAGACACAGATGTGAATAGGAAATACATATGCTGAATACTTCAAAAATAAAGGCATCTGTATCTGAATCAGTGTGTTTCCTTTGGGCAAGCCAGGAGCTGATCACAGTTGTATAAACTATAGATAACTAGAAAGGCTATAACGTATTGTAGTTATTATAAATTGCAGCTGCCCATGATAGTTTGTTTTGTTTTTAACATCCCATCCTCCTGCAGTCTTGTTTCATGCTTCAGAGACTGAGAACCCTGGACACGAGCTACATGAAAACGGAGACAAAGCTTAGAGGTCTTGACTTAGAAAGAAGCAGAACAGAAAGGAAACTTCAGTCCTCTACAATCTGGGCATTATAGCAGGCTGGGAACCTGCATATGCTCATTTGATCCTTATGGGAAACCTGTGAAATAGGAACAATACTCCTTACACTGAAGAGTGATACTGAAGAGAGAGGAAGAAATGGAGGCCCAGGGTAGATCACCAAAGGCACCTCTGTAATCAGTGGGCCAAAATCCAGGTTCTGAGTCCAGGCTTTGTCACATAGCTCAGACATTGTGTTATCATTGTCTACCATGAGGAATGTAGCATCAGTTGGCACTGGATTCTAAATTCAGACTTTGTGGGTCACCAACATCAACAGCTTGAGGGAAGAACTGAGTCATTATTTAGATGTATAGTTGCCTTATATAGAGGCAGAATAGACTGTGCCTTTTTGGAAGGATTTAAAGGTCTCTACTATTCTGTCACTGCCTGTTACTGGTGCCTGCCTTCCTTTAGGGAACAACATCTTCCACTTCACAAACATGAAAAAGGTTTAAAATAAAATCCCCCAGGCAGTTGTACTACATAATCTGAAATACATACCTGAGTTAGACAAGCTCTCTTTCTGTGAGTAAGTTTCATGAGAGAATAGGAAAATATAGGAAAACATGGACTGAAGGTCACCCGCGAAAGAAAAGGCTGGAAGCATAAGAATTAAAAAAAAAAAAAAACACGTTAACAATTTTAACAATTTGCCTTGGTCAGGTATGTTCTGATTATTTCATCAAGTAAATATGGGTATCTAAGAGCTATGTGATGTAGGCAGTTCAGGTTCTACCTTTTTCCCCAGATTTTCATCTAGAACATGGGGTCAAGCATTTCTGTGTACCAAGGATATGCAGTGACTTCACTAGAGATGCTCACATTGACTTAAGTAATATGTTATATGAAATGAAATTCATACCTGTTTCTCTGAGGAAAAAAATAAAATTTAAAACTTCAGTAAAAAATAGTAAAAATAAGTTGTTGCTTTCCCCTCTCCCAAGTATATTGCAGTGACTAGCTGAGGTATATTTAGAAAACATATGCAAGAATCAATGAAATATGCTAGCATGTTCTTCAGAGTTATGAAAAACAAAGAAAATAACCGTATTCTCAACACAACAATACTGTATAAAATTGTACTGATAAACCTCCCTATAAAGAGAGTAACTACATTTAGAAGAACAAAAAGAAATCTGAGCAGACATAGTAAAAGCAAAAAGGTTTACATAAGCTGGAGGGACTATAGTCAGATATAAGAAATAATTTACTGTTAGTAAATGGAAAAACAACTAATTTTTGTAAGGACCATTTTGTATACTGTAACTTTACTAAATCCATTTATTAGTTGTAATAATTTTTTGGTGGAATCTTTAGGAATTTAATATATAAAATGTCATCTGGAAAAAGACATTTTAACTTCTTCCTTTCTAATTTGGAGGCTCTTTATTTCTTTTTCTTACCTAATTGCTTAGGCTAAAACTTTCAGTGCTATGTCAAACAGAAATGGCAAGAGTAGACATCCATGTCTTATTTCTGATCTTAGAAGAAATGCTTTTAGCTTTTCATCAAGTATAATGCTAACTGTGGGCTCATTATATATGGCCTCTGTACCCTAACAATGAACTATTGGAATAAAAATTAAAATTTCATTTACAAATAGCATCAACAATAATAAAATATTTAGGAATAGATTTAGCCAAGGAGGTGAAGGATCTGTACAGCACAAGACACTGATATAAATTGTTGAAGATACAAATAAATTGAAAGATATGTCATGTTCATGCATTGAAATAACTAATACTTTCAAAATGCCCACCCTACCCAGAGTGATCTATAGATTTGCAGCAATTGCTATCAAAATTCCAATGACATTTTTCACCAAAATAGAAAAAAAATCTAAGATTCTCATAGAAAACAAATATTCAAAGCAATTTGAGAAGAGTAAAGCTGGAGGCCATCACATACCATGATTTCAAACTATAATATGAAGCTATAATAATCAAAGCAGTATGGTACTAGCATAAAAATGGAAACATAGAGCCAATGGAACAGAATAGAGAGCCTAGCAATAAACCCATGGATATATGGTCAACTAATCTTTAAAAAGGGTGCCAAGAATATACAAGGGAGAAAGGAAAGTCTCTTTAACAAATAATGTTGGAAAAACTGGATATCCAGACACCTGCAAAAAGAAACTGGGCTCTTATGTACCATAAACAAAAATTAACTTAGTGAATTAAAAACTATGTAAGATCTAAAACTAAAACTTGTGGAAGAAAACGGGGAAAAAGCTTTTTTACACTGGTCTTGGCAATTACTTTTTGGATGTGACACCAAAAGCATAAAATCAATAAGAACAGATACCTAAAACCAAAAAGCTTCTGCATAGCATAAGAAATAATCAGAAGAGTAAAAAGGCAACCTAAACAACTGGAGAAAATATTTGCAAATCATAAATCTGGTAAGAGATTGATATCCAAAATATAAAAGGAACTCACACTACTTAGCAAAAAACAAATAACCTGATTTAAAAATGAGGCAAAAGACCCAAATAAACATTTTTTTTCCAGAAGACATCTAACTGCCAACAGGTATATGAAAAGTTGTTCAACATCACTAATCATCAGAGAAATGCAAATCAAAACCACAATGAACCACCATCTACACCTCTTAGTAAAAGGTAAAAGACTTACACAATCTAAAAAGAAACCAGAGTATATTAATACATGTTAGGATAGCTATTGTCAAAAGACAAGACACCTGTTAGGTTGGTAAAAGTATGGAGAAAAGAGAACCCTGATTCATTGTTGGAGGAAATATAAATTGGTACAGCTATTCCTCAAAAAATAAAAATTTCTACCACCATACAATCTAACAATCCCACTCCTGGGTATATATCCAAAGGAAATGAAACCAGTATCTTGTCTCCTTCAAAGGAAATGAAATCAGTATCAGAGATCACTGTAGTATTGCTCACAATAGCCAAGATATGGAAATAATCTACATGTTCATTGACAGAAGAATAAAGAAAATGTGAAATATATATAAGTATATACATGTGTGTGTATAAAACAATGAAATATTATTCAGACATACAGAAGAAGGAAATCTTGCCATTTGTGACAACATGGATATACTGGCCGGGACGGTATGCTGAATTAAATAAGGCAGCCCCAGAAAAACAAACACTGTATGATCATATGTGTAGTCTAAAAACTGTCAACCTGATAGCAGAGAATAGAATGGAGGTCATCAGGGGCTGGCGGTGGGAGATATAGGGAGATGTTGGTCAAAGGGTAAAACCTTCAAGCTATATTATGAACAAGTCAAGTCACCATCATGTACAGCATGGTTACTATAGATGATAGAAATGTATTATATACATGAAATTTGCTACATAAGTTGATTTTAAATTCCCTCAACACACACACACACACACATACACACACATACACGGCAACCCTGAAGTAAAAGGAGTGCTAATTAACTTGATTGTGGTAATCATTACACAATGTATACTTCTATAAATTATCATATTGTACGCCTTGAATATACACAATCTTTGTTAAATATTTAAAAATAAAAAGTTTTAAGTATAAAAAATTAAAACTCACTGGCAGTTTAACCTACAGTTAACCATAGTTAATGTTTTGATACTTTTTTCATCTTTTTATTTGTCTCTTCATATGTATATTCAGAAAAAAGTATATAATATTCTTTATTGACACATGATTGCAGATGTGGCTAAATACAGGGTATTCTTTATGCCTGTTGCGAGAAGCTAAAAATACAAAACTATATTGCTTTTTAAAATTAAGATCCTATCATGAACATTTTGAGTTAGTAAAATATTTTTCTTGTTCACATTTTTTTAAAAATAAAGAACTTATTGACTAATAGGGATCAAATATTGACCTAGGGGGATGAGTAATCTATTTCCCAGAGATACTCTGAAGCATATACCTGTCTGCTCACTTTCCTAATTACACCAACAGAATCATTCTTTTTCTCAGAGGCATACAATAAAAAAAATTGCCTTTAAATGCATTAATCATTTTGCTTTAACTGTTTAACGTATAATTAGTATTATGTTTCTCATTTTGTACTATTTTTCAGCAATACTTGCTAGTATTTTTAGATCATCTCTCAGTGCCATATATTTTATATACATTAGTGGCCATAATATGGGAAATAACTATTGCCAGTCACATGACTAATAAGCGACATTGCACAACATTTAGCAAATTACAAAGTTCAGCTATTTCTACAACATTAAATTGCTTAAAAATACTAAGGCGTACATTTCCAACTTGTATTTTTTTTAACAGAACATAAAGTACTACAGGGTGGGTGGTACATCTTTCTCATACCTGAGCCCCTTTCCTATCTCATCATTCATGCAAATACTTTGATTCTTTTTCCTCCTTAACATACTACATACTGAGGTATACTAAGTTCAACATCTTCGTACCTTCATCTTCTCTACCTCCATACAGGCCACATTCCTGTCTGAATTGACACACTAAGAAAAGTGAACTAGTTTAGTCTTTCTTCCTTTGAGATTGCTCTCCTTCAACAAATTTCTCATTGATGCCAGACAGCATTCTACAATGCAAATCAGATCAGGTCACACTCTTCCCTAACACTCTCTAATGGTTTAAATTGTGCCCAGAATGCTATGTGATCACAGCACAGCTCTCTGGTCCTCGTCTGTGCTATCTCCTCTGTCCAGCATGGCGTAGCGCATCATCTTCCTCAGGCCAGCTCCCACTCATGCTATGTAGGATCCAGTTTAGATGACCCCCTTGAGAGGTCCTTCCTTTGTTTCCAAGGTCACTTCCTATGAGAATGTGCTTTTCTTTTCTTTTAGAGCACTTAAAACATCGTGCCATAGGTTAACTATTTATTCATACTTTGCCTGTCAAGACTATGAGCTTTTCAAAAGCAATGACTTGGGGTTACTCATAAATACATCTTCACTAGTTTAAGTTCTCAATAAATACATGCTGAAGAATGAATCCATGACAAGGCTCTGGGCTCCATATTGGAGCTTAATAAATACTTACTAGCTAAATTCATCTATTTATTAAACTTTGTAGGACCTAGTCTACATTAATCAGACTTAGACAAAAGCATTTCTTGCTCTCAAGGTACTAAACTTCATGTCAAACATCAAAGAAGGAGCACTAATTCAATAACCAGAGAAGAGAATGAGGACTCTTATTTTCCGAACAAGAGACAGTGATGTTCAGTGTCCACCAGTTACTTCTCCTCTGTTGTTTTTCTCAAGGGTGTACACATAAAGCTGCTTTTCTTGTAACAATACAGATTTTTGGCTAGGCACCATTAACAAATGTGTTAAGTCCCTGTGACAACTGATTAATTTTAGTTTAAGGTTATGAATACAAAACAATGAGTGTTGGTATGTAATGTGCATTTTAATGATGTCACAGCAAAAGTAAAGGATGAGAAAGATAATTTAATTTGCTTTCTCTGAAAGGTCAGTTCTCCTGAGATAAAAATTGTCCCTTAGGGCACCAATGCCTTTCTCGGCACACGTTCCCTTCTGCTGCCTTTCTCTAGCTCTCTGTTCCTTAGGGATGAGAGCATTTATATTTAAAGACAATCTGACTATGTTGTTTGGAATGAAACTGGGTTGATAGAGGAGAGCAGAGGACACCCGGTGCTTTTAAAATGAAAAAAAAATTATATGTTTTTGCCCTTGATTTCATCATTATTTCAGCACACTTTAAGTTACTTTTAAAGTATACACTTAAGAAAAGAAATAGAAATGGATATGGCCATTTAAATACTACATTTGCCAGTCTTTGTACATACAAAGACTTCATGTGGAGGTGGAAATTTCTGTGAGAAAAATTGTACATCATTTGGGCAAAGCTTGTTCCAAGTATTCATAAGTGAGTTTTTATCTTTGGTCAGGATTGAATGTTTCATAACAGCAGGGCCCAGCACAGGGGTCTTGACAAACTTGGAGCTCCACAGGAATCTGTGGAATCAATGGATTAATATCTGACTCTAGACATGTTAGCAAACAAACCAGTGTGCACAGTCCTTATGATGCACCCAGTGGGACTCAGTAGGCTTTACAAACAAGAAAACACATGTTCAGAACATAGTTGTTTATAGGTAGAACAGAAAGTTCTTTAAAAACAAATAATCAGCGTTAGGCTTCACAGAATTATACAAAAGGGGAATTTATGTGAGATATAATCAAAGCATCAAAAATACTTGAATGCAAACTATAATTATATAAATATAGAAGTAATATACATAATCCCTGATATTAAAGATGGCACAATCTGTGCGTTAAATAGTGAAAATGAATGCTTAAAAGATAAATGGAAGTCTGAGAAGGAACAGAAATACATCACATTTCTGAGAAGTAATTTCTCAGAGAAGGGATTTTAGTTAACGAGGGTTATGAGTATTTGAGTAAACCAGAAGAATTCCAGAAGATGGACTTAGAATATAAATAAATATATATATCACATATATATACACACACATATATTCACATTATAAGAATATACGTGTGTATATACTATACACACACATATATTCATATTATAAGAATATATATGTGTATATACACATATATACACACATATATATATTCATTCATATTTTGTTCTATGTAAAGGATATCCAGAGAGAAAGCTAGATTTGAAGAAATTGACCAAGAGCTAAGTGAAAATGCAGGTAAGTCTATGGAGACACTTTGTGCAGAGACACCCACATTCACAGTCCTTCTGCCCTTCCTTGGGCCTAGTGGTATCATTTTATATTCAGATTGCACTAGAAGTGGGAAGGTAGCAGCTACTCTAAAGTTCTACAAACACGGAAGTCCTCTTGTGAGAGGAAAAGACACATCACTGCCCTCAAATGCCTCAGATTAGGTTAAGGGGAGGGCCTTGGGAAGTGACATGTTATGGTAGAAAGGGCATGTTATGGTAGAAAGTTAACAGTTCAGGGGTTGGTTTTTCTAACTTTGGGTAACTAGCTGTGTGTAGAGGAATAAGCTACTTGGCCTTTTGGAGCCTTTCTTTATGTATTTGAAAAGTAGAGATAATAAATTGACACTGAGCACTTATGATAACATGTGAAAAATTCTCCTTCTAGCCAAGAGATGCTGCCCAAATAAAAACCATCTCATCCTCTTTGAAAAATTTGTTTTAAAAGTTTGGTCAATGTATTAGTCTGTTTTCACACTGCTCATAAAGACATACCTGAGACTGGGCAATTTACAAAAGAAAGAGGTTTAATGGACTTACAGTTCCACGTGGCTGAGGAGGCCTCACAATCATGGCGGACTGCAAGGAGGAGTGAGTCATATCTTACGTGGATGGGAGCAGGCAAAAGAGAGACCTTGTGCAGGGAAACTCCCCTTTTTATAACCATCAGATCTCATGAGACTTGTTCATTATCACAAGAACAGCACACAAAAGACTTGCCTCTGTGATTCAATTACCTCCCACAACACATGGGAATTCAAAACGAGATTTTGGTGGGGACACAGTCAAACCATATCATTCAGGAAAGGCTTATTGGTAGAGGTGAGATTTAAGCTACACCTAGAACACTGTGGTACTAAGTTAAAGCTGATGAATATTTGACAGTAATATTATTTCTATCACTGTATCAACAGCTGTTTTCAGAGAATCCTAGCTGTTAGGAATAAACTGTAAAAGCAGAAAAGCAAGGCTGGTAGCTCCTCCCCTGGTAGTTGAACCCTGTTCTTGGCAAATAGTAGATCTTCTAATAACATTTGTTAGGAAGATAAACATACATACTTTTAACAATTTAAACTACAATTTATTACAGTAAAATTGACTCTTTTTGATGCCACAGTTCTATCAAACTTACTTGTAGAAGTAAGGTTTTTATACTGATACATCTGTCCCTGGTTGTCTCATACCCTCAGGGACCACAGTCACATGATTTGTGAGTACAATGGGCAGGAAAGGACAGTCCATGATACTCACATGGAGTGAAGTAACTGTTACCCCTGCCTGCCAAGACCAGCTCAGTCATGGAGACCCTAACCCAGCAGCACTAGAGGAATTAAAGACACATACACAGAAATATAGAGGTGTGAAGTGGGAAATCAGGGGTCTCACAGCCTTCAGAGCTGAAAGCCCCAAACAGATTTACCCACATATTTGTTAACAACAAACCGTTCATTAGCATTGTTTATATAGATATTAAATTAACTAAAGTATCCCTTATGGGAATTGATGGGATGGGCCGAATTAAAGGAATAGGTTGGGCTAGTTAACTGCAGCAGGAACACGTCCTTAAGGTACAGATCGCTCATGCTATTGTTTGTAACCTAAGAATGCCTTTAAGTGGTTTTCAGCCGTGGGCGGGCCAGATGTTCCTTGCCCACATTCCTGTAAACCCACAACCTTCCAGTGTGGGCATTAGGGCCATTATGAACATGTTAGAGTGCTGCAGAGATTTTGCTTATGGCTAGTCTTGGGGCCAGTTTATGGCCAGATTTTGGGGGACTTGCTCCCAACACCTGCCACATTGGCCCCCACTGAGGAATGACTGCTTCCTTGATTATAAAAATGGACACTGAAGAAGATTCATAAGTTCCAGATGCAATGTCCTCAAATAATCCCGATTGTAAGTGTATAGTCAATAAACAAAGAACAAAATATAAGGGAAATCGCCTCAGAGATGAAAGCAGAAAGGAAATATAAGTAAAATATTGATCTTTCTAGACAGAATTATCCGTTTTCTAAAAATTGTTTGCAAAGTACATTTATTTACTACCATATTGTATCCCATGTTATGACTAAGCTGCTGCTTCTATATTTCTTAAGTTTGACCTTCTCTTTCACCAAGCTATTACAGTCACAGAAGAAAGTACAAATCTGTTCAAAATGGCATCTAATGGAAAGTAATCTTTTTATAAGCTATTATTACCAATAATCTATCAAAGTCTCAGAAGATTAATTTAAGCTAGTTCTTTTTCCCATTTGACACAATAATGTCTGTACAAAATAAAATAAAAATAGCTCAAGTAAACAGAACACTCTTTAAAATCCCATGGCCTCTAGAGTTTCCAATTCTCAGTAGCCTACAGAGAAAGAGAATATACTCTTAATGTTTCTTTATAGGCCACTTCATAGTTCTGTGTGGAAACGAAGATATTTTACAAATTAGCAGGGTAATTTGAGAGCTGAGGAACAGATGAGATCTGAAAATTAGGGAGGAAATAGATTTCAAATACAGGGAAAGGGACAAGTAAGGAAATATAACAATAATTAAATAATACAAGTAACACAAAAAATAAATGAAATGCTTGGGGACTAAAGTTATTTGCTAAAATACATGACCAAGAAATTCTGAATATGTTGTTCGTACTTCAAATAACACTAATGAAACACACTTATGTTTTTTAGAAGCTGTATGGGGAATGCTAGTCTCTGGAGATGCCACTTTGTAGAGAAAAATAAAATCTGACATCATTGTTTCTCAAAGCTACAATTCAGCTTAAAGAACAACATTACTAAGACTTCTCCCTGCAAATAACTGGAAATCATCAGACATGAAGTGTTTGGGTAGCACAGACAGAAACTATCAGAGAGCATTTAGCCATCTCCTTTCTAACTGAAGGATGGAAGACACTGAAAGTAGGGAGGGGGGGTCACAGGGATGGTAGAAAACTCCAGCCTAAGAAACAGTTTCCAATAAAGATTCAATTAAGTATATACACTGAAAGGTAAAAAGTACATTTATCCCAGCACTTTGGGAGGCCGAGGCGGGCGGATCACGAGGTCATGAGGTTGAGACCATCCTGGCTAACACGGTGAAACTCCACCTCTACTAAAAATACAAAAAATTAGCCAGGCGTGGTGGCAGGCACCTGTAGTTCCAGCTACTCGGGAGGCTGAGGTAGGATAATGGCATGAACCTGGGAGGCGGAATTTGCAGTGAGCTGAGATTGAGCCATTGCACTCCAGCCTGGGCGACAGAGTGAGACTCCGTCTCAAAAAAAAAAAAAAAGAAAAAGTACATTTTATAAAGTTTCCATTTTGGGAAGCACCGAATTCATTAAGAATAATTTATGTAATGCCAAAATGCACATCATCAGTCTCCAATTTGACATCATCATAGTAAAAGTGTCATCAGTTCTTAGCAACTGATAGTTGCTAGAAAGAAAGAAAGTACTTCCCTGGAAAGATAATAGCAGCTCTCTTTCAAAACACCCTAAAAAGATTTATAGATTTAGATTTGTTTTGCACATTTGTTGCATGTAGAAGAAACCAAACATGGTTTAAGAAGACCTATAAGAAGTTGGTTTTAACATAACCTGGGTTAAATACAGGCTTTAAAAAATTCTAAAATACAGGCTAAAAAATTCCTTAAAAATTCTTTAAAAATTTATTCTAGTATTTTCTAGCATTATCCCCAAAATTAGAGTATCTTGTTAAACAACTCTAGAAATCTGTGAATACCTCAGCAGAATTATATAATGCACAATATCTACAGCTGTAGGTGGCAGCCTCATTCAGAGTTCCCCAGGCATGACAAATGGTCACCTACACAACTTGGTAGTTTTAAAGGAGAAAAGTTTAACCATGGAGATGGTTAGATAAGTAGGTTTGGTAAATAACCAGCGAATATGGACCATATCGACAAGCTCTTTCCAAAGTTTCAGGATTTTAATCACATTGTTAATAGCTACGGAATTTTTAAAATCAGCCTTTCAAGAACAGAGTTGGCATGATGTCTATGAAGACAGGGTACTTATGATCACTGACGCCCCTCCCCAACAATGTTCTTGATTAATTTCTTCCCTTCAACATTCATTGATTAGCAAAGCAATGGATAAAATGCTTTAATCACAGATATCTTATTTGTGTATAGTATTTGCCATGCTTCAAATCAATTTCAACATCTGTTACTTCATTTGATCTTCCACATAAAGGTGAGTGTTGCTTACAGGACAGATGATGGGACTGAGAATCCAGAGGATTAGGAGACTTGGCTCTGTTCCATTGCGAATAATCACAGAGCTACAGTGATGCCCCACATTGTCTCTGTCCTGATCTGATTTTCCTCTCATCAACACTATCTCTTAGTCCTGCCAAGCCTTGAACTCCGATCATCATCTAGATAGAAATAGATGGCTATTCATCTGTTGTTTTGTTAATTGGTTCTTTTTTGTTTTTGGTAAAATATTAAGCCAAATGCTAAACAAATTTACTTTGCCAGTAAGGAAGGAGGACAAGATCTCCTATATTTTGCTCTTATTTTAGGTTTCCTGAAACTTGAACAGTATCTTCATGGTACAATTTAGATATCAACCTCACCCTCATCAGTTCAAACCCAAGAACGCAGGTTTATGCTGAAGAGCCATGTATGGGCAGCTCTTCCTCCTCACCATGCCTCTGGTAACCAAGGCTTTCCGTCCCATGCACAAACTCTCTGCAGCCTTCCAACACATATCTCCCTCCAGCCAGTTTATCAGCACCCTGTTCCCCTGCTGCAGCCTGGCTAGACTAAGTAGACAGTGTCATTATTAAGCCACTGAGAATCAGATGTCCTGTCACACATGCAGTTTTGGAAGAGTGCTTATAAGAGGGACAGCAGCCTCCCTGCCTGGTGACACTGAGGGCTAGCCCTGTGGGACAAGCAGCCTGGAATCTCATTAGCCTCTTTCTGGTTGCAATATTGCATGTTAAGTATCTGTCTCCTTTGATTGCAGTCCTCATCCTGGGGTGTTCGGGGAGTATGCCTCTAATCTAAGGGCCTTGTCACCACCCTAGTTTTTAATATGACTGCAGAGGAGGCCTTTTCAAACCCCTTTTACCTCCCTGACTAGCTCTATATCACCAATCAGTATTTCTTCACTTATATCCAAGTTTTATCATTGTTCAGTAAAATTCTTTGTGCTTGCATTCTCTTAACAGATCACTCAGAATATTATATTTATCCTGGCGGAGACTAAGTACTGGTTTACTTTATGATGCGCAGCCAGTCCATTTTCTGTGCCAGGGGTCTCATTTAATCTACGCTTCCAGGACACCTCTAACCTTGCTTCCCGTTGACTGGATTCTCATAGGGTCAGGTTATCCGAATGGTCAGTTTGCTAGTTAAGCCAAGTGTTTTGGGCATATCAACAGTCTATACTCGGGTTAGCTGGTATAATTACATGCTGCCTCTGAACCTACTGGTAGCTGGTTAATAATCCTTAGGAGAATCTGATACATATGTACCTCTTCTCAACCTCTATACTCTATCACCAGCATGAACATTAAAGCAAAGGTATAGAATAGAACCATCTCTAGTGTGCTCTATTCAGGATCTTCATAGAGTTTATACAATGCTTTTGTGGAGCATTCAAATACACTCTTGATTGAGCTGATTCTATTCCTCTTTTCCTCAAAATTAGTTCCACTCCATTAATAATACATGAAGCACTTACTGTATTTTGGTCATTGGCTGGAGTTTTAAACGGTCCAGTTCCCACCCTGAAGACACTGGTCTGTGAAGAAAAGGCTGTGCTTTTCTTTGGCACTCTGAGCAGCCTTGTTTAGATGAAAATCACAGACATCAGTGGTTCATAAAAGACAATTAGCACTATTTCTTAAGGCTGCTTTATGTTCCAGGGATGTGGAGTGGGACTTACAGGCATAGAAAATACGGAATAATGAAAAGGAGGGTCGTTGGTCTGTAAGAGTTTAGAAGACAATTGAGGTGACATGGCAACACCATAAGTTCACTTTTGGCAGGAGTGACCAGGGATAAACCAGAAATGATTTAGAATGTCAATCTTTTTGGCAGGTAATGCATAATCAATGTGTCAAGTACAGTAGTTCACCTACAAGAATTAATTAAAATATATACATGTTTGGTTGATTCATTCGTGAATGATTTAGTTGAAAAACAATGCTAACAGAAAGAATCTATTCAATATCTATTCTACAAATAGACCTTAGGGACTATTTTTAAGCTTCCAATCACATACATTTCTTTTTTAAGACAAAACATTAGACTAATAATGGTGACATTTTTTAAAATCATTGACACTGCCTAGCACTATACTAGGTATTCTCCTTTCATTATTTCTGAGTCACAGTAGTCTTACGAAGCAGCCATTTCCATAGCCCTTTTATCAAGACAGGCTCTGAGGCTTAGAAAATTTAAGCAGCTTGTGCCTTGTGAAACACATGGTAAAAGATGCAGCTGGGATTCAAATCCCAGCATCCATGGTTACATGCCAGGTTCTCCCTGCTCTGCACTGTGAACCCACCTAGACTTCTCTCTCCCCTTGAACTTTGCTCAAATACAGAGAAGAATAGATTCTGGGCCCAGGGGAGATTTTTTTTTTTTAGCTTACAACTTCCCAAAATGTCTTTTAAAGGGACTCCTACAGTCCTGTGGCTCTGCTCCTCCTTTGCACACCCATGCACGTGGCTCATACAGCGTTACTATGGGGTTTATGTGCCCCTCTCTCATTGTGCAGGACACAGCCCATGATAGCAAGACCATGCTTATTCATCTTACTGTGCTCAGCTCCTGGCGTCATATCTGGTGCTTTGCAGGGGCCCAGTGATGATTGTTGAATTTTATTGAATCACACCAGGCATGACCTGGGAGCAAGTGTAATACAATGGTTAGCTCATGGACTTGGAATCAGGTTCCATGCTCCAGATTGCCAGCTATTGCTTGTGTGATCCTTACTCTTTTTCAGCCTCAATTTCCTCTTCTGTCACTCCCAACCTCATACTGTTGTTTGTGAGTGTCAACTGAAGTAAGAAGATGAATGAAGTGCCAAGCATAATGTCCAGCAGACGCTGGACACAAAACCAAATCTGGATTACTTTTTCTCTCCCCTTCTCTTTTGATGCTAATTTTGAAGGTGACATTGGGAGATGAACATCCTTTGAAACCCTGACATTCCAGAAATCCAGAGCTTCCTTGAGTTTCAACTATTCTTGGATGTATGCAAAGTGGCCTGAAGCCGTTAATGATTTACTCATTGGTCTTAACAAGCTAATATGCCCCCAAAGGTCCTTCTGTAACACAAGCAAAAGGAAGCAAAGGGTTGAACCATTTATTCTGTGAATTTGATTGATGTCGACAGGCAATCTGGACAGTTGAGGCCCAAATGCACATTTTTTTCTTCTCTTTCACGGCAGGATTGATTTTGGCCTGAATCATCTAAATAATTGCCTTCCCTCCCCTAAGACATGTCTTTCAATTTGTGGGTATAGACAGCTATAGAAAACAAGTATTATTTTAGCCTCTTCAAAACATAGAAACTCTCAGACACAGAGAGGTTAATTGATTTGACAAATGCCACACAGCTTCTCAGTTATAAAGCTGAGAGACAGCCTCCAGGTCTCCAAGCTACTCCTCTTCTCAACGCATTAAAGAAAACTGTTATAGCTGCTTAAACACATCCACACTTTAAATAGAAATAATAACCTTTACAATCACATATTTCTTCCCTTTTGGGTATAGAAAATTTTAGTTTGAAGCTGGTATAATAATGAAGTAGTCATATGTGAAAAGTTTTTATTATGTCCATTACCTAAATGTCACATTTTCCCCTGTATTAAACTTACACTTTGTACTTAGGTAAAGCAGAAAATAAGTGGATGGAAAATAAACAAAAGGCATTAAAGCCCTTATTTTCCTTTATCAAGTGATAAATAATATGATCAGGAGTAGAAAATTCATTCAAGTGTTTTTGGTGGTCCTCCTTGTCAGCAAGGCTCTGTGTGGTGGAAAGACAAAGGCTCCCATTGGTGTGCTCATCCCATAAGAATGAAGTGCTGCCCTGGGAAGAGATCAATACCTAAGATGTGAAGGTCTAGGGTTCCTGTCCTGAATCTTTACCAACTAACTGGGCAGATCCAGGACAGGAACTGGACGGATCTGTAGCAATTGATAGCCAGGTCACCACTGACCCTGAGGGATGGAAATTAAAGTAACCAGCTGGACAAATATTCATGAGTGTTATTTTAGTACATAGTGAGATAATCTAGAAGAAAAACTTTGAAAATAGTGAATGACTACATGAATTACTATAAAAGAGGAAAATAGGAAAATGTACAAAATGTACCAGGTTATCCATAAGAGCTACCTCAATGGAGTCAATGTTATGTACTCTGAGTCTAGAGAAGGAAAGAAAAACCCATGTCTGCATTAGTAATTGGAAAATACTCCTTGTTGGGGCTGAGTCTTAGGGTATCACTTTCATTTTAACTTTGTGATAACAAATATTACGTTGCAGATTCTCATTATAACCCCATTATTTCATGAGCCTATTAGGGCAAGGGTTATTAGCCACATTTTACCTTTAGGTAAATTGAAGTCACAGGTAAGATTATTTTCTTGCTCAAGATGATGCAGCAAACTTCTCTTTCATAAGGATAGGATCTGTAACTATGGGCAGTAGGAATGGAATTGACCTCTAGAGACACGAATGTATGATCTGAGAGAGAATAAAGGAGTGTGTCATAATAAGCCATTGCTTCCATTTGGTGGAGGAGGATGCTGAACTCAATGCGAGTCTTAGCATGACCTGCAGATTTTATTTGCAGTTGTATGTCTCCTACTCCCTCACGAGTAATGAAACTTCTGACATGGCATGTTCTTTGCTACCTAAAGTATTGATTGTACTTTCTTGAGGGTTGTTTCATGATACTGTATCTCCATGAAAAGTGGAAGGACTAAACACAAGATGGGACCCAAGAGATCTCAAATCTACTTAGTTTGGGGACTAATTTGCTCTGTGACTTTGAGCAAGTCACTGAATTTTCTTCAGCTCTCTTGTACTTAAAATTGGAATAATACCCCTTTTCCTACTTACCTCTTAAATGAAGATATTATCCTGAGAATGTACTATGATAATATATGTTAATACAAAGGTTAAAATGCCACACAAATGCAAGATATCTCCTTAAGACTGTTTCTCTGATGGCTGTTGTAAGAAAGGAAACTGTATATGATAATCAGTCTATCAAAATGTCTTGAATACCAAATAGGTATTGTAGAGAGAGCAAAGAAACCTGGCCACATCATAACAATGTAAAGGGGTGCATCATGCTAAGCAGGTGTGACGACTATACACAGGTAAGCTCACACACAATGGAAGCATTGCTTCTTGGAGATTAAACATGTAATCCACATCTTTTAAGATGCAACCTTTCAGAGGAAAGAAATTTCAGTCTCACAAAGGAGGCGGGACACTACTTTGGTCTGATAATGTGGTAGAACAGGGAAGGGTAAGAAGAAATTATTCCTGTAGAGAAGAGTGTAATCTCTATGAGGACAGGACTTTCATTCTATCTCATTCGTTGATGTATCCCAAGGCCAGCTACCTTGTTGAGTCACCATAAATGCATGTGATTGCATCAATGAAGGAGAGTGTGAACAAGTTATACATGTGAAAATGAGCCAGTGTTCCAGGGCAAACTTGGCTGTCTTCCTGACAAAAGAAGGCTCATGATGGGGCTTAGTGAAAGATAAGTGTGGGCAATCAGTTGTAGTCAAACTGAAAGTGATACTGAATGGAAGATCCAAAGCCTTCTAGATTGCAACCATGAAGAGTTCTAACAAACTGAAATTTCTTGAACTGGGTGTTAGACTCCTAGGCAAGTGGTTTGTACATGTCTTCTAGGGAATTCATTAGACTCTTGCCTAAAATGGTTTTGCACAATTGTGTGTGTGTGTGTATGCACTTCTCATGGTTGAACTTAGCTTTCTGTCAGTTGCTTAAAATGGTATATGCCATAAAATGGTCTAAGTGTTTCTGACTGAGGTTATAAAAGGCCTTTGTATGTAATATGTAGCTGATTTGTTATACCAGGAATCATTTTATCACATATGATTGCATTTTGAGGAAACTTCACAATTAAATATATCTAATTACAATGTATTTAAGTCTCTCTGTGTGTGTGTGTGTGTGTGTGTGTGTGTGTGTGTGTGTGTGTGTGTTTCCCATATTGTTAGAATATAAAGAATATGGACGGTGGCTCTTTCTTGCCTGTGTGGGCTAGTCTGAGCCAGGTTGTAAACGCTCCTGCAACTTTGAGAATATAAATGCATTTGAATCCAACAAATAATATACCCAAATGATAGTTTTTTCCCTCAACTTATGAAAGCACAATGCTTATTATTTCATAAAGATATTTTCTTCTGCTATGTGGTTAAATATCTTTGGCATTCAAATACACCTTCAAATGCCTTTGAGATGTTGTCTGTACTGAATTCAGTTTCAATAAGCCCTTCTTAAGGATATCCCAAAATAGTCAATGCTTTTAAGATGAGAATCTTAGGACATATCTTCATACCTGCCTTTTTATCTAGGCAGAAATGTAAGGCTCCTAGCTTGAGCATTTGAATTGGGTGTCCCTTCCTTACAACCAGACGTTCTAAAAACAGAATGTTCAGTATGAATTTTTCAGGTAAGAAGTCATGCTTACTATTAAAATTAGAGGAAGCAGTGGGAATATAGATTGGCAGTGTCCTCTGAGAACTTTAGGTGGCAGTTCCCCTGTGAGGAAGGAATGAAAGTCTATCAAGCATGGTGAGAACGTGGTCACAAACACCTCTGTCTATAAAAGTTAACCCAGAAATAAAGGCTGAAAACTGGTTCTGAAATGTAATCAGTTTTAATTCTAGCAATTACAAAAATGCCTTTAGATAAATACCTCTCAGCAAGATGCAAGCAGCAATGTTAGAGATTTCTGATGAACCTTTCACTCCTCTGAGAAATGGAGCTTATCGTGTCCCCAGTAATTTTACCAGCCAACTTTTCTAACAGGTGTCCTAGTGAATGGAAATCCACACAGGCCTTTTCTTCACACCCGGAAACTTAGGTCTTGCCAACATTGTAGCTGTGGTCAACACGTTTTGTTGCAAGAATGAAACTCCATAGCATCACAACCAAAGCAGTGGTACAAATAACAGTGGCGGGAATATCCCCAAAAGAAAGCATGAAAGACATTTTGTACTTACTAGTTAAGGCAGCAATGGCACAGGGAAAGCTGTACTTTGGATGAAGTAAGTCAAGGATCTCAATATCTTTGTGCATTATCTGAGGATCTTGAGAAATAAGCCTGGAATCGGGCAGAGCAAAATAACCATATAGTGACTGAGACTTCTGGGGAGGACAGGAGTATAGCTTTGGGCCTCAGCTGTGCATGGGTGGGCTGGGCATTTTGATCTTGGTTTGAAAGGGCTTATGATAGACCAGGTGGGATTTTGAATTGTGAAATTGGCTTTTAACTACTTTGGTCATAGTGTAAGACTTTTTGTGAGCCAGGAGGTATTTTGATCTTGGCAGGAGACTACAACGTAAGCATCTTTGACCATGGATGAATGGCTGTTACTGTAGGGGCAGGGCTGTACAGGACAGCAACTTGACCTGAACTTCTCTCAGGCTGCTCTGGCCTTAAACAGAGCCATCTGGGCCTGGACAAAGGCAGGGTAGGACCTCAGCACACACCACTGGGTCAGAGATTCCCACACCACACCCATAGCTAAAGGAAGAATTTTTATTACAAGGAAGAAATAACTTTTATAAAAAAAGGTATTTTAGGCATCTTATTAATTTACATATGTTGCTTCCCCAGGGTGGTGGTAGCTTCCCTAAGAGTAGTGAAGCCAACTCAATGCTTGGCTAATTATTCAAATACTAATTATTTACTGTGTAAATTATTACATGCTAGGTTAGAGAGGCTGGGAGAGATCTATAGTGGACTATTTTATCTTGGTTTGATTTTTTTTTATCTTGGACCACCCTGTGCCTCCTCCTGAATATATTTCCAAATGGCCTTATCATTACTCAGAAGAAACATCCACCCCATAGAATGCCATTAAAAGCCAAAGCTGCTTTAGAGACAGTGCCATGATAGTGTGGCATAGTTGATGTTATTGGCCCTTCTTTAAGTGCAAATAACCATAAGCGCCAATAGTGCATAGACAAAGACACAAAGCTGAGCATTCTTAGAGGTGATACGATCTTAAATGCAATAATAACTTTAGTTAAAGAGTTAGGAAATTTACTATCTTTTGGCCATTTGCAGACCTTCAAGTTCCTTCTGTGTATGATAGAGACATAATAATCTAGGAATAAAAACACATAAAGGAAAGAAAATAATCATTACAATTTTATATTATACTTTCTTGGGGGTATAGTGCTTTATCATACTGAGAACATCATAAGATGTTGAAGTCGGCAAGATTCAAACTATCCCCATTTTAGGATCTGTATTCATCTCCATATCTCTCCCCCTACCCTGTGACCCTCTGAGCACTGACTTCTGCCCTTTGGGACCTCTTTCCTAGTGTTCTGATGTTTCTTCTCTAAGACTGACCTCTTATTGATTGGTCTTACATTATTTAGTCTAATTAGTCACTTTTACATTCTTCTAGAATACATCTGGTACACTCCAGTCACCGATCTTACTTGAAATATCATGGAATTCTTATAATTAAACTGTCTTCATCTCTGACTCTCTGTCGAAGTTCTGGCAGTGAATGAGATTCTAGGCTCAAAGGGTTTCGCTGAAGAGAGTTTAATAAAAAGATCATTCTCAGAGGTCAGGGGAGGGCTAAAATCAAAAATGCATGGTGATGGAGCCAAACTAGCAACGTCAGGAAGCCAGTACCAGCCCTAAAGGGTTCTGGTGATAGCAGGTGCTGGAGAAAGTGCGATAGATGCTATGACCACAGAGGAACAATCATTGATAATGTGTGGGCAAGCATGGAGAGACTAAGGGCTAAATTCACCAAGTATTCCTTCATCTGAATAACTCAATCTCTTTTTTTTTTTTTTTTTTTTTGAGACGGAGTGTCGCTCTGCCGCCCAGGCTGGAGTGCAGTGGCCGGATCTCAGCTCACTGCAAGCTCCGCCTCCCGGGTTCATGCCATTCTCCTGCCTCAGCCTCCCGAGTAGCTGGGACTATAGGCGCCTGCCACCTCGCCCGGCTAGTTTTCTGTATTTTTTAGTAGAGATGGGGTTTCACCGTGTCAGCCAGGATGGTCTCGATCTCCTGACCTCGTGATCCGCCCGTCTCGGCCTCCCAAAGTGCTGGGATTACAGGCTTGAGCCACCGCGCCCGGCCATAACTCAATCTCTTATGCCTTCCATTGTCAAGACCCAGCCAGAGGTGATGATGGCAAGAGACCAGGAAAGTACAGACTGCAGGGGTTCCCTGGCAGAGGACAGTGTATGTGTGTGACAGCAGAGCCAGAATGATTCATCCAACATGCGACGCTTGACCCAGTCACTCCAGTAATTTAAAATTCTCCCTTGGCCTCCCCAAAATCTACAGAAGAAAGCCCAAGCCCGATAGACAAAGTCTTCCATGTCTTTGTCCTACTTGATGCTTCTGGCATTATCCCCAGACACTCTGCCTCCTGTAATTATTTTAAAGAATTATATTGGAGTTTTAGTAATTTCCTTCACATACCACGTCACTCCTTTCTTTTAGGCATTTGTTTATGGAATTTCCTCTGGCATATCCTTCCCTCTTTTTTTTTAACCAATGGAACTCAAACACCACCTCCTGTAGGAAGCCTTGGCTGAAAGTTACATAATCCTGTAAATATTTTTTTCTTTAAAAAAACTTGCCCCTAAATTAGATTGAATTGTATAAGATGTATCGTGTTCTGATATTTTGACCGACGACAATGGAATTTCTTATGTAGAGTCCTGTCTGTCTTTCCCACAGGGAAGTCTCCTGAAGGTGGGAAACTGTCCTCTTTGGGTTTATTTCTTAGCAGGTAGAACAATATCTGCAAATGGTGGGTGATTTATACCTGCTTATGGAACTGAAATGAATAAAAGTCCATATTTTATTTTTCTAGACCATGAGAAGAGAACATATTAATCTTGATTTCTCAGTAAATATTTGTTGCTTGGAACATAAAACATATCTTAAACCCTTGTTTGTCAGTTCTCACAAGCAAGGAAAATAGGGGAAAATTATTTTTTCTGTGCTTGTTTTGGATTTGAAGTATCTTAGTTTTCAGAAGACTCAGTTTGCAAAAGCATAAAAAACCAACAATAAGTAAAACAGTTGTAGCAATTCTGAAAGTTAACTTAATAAAATGAGCCTAGTCAATGCAATGAATCAAATGCCTTCATTAGCAAAACAAAAAGTAAGACAGTAAGTATTATACAAAGCACATTAATATATATGAATAAATCAGGTACAGGCAAGATACATTGTAGTTTTCTAAAAATCCCTTCTGGCCACAAACGCATCTAATTATGTTTGATGTCATTCAAAATACAAGAGCCTCCAAAGCCAAGGCCTAAATGGGGCTGAAAACTAGACGTGGCATTTGAGCCTTCTAGATTAATAGCCTATTTCCAAGTTGCTTTTCCTACTCTATTCACAAAAAAGAAAACAGAAATGCCACCTGACCGAAAATGACCAATGAGGGTTCATAAATCTCTCTCAAGTCCTATCAAAACTAAGGTTTCCGTGGTAATTCTCCTATAAAAAGAAATGTAAAATGTATTCCAAATGGGGATGGGGAGGGAGACGCTTGCCTGAATTCTGGAAGCCAGGGCTTTTGAGTAAAATTAGCTCATGCTTCTTCTGGCAGAAGTCACATTTTGGCCCCTCGTTTCATGAGAAAACCATTTGTTGTGAAATAGAAGAATTCAGCCTGGGTGTGCATGTTCGTAAATCCCCCATCCCACACCCTCGACTGCACGGTGACGTGGGTCCCCATCCCTTCACGCCTCGTTAGGGCCAGGCTGGGCCAGCTGGCCAGGCTGTCCGTGTCCTCAGGCCTGGGCATCATTGTCCCTGAGCTCACCCAGCCCGCATCCCTTTGAAGCCGCTCCAAAGAAACTTTATCCCTCTTTTCCAGCTGGTGTTTCATTAAGCCCTGGCTTCACAGGATTTTCCACTCCCATTGACATATCAGAGCAAAGATGTAGCCATTAAAATAATGAAGAAAAAGGGAGCAGGCAGAGGAAAAACGGTGTGAGGGGAAATTGAAAAGGAGTACAAGGTTATTTTAAAAATAAAGGCCAACTGCAGAAAAGTAAAATGTACCCACTTTCTCATCACTCTTTTTTTCTTGCCCTGTATGTATGTGTGTGTCCTAAGCTGTCCAGATTTTTCACAAAGCCTCATAAAGAGCGACTTCAGAGAGGCACTGGCTCTGTGAAAAAGCCGACAGTCACAGGTCTAAATTAGAAGCAGCTGATAAGAATCCCAAAGTCATTCTGAGTACACATGAAGGCAAAGGAACTCTGTGCATTAGAGATATAGTGAATCTTAAATCTAACCTTCTCTCTTGTTCTGAAGAAAAAAAAAAATCACCGTATCTCCTGCCGGTTAGACATCAAGTCCACCCAAGTTATTAAGACCCTGTGTGTGACCTCCTTATTTCCACTCCACGGTATAGTCCCTCCATTTGCCAACCTTGAGTGCCTCTTCCAGACCATTTTTTTCTCCTCTTCAAAGGAACATTGACTCCACACACTTATCTCGTCATAAAGTGCTTTGATGCTTACCTTCTCCATGGGTAATGTATCTATGATGTGGTGTTTTCTCCAAAATTAGATTATGATTTTAAGAATCCAGGAATCATTCCTTTGTTTTGCTACCTCAAAACAAAGACCTTGTTCAAGACTCTGCACAATATACATTTTTCATAGCATCTATCCAAGGTATCTGCAGACTTCAGTCACCACAACCTCAATATAGACAAGGAAGATGTCACAGAAAGCCTTTAAGTTCCTAAAACAGCTGTGACAAAACCCATGCACTAAACCTACACTCTTTACGCTGCTAGGCTCTAAGTCAGGCATTGTGATTTCATTAACTATTGTGTTCCCACAGGAATTAAAAGCAGTGACCTAGAAGTGGGTTCTTAGACATATGCCTGATGTGACAGCAGGGTAAGTGACAGCTGACATGTAATTAGTGGAAAAAACAAAAAGGTAGACAATGAACAACCATATTGCTTCTTGGTACAAAATTTGATGTCTACAAAAACAGATTTTGAAGTACACTCAGTAACTGCTGTTAAAATACAAAACGCACATATTCTTAAAAGATGTGCTACAAAACTGGCTAAAATTTGTTTTAAGAAGGAGAGAATATCGAGTGTTTAAAACATTTTTGTGTATGTTTCCTATTTTAAGTATTTCAGATAAAATTGTGCGTCATCCACATAAATGTTTAGTTTATATGATCATGAATCAGTTCTTGTTTATGCCCATATTTGAAGAGCATGAAAATGCTTGTTTAACTATATAGTCTTAGTGATATTAAGAAAAGTTCACTAATCACAAGAAAAACCTACTAGTGTGGTGACTAGTGAAAATATAAACTAAGAGGTAACAGGGTTGTACAGGAGGAGATCTTGGCTTCAGAAAATGATGAATCCATGTTCAAATCTTAGCCCTTTTCTCTCTGCATTGGCATTAGGTGATTCTGGTCATATTCCCCAATATCTCTGAATTGTACTAGGCAACACCTAGTGAGAACTAAGTGAGACTGTGTATGTTTCAGAGTCTATAGCAGGCTCGTATGTAGAAAACCTGCATTGAAGGACTTCATTGTTGAGGGAGCCATTCAATGAGGCATTTCACAAGCATATGAGGTGGAGCTGAGTATAGTCTTTAGGAAAAAAAGAATTGATAAATCATCATAAGTTGGTTAAGTTCTTATGAACTTAACTCTTCCATGAGGAAATACAAAAGAAGGGCTGAAAAAAATATTTCTTCCCTTAAAGAAATGTAGGTTTATTTAAGAAGACACCTTAGTGCATTTGGGCTATTATAACAAAATATCATGGACTGTGTGACTAATACACAATTGAAAGGTATTTCTTATAGTTCTGGAGGCTGAAGAGTCCAAGGTCAAGACACCAACAGATTTGTTGTCTGGTGAGAGCCCATTTCCTGACTTGTAGATAGACATCTTTTACTTGTGTCCTCATGTGGCAGA
Organism: Macaca thibetana thibetana; assembly: GCF_024542745.1. Taxonomy (NCBI): domain Eukaryota; kingdom Metazoa; phylum Chordata; class Mammalia; order Primates; family Cercopithecidae; genus Macaca; species Macaca thibetana. The sequence goes on from NC_065595.1 coordinate 42,302,025, forward strand.
GGGACAAGGGAGATCTCTGGGTTTTCTTTTGTATGGACACAATTCCCTTCATGAGAACTCTGCCTTCATAACCTAATTACCTCCCAAAGGTCTTAGCTCTTAAAACTATTTCACTGAGGATTAGGTTTCAGAATGTGAATTTTGGAAGAACACAAACATTCAGTCCATAGAAGATAAAGATGCACCGATGAACCAACACTTCCAGAGTAATCTAAGGAGATGACTGAGTGCTGCTTGGAAGATTAATTGCTATAGTTAACAAAACTGAGTCAATGTGGATTGGACATGTCATGAGAAGTTTTGTGGTGATACTGGGACTGGACAGTTGGAGAAAGGGCAAACAGGGGTCATGGCAGGGGTGATGAATGCAGAAGGCATGAGTGTGGTAAGAAGCAGGGTCAGCAGTGGATGGGCTAACTGGACAAACAGAAGCCTCCAGCTCAGTGCCTATTTCTGTAGCAACCCCACATTAGAGTCACACAGAGGGTTTAGAATCTCACCACTGCTACTTCCAAGCTCCGGGGCAAGGGGCAACTGAAATAACAGGGCCTAGGTTTCCTCAGCTGTACACTGAAGTTAATACCTACCTTGAAGACTTGTAAAGAGAATGACATGTGAAAATGCATGACGACCACCTGGCACAGTGCCAAGACTAAGCATCTCATCTCTAGCCATTTGTATTAGTTCCATTATTACCTATTGTTGATGTCACCCTTCTATTGTCTACTCTGTCACATTGCCTCCTGCATACATGTTCCTTGTCTCTTATGTATTCTTTGAACTATCTTGCCTCTAATCTTTATCTAATTGCAGCATAGAAATTGCTCTCTACCCTAACTTCTATTCCTTCTCTTCTCCAGATTATATCTATCAAGTTGCTATCTTCCATTTCATCCCTCAAGATCTATATCAAATCACACCACTTTTGCGATCCATTCCAAGATTCCTAGGCACATTTCTATTGTACTTTTTGAACTTCTTGTAGCCCTTGCCATAAACTGAATTATATTATAATTTTTAAACCAGGTGACAAGGTCTCATTGACTTGTGAGTCCTTATAAGACAAGAATAATTTTGTTAAATTTAATTTTCTCTAGGGTTACTTTACATGCACTTTATGAGATAGGCCCAAAGCATCTTATTCTCGTGTGTGTATCTGTGTGTGTGTGTGTGTGTGTGTGTGTGTCCTGAGGATGGAACCCAAGTTACTCCTACTTTTAGAATTCAATTAATATTTTTTGTTGCATGAGAATTCTTAAAAGGAAATGATTTAGGAATTAAAGTAAATAATCTGATAATTAGTCCTGAGTTCAGAGAGCATCTTTAACAATGGATTTATTTTTTGTTATGACCTAACCCTTACTTAGAGAGATTCCTAATCATAGCAACTTATGCTTCTTGGATTGTAGACATTGTGGGGGGGGGGGTGTCCAAATGCTATGAGATTCTGTGTCGTCTGGCTTCATGCATGTTTTTCAAGGTTTCAAAATCCATTAACTAGAGCTTATTTAGCTTCAACTGATATGATAGCTTTTATTGTATGAGTATGTGTGGGGATTTTTTTTTTTTTTTAACAGAAGCCAAGTGTGCCCTTTGGATGAATTGATTTCCTCAATCTCATGGTGAAATATTGCATTTCAGTTGTCACTTTTGATTTATTGTTTCTTTAAACATTAAATCTTCCTTTGCATTTTTATTGGTTTCATTAAAAATGTTCTGCTCATCTTTTTCATGGCCACCTCCATAAAGGCAAGGAAAGCCTCAGTCAGGGAGCCTTGAGGGGCCTGCAGAGTCCCCTCCTCTCTGCTGAGTCCTCCTGAATGCTGCCCTTCCATTGGCTGCAAGTTCTGAAAAATCTGCAAACAAACCAACAAAAACCCTGCCTGCTTTTGTTATGGAGTTTATAAAAACATGTATTAAATCTGATAACTTTTGTGTGTAATGAGGCACAGAGCATATGTCAGAAGTATGGTGTCCAAACAGCAGTGGGCTTGAATGGTTTATCTTGCTGGCAAATGTGTTACATGAGATTTGACCCTTAAATTGAGCACTGGGAGAGATAAATAGGGTAATCAAAAGGACTCCTGTACAGTCACAGGAACCTGGAGCCATCTGGTCAAGACAAAAATAAATCAGTAATGCAACTGGAAATGGTCTCCAGAGACCTTTGGGGATTGGTTTAGCATCACTGTCTCTCAGATTGTGGAGCAGAGGAAACTGACAGCAAAGATCATGAAACCAACTCTAATTAACACACACAGAGCAAAGGACTCAGAAGTCCTTTCAGTCTGAAATGCCTCACACCTGAGGGAGTAAAAGTCAGACAATAATTTGAAAGTCCCTCAGCTTGGTAAAGACAAAAATAAAAGCATGTATTGATTGTAGACCTTATACAGAAAAACAAAACAAAAACAAATTCCATTTAATCAGAATTTAACAAACCAGAGCTTTTAGCTGTGCAGCATTGTTTTGTTGCTTTGAGTAAAGAAATCCAATATCTGATCTATCTCTTTAGGAAAATCTGTTTTCTTAACTTTTTGTATATGTGACAAAGTGGGAAATTAACAAAATTACATAAAATGTTTGAGTAAAACCATTTTTTAATTCAATATTTTCATTCTCTTTTTTTGAAACTCAGCCAAAGCCATTTTATTTGTTGTACCAGTTATGAAAAACTCTCCAGAGTTACACTTCAAAACCCCAAAAGATAAACCTTCAGTAACACAAATTAAGACAAAAAAGTTATAAATACTGTTGTGATTTGATTTTTTTTTAAGTTTTTAAATTATACAAAATAGTTTTTTACCTACATTACATAAAATGTTTTTGAATAGCGCTTACATTTTTGAAGTTATTTAGGATCATTTAATGGTCGACGGTATATTGGCACCACATCTACCCAACCTTTCATGACTCCATCAGTCTGTGTTGTGCTGGCAATTGTGCAGCAGGATTCCTCATCCATCACAGCTTCCTTGCTTGCTCAGCTCACACGTTAAGTGCTGAGTGCTCACTGCATGTGAGGTACTCTACTTATAATTGCAAGAATTAAAGAGATATGTGAGATAATGTGCCTGTATTCAGGTATAGATTCTGAAGGGGGATCAGATATGCAAATGAAGAACATTCTGGACGGAGTCCCCAGTGAAGTTCCAGACACATGGTCTCATAGAGAAAGCAGGAGCAGGCGTCCTGTCTCATTGTCTCTGTGACGTTGAATCTCATTGCACCTCAGTTTTCTTACCTGGCAAATGAAAATCATAATTGTACTCAATTTGTGGTTTTCTTTTGCTCTTTTAATGAGTTAAGGCACATAAAGCACTTAGAACAGCACCGGGCACATTTTTAGCACTGAGTTCGTTGGAAACAACCAGTTATCCTATTTCACATGATTATTGCAAGTATCTTATTTGTTAGGATTGTAATTTGGTCCCCTTATATGCTGACTTTCCTCGAGCCGTGTGTTTTGTTTTGTTTCCCCTCAGACCTAAGCTTAATTATGTAAAAGATTTCCTCAGACTTTTGCTTTCTTACTGGGCCTTTGGCCACTGTTGTGGAGGATATAGAAAAGCAAAATACGCTTCTTTCCCAAGGACCTCCAGTTTTAGGTGGAAAGACAAAACACACACACAGATACACACACAAATTGTAATAACAGAACACAGTATACACACAGTGGGTAGAGTGGTTTCAATCCCATATGGCACAATGATAGAAACCTTAATAGCCCAACTATCTGCTACGAATATGTAGAGAAAACGAGGGTCTTTGGGGGACAAGGCAGTTGCAATGGTTATCAGCAACTTGAAAGTGATAATGAGGGAACATAATTGGCATGCATACCAAGAGTGACCTTCCCTGAATCCTGTTCCAAATCTCCAGTGTGCATCTGAAATGCTTGACCAGGTTAGAGCTATTGGGGAAGAGTACTAGACAGGGAAATAAAAGAAGCAAACAAAAAATTGTGGCTCTTATTTCTGCTCTGCCACTTCCATAAGCAAATCAGCTAACCTTACAGGGTTTTCAATTTCTATTAAAGAAGGCAATTATACCAGAGGGCATGAAACTTCTCTTTCCTCTCTGAAAATACTGTCATTCTATATAAGGCCACTTTTCATTGCATTTGTTGCTAATATACAATGATACACACACACACACACAATCTTTAATGCCCTTCACACATTTCCCTTCCTATCGTTCTGTCAATTTGGGAGTTAAATTGACATTTGCTATTAACATTATAATGGACTATGTAAATATTGTTCACAGTTGAGCCATGTAATGAACTACGATTAAAATATAATTCTTGCCCAACTTTTTCTTTACCCTGAAGTTGTCATTCTCTCTCACTCTTCCTCTCTTTGGTTTAGTTTTCAAATTCAGCCCAAAATTTTCTGATAGCGCAGATAATCTCTAAATATAGTACAAGGTCATATAGTAATCATTGTTGCACATTTTCTTTTTTCTTTTTTTTTTTTGGAAGACATCTCTGCTAAAGCCCTGTTTCATTCTGCTTCAGTCTAGGATGGTTACACTCCAGACACATTTATAATGCTGGGATTTCACTTCACCATTCTCAGAACTTTTTTTATTTTATTTTTTATATTTATATTTATTTTTAGGGAGTCTAACCCAGGCTAGAGTGCAGTGGCGCTATCTCAGTTCACTGCAACTTTCACCTCCAAGGCTCAAGCAATTCTCCTACCTCAGACTCTGGAATAGCTGGGATTATAGCCACGTGCCACTATGCCCAGCTAATTTTTGTATTTTATTAGAGATGGGGTTTCAACAGGTTGCCCAGGCTGGTCTCGCACTCTTGACCTCAGGTGATCCACCTACCTCAGCCTCCCAAAGTGCTGGGATTATAGGCATGAGCCACCACAGCCAGCCTAGAACTTTTCAATTGCTTCTTTCTGTTAAAGTCCTACATCCTTGATCACATGTCTGCATCTTTCCTGTTTCAGTAGAAAATCTTCTATAGTAGCTATCTCAGAAAGAATGCAGAAGGAATACATTTTTGGAAACTCAGTGTGTCTGAACATGACTTTATTTTCCCACCATATTTGATTGAATTTGGCCTAGGTATTACATTCTAAGTCAAAGGTTGTCTTCTCAATAAATTTGAAGGCTTTTCTCCATTCTCTTTTTGCTTCAAGTATCTCCTTTTTAGAAATAAAACGTGATTCTGATTCCAAGCCACTCTCGTCATCAACTTTTGTTTGTTTTTGTTTTATTTTGTTGGTCTATGCTATGGATATTTTGGATTACCTCTTTAGCCCCACAATTCTAGAATTCTATGATGTTATGCTTTGCGGATAGTCTGTTTTTACTCATTGTACGTGGTATTAGGTGAACTTTTTTTTTTCTTTAAAAAAAAAAAAAACCTGGAAACATACCCTTTAGGTCTGGGAAGTATTCTTACATTAGTTCTTTGATAATAGCATTGTTTCAGTTTTATATGCTCTCCTTTTCTCAAACTCCTATCACTCTGGTACTGTAATCCTGAACAGATATTCTAGTTTTCCTGTCTTTGTTCTTTTATTTTATATTTATTTTCCTGTTCTGCGTTTAGGAGATTTCTTTGTCTTGCATTCAGTAAGTTGAACTTTTAAATTTCTACTCTAAATTTTCAAATTTCTAAAATCTTATTCTATTTTACTAAAAATTTCTTTTGTGAAACAACCAATTCTCACTTTACAGATGTATTATCTTTATTTTTCTCTTTTGGAAAAGCCATTTTAGACTTTTTGAAGTTCTTTGTTTCTTCTGGTCTCTCTTGATCCATTTGCTTTGATTTCTCATTCTTATTTTGCAAGCCTTCTACAAACACCAGGTGATTACTTATGATCCATTTATAATTAAGAGTGAGGCATCAAAAACTTATCTGGCTTTCTGTATTCATGAGCAGAGCTGTCAGTGGGTGGCTGTTACTCTAAGGTTAATCAGGGAGTAACAGCTTTTTCATTTAAGCCACGGTATTTCCTGAGTCATTCAGACACAGACTTGAGAGGTGAAAGCCTGACTTGCCAGCATTCTGGAAGATGATAAGGAGGAACAGGTCAGGACCTGGTAATTTTGTTATGTAAACGTTCACTAATAATCTGTTTTAGATGCGGCACTTTCACCTCCACCGTCAGCTATAGTTGTTTATAAAACCAAGCTTTCGTAGTGCCACTGCTGCAGTACACACACCTCCAGTCTTCTGAAACCATTGGCAGGTTGAGTCCCCTGGCTGCACAAAGTAAGGAATGGCACCTAGGTGTTTAATTACTCCTAAAGAGACTTTCAATCTATCCTACTATCCTACAGTTTTAATTCCCAATTGACACTTCCATCCTCCAAGGTTCTGGTGTCTCTCAATCTTAAAAACTCTCCGTCTCTGTCTTCAATCATCTTAGCAATATTTGGCTATCTTCTTGTAAGCACTTTGATTTCAGCTTTCTTTTATATGCTCTGCTGGTGACCTTCTATTTGTCTCATTACAGTTCAAGTTTTCTTGACCTCTTCCATCAGTTCTCGTATCTCTTTGTAACTTTTTTTTAACTCTTGATGCCCCATTATAGTTGGGTTTCAAGAGGAATTGAAAGACCCTTCCTAAAAATCAAGATAGAATTTTAATAGTTGCACTCCAGGCCTTAAGACAACGCATTGTCTGAGCTATTTAGAGGTAAAACATGATATGTATAATTTTTCAAGTAAAAATATGAGATTGAGCCCAAAGTTTTAAAATAAATACCCATTATTACAATTAAATATTTATCTGGGGACCATGAAACCCAGTACAGTATTTATTAGCATATTTTTGAGAGTCATTAGAAAGACAATAGTAGCTATGATGTTTGCTTCCTGGTCTCTGGAGTGGAATCTTGATAGCAAAGGGATTTATTTCTTAGCATCTTCTGATATTTCACTGTTTTGAGTAAAACTACAACCTTAGGATTAATTATACCAGGTAAAACTAGAAATTATGATGAACCAGCATTGTCACTAGAGAAACCTTCAATATTTACCCTGACAGATCTAGATCACCATAAATACCCACAATGTTAACATCAGCTGTTTTTGAAAGTATCAGTATAAATGTGCTTGGAAACGTGCATGTCCAGGAAACGCATGAATTTTCCTGGAGGCTGCACAGCTAGTGATATGTGCAAGAGCTTTTCATCAGGATATGTTCTTAATATGGCATGATAGAAGATTAGAATGATGGGGTTAGAAAGAAGTCCAAGAAATTCATAGTTCTTGAATCCAACTGAAGATATTGAAGAGTATTTCTTTATATAGCATTCCTGGTGTCACCAATGTTTGTAGAGAGATCAGATTTTTATCCGTATGAGAGGTAAACCTTCCTCTATTGAACAGCTGAAATGGTTAGAGAGGTCTTCCTTGTGTTTAACACCTATCTCATTGATTACTTTTGGATTCCTTTTATTTCTTCTTTCTCTTCCTTCTCCCTCTTAATGGTAACATTAAATAAAGCCTCTAATCTGGCCATGAACAAAAACAAACATCACACGTAAAGCCACAATGACATTTTCAGTGAAATCTGACAGATTTATCAAGAAACGCCTGTGGACCTAACAGCTAAATTCTAGGAGTCTTGTTTTACTGAGGCTTCCTTCAACATTTAATCATTTTACTAAAGACCACAAGTTTGGTGTAAGTATACATGTGTATACGTGAGTGTGTGTGTGTGTGTGTATGTGTACAAGAGCATGTGTGTGAGAGTACATGGGACAAATTAGGGAAAGTCAAAGTACAGATAGAACTCCTGGAGAAGGATGTTAGCAAACTATGTTCAAAAGCAGCTCTAACATTGTTTCTGGACTTGTAAGTAAAAAGCATTATTTGGAACTGACTCCAACATCATCTTACAGCAAGCAAGCCTCTTTCCCTATTTAGCTTTTCTTGACCCCCTCAAAATCTTACTGTGCTAAAATTATCCCAGCCTCTCCAAGTAGTAACCTCTTACATGTCTTCACAGTGAAATGGTGAACACACGTATCACTTCCCTCACAGGAATTCATATTTAGGAGAGAAGCCTTATGAGGACCATTCTGTCCCGGAACAGCCATTAAAGGACACCGCCATACTCCTGTGCTTGGTGGACATTATTTTTCTCCATGTAAGATTGGCCCTATTTGGCCACTTAGTTGAACCTCTTTGTCTTTTTTAAACAATAATGATGATGATGACAATGATAACGATGGATAGAGATGAGGATGATCTTATGGCAATCTTTCCCAACTTACAGATGTTTGGATGTAATTACCAAGACATCAAAGCCTTTATTACTTGGAGAGGATGTGAAGTGGTTAGAAATTTCAGGGCACACAAACTCAGATGTGAAAGGCACATCAGTTCCTGCTTCTATAATTAAACTTAATTTCAATTTAAAGTTCTCAGTCTTCGGAATTATAATCTTAGTTTAATCAGTTTTCCTTACACTTTTCTCCAAAGGGTTTGGTCTCAGTTCAAAAGTGTTTAGGCAGTGCCGAGGTGTTAGGAGTAAGAGTATATCTAGAACTTGGTCATTGGTGAATATAGGTTACCATTGAGATGACCTTTCCCTACACTGGCCTTTCTCTCCCTTTAGTTCATGATTCTGTTGTATACACACTACAAATTGGCAACATCCATATGACAGTTCTGGGTCATGAAAAATTTTCCTTGGTTTCTTTGTCACAGCGAGGCTAACTATAGCTATTCCTCTCCAGGCTTTTCTTATTTAGACACAGCCTGAGAGTCTACCAGGGAAATAAGGCATGGATTCCTTATATTCCCCAAACTTATCTGGCATTTTTCTGACTTTCCAGCTATCCACCTAGGGTGCAGCTTCCATGTTTCTATCCCTGTAACTACAATGTCTGTTATTACCATTTTCCTTTGTTTCTTGAAGACTAATATTGCTCTATTTTGTGGTATTTCCCCCAAAATTCCTTCTATGCTTTATCTCCTCATTTTCCCTAAAAACATCAATTTTTAAAATACACGAACTCCCCCATATCCAAATAAATATGGCAGAAAGGTGTGGAGGTGGCAAGGATCAAAGGTAACAGTAGATCACCTTCCAAAAAGTTTTATAAGATTAAAAAACTTTTACTCAGTTCCCTTGATGTAAATGTATGTGAAGCTTTGAAATTTCCTCATGTCAAATCTTTTCAACTACTCATACTATTAAAGTGTCTTATTCTTTGTTAAAATGTACTGTTCACTGTCTGTTTGTGATGCCGTTATTTCTTCATTTGTTCAATACACAACTATTAAATTTCTATAGTCTGAAAAGATTTATAAAATTTGGGTTACCTCTCTGCACTCAAGATGTGCTTCTATATAGTTACAACTTCATATTGAGGGTTGAAAACCACCAAGACCATATTAATTTTTGACCAAGGGAAGTGGAATTGTGAGAAAAATGCCTTTGTTTATACTATTTTTTCCCTTTTGAGTTCTCGTCAGGCAGGGCATTGCTGGAGAGGAGGAAAGAAAGCCCAGGGATGAATATTGGAAGTGCTGTTTGGGTAGCATCTTTCAAGTGAAGACCTGAGGGGTGGTTTCATCATTGGAATTAAATATTTTTTGAACTCCAAATCATACTAGACAATATTTCTTTTTTATTTTTTTCAACTTTTAAGTTCCAGGGTACCTGTACAGGATGTGCAGTTTCGTTACATAGATAAAGGCCTACACAATATTTCAAACAAATGAATGAATAAAGAAACAATCCAAAGAACAGAAAACAAAGGGAGTGGAAGGGAAAGTCTCCTATTTTTAAGTATGAGCAAAAGGTAATATAGGTAAAACAAGAGGAAATAGTTGTTTCCATCCATTTGCAGTCAGTTAAGAATTGCATTCAGCTGCTAGTAATCAACAATGGACACAGCAGTGGCTTAAACAAGATAAAGGTTTATTTTTCATATTGGAAAGAAGAGGTGGAGAAATCAAGGCCAGCCTGGCAGCTAAGTAGGATTTTCAGCATTTGACCTTCTCAATATTTTCACTTCCTGTAATTATGCCAATAAGCTTGAGCCAATACGAATTAGAATGGAGTGGTGGGAACAAAGGATGGTGCCCAGTTTAATGAGCTTAGGCTGTCCATTGCTGAACAACGGTAAGCAATGGGGATGGATGCACTGAGGGAAGGTGACGTGAAGCCGTGCTGTAACCCACGGGTGTCAGGAAGACTTTTCAGCCTCTTAATAGCAGAAAGACAAGGCAGTGATGCAACTAGTGTCTTAAAACGATCTGTCTGACACTGACGTGAAGAACGGCTTTTTTAAAAAAAGATAAAATTGCAGTAAAAATAATTTAAGGAACATGGAAATAGCCACAAGGGAGTAGTGGCATTTGGAATAGACAAAGATAAGTGCAGCTTAAAGACATTTGTGATTTCATTTCATTTTAAATATAATCATTATCCATGAGCTCCATGAAGGGATAAGTTGGGAAACTAACTAGGAAAGTAAGCAAAATGATTTAATTATTTTCCTTATCATTTTAGCCACCAGATTTGTTGCATCTCTTCCCCTATCTTGTTACGTGCTCATGAACTGCACTCAGGCAGGAAGAATGAATAAGCAGCCACTACTTGATGCAATGAAAGGAGACCCAGGACTAGTCTGCCAGCCCCATCAGAAAACAAAAGTCTTGATTCTTTCAGTTATCATAAGCCTGAATTTTATCTTATTATAATTTTTGTTTTGGTCTCCTAGAGGCTTTTTGATCTTTAAGAGTCTGCTCTTAAATGCAGATACATCTGTGAGGGAAAAATATGTTAAGCAATAGTTTTCCCACTTTATCCTGATAATTTTCAGGTGAATTTCAAGGCATGACAGGTCTCTGAGACCCAGGCCAGTAATATGGGTGTTTTGAAGGATGGGTAACCTGGAAGCGGAAGTTATGCCAAATGCCAGCTTCCCCAAAGGCATGGAGGGAATTTAATGTGTTCGTTCATTCAACATGGCCAGTCCCATCTCTGTGTCTACTCCATAGCCAAGTGGAAGGGCAGAATCAGACTGCGGTTCAGCAAGTTTCTCTATTCCTGGGCTTGACTGATACCTGTATGTGACTCTTGGAAACCACAGAATTTTGCATACCTACCTTTCTCTTATGAAGAACAAGAGTCATGGGTTGGACAGGCTGTGGAAGAATAAAGAGAGAGTGAGTGATCAGAGCAGTTTGAGATTTCTGTGATTCAGGATTTTGGCTAGTGACAGAATGGAAGCAGAATTGGAGATTAGCGATAATCTTGAATACTATCCTAAGCTGGGTCATCCATATTCCCTCGACACGTCACAAGATGTTTCTGTCAGTTTGGATTCAGTGTCTAAAGAATGAGGGTGTCGGAATCACAGGGAGGCTGTTTCATGCGGCAGATGACACTGAACAGCAAACATGCAAGCAAGCGCGTCATTTCTCTGTAGGGTGCACAGAACATACACAGCCTTAGCGCGAGGGTTTGCTCCCTCCAAGGGAGAAATATTCTGTTTATCACTGTAGCTTGCCATTCGTTTGCAGAAAGAGAGCATTGTTACAACTGAATGCTGAAGTTGGGGAAAATGTCAGCCTAATTGTTGACACACTCAGCCATCTCATGGGCTAGAGAATAAAAACGAAAGCCTCTGGAGCAGGCACATCCATGTGGGTGGGAAGCCTGAGTGAAGGGAATGCTAGGAGGAAGAGGTGCACATCATGAATAGGAAGGACTTTCTGGGGAGCGATATTTCTTACAGTCTAATTGCTCTGTGTTTTATAGAACCTGATCATTAGGGGATCCTGGGCATGATTCCGCAGAGATGTTCTTGCGAAATAAAGCAAGAGGCTATTAAACAGAAAGTTTAAATATAGCTACAGGGAGACATACTTCCTGACAACTTGACAGATGTCTTGGAGTGACGACTCCTTCCTTCATCGCTAATTACAAAATCATTTGTCTTAAGGAAAGGACAAAAGAGAAGTAATTATGAAAAACATGATTCTTAAGGGATAAAAAGATAACATCAGTTTAAAATACGGAAGCAATCATAACCACTTAGAATCATTATTAGTTTGGTGGAACCAATGACAGGTTGCTTTTTAGAAACCAGAGGGAATGGGGTTCCTGAAGCAGAGGGGAAGAAAACATTCAGTTTCTTGTTATGCTAAACTTACCCCAGACTCCCGAGACTTCTTTGATGAACAGTTCATTAAAATTTCCGACCGCAGATGAATTTGAGCTAAAATACACAAATGTTTTAATTATGCATTCCTTTTTAATTACACTAATGACTTGTAATGTGTTTATGTTGGTTTAGAGTTTAATTTCTTCTCTTAGATTAGGTGGTTGACTTAAGGACTGTGCTTTTCAGTAAAATAGCATGATTCATCAATGTTTGATTATGAATTAATGCCCAAATGTAGAAGAGCTGCTGCCCTTGGAGGGATCGCTCTGCCCGTGAACAATTGCCTATCCTTTGGGCCCTGGGGAAAGTGCAGATCTGGCCATGTTGTAGGCCTAAGGGATAGGAGTTTTGAGAAAAAAATCATGAATAGTTCCTAGGATGGGAAAGTGCTAGGAAAGGGAAAGGGAAGTAGCTGAATGGTGAAGGGAAGAATCTCATTTATGAGACATGTCCATTCACCGAGGGCCCACTGATGTGATGGCATGAGAAGAGTCGGAGGCAGCCCAGGATCAGGCTGTGAGGGAGCCGGTGCACTCCTTTTGGTAACCATCTCTTTATGGCCTCTTTGGGACCTATCATTTCAAGGTCCTCTTGCCTTCTCCCCCAAAGCAACCTATTGCTGCAGCCACTCCCAGATAAAGAATAAGATCTTGATTAACACTTTCACATTGATATGCAATTGAATATGAATCTTCAATACTTATATTTCAAAAAAAGATTCTTAAGTGAACATTGCTTAACTCATGGTGCTCTATTTACAAAGGTTAAAAGCTAGCTAGACAAATATGCCTATTGATCTGATTCTCTCATGCAATGGATATCGGTCGTTGTTCTTTTATAGCATCTCTTTTCCCCACTCTGGTAAGAAACTCCCCTTTTTACTACACAGAAACTATTCCATGTGATATGATTGAAGCTAAAACCATCATCCCTTGCCCTCTCACCACAGGCCCTGACCTCATGTGACTCTGGCCAGCCAGTCAGAGTATACAGCCTTCCTAGGAACAGAGACTGGTTGAGGCAAGCACCTTGCAGAAACCAGACCACTCAAGGTCCTCCCTAGGACATTTTTGTGAAGCCTATCATGGTAAACAGAATAGTGCCCCCACCTGCTCCTGAAATACGTTTATATCCTAATCCCTAGAACCTGTGGATATGTTACCTTATGAAGCAAAACGTACTTTGCAGATGTGATTCAGATGAAAATCTTGAAACGGGAGATTATCTTGGATTATATTCGTTTATAAAGACTCTTATCTAATCATAAGAGACTATGAGAGAATCAAGAGAGTTAGAGAAAGAGATATGACAGTAAAAGCATGGTCGGAGTGATGCAACTGCTTTGAAGGTAAAGGAAGAGGCAACAAGTCAACAAATGCAGGCAGCCTCTTCAAGCAGGAAAAGGCAAGGAAATAAATGTTTCCCCAGAGTCTGCGGAAAGGAAGGCAGCCCTGCTGACATTTGATTTCAACCCCTTTTCAGACTTCTGATAACCAGAACTATGAGATAATGAATGTGTGCTGCTTTAAGTCACTATATTCACTGTAATTTGTTACAGCACCAATAGGAAACTTACATATTTGTGGGGGAATATGTTATTGCTCAGCTGAGAGCTGGATGATTTGAAAATCATCATGTCTGTTTATGGAAAGAAGCTATTAAAGAGCTGCAGAAAGAGGCAGGGATCCTTGATGATGCTATTTAAATCTCTTGGTCAGCTTGGCCTAAAGCCATACACGACTGTTCTTCTCAGTTGTATGACGCAGTACACCCTTTATAAAATCTTTGGTTTAATCTAGTTTTAATTATATATCTATCACTGGAAACTAAAGTTATTCTGGTTAGTATATTCCCTTAATATTATAATAGTAGCAAAATATGCAAGATAAACAGGGATTTTTCAGTAGATTAGTTTATAATGTTATGGTAAAATTTTGTTGTCATATACAGTTTGATACTGTTGTTTCAAATTGCCAAGTGGTATTTGCATGTTTTGCAGTTTTTGCATTCTTGCAGTCTTCTTTCCAAAATGGCTCTATTTCAGAATGTAAGATGGAGACTGTATACCATGCTCAAATGAATGTAATCATGGTAATTTAACATCAATGCAGAAATATATATTGGGTATAAACACTTCAGGTGCCTGAAATTGCACCATTATGGCATCTGCCTCTTAGTAGCTATGTGGCCACCTCCTTCAGTGACATCCATCTGTCTCAGCTGCATGTAGTAGTCTTGTAATTGGAGAAGACAAGTTGAAAACCATGAACACAGCAACTCTACTAAGTGTGGAAACAAGGAGATTTAACACACATACAGTCTAATATGGCAGATTGAAGGTGTTCAACTGTAGGAGGACTTCCATATGAAAGGGTAAGTGACTGTGGCTTTAATTTATTTTAGACAGGGAGGCAAGGCAATCAGTACTCTGGATGCAGATCCTGGTAACATGCACAGGAGGTTGATATGTTAGAAACCAGGAAAATTTGGGATTATCTACAAGGTCTGATTCAGGGGCTTTCCATAGTCCCTGTTCTTGTCATATGCCAGGGTAAAACAGAATGAGCTCAGTTAAGGGGAGTTTTACTTGACAAAGTTAATCCCTAGAGGCTCAGCCTTCAGATGTGAGTTAAGGGGTCCCAGAGGCAGAAAAGAGGGAGAAAGTCAATTGGGAACCTACCTGCATGGACCACTGTTACTCTTCTAAATACTCCCCCTCTCCTATTACGCTGCCATTAAATTTGTACTTATTTGCCAGTGGACTATCCCATATCTATTACTTATAGGAAAATTCCTATTGACAAATAGATAACCATTTATTCTTTATCATGTGTTTAGTTACAAATTTTTCTCTAGAGCATAAGCATTGATGGAGTTCAAGAGATCATTCATTCAAACAACTTTTGCTGAGTAGTTGTTATAAGCTAGGCTCTCTGCTATGTATTAGAAAATAAAACAGGATTCAAAGCAAATACCCTTCTTTCCAGAAGGATTTTATGGTATAATGTGAGAGCGTCAGGGAGCTTTGATGTGCGATATTAGGTTGAAAAAGTTAAAGACACATATTTTCTTATTTCCCAATTTTACCAAACACAAATCCACTGTAACTCATTTATTCATGGAAATTCTACAGCCAATCTTTCTTGCCATTTTCCAAAACCTTTTCCTTACTTTGCATACAGAATTTATCACATTAGATCAGCATTTCAGTTTCTCTCTCTCTATATATATATATGTACACATTTAGAAATATAAACGCTAAATGATAATTTTATTCATCTTCTTTTGTTACATCAGTAATTCAGAAAGATGAATCAGAGGTTTAACAGAAATTTTAATCTATGAATTCCCTAACTGTCATCAACAAGTTCTTTCATTACATCATGTCTGTGCAAATCCAAATGCATTAACCTAATAATAGGGCATATGGACACACACACACACACACACACAAAACAAACACTGGCTTTTCTACGAAGTCTACTGGATACAGTTCAAACACCTTGGTGTCACCTTTCAGGCCTTCCACAAACTTAAAATGAAGCATATTCTTCAAGTTTATTCTGTCACCCACCTGGTAAAACTATATGGCCATCATTTCCAGAATAATCTCTGTGCTTTTCTCCTTCCATGCCCCTGCCCATGACTTGCTCTCAAACACAGCGACCTACCAGTACCATCCTCATGTAGTGACTTTCTTCTAATCTTTCAATGTTTTTTCAAGTCTTTCTCAATCTTGTCAGCCAGAAAGGTTCTCTAGCTACTTTACTGAACTTTGTTTGCACTACTCAAATGGCTCTTGTCACATTCCACCTTCTATCACAGGTATTTTGTCACTGTCTTATCTCTCCTAATAGAAAGCAGAGATTCTAATGTATATCTAGGATCCTGCAGTTTCCAGCATATTGAATGCTGAGCATTATAAATATCTGATCAATGACTAAATAAATTGAATGGAATTCAAGTCATTGAGAGAAGAGGGAGACCAAATCAAAGCAATGTAATTACAAAACTTAGCCTATCTGGGGTACACTGGCAGGGGCAGAGTGTGGAGAGTCTAAAAGGAGCCTGCAGGGGAACCAGTTAAGGGATGTGCACAGTTATCCTGGTATAAGGAGATAAAAGCACACTCTTTCTGGTAGAACTGAGACAGGAAGGGAGCAAACAAATTGGAAAGACATTTCTATCCAAGACATGGTGCGTGCAGGAGATAAAAAAGGTTTTTGCTTGGGAGACTGAATATGTTGGCACCATAGACCAAATGTGTGGATGGAAACTGTCAACCTGTTAGGTGCCTCCTTGTTGATATAAGGTCTGAGGGGTTTTTTTGTTTTTTTATAATTGCACATTTTTGTTACTTTGCTGAAAGTTTTTGCATTCTTCCAAGGCACAGATATTCAGATAAGTAAGCTGTGTTCATATGAGTTCTCATGCTCAGTGCACTTGCCTCAGGGATACCGGGGGCTGCAGAAAAAAAGAATAGGCAGGTTCTGGGACCTCCAACAAATGCCCAGCCACCCCACTTAGAGTGATCTTGATAACTGCAGTTTAGCATAAGATCGCTCCTGAATAGAAGCTTTCTACTCCTTTCAAATGCCTTGAAACATTTGCTCTAGAGATGTGGTGAGCAATCCATGACCAATATCTAAGGACATTTACCTTTTTAAAGAGTTGTTTAAAAAAAAATTCGACTTACACAACAAGGCCAGACCAGGCTCAGGAAGCCTACAATATTTAAAATCTGGTTCTTTTAAGTATATGTTTTCTCAGTGTAAGTACTTTTATAATAGACTTTTTTTCCCTACTATCCTAGACAGAGATTGTTGTTGCTATTTGATGTCATTGCTCCTTCATGCTGCCTAGAACGGTACATGTCTCTTATCACTAGCCTTCTTTCGCTGCATCAGCCAACTAGAAACCTTGAACTCTGTGTTTATAGCAGCGACCAGCTCCTCCTCTCTCACAATGTTTATAAACCTCTTCAGGATTTCAGCCAGAGCTCTTGAAAATATTTATGCAATAAACAACTAATTTTTCAAGATAGTTATGGTTATACATATTGGGCAGGGGATATCCTAAAAATTCTAAATAAAGTACCTTATTTTAGTTACATGGTATGACTTTCCAATCATAGCAGTCACCTTTTCATAGAGGTACATCAAGATAAATAGAGCAATATCCATATTTTACAGTCTATAAAATTCAAATCTTCGCTTAAAAAAAGAGAGTTTACATGCAATGCATACACCAGCTAGCAAGTTTATTTATCAACATATATTTATGCAATATGTGCATTGTAAAGTTAGGACATCAGTTTTAGGGTCTGGGCAAATACTTATAGCCAAGATCCAAACAGGGGTGAGTGCCTATCAAAATATTTTGTGACAGGCAGTTGTAGTTCATGGAGAAAAGAGCTACCTAAGAGCTAACTCTCCTCAACATTGGGAAGTGTCGAGTTTCATCTTCAGGAACTAAGGCTTCATTGCCTTTTCAGAGGAGCTTTTTACTACCTCAATTGTTGCCTGGAGTTTAGAATCATTGTTATTTTACCCAACCACTATGTTCCTATCATACTTTTAAAATTATGTAAAAATTATATGTATGTACAGGTGTACATGTTTGATAATGTATCTAATTCACCTTTCTCCAGAGATGTGTGTATTTTAAAAGCAAAGCCATGGGCAGATAAAAGCAGAAATGTAAGAAAATGGTGGGTCAGAAGAGCTTGCTATTTTGAGATGGAGTTATGCAGTTACCTGAAATTTGATACAAACACAACAGCTTGGGAGCTGGTCCAGGTTGAGATTCTGGTAGGATGGCTGGACGTTGGGCCTCTGTCCAGCGTGTGGTACTGAGAACAATCCATGCGACAGCAGGCCGGGGTGATAATGACTGCTAAAGCCTACCAAGGAGTCCAGAAGGAATGTCAATTCAAAAGTTGACAGAGGCAGAATCAACGTATGAAAAACATAAATGGAGATTGGGGATGTCATATGAGAGCAAGAGAGTTTGGAACTCTGAGAAACGAAAGAGGGCTTGAGCACAAAGGATGTAGCCTCAAGCACTTGTCTCGGACACCTCTGATCTTGCCAATGGGGAAGTCATCATTAGAGGCAAGAACATCCTGGACACTGCCCTATGGGATCTATGTGTGGAGTGGAGAGGCCAGGGTTCCCCATATTTGCCAAAGCATCTGAGGCACATTCTCAAGAGGGATGTAGGTTTGGACACATTACCACTAGATACTCTGACTCTTGCTTGTATACTTGTGAGCCTCAAAAACAGTCTAAATGAGGACTTGTTTTCCATTCCCAAATGAAACAGTAGGCTTTCATTGGGACCAATTTTGAAAAGTCTCTGCAGTTGGTCTTTTTCCAGACATATCTCCCAGGATAGTAATTGAGGCCTCAGTTTTGACACACAGGGCTAAGATTACACATAAGAATATGGTGTGGGGAACACTACATAGGTCTCTGAGGTGCAAATAAATGCACTCCAGTTTTTATTTATTGTTGTTGTGTTGTACTGTTCAGAAGACACGTTATTAGGAAAGTAAGAGTGAAATCGTGATTTGATAATGCTGAGAGTAACTAGGAATCGACCCCCAAATTATAGAATAATTTGATGCATAAGGGGTTTGCCACTATAGGACCACTGACATAACATTCAACATGATGTGGACCCCATTGTTGGAAGACACGTGAATCAGAAACTTCACCTCAGGCCTCTTAAACATGTATTTTCCGTAGTTGCTGAAGAGATGTGAACGTGGTAGCAAGTAAATAGTTTAAAATATTCTGGCTCGAGAGATTTTGGGAAGTCAGGTCACGGGATAACGTGGAGACGCCAAGTCCAGGTCACCAGTCAAAGAAGTGCTAAATGATTGTATCGCTGGCTATTTATAGTGCCTGAGAATGCCTGGGAGCCTGCGTATCACTCTTTACCACCGCAGAGAGAGATGGGATTCTTGGTGTTTTATGATCTAATTTCATGGATGTCCCACAGATTTAGTTCATAGAGTTGGGGACAGTAGAAACAGCCAGAAACAGGTAGGTCTCTAATAGTGACAGTACTGAACATGCTGAAGCTTTAGCATGTAAGGGTCTGTACCCTGCTACAAAGTGTCATGGGGGAAGGGACAGGTTCTGAAGGCTCCCTCCCCCTGGTGGGGTTTACATGTTTGTGGAAGGCTTATCCAGAAATTCCAGGTGGGGTTACTTCCAGGCACTGGTCTATTTTGCAGTCTCACATAGATGGCTTTGGGGGTCATAGCTATTCATTCATCCAATCTACGGACAACACAACTCATGAGGCATATTTTCTTGGAACAACTAGCCTGATGGCAGAACCACGCTGAGATGAACTATGAACTATCCAAGAGGTGGGGCATGATGTACAAATTCTGTAAAACTCCAAGGTCTCAGCTACTTCAACCTATAGAATTCTCAGAGACTGTTCTACAATGATTTCCAAAGAGCTGTGTTTTTTCAACCTTGGTTATCAAAGGGCTAGAACCCATAAGGTAGCAGTTCCTGACAGAACCCAGGAGATAGTTTGGTGAGTGTCTCCTTCCAGGCCAGGCGGGAAGGCAAGATGCTCATGCTGTGAGCTCCTGGCCTGAGCCACAGCTAGAAGCCTCTTAGCTCTACTAATTAAAGGTCCAGGGAGCAGCTGTAGCCTAGCAGTTGGATTTGTAATATTCCTGACACCTGGGTATACAAAAACAGCTGGACCCACGGAGAATGCCTTTATTTTTAATGAATACCTTACAATTTAGATCAAGGTACATCTCGTTACATCCATTAGTTTTTATTTTGTTTAACCTTCAAAATCATCACTGAGATAGAGTATTAATACCACTTTTAAATAAGGGAAATTGAGGTTCAGAGTTATTAAGTACTTTTGTTCTTGATCACAGAGTCAAAAATAAAGCATAAATCATTAAGAAGACACAGGTACCTCTGCAGTGATAGTAGCCCAAACCGCAGGTGCTTTACTTGGTCCTTGTTTAATAAAATGACAATAGTTCTGTTCACCAAGTGCTGATTATCTGTCAGGTATGAGCTATGGCTTTTCTTCTGATTGAGAAAACCATAATTATTTCATCCACCATCAAGTATTAGATATTGAAAATAACTTAATGAAGCCTTGCTCTAAGAACCTTTTTCACTTTAAAAGAGACGTGAGGAAAGAAATGAGTAACCTAAAAGAGAAAAATCACTAATTATTAAATGTTAGGCTTTGTAACAGGCAGTGCAAGGAAACTTTATGGGTCAAAGACGCTCTTAAAAATTGTTCATTTTTCCACCTTCTACCAAATCATGCTATAGTTGGTTTCCCGACCCCAATTTTAGCTAAAGTGACCCTAAAGCAAAGGCAGATCTGACGAAGAGGTTTGGTCAATAAAAATTCTTGTAAAGGCACGGAATGCACAGAGTGAAACTATCCCTATTCCATTATCATAGTGTCTCAAATTCCATTATAAGAAATTAATTTCTTGGACTTTCCTATTAATTTTATCTCAAAATCCAAATATTTGGGAAGGTCACATACTCTTTAGATATTATCTATTCCACTGAGGTGTGAGCAAGCGTATTGTTGATCAGTTCTGAAAATTAGTTAAAAAGACTTCTCCACTGAGGAGTGGAAAACAAATAAAAGTCGTTGACCAGGATCTTTAGACAGAGCCACAGAGGACCAGCTTCTAGGACTGCAGGGGCTTACAGGCCGAATTCTGGAAGTAGTGTCACGGTGAGAAGTGATGGGAATGAAGAAAGTTCTGGGAAGTCAGGCCTATGTCAGGGGCATCTGCAGGTGTAAGGAAGGACAGACACAGAGCCAACTGCGGAAGCCTCGGTTTAAGTCCCAGCTCTTCTATATCCTCTGTGTGGGCCACTTTCTGAATCTCTGAATCTGTTTTCTCACATCTAAAGTGAGGAAGAAAAGTAATAACTTTCAGGGGGAAATAATTGTGTGGATAAAAATCAGATACTGTGTTTGAGAATTTTAAGGGTGTAAAATACTAAACAGATGTTGGTAAGAATTGTTGCATAGTGAGGACAAGCAGAAGGTCCCAGATGCTGGCAAAGTTGAGAGACTTTCCAAAGTCTTAGCCTTACTGAGGCAAGTAGCAGCTTCCTAAACTGGTAATACTGAGAAAGCTGATGCTGGACAATCTGTAGATTAACTTTTCCATACTAGTGTAAACTAACAGAAATCACAGGTCAGTGTCATACAGAAAACCTGCACAGCTTCATGGAAGCATGACCTTCAACATCTGGAGGCACTACAGCCTCCATGGCCTGTGTGCTAGGTGGTTTTTAGTTTTGTTTTGTTTTTAGAAAAACCTTAGTCATTGATGTGACTGCACTGAACCTCAGCTTAAAAGAACTGCTCTTTGGAATAAATGACATGGAGGAAATGGTCAGAGAAGCATGGGTCACCTGAGAAGACTCTTCCACTAAAACCAAAGGGTTAATTTGACTTGATTAGGTGAAAAGGTAGAGAGATCTAGCTTATCTATTTTTTATGCTGATTTTAAGTGAAGACCTATGACCACACTGAAGTCTGTGTCCACAGAAGAAAAGGATTGAACTGAAAAGCAGCTCTTTATGAGCCTACCTTACAGTATCTTGTCCACAAAATGGACTTGCAACCAATCTCTTGTATAATTACATTATGGACAATATTAATTCATGCTTTTTGAACTCATTTTTAGAATTAAAGCTAGCACCACTTTACATCTTATTGCATAGAGTTTCCTCCATTTCCTGGTGACAGGATCTGTTGCAATGGGTTGGCAGGGAAACTTGCATGGTCAGAGGATACACTGACCTGTTTATTGATTTCCCTGTCTCACGAGCATCACCACTGAGGAGGAGAGGCCATCCATACTAGGTTGATCTGTGGCCTCTGTTGCTTTCCAGTAAAGCATCCAGGACTTACAAATCTCAGATTTGCATCCTCCATCCAAATTCTAATGCTATTTACTGCAAGTGCAGCCTTGGGACGTGGGGGATTTTAGGTTTAACTATGCCCTGAAGAATATGCTGAGTGGCATATTTTAGTACATAAAGAATGATATCCGAGCGTCTGTGTTGCTCAAAAATGCAATTTAAATTAAATTACATTCCTCCCCATTCCCACCCCACCATCTCCACACTCACATCTGTAGGCTAGCAAGCAGTCACACTCGAAATAGCAGCAAATAAAATCAGAGACATAATGAAAACTTGAGGTATTGAAAAGTCAGGCTTATGGGACCATGGCCTGAAAAGTGATCTAGCTGGCTGGCTAGATAGAACGCCAGGGACATAGCTTTAACCCCATCTGCATCAAAGCCTCCAGTCCCCAGCATACTGATGCCTGAAACATACCTTTGAAAAGGAACGATGTTTATTTATCTATTTTGCTTTTTTATTCTGCTACTAAAGATGAGCCATAATAGAAAGAAAACAGGATGAAAGCAGTGGTTAAAAACATCACTCTGGGAATTAAACAGAACTGGGTTCAAATCCTGGCTTGGAACCCCCACAAACTTTTCCGGTGCCTAAATGTCGACTTCCTTACCTGTGGAATGGAGTTGAAAACATTGACCTCACAGTGTAACTTAAGATGTTATCTGAGCCAGAGTAGGGAAAGGACTTTGTGTAGGCAGCACACTTAGTTTACATATTGAACAAATGGAAACTACAACAAAAGCACATGTGTGAAGATATGATGACCCAGGAAGTAAGTGCCTTGTCTTAACCTCTCAACTTATTGTTTACAAAGTGAAGTCTTCAAACCAGATCTCCTGACCAGACCAGGGCATGAGGAGGTGGTTGCAACAGATAAGCCCTTCACAGAGGGAGGGCAGGGATTTGCCTTCACACTGAAGTGGAAATGGTTGATCCTGGCCAACATCATTGACTTTTATAGACCTCATGTTTTGCACAATGCTGGTTTCTCTCTGTGTCTCTGTACCCACTGCAGATATGGGTATATGGCTGCATGGAGACTGATGTTTTCCCATTGCCCTGTGGAACAGCTGCAGCCTACTGGGCTGTGATTCCTGAGAACAAGTTCAGGCCAGGGAAAATGATGTAGTGGCCAAGGAGAATTTTTGTTGGTCTTCATCTATCCCCCACCTGAAATTCTCTCTCTTTGAGCAGATTCCCTTTTCCTCCTCAGTGCCCAGGTGGCTGCCTGCAGAAAGCCTACGTGGCCATCTTCATGTTTGCCCCTTCAGGCGCTTCCTTTCTCCTCACCAATCCTAACTGCTCCGTCTTCTGGCCCATTTCTTCAAGGACGATCATTCAAGCTAAGTACAACTCGGATTTTCATCCTTGATAGAGGTCTGTCTTCTCACCATCAACTCGTTTCTTTCATTCTCTCCTTTAGAAAGATCTGAATTCAAAGACTAGAATTTTGTGACCTTGACTGGATTCTGTAAAGAAGTTTTTGAGTGCTTGGGACCTTTTTCAGCTCTCTGATCATTCTCTGTATGGTTCTGGCCATAAGTGAAAATAGCTAGTCAGATAAGTGAAAAACAATCAGGGTTTAAATGTCCACATCATGTTTATACCTTAAAACTACAGCATGGGGTAGAATGGACAGTAGATGTGTGGAGAACATTTTGCAGAATATGAAATTTAAGAGGTATTAGAGTGGAGGGCTTAGGGGCCTGGCTGTGGAACCCACTACCAGGATGGTAGTCTCAGCCCTGCTACTTGCTAGCTATGTGACCTTGGGCGGGTTGCTTGATCTGTCTTTGCTACTGTTTCTTTACATGTAAAATGGAAATAGCTGTGCTCTCCTGACAGTGTCGTTGTAACTATTTAATAAGCTGTACTTACGCAGTGCTCAATCACCTGGCTCATTATAAATATTCAGTTAGATGTAGCTTTTATTATTAATGAAAGTTTGGGTTCATTGGTTTTGGTATTACATAGGCTAAGGTTTAGGCCTCGGCTCCTTCACCTATGGGACCCTAAGCAAGTTATTAACCTTCTTATACTTCAGTTTCTTTATCTGTAAAAAAGCAGGTAATAATGCTATTCAACACTTCTATAGGGAAATTGAGAAAATTAAATAAGATAATTACATTGTTTAGTACAGTGCCTCTACTAATTATTAAACAATTAGACTGATGCTTCATGGTGAACCCAGTGTCTATCTTTAGGAGAATCGGCATTATTCCACATATGTGGTTTCTGTCCATAAAGACCTGTGACAATGGCACTTTTAAAAATCTGGCTCAATTGCATCCTTCTCAGTAGCCTGCTTGACCAAACAACCCCAGCCCGGGTTGCAAATGTTTCACATTGACTTATGGTGCACTTGTTTGCATATAGTTTATCTTCTTTGGAATGAAGGTACCATCACATATACATCCTTTCTACCCCACAATTTGGCAGAATGCCCTATCAACAAAGTAGATAGATACTGACCCTTTAAATTCTCTCCTAGATGCCATCAATTTTCTTCCTCTAGAGCTGTTTATTCTGCTACCGTTTCAGTAGCATGCTCTAAACATGATAAACAGTCCTTTTAGTTACGAGCACAGTAACTTCTTGGTGGTACATGGAAAAGGCACATGGGTTCCTTCAGCCCAGAACTTAATAAAAACAAAAATTCTTGAAGTATCAGATACTTCAAGTATTTTTTTTTTTAATCAAATAGCCTGAACCCAAAGTTCCAAAGTCAGCATTAATCTCAGGACAGAGCTTTGTCTCCAAGGTCTGTGCTTGCACCAACAAAGCTCCTCATGGATCTGATCAGTCTCAACAGTGGTCTCTCCTCCCTTCCCTCAAATGACAAGTTTCTTGAAAAAAATTGATGTCTGCAGAAGTTAGAACAAAATACCTAATATCCAGATTAAATACTACTAAGGGAACTTTTTTACTTCCTCAGGTGGTTGAAATCACTTAAGTCTGGTTCTTGCCTGAAATATTTATTCCTGTACTATGTTTTGCTTTTCCCCAAATTTGGAATTCTGTCATCATTACAGTCTGAATTTTTTTGCAAGGTGTCCTAGTTGTTGCAGTTCAACAACGATGGCTTTTGTTGGATCAACTCAAATATCTTGATGATACAGGTGCAATGGACCCAGACATTCATAGTAAAAATGCACTCTAGGTGTTAGTCTAAGGAAAGGATCCTACCTAAGGAAAGTTTGAAGTTTGCACCTTGAAAAATCTCCATATGGAGGTCACCAAACAAAGCCCAGCTACAACCTGTGGTCCCACAAGTTGCAACCTTAGCATGTGTTGGATTCTGTGAAACACAACTCAGCAAACAAGAGTAATTAAAATGTAATTTCTGTCTTTAGATACATTTATCAAAGACTGTAATAGGGTTTTCCACTAATAACTCATAGGATCATTTCAAAAAACTTTTTTATTCACTTTCACTAGACACTAGACTGGCATAGATGGATGACTCAGTTAGAAGGTAGAAAAATAGAAAACCTATAAAGGTAACAATAAAAATTGCCCTAGCAGGTGCAGACACAGGAAGGGTAGAGGTTAGCTTGGTAATATTCTCCAATTACCATAGTTTTATTTTTATCTTACATTATTTATAGTAACATAGAGTAGTCTTCCAATATACCCTCGCTCACGCTTTCTCTCTCTCTCTCTCTCTCTCTCTCTCTCTGTATCTGTGTCTCTGTCTCTCTCTCTCTCTCTCACACACACACACACACACACACACACACACACACACACACACAGTAGGGGGACACATTTTTAAAATTACGTCTTTACTGATTGAATGATCACTTTAGTGAGTAAGTGGAAGACATGTACGTCCTCTATTACTGTTTTATTATATGAACACGATCACACAGCTTCATGATCAATATATCTTGAAAAGAAAGTAGAGTAGATATTCATTTATCAATTCACTCATTCTTTCAAGAAATTATCTTGGACACTTCTCAGAAATTAGACACTTTTCTGGCTGCTGGGTGCTGAGGATATAGTGTTGAATACAATAGCACAGACCCTGTTCCCATGGAGCTTACATTTGTTGAGAAGGGGGAAACAGAAACAAAGATAATATAATGCAGTGCTATGAGGAGCAGCGCAAATGGACATAGAGGAAATGGGGTGCTGTTTTACATGGAATGTCGGGGAATTCCTCTGTAAAGAGTAGCATTTGAGCAAAGACCAGGATAAAGAGAGAAATGAGATTGGAGGCAAGATAAACGGGTTCTGGGGAGGCACCAACAGTCAGCATTGTTTTTTAATACCTTCATTCCATTTAAGAATGGAATGCTTTTTAGCTCTTTTTCTTTCCTTCTTTTATTATTTTTTTTCTTAAGAAATCCTGTGCTTCTTGAAATGTGAAATAGGTGAAGGAAAATATAGTTCGGGACCATTAATTGTGCTTTCTTATTGAGTATATAAATTTGATGTCAAACAGGCCTGGCTGAATGGTATATATTTATTTCAAAAATATCATTTCTGTGAGGCATTGCTGCATCATCCTATTGATTTAGGGATTGGTGTGATTGTGCCTGATGCTTTTATGAAAGGCAGGCTATTAACGAACTAAATTGAAAAACTAGTGAGTCTGCCTTTCCGGGCCCAATCCAGCATCCTGTCCATGTGAGGCTTAAATGGGAAAATACTGTAAAAAGACTTATTTTAATGCGACAGACTCCTCATTGCAATCCATAAACCTTATTTGCTGTGGGGGGGAAAAAAAAAAAGAAACCTACAAGATAGAATTCTCATGCTCCAGCAACAATCTCCCTCTGGTTTCTCTCCCATCCATGGAAACATTAATCTTTTCATTTCAGAAGTAACTCTTTTTGACCTTGTTGGACGTTAGGATTAAAATCTTGTGTAAGACAAGGTATCTTTAAGAAAGTCAGAGGAACCATGGGTGCCAATGCAGAAAGCCCTCAGAATTATTCAGGGTTTGAAGTTTCTTCTGAATTTTTGGTGTGGAGCTAGTAGATTAAGCAGGGAGGTGAAGGCTGGAAGTTACTAGATTTCACCTAGTTCAACTCCTTGCTTCACAGATAGAAACCAAGGCACAGATAAGGGGGGACAGTCTGATATTTGTCCACTATCATATAGCCAAACTGGTGGCAGAACTTAGGCCCCAGAGCTGTTTTCAATCAGCCTCACTGACTCCTTTAAATACGGCCTTCCTGTAATCATGCCCCACGGAGAATGGTCCAGGTGAGTGCTTACAAAGAACTGAATCTTTAATACAGCAAATGACAACGTAAAGTCAAAAAGAATGTGCTTGAGTTTTTGATCAAGAGAAAAGGGGGCCGGGCGCGGTGGCTCAAGCCTGTAATCCCAGCACTTTGGGAGGCCGAGACGGGGGGATCACGAGGTCAGGAGATCGAGACCATCCTGGCTAACAAGGTGAAACCCCATCTCTACTAAAAAATACAAAAAACAACTAGCCGGGCGAGGTGGCGGGCGCCTGTACTCCCAGCTACTCGGGAGGCTGAGGCAGGAGAATGGGGTAAACCCGGGAGGCGGAGCTTGCAGTGAGTTGAGATCCGGCCACTGCACCCCAGCCTGGGCGACAGAGCGAGACTCCCTCTCAAAAAAAAAAAAAAAAAGAGAGAAAAGGGGTCCTGATGATAGCTCCTCCTGCCTGCTGTGCTGTGCAAGGCCATCTTTTGGCTCTGTTCCTGATACCAAATTAAAATAAGTCTTTTTACAGTATTTTTCCACTTAAGCCTCACATGGACAGCATGCTGGATTGGGCCCGGAAAGGCAGACTCACTAGTTTTTCAATTTAGTTTGTAAATACCAAATGGCTTCGATACATCAGACGGGAGTGTCAGCGTGGAAAAAGACCCAATGGTGCTGTATACTTTTCTATCACAGCAAAGAGGATGCCATGGGACACTTTTTGATAGGCCTAAAACTTACATATTCCATGGAATAATTTTATTTGTTTAAAAAGTCTGTATTATCAAAGGAAATGACTAATCCACAGATGTGTGTTGAAAATCTGATATGTGCTCAAGTCTGCATCATGTTGCATAGGAAATATGCAAAAGCAGGAGGTCATGCAGCCTTGCTTTCTGTTTTAATGGTCCCATATTCAGCCAAAAGAGGAAAAGGATCCTAATGACTGGGGTGCAGGTGCACCCGGCTGTGCACCTCACAGACTGGAAGCTTGGGGAAGACCAGAGAGAAAGAAATGAACTGAGGCTGTAGAGCTTCTTCCCTGGGTGACTTTATGTAACTCTCTCCATAGGCCCTGGCTTGGGAACAATATGAGCATGACGTAGAAGCCTAAGTAAAATTGCCACAAGTAAAATAGTAAAATGGGCACCACATCTAGCACGTGGTTCACGATTAGTTAGGCTGAACTCTTTCCTCCTCCATTTTGAGGACCAAGCTCTGATTTTTTTTTTTTTTTTTTTAAATCTTGCCCAAATTCCTGTGTAAGGGGTCTTTGGAGTCACACCCTACAAACCATAAATTCTCATCAGATGAGTTTTGTTTAACCCTATATATCATCACTTACTTTCCAATCTGACTCTGGCGTAACATTACGTGACAAAGAAGAAAGTCAAATTATTTTACCCCAAAAGCATGTTCCTTTGCCATATTTTGAAATGGTCCTGCAAAGCTGTCCTTTGTAGGGGCGGGGGGTGGGGTGGGCATGTACATCTGTAAAGAATCTCAACATAGCTAGATATTTTTTTTCTTCCAGGCCCTCCCAATCCTGAAGAGATTAAGTAAGAGCCTAGCACCTCTTTAAAGGTCTGGATTGGAAACATTTGTTATCTATTATCTCTAAAGGCAGTCACTATAAGACTTCGAAAAAACCTTGGTCTCTACAATCTTTTATCTTAGCCTGAACATTTCCTTTCTATCCATCCCAGGTCTTTAGACAAACTCGACCAATTGTCAATCAGAAAGTGTTTAAATTTACCTAGAGTCTGGAAGCTCCCCCCACCTCCTTTGAGTTGTCCCACCTTTCTGAACAAAACCAATGTATTTCTTAAATGTATTTAGGAGGCATGTCTCATGCCTCCCAAAAATGTATAAAACCAAGCTGTACCCCGACCATCTTGGACACATGTTCTCAGGGTCTCCTGAATACTGTGTCATGGGCCATGGTCACTCATATTTGACTCAGAATAAAACTCTCAATTATTTTACAGAGTTTGACTCTTTTAGTCGACACTTTCTTCCTCACTTTTTTCCCCTTCTTCTCTTCCCTTTATTCTAACCTTCTTTCCTTCTTTCCTTCCTCCTCCTCCTCCTTTTCCCTCTCTTCCTGTTTCCTTTCTTTCCACCTACTTGATAACAGTGTCTGCAAAGTCACTCCAGGAAATAGATGCCTGTGTGAGAGAAAGGCATTTCAAAGGCAGCATGGAAACCTTTTGCATTACATTAGGAGAATTATGTCATTTCTGTAAAGAAGGAAAAGAGCACAGTAAGTGGCAACTCTTCCCCAAGGAAACACACCCAGGAGATGTGCCCGTACTGGATTTCTCATTCTTCAGAAGCTGGATGACCTTGGGCTTCCCTGCTGTGTGCAGCCTTGGCCTCGTGGCTATTTTTTGGTGTTCTGCAATGAGAAGTATACGCCGGTCCGTTACCCCGCATTTTTGTTTAAGTTACACTTCATTAAAGAAGAAAGCTCTCTGAATTTCTTTCATTTTCCCTCATAAAATCTTTTATTTTACCCATTTTCATTCATCTTCCCTTTCTACTTTATGTCCTCCTCCTTCCTTTCTTCCCTCCTGTAACACTCATACTCATTTCTGCTTGCCAGAATTTCAAATGACTGTTCCAACTAGACAAAAAGAAATTCTGTTTCTATGCACAGACAGTCTTCAGACTGATGGCCCATTACATTAGCATACAATAAAAGCCAGCAGGGGGTGCATTGCCATGCTGTGATCCTGGGTCTCTATGCCCCAGGGGGCCAAAGAGTTTCCCAGTGTACAGCTCCTCTCTCTGGTAATGAGGCAATGGTACACTTTGGTGACAACTTCGTGGCCTCAATGGAAGCTGCAGTCTTAGTGGGAGAAGAGGGGAGAAAACGTCTGCATAGTGCATCCTGAGATCTGATATGGGCTTCCTGGTTTCACTAGCCTCTTCAATGTCTCTTCCACCGGCCTGAGGACTGCTTGAAGTTCATGTTTTGTGTCCATAATGAGTTAGACAGTTTTTGTTGTGGGATGCATTTGTTTCTAGACCTTCTCCATTAAAGTAAGCAGGGCAGTTAATTACACATTTACAGGGCTCCACCTACCTGCCAATCGTATATGAGAAGATGTGAGGACAGGGGTTACAGGACATGAAAAGTAGGGTTCTTCCTTGTGGTCATGAGACAGTTCTTCAATACAATACTATAATGCATTGCTTGCTGGCATCGTTTGAAGACCTCAAGACTTCAACAACCAGATCGGATTTCAGGTTCCTTTCAAACTCCTGCAGTGACAGAAACATGAACTCTGCCTTCACCATGGAATCAGATAGGACCCGTCCATCAACACCAAGGCCCTTCACTGCCATGTCTAAATGCTGACTTTGATCCTTCATTCAAGCCTTCCTTGGCCTGGGGTAGCCATAGCTACCACTCTTGGCAAATGGTGTCAACTGTTTCTTTGTTTAAACTTGTGATAGAGGAGTGTGTGGATAGGGGTGAGCTGAGCCCAGAACATACGCAGCCTAGGTATTTCACTTCTCATTGCTTCTCTAATGTAAGAACCCAGAGAAAAGAGAGCAGGGATGTGGGCAACATCCAGTTCTTTTCCTTAAAATATTACCCTCGTTTTCTGTTCAGAGAGGAAATGGAGAGAAATAAGCAGATTAGCAGCTCACGGAAAGGGAGTGAGCTGTAAACTCCAGATAAAAGTAGTATAATTGATGTGCAGGCTTCCTTTTGATAAAATGGCAAATAGCCGCATCCTACCCCAAGTTCCGTTTACAATCTACCTTCACTCCCATGGTCGGTTCAGGCCTGAATCCATCTTCCCCCAACACGTGCAGATTTCTTGAGGCCATGTAGTCTTAGAGTCTCTTCTTCCTGAGAAGTCGCTGACTGCTGGATGACAAATCACTATTTAACATTATGTTAAAGCTCCCCAACTGACCAACATTTAACGAGAGGGCAAAAATGCATAAATAAAAGTAGGAAAGCTTATGGCTGGAAAAGGCCAGATATCCCTGACCAGAAGCTGTGATCGGGTCGGGGAGGACAACTGAAGAAGGCATGGGGTCCAACTTCTCGGATATCCTCAAGAGGAAAACCCAGCATCACGTGTTCAGGCTGGTTTGCACAAAGGGAGCAAGGTTGTACATTCTATAAGGTGGTATATTTCAGCCATCCCTGCCCCTCCCAGAAACTTTCACGTTTCCAGCTGTGGATTTGGGTACTTTCTAAACAGAGATGTCTGACCACCAGACTGATGAAGCAAAAGGATTTACATGGAACACAGAAGTGTGGATTTAAAAACTCTTGGTGGCTTTGTGGTGGGAAGGCAGGTAGACAACCTTGAGAGTTTGATGTGAGCCAGGAAACTCACAGCTCTCGCCTGCCCCTGACATTCACTTTTCTGTGACCTTGGGGAAGTCACTTATCCTTGTGAGGATTAATGAGTTAATCTCAGGGAAAGTACTTTGAGATCATTGGCTGACAGGTGCTGTATAAGTACAAAGTATTATTATTAAAATGTCACTGTGCTAGCTGCCTTTGCTCTTGAGGGCACAGAGGCGGGGATGACAGCCCCGGGTGAGTGAATAAGGATTATGTAAGACATGGAAATAGAGAGTTCTGTCATGAAAAGCTCTGTCCCACAACACTACTTCTTTCCATCATTATCCCCATCCAGCATCTTCTCACTTGTGTCTGGACAGAGGCAAGCTTATTTTCCTAAAATGAATTGTACGAAAGAGTTTTAGCCAGAGGCTCTTTATCCGTAGATCTTACTGTTCCTTAGCATACCCTTGTAAGTAAAGGCCAGAGAAACTTATTTTAATGTCTCCAAAACTCCTTCTTTTCTCTCCCAACAAACCAGAAATGTTCCTCTAGCTTTTTACACATGTGAACAGAAATAAAAATCCTGAGGTCTCAGATTACAGTGGTAAAAGTTCAAACTCCCACTGTTAGCAAAATATTCCATCTTATTTCCATGTTTAGTTCTTAGTTTAATTTCTTTGTTCCTGAATCGATGACTTTTAAGGAAATTATGTATTGTTTATGAAAAATTTTAACATAATAATTAAAAATTGAATGAGTGATTAGTATAATGCTTGGGTATCAAAATTCTAAGGCATATTAAAATATTTAAAAAGTCAACAAATAGCTATTGATTGCTGGGTCCTTTGAAAGAAACCCAACATGTGAAGGACCCAGTTGCTCTCTCCAGAGAAGAATGTATTTGGGGAAGACAGGATTCAAGAAGGAGGTGGAAGAGGGTGGAATCTGGAAGCATGAGTGAACCTTAACACAAGGTGAGAGCTGTGTTTTTTGTTTTGTTTTTTAGGAGAGAGTTGGATGGTAAAAATATCAGTGACAGGGACAGAAGGAAATAGATAAGAAATCATGAAAAAAAAAAAAAAAGGAGACAAGACCTAGAGCAAGTAAAGATCTAGGAAGAGCCTCTCTGTGTATAAGCAACTGGGTAAAATTTGTAAGGGGAGCAAAGATGGACCAGGCTACACCTAAGTATGTACAGATTACCAGGAGGTTTGCTGCCGACCAAGGAGAGATAGAAGAGTCCATGACAGGCTTTCTTAGCCCAAATTGTGGCCTTTAGACAAGAGTTTTTTGTTCATTTGTGGGTTTGTTTTTGTTATTGTATGTTATTGTTTTTTTCTTAAAATAAGTACACTCTGGGCTCCGTAATGGGGGGCAGAGACCCCCAGAGGGGTCGATATGCTGCATTACATATTCCTCTCTTCAAGACTTCTAGATTAGGTGTGGTGGCTCATGCCTATATTTCTAGCACTTTGTGAAGCCAAGATGGAAGGATGACTTAAGACTATGAGTTTAGGACCAACCCAGGGAACAGAATGAGACCTTGTGCAAAAAATTAGCTGGGCATGGTGGTGCATGCCTATAATCCCACCTACTCAGAAGGCTGAGCTGGGTGGATTGCTTGAGTGCAGGAGTTCAAGGTTGCAGTGACTCATGATCATACCACTGCACTTCAGCAGCCTGGGTGACAGAGCAAGAACCTCTCTTTTAAACAAACACACACTTTTAGAAAGCAGTTTCTTCCTGGAAAGAAAGTGCAGTTCCAAGGAAGAGGATGAAACCCTGTCCTTGTTACATGATACCTTTCACAGCAGGCTTACTTTGTGGAAGACCAAACCTAAACACAACAGAGGGATCGGGGAAGCTGTTCAGCTCAGAAGAGCACCCAGGCTGGCCTCTGAGATTTTACATGCAGAACAGAAATGTCACCAGTGTCAGCCGAGGGAGGACAGCGAAATGGTTCTCTATTAAGAGCCGTGTGTGGTCAATTGCTCTGATTGTTTTTTAATTATTATCTTAGCAGCATTGTTACACTCTGTACAAATTTCATTGGGAGTATTTTGAGGCTTTCTCACAAAGAGAGGCAGCTACATAAGTGAATGGAAAGACAGAGAAACTCATTCTGTGAAATGGGTTTCCTCATCTCCTTTTGCTTCTCTCTCCATACCCTTCTCCTTCTCTTCTGTCAAGCAGGTGAACTTCCACTGTTAACCTGGGTTCCCACAAACCCCCAACATTTGCCCCTTCAAACAATCTTCTCTAAGAGGAACTTATTTTTTCATTCCTACCCATAGGTGCCTCCACACTGAACTATACAACTAACTTGATCAACTATTCTGTGCTAGGGCATTAACAGCCATTTATATCTCATCTTTCTCATAGCAATTTTATTTTAACAATCACATTCAATGTGTTTCCTTACAGGGGAATACAGTGTGGGATCTTAGAAGCCCACAGAAGGCCAGTTTAGCAGATATTTGAGGTACAGACAACCACTAATCATGGTTTCTGAGCGACCACTATTAATGCAGAAAAACAATAGTGGTGAGTGTACACTCCAATAACTTTTCTGATCAACTTCCTTAATTTATAGAGTGTAGACATCTCCAGATTAAATGACACTTAGAGGCAACACTGCTGATTTATAGCAGAGCCAGAACTCAAGCCTAGGTTCTGACTTTCAGACTGGAGGAGTAGCTACCGCACCAAAATATTCTGTAAATCCAGTTCTGCACCTGCTTGGCTGTGTGGCCTTGAACAGAAAACTCTCAATCTCTGGGTTTCCGTTTCATGCCCTGTAAAACAGTAGTAAGATTAATTAGTCTCTGAAAGGAAGGACTCTTTCTGCTTTTCAAATATTCTGATTCTGTGTATGTGGAGTCACACATGCATTTTACACTCATCTACATATAGAGAGCCTCAGGAATTTGACTTTATCATTTCTTCAAGTTTCCCTATGCCAAGATGCTTCACTCCTAGGATAATGGTCTTTAGCATGTCAATGATTCAAATACAAGGCCATTTTCTTGGGCCTTCATTGTTTCAGAGTGAAATTGAAAGAGGGAATCCAGCTGTTTATATGCAATATGCAGCAATTATGAAGTTCATTTCCAGAAGCCACTGTAACCATGGCAACCTGTAATTCTGGAAGAATAGAGACAGGCTGTAGACTGACTTCCAATGGGGCCAACTTCTAACCAGGATAGCTCAGGAAATGCTGATGAGAAGCCTTACTGTTTACTTTAAGTTAGAAGCAGTTTTTGAAACTCAGACTCTCTTAATCCATAACTTCATTTCTTCTTTAAAGTTCAGTATTCGGTGATGCTCGGATTTTTAGATTTGCTAGAGTCTGCCCTAGAGAGCTAAATAGTTCAAATGAAACAAGAGCCAAAATTGTATTGATGTTTATTGTATAGTGCCTTAATGAAAAATCTTAACATCCAACCGAGTGAACCTTAAGTTAGGGTTGCAGGGACCTCGGGAAGTTGAAATGAGGACCACACAACCTACTTTCCTGATATGCCAACTTCTTTAACATATCAAGAAAAAAATAAATAAGACTCAAGTTAGAATCATTGATTTTGTGATATTTTGACCCCGTCAGGCCAGAATGGAAGCAGGAATTGCTAAAGGGATTGGGGAAGATGGGGAAGAGCAAAAGGGCAAAGATATGGAAATTTTGAGTCAGAAATAATTTAAAACACTTTGGCCAGGTTAGAGAGTTGATTGTCTTCTTTCCTTTTACCTCATGTGTCCCCTTTGACTAATAGTGTGAATTTCTGAATACACCAAAAAGGAATGAGACGATGGGCAGCTAAGGGTCAAAACTTAAATTCACACACCTCCTGAATGCACTCTGGGAAATTCATGGAGATGAAATGCTAAATGTCTGCAAGCTGCAAAGGCATTGGAACAGGATTTTTGCTATTTCTGCCTTTTTTGACTCTGTCTTTGAACCCTGCTGGCAACATGCTGGGCATGTGTGAATACTACAGCTCACAGAGACTGTACCTACTGGGAAAGTGAAACAAAAGCTGGGCCAATCAGCTGCAGGGTTTTCTCTCCGAAATTCCCAGGAAAGTCAACATCAGGCATGCACTCCAAATAAGTTAAAATGCACCCCGTTTGAATGGGGGTCTTATTTTATGCATATTTGCCTGAAAAATGAGCAGGCAGTTTGCATACACTGGAAGCACCAGACAGACATGAACTGATAAATAGTCTCAGGATGTGTTTGCTCTAACTCTGAGCAGCAACTAGACTTGGGGAGCGACCAGATAAGAAACATCCAGAAAGGCACTAGAGATTTGATTGTGTCAAGACTCAGTCATAAAGGCAGGTTAGAGACAGGAGGTAAATACATACAAGGTAAATACACACAAGGATTTTCAAAAGAGCCTTGAGTTGATTGCAGGAGACACTACCTATAGGTCAAATGGAAGGCCTCTTATAATAATTCTCTGGCTCCTGGTTCTCATCCTTGCCCTTGCATGGACTCCTGCCAACCTTGACTATGTTTGCAAGAGTCCTGTGCTCCTTCTGCTTGGATTTGGCTCTTCCTTACATGGTAGTCTGCTGTGGTACCTTATTCTAAACCCAACTTTAAGGCTGAAGCTAGCTTTGCCCTGCAGAGGGTCATAAAAAGAAACAGGTTTTAGAAGCTGATAGTCCTGGTTTGCCACTGTCTTCATTGGTTTCAGCTTCTTTTACAAACAAGAGAAATGTATTTCTCACAGTACTGGAGGCTGAAAGTTCATGAGCAGGAACAGTCTGCAACTAGCATGATTGAGTTCTGGCGAGAGTCTCTTCTGGATTGCAGACTGCCAACTTCTTGCATCCTTACATGATGCATAAGGAAAGCTAGCTAGTTTTCTGGTCTATTCTTAGAAGGGCACTCAACTATGCATGAGGGCTCCACCCTCATAATTACTTCCCACCAGTCACACTTCTAAATACCATCACACTGGGATGAGGTTTCAACATATGAATTTTGGGGGAGTACAAGTGTCACTCCATTGCAGCCACTAACCTCCTCCTGACCCAGAGACTTTTGCTTAACTTTTCAACACCATCTGTAAAGAGATAATCATAAAACACTACTTCCATGGTTGTTGTGTATAATATACTGAGCATGGTGCCTATCTAGCAGGCAGCATGCTGTCACTTATGACATTGACCTACAGTCATACCCTGCAAATTGGCCCCATAATATTATAATACCATTTTTACCATGCTTTCTCTATGTTTAAAATGTTTAGATACGTAACTATTTACTGTGGTATACAGTATTCAATACAGTGACATATGGTGTGGATTTGTAGCCTCGGAGCAATATCATATAGCCTAGGTGGATAATAAGCTATACCATCTAGGTTTGTGTCAGTACACTCTATGATGTTCACACAACTGTGAAGTCACCTATTGATGCATTTCTCAAAGTACATCTTGGTTATTAAGTTATACACGAATGCATATCTAACCCCTTCTATATCATAAGTCATAGGAGCTGTAGTAATACCCCCAACTACACAGATGAGGAAAAGAAAGGCCAGGAGTCCAGGAAACCAGACTGGGAGTGAGGTCTTGAGAAACGTAATACTAGTCTCAGAGACAGGCAGCATAGGGCATTCTTTCACATAGTTCGCATACAAAAGAATAAGATACAGCAAGCATTGTTTAATGAAAATAACACAGAATTAGGGCTCAGAAAACTGGATTTAAATCTGAGTAGGAAGAACACAGCAAACTATTTCACCCACCACACTCCGATGTATCTGGGGCCAGTCCATTAGTATCAGTGGTCAAAGGAATACTCTGCACAGGTGAGCTGGTGGGATGATCAGGCAGATATTGAATGCATTTTCCCTGTGAAAACTGATCTACTACTATTACAGAGAAAATATAAAAAGGAAGGCCAGAGCGAATAGGAAACTCATCATAAGGCAAATGCAATGTGAGAGATTCCTTAAAGGAATAGCTAAAAGAGGGGGATCAATTATCTGAGTATAAGGGTTAGGTACAGGGGGCAAGCAGGAAGGAATCCAAGACAGAGATTGGTAGAAAGATCATTTTTATCGGAATGGAAAGTTCTAATAGGAAACAGTGCTATACAAGCCCAGGAAAATAGACCAAGGCCAGCGAGTGGGAGCTAAATATGTATTATTATTTTATAGGCAGAGGGTGACTGTTAAAAGTCACAACAGAAGATATAAAACTAGTGTTTTGCCACTGTGCTTGCCCGTATTAATTCACATGGGACCTCTCATCACTTCCCCCCAAGGAGATTCATGTTAACTGCTTTGTAAGATGCACCCTTCTGTGTTTTTCATTTTCATGAAAGAGTGTGTGTGTGTGTGTGTGTCTGTGTCACAGATATTTATACAGTGTGTGGCAACAAATAAACTCCTCATTTCTAATAAATGAGTTGGGTCACTATTATAAAATGGAATCACGTATACAAATATTTCTGCATCTTTTCTCATAGAAATCCCTCTTAATCAACTCTTACACTGCTAAAACACTAATGTATTCTTCCAATGACTCTGTAATATTCTATGGTGATTATTCAATCATTTTCTTATTTCTTAGAACTCATTCTTTCCTCAAGGATTTTTTTTTTGTTTGTTTGTTTTCTATTTAAAAGCCCT
Source organism: Macaca thibetana thibetana (assembly GCF_024542745.1). Lineage (NCBI taxonomy): Eukaryota > Metazoa > Chordata > Mammalia > Primates > Cercopithecidae > Macaca > Macaca thibetana. The sequence goes on from NC_065595.1 coordinate 42,340,297, forward strand.
CTGCAGCAAATGACCATGTGTGTATGTGTTTAAGTGTTAGTGGATTTCTTTTTATGACATAGATGCCTAGGAGTGGTATTGTTCCTATGTGTCAAAACATGTGCATTTTTAATTTTGATAGCTTATGCTCCATTGTTTTCGAAGACCATCAGTTCACGTTTCTGTGTGATATAGAAACGTGACAGTACTCTTTTTCCTCCATCCTTCTCAACATTAGCTATTATTGTTCATTTCTTTTTCAGTGTCCTGATCATAAAGTGATATTTCATTATTAATCTGCATTTCCCTGAACCATTAGTGACTTTGAGCAGTTTTCATGTGTTTTTCAGTCATTTATAATTTCTCTACTGCCAATTACTTCTTCATAAATGTTTTCATTTTCTGTTGGGCTATTTGTCTTTATCTTGTTAGAAAATGTTGTATTTTATAAGACCTTAACCTGGGCATGTGCTTGACAGAATTGCCTGGAGGAGGGAGAGTTGGAACCACCAGGAAACAATCACATTGGTCTGAAAATGAGGTGATGTGAGCCTCCTCAAGACTTGGATCCTAGGCAATTTAAAGGAAGGACTGGAAAATGTTCTGAAAAACAAAACAAAACACCATCACCAAGCAATTGATTGCATGTGGCTGTAGTGAGCGGCGGTGGGGAAAGTTTGCAGTCACTTTGTGGTTTGGCAAGGCTGATGTTTGGGAAATAGGTTATTGCATTTTAAAAATAGGGAATTCAGAGCAGGAAGGTACAAGAGTTGTAGGAAAGATGAATTTGGCTTACAAATGAGATGAGTTTGAGGTGACAGTGAGTCATTATGATGACAATTAAACTTGTAGGACTAGAAATTGAGAGAAGGATCAAATAATTTAAAGAAAAGTGAAGCGTTGTATAAGAAAGAGTGAGACAAGAGAAGAGTGCAGCAATGATTGTATTTTGCCCAGTCGTGGGGAATGAAGGACGCATGGAATACCAGAGAATTAGCTGCTCATTTTACCTGAAAACATCTTAGACCATATTGGGTCACTGAGAGAGGCTGGACAGAAATGGTATGTGGGAGGGCAAATGGGCTTTGGAGTAAAGTCTCTGGATTTGACAAGTAAAAATACAGGATGTTCAATTAAATTTGAATTTAAAATAAATATTTTAGGATAAGTATATCCCATTCAATATGTGGAACATACTTATATTACAAAGACTCATAGGCTGACTGCAGTGGCTCACACCTGTAATCCCGCATTTTGGAAGGCGGAGGTGGACAGATCACCTGAGGTCAGGAGTTCAAGACTAGCCTGGCCAACATGGTAAAACCCTGTCTCTATTAAAAATACAAAAATTACCCCAGCATGGTGGTGGGCGCCTGTAGTCTCAGCTACTTGAGAGGCTGAGGAAGCAGACTCTCTCAAACCCAGGAGGCAGAGGTTGCAGTGAGAGGAGATTGCACCAGTGCACTCCAGCCTAGGTGACAGAGTGAGACTCCATCTCAAATTTTTTTTTTTTTTTTTTTTTTTTAGATGGAGTCTCGCTCTGCCGCCCAGGCTGGAGTGCAGTGGTGCAATCTCCTCTCACTGCAACCTCTGCCTCCTGGGCTCGAGAGAGTCTCCTTCCTCAGCCTCTCAAGTAGCTGAGACTATAGGTGCCCGCCACCACACCCGGCTAATTTTTTGTATTTTTAATAGAGATGGGGTTTCACCATGTTCGCCAGGATGGTCTCGATCTCCTGACCTCATGATCCGCCCGCCTCAGCCTCCCAAAGTGCTGGGATTACAGGCGTGAGCCACCGCGCCCGGCCTCAAATTTTTTTTAAATAAAAAATAAAAACACTCATTATTTTGGATATACTTATTCTAAAAATATTTAATATTTGATACATGTCCTAAGAAATACTGACTTTTCACCTGAAATCTAAATTTAACTGGGCATCTGTATTTTATCTGACAGTGCTACTTTGCAGCTTCACATGTTAGGCGCATATCCTTGCCCTGCTATGCCTTAGCTGTGTGATGCCAAGCAAATCACTTCACCATCTCTAAAGATGTTCTTTGAAATCAAAGAGCTTTTCATGATAATATTCCAGGCAGTGAAACAGCCGACATTCTCTTTACTAGCACTCTATCCATCTAAAATAATACAACGATTATTGATGTCCATTCACATCTATCCTTTCTACCAACAAACACTTATTGAGCATATGTCATGTAAAAGGTGTGTGGTAAGAATATTCATAATAATGACCCTGGAGTAACTCGGGTATCAAATAGTGACTGGGGAGCCATCAGAGGTTTAAATCATGTTCAGGAGATTTTAATTGTTTATTATATTTCATTTAAAAAATTGTTCTCCCATGAACTTCCAGAGATTCTCTATTAAGCAGAATGTTAATTCCAGTCTCAGTAAATAGTAGGTGAGCAGGTGCAGTTGGGGGCCTTTCTATCCAGCAAGTAGTATATCATTTATTTATCCTTCAACAAGCTCATGTTCCTCAAGGATCAGGCGTATATTCGTTCTACTGTAAGCATTGGGCAAGGTGGCCCTTCTTTCTTTTTGAACTAATTTATCAATAACATTTATAAACGACCTACATGTGCCAGATATTTTTATTTTGCCCTTGTAACACACTTATGAGGCAGGTACTATGAGCACACCATTTTACAAATGAAGAAACGAAGGCACAGAGACCCTGAGTAACTCACCAAATCCCTCAGGAGGAAACAGCTAAGCAGGGTTCAGTCCCTGTGGATGTGGCTTCAAGGCCCTAACTCATACTACAGCACCTGGCTCTGGAAACCACTTGAAGGAAGAAGTGCTAGATGGCACAGGGAGGCATTCTGAAGAATCCAGCCTTTGGCTATGATTCAGAAGAGGACTCTAATATCATAGGAGGCCTGGGACATTAGGTAGAAAAACAACAGAGCTGAAATTCCACCAGAATCTAGTCCTTATGAACCCTACTGCTCCTAAGACCCACCAGCAGAGCCTGGTGGGCAGTACACGTGACTTGGGGTAGGAGTCATGGGAGGTCCTGGAGCTGCCTGCCCGTGAAGGGCTCTCGGGGATAGAAATCATGTAGGAGCCCCACATACCTGGATACACCCCAAGCTGCTGGGGCTGTGGAGATTGTCTGACTTTTCATATCCAAAAGTCAATCAGAACTTTCTATCCTCTTTCCTATCCCTCTAAGATAGACATAGCCCATCAGCATTACCCAAGTAGACAAAACAGAGGGAGGCATACACTATAAGGGCTGGCACACAATCAGATGCTGAAAAAAAATGTATATAATGTAGATGCGGCTTATTATAAGCCATGTTCATAATTAGAAACTTGAAATTCAACTTAGAAGGAAAACATACAGTTAAAGTATCCCTAAATATCTTTAATAGAATTCATTATGGTTCTGAAAAACTATACCAAAAATTAAAATACCCAAACAAAAAACTGGATTGATTTTGTAAAGAATGAAGAACTTGGCCAGTATTCTAATTTCTCCTTTCAACAGTATCTGTGCAGTACGAAGAGGATGGAGCTCTCACATTTTGATCATCAGACTGAGCCTCCAATACCTCACTCAGCTAAGTAGACACCTTATGATGGAGAAAATCTCTGCTACATCCACATTAAGAGAAAGGACATCATTCAGCAAAAGGGGACGACAGCACACGGCAGCCCATCAGGGAGGAAGTGGATGATCAGGAGACAAATGTCAGACCCTGGAGAACAGAGTTCCCATGACTGAAGATGGTAGAAACTGGCATGTTAGGGAAGCTTCAACGTGGTTGCTATTAAGTTAATGGAGAGTGTGGGGTCGAGGTTTATTCATATACCTTCACTACTTACATCCCTCTTCTCTAATCTGAATTATATTCTTCATTCAGCAATATTCATGGAACTTCTTCTAAGTGCCAAGCCCTGTTCTAGGGGATGAGGACAGAATAGGCAATATAACAGGTTAACAATTCCTGCTTTTATGGAGTATTCATTATAGTGCATATAAAGATAAATTCATAATGCCTCAAAATTCTCTCTAGAAACAATGGATGGTTTAAAAGTCATTTGTATATAAATAATTTCCCTTAGAAACCAAGATTGACTCGTAGTTGTTGCTATCCTATCAGTGTCCTTGCTCTAGATAGTGAAGCCAAAATATTTGGCCTCTTCTGCCAAAGGACTTACCACAGCTGCAAACATGGAAGTGCTGTTTTAGGCTTATATCCACAAATAGAAATCACAAAGATAATCAGGAAGATTTATACATGAGAATTACATATTATATAACATATACATATATAAATATGTAACATAACAGATACATATGTTATAAAAACTATATACATTTATATATAAACATATATACTATATATACATACATGCTAAACACACATTCTCTTAACTCACAGCACATAGGCTTTTAACAGTATACCATTTATTTTTATAAACTATCTGTGAGTTAGGGAGTGAGAAGAATTCATGGCCTCTTCCTTCTCTATTGCTTTGGACGGGTAAATAGTAACCGAGTGATGCAGTGGGAGTCATGGTGCATATACAAAGGCTGTATCAATGGGAAGATATAAACTAGAGCTCATGGATGACTTAAACCCTCATCCAGCCCCCTCACCTTACAGATAAGGAAACTGAGGCTAAGAGTAGTGGCCATAGCTGATTTAACAGCCACAAAGCTAATTTGCCGCAGGGTTGGGAGCAAATCGACCTCCTCTGACCCTCAGTCCAGGGTCCTCTCAATTACATTGCATTCTCCCTCCTATTAAGGAGAGATCCCCTATAAATCATGCTTATGTCAGTAGGATTGTGCTTCAGAGTCAAGGCAGGAAGCCAAGGCAGGCACAGCGAAAACTGCCAACTGCAGAAGATGATGAAGGAGTCAGCCCTTGGGCTATTTGCCCCAGGTGTCTACAGGGCCCTAAATCACCACTATAAATGTAACCGGTGGGGAAAATTATATTTACGAGGGAAAAGAATGACGGGGATTTCAAAAGATATTTTGATAGGCATCCTAAGAGTGTACAGATGAAAGGGAAGCGCTTGTGGAGCATGTGCCTAAACTTACAGGTGGCTAGACTGCTTTCCAAAGTGGGTGGCTGTGGCTAACTGCAGGAGCTCATTCTGCTGATGGAGACCAGAGTTCAGGCCTGCGCTGGGGGTCCCCTGTTCTGCCCTGCCTTGTGCACCCTCAACTTCTGCTCTAAACAAAAGGTAAACACATATGTAAAGATGACCCCTTTAAACAAGTCCAATTTATTTGCTCTTCTAGGTAACTATATGGCTGGTAATACATGGTGGGTGATAGTCTTTTCCAAGAACCTATCTACCAGGGCTAAAAAGGTTGATTCATAAAAAATTTATTGCGCTGAATGTCATTACCCTGAGGCTGATCCAATAATTCTCTTTTGGTATTCAAAACTCTCTTGCCCTCAACATATGCTTCTTGGTTGTTAAGTGCTGACCAGTAGGTTTCAGTTCCCACACAGCAGCATAACAAGTTTTCTTTAGGTGCATTTGAAACAAGGAACATACAATCTCAGTTGGCAAGGAAGAAGAGAGGATGATTGTACTTTCATAAATTCATATTTTAAATAAACAGGTGAATTAAGGACTCAGAAAGATTGTGTGTTTGGCTCAAGTTTGCATAGGCATGGAGTCGGAACATGGTTTATCCCATGCCCTTCCACTCTGCATTCTCTGAACTTGCCATCCTTTTTTTTAATGTAATGAAACTATATTATCTTTGGACCATTTACACATATACATACACTGTGATGTCTGTGTTTAAAAGATATGTCCTGAGAATACACTTTTTGATAAATTATAATATGGCTTTCTTATTCTTTTCTCTTACCTATGCCTTTCTCTGCTTGTTTCTTGAATTTTTATTTTGAAAGTAAAAAATAAAAATAAGAACGAATAACAAAACATGTTATAGGTAGAAGTATCATGTACAACTTTTCATTTATATAAACTAAATACTTTTTATTAGTGTATCGTCAGGGAAAATTCCAAACAAATATTTATCAAGTTCTCACCTGACCTAATTTTCCATTGCTCATTGCATCCCCAGCACCCACACCTTCCTTCTCCTTCCAAAGATGTATTTGACTCTGGTTGGAGTGGGATAGATCCCTTTTCCCTGCTCCAAGCATTGGCCTTAATTGACCTAAGCCAATCCCAAGCTCCTTAACATCAGTTCAAGGATGGACACTTAATCTAAGATGATCCAATTGGAAAAAAGTCCAAGATGGGTAAGAAAAAGAGAAGTCCTTTCTTCCTTAACACAAACGAGAAAACATGTAGCTAGGTTTGCTAAAAAGAGCTCTGATGAAACCACAAGGAGAGCCAGCTCTGACCTGAAGTCAGGACCTTGAATATCACAGTGGAGAAACCAAAAGGAAAATTGTTTCTTGGATATATTATCAATTTGCTGCTAGATTAAGCTTTCTTGAAACTCAACTGTATTGCTCAAGATGTCACTCAATAAATTGTTTTGTTTTCTTTTTGAAAAAAAAAAAAAAATGGTTTGAGGTTTTGATGTTCTCATCCCTTGCAAACAAAATAACTTTAAAAAGTAAGTTGCCCAACCCAAATCTATTTAATAAATATGGCTGGTTTACCAGTTGCAATACTTCCTACATTCAAAACACAGATGTTATTCTACATGTAGAATATGTAGAATAATAGCAAACATATTCTTCTACATGATATACATGCTGCATCTGTCTCAGAATGTTTTCTTAAGAGAGAATTATGATTGCACCTGCTATATTTCTGGGATCTGAGTTCCTGAATCTGTGTTATTCCTTTTTCTTTTCTTTATCAATATACTTCAGTTCAATTTTAAGAATTCATTTCTCCAGTGATAATAACATACATTGGCCCGTAACTAAATATTCTTTCTTTAAAACTGGGTAGTTAGCTCTGGCTTGAACAACCTCATCTTATCTACATCAAATTGCCAAGCATTTGCTTCTTATTTTCCTTCTGTAGTTGCATTCTCAGTGGCCCCTGCTCCCATGACACAATGATGAGTATGGGATCATTCACGGTCTTTGAACCTTTCAAGAACCTTTTCCACTTGAAGAATCCTCTTAAAGCGAACATACATCACTGAGCATGATTATCCAGGCTTAGAGGAACAATGTGCAGAACAATATGGCCTCTGTGAATTTGCTGGCAATCCTGCCACAACTCCCTGTTCACATTTTCAATTCAATTTTAGATTTGTTGTTGATTGAATATTTTGTCCTTTTCTTTCATCTCTTAGAATCAAAATCATAGGGTTGAAAGGAACTTGAATAGTGATCTAAACCACTGATTCTCAAACCTTAGTGTGTGTCACAGTTGCTTGAAGGGGTGATGGAAACAAAGCTTCAGTGGGCCACCACCCCTGAGATTCTGATTCAGTAGGTCTGAGATGCGAATGAAGAATGTACATTTCTAGCAACTGGTCAGGTAATGCTGATACTGCTGGTTTGTAATCACACTTTGGAATCCACCGATAGAAACAAATAGATACTAAAGGGAATCACCAGGGGGAGCTTATTAACTACACATGCTCAGACCTTTACCTAGAAAACATGTAGCAGTTTAAAAATATTTCCAAATGACTCTAAATTGCACTCTGATTTTAAAATCCTTGATGAATCAGTTTATAAATTAGAGGTTCTAATTAGCTTCACAATGTCTATACCTAACTATGTATGGATACCTTCAGTAACAGGTAAGTTACTACCTTTTGAGATAATCCTCTCTAGCTATGGACAGTTATTTTAGGAAAATTTGTCTTTAATTGAACCTACAAGCTATCTTGTGGTAACTTCTGATCATCAATTTTAAATCTACCCCTCAGGAATTACAGAGAAATTAATTTTGCCTTTCAGAGGCCATCCTTTAAAACATGTAAAGAGGTCTGTTCTAACCACCCACCCCCCACCTTGATTTTTTTTTTCTCTCCAAGATAAACAAACTCATTTTCTTCATTTACATTGTGGTTTTAACTATTCTCCCTGTCACTCTCCTCTATGACAAGAAAACTTCTGATGCTTTTCCACGTCAGTAACCCTTATTAGATAGTAGAGAAAAATAATAAAAGAGGCTAGCGCTTATACATACATTTAAATCTTTCAGTCTTACAGAGAATTGAACGGTGCTTCTGTATTAGTTCGTTTTCATGCTGCTGATATAAAGACATACCCAAGAATGGGTAATTTTTACAGAAAAAAGGATTTCATGGACTTACAGTTCCATGTGGCTGGGGAGGCCTCACAAATCATAGCAGAAGGCAAGGAGGAACAAGTCACATCTTACATGGATGGCATCAGGCAAAGAGAACTTGTGCCGGAAAATTCCTCCTCATTATAATCATCAGACCTCTTAAGACTTACTCACTATCGTGAAAACAGCCTGGGGAAGACCTGCCCCCATGTTTCAATTACCTCCCACTGAGTCCTCACAACACATGGAAATTCAAGATGCAATTTGGGTGGGGACACAGCCAAGCTATATCACTCTGTCCCTGGCCCCTCACAAATCTCATGTCCTCACATTTCAAAACCAATCATGCCTTCCCCTTCCCAACAGTCCCCCAAAGTCTTAACTCATTGCAGCATTAACTCAAAAGCCCACAGTCTAAGGTCTCATCCAAGACAAGGCAAGTCCCTTCCACTTACGAGCCTGTAAAATCAAAAGCAAGTTAGTTACTTCCTAGACACAATGGGAGTACAGGCATTGGATAAATACAGCCGTTGCAAATGGGAGACATGGCCAAAACAAAGAGGCTACAGGCCTCAAGCCAGTCTAAAATCCAGCAAGGCAGTCAAATCTTGAATCTCCAAAATGATCTCCTGTGACTCCATGTCTCATATCCAGGTTATGCTGATGCAAGAGGTGAGTTCTCGTGGTCTTGGGCACCTCCACCTCTGTGGCTTTGTAGGGTATAGTCCCCCTCCCGGCTGCTTTCACAGGCTAGCATTCAGTGTCTGCAGCTTTTCCAAGTGCACGGTGCAAGCTGTCAGTGGATCTGCCATTCTGGGGTCTGGAGGATGGTGGTCCTCTTCTCACAGATCCACTAGCTGGTGCCCCAGTAGGGACTCTGTGTGGGGGCTCCAACTTCACATTTCCCTTCCACACTGCCCTAGCAGAGGTTCTCCAAGAGGGCCATGCCCCTGAAGCAATCTTTTGCCTGGGCAGCCAGGTGTTTCCATATATCTTCTGAAATCTAGGCAGAGGTTCCCAAACCTCAATTTCTTGACTTCTGTGTACCCGCAGGCTCAACACCACTTGCAAGCTGCCAAGGCTTGGGGCTTCCACCCTCTGAAGCAACAGCCCAAGCTGTATCTTGACCCCTTTTAGTTACAGCTGGAGTGGCTGGGATATAGGACACCAAGTCCCTAGACTCCGCACAGCACAGGGATGCTAGGTCCAGCCTCTGAAACCATGTTTTCCTAGGTCTATGGGCCTGTGATGGGAGGGGCTGCAGTGAAGACCTCTGATATGTCCTGGAGACGTTTTCCCCATTGTCTTGGGGATTAACATTTGGCTCCTGGTTACTTCTGCGAATTTCTGCAGTCAGCTTGAATTTCTCCTCAGCAAGTGAATTTTTCCTTTTCTGTCACATTGTCAGTCTGCAAATTTTCCAAACCTTTATACTCTGCTTCTCTTATAAAACTGAATGACTTTAACAACACCCAAGTCACCTCTTAAATGTTTTGCTGCTTAGAAATTGCTTCTGCCGGATACCCGAAATCATCTCTATCAAGTTCAAAGTTCCACAGATCTCTAGGGGAGGGGCAAAAGGTCTCCAGTCTCTTTTCTAAAACATAAAAAGAGTCACCTTTGCTACAATTCCCAACAAGTTCCTCATCTCCAGCTGACACCACCTCAGCCTGGACTTTATTGTCCATATCACTATCAGGCTTGTCATCAAAGACATTCAACAAGTCTCTAGGAGGCTCTAAACTTTCCCACACTTTCCTGTCTTCTGATCCCTCCAAACTGTTCCAGCCTCTGCCTGTTATCCAGTTCCAAAGTCACTTCCACATTTTCAAGTATCTTTTCATCAGCACCCCACTTCTGGTACAAATTTACTGTGTTAGACTGTTTTCACACTGCTGATAAAAACATACCCAAGACTGGTTAATTCATACAAGACAAATAATTTAATGGACTTACAGGTCCACATGGCTGGGGAGGCCTCACAATCATGGCAGAAAGCAAGAAGGAGCAAGTCACATTTTACACAGATGGCAGCAGGCAAAGAGAACTCTGGAAAACTCCCCCTTATAATAACCATCAGATCTCGAGACTTACTCACTCTCATGAGGACTGAATAGGAAAGGCCTGCCCCCGGGATTCAATTACCTCCCATCATGGTCCCTCCCATAACAGGTGTGAATTATAGATTAGATTTGGGTGGGGACACAGCCAAACCATATCAGCCCCCCCCCAACAAGATATGCCCATACCTTAGTCCCTGGAACCTGTCAATATTACCTTATTTGGAAAAAGGATCTTTGTAGATGTAATTTAGTTAGGGATCTTGAAATGAGAAGAGCATCCTAGATTATCTGGGTGGGTCCTAAATCCAATGACATGTGTCATGATAAGAGACATAGAAGAAAAGTTCCTGTAAAGATGAGGGCAAAGATTAGAGATAGCAACAAACCAAGAACCATCAAACCTGGAACCAACAGAAGCTCAAAAAGTCAAGTAACAAATGCTTTACTAGAGACTGTGGACTTCTGAGCTTCAGAACTGTGAGAAAACAAATATCTGTCATTTTATGCCATCAAATTTGTGATCATCTGTTACAGTAGCACGAGAAACCTTATACAGGCTTTATTATCTAAAACTTAGGGGATAGAAATAGCTAGAAGACATTTACATAATGACTTTTGATTTTCTCTGAGAAGTTGTAATGATCAAGTCATGTATAATTTTAAACATAGGGACAAAAAAAGATCCTAATATTTGGAATATAGAACTATTATCTGGTAATGTCAAATTTATTAATGTTTATTCTGAACATAGATCATTGATGAATTTCTGAAAAAGTTGAAAGACTATAGAAAGATTCTCAACACAAAGAAAAGAAAGGATTCTTAAGAAGTAGCATAAGTGCAAATAACAAATTCCTGTTTTACTTCTTTTCTTGAGAGGGTGACTAGGCATTCAGGTCAGCGATATGGTATTGACAGGATATATCTTGATTTTAGCCAAGTATTTGGCAAAGTCACAGTATCATGTGGGCAAAAATGCAGGAATGAGAACTGGATGATAGTAGCATCCTGTGATTCACAAAAAAATGAAAATGTTAATTGATCAATCAACGACAAGCAGAAAAACTTCAGAGATGCCACCGTTCTGCACTTTGCATTTCAACTTTTCCTTTCAACCATATTTTGGAAATTAAAGATTGTTTTTTCAGTTTATGAACTTCATGAAGAATGAAAACTATTACCATACATACTAGAAATATTTTAGGAGCAAAATATATTAATAGACTGGAAGAGTATATCTCCATTGTGTTTTTCAGGACCCAACATCTCTGGAGCTGCCTCCTGGGCTGCTGTAGTTTGTATGGGATGAGGTTTGCCCCTGCTGTAGGTAGATCCTTCTTCATTGACAGACACAAAGCAGCACTTTCCTTATTTCCTATATTGAGTCCTGCATGGTATTTCTTCTATCAAAAAGGCTAGCTTTTCTAAACAAATACGCCTAGAACAATTGGCCCAAGGCAAACTTATGGTATTTAATATCAATTACAAAGTCCTTGATCCAGCTATTTTATTTAATGAACACTTAGAAAACACTCACTGTGAGTCAGGCATTTTTCTAAGCACTTTACAAACAAAAACTTTTAAAATCTTCATGGCAGTGCTACAAGGTGGGTGTTACTATTCTCATTGTATTGATGAGAGAAGACACAAGAGGTCCTTTGTCTATGATCACACTGCTGATACAATAGCTTCAGTAGTCTGGCTGTGGCGTCCTTGTGGTTACACAGTATCCTTTACTGACTCTTCAACTATTTTAGGAGCACAGGAAAGAGAAGACTTGGCTTTATAGCACCTGATGAACACATCTGTGCTGATGATAATGCCACTTCCACTCTGGAACGTAGTGTCAAGTTTGTGAAACAAAACATCAGGGGAGACATTTATATACTGAAGCTTTCTCAAATAAGAGCAGCCTGAACAGCAGCTGATAGGTAAATCATGCAATATCCAAGGTGTTTGAGGGTAACAGGAATGTTGAGTCTGAATCAGAGAAGATATGTGAGGCTAAAAATAATAATATGTGCCAATATTTGAGGGACTAAGGGTGTAAAGTGATACTCTGCACTGTGAGAAAGCATGGATTAAACTGATGGTCAAAATTTTAGAAACAATATGACCAGTATAGCTTTCCCACAACTACTGCAAGGCAGTGAATTCTGAGCCACATGTTTTGTGTTAGTAAACACTGGTGACCTTCTGATGGCATTGTGGTGGGAAATTTTTCTGCATTGTGTAGGAAGCTGGATTAGATAATTTGTAGGTTTTCTTCCAAATATTAGATTCTATATTTCTATGTTTATTTCTGCAGGCATGCTGAGAAATTGACATGGCAATCAATGAGAGTTTTTGCTTGAATAAATATTTCAAAGTCAAGCCCATGTTACTCAGGAATTCTATTGTATCTCCTTTTTCCACCACTTTCCAAATGCTTATTTCAAAATTGAAAGAAATCCACAAGAGCAATTTCTTTCTAATTGCATAATTGCTGCATTTTGGCTTAACACTATTGGGGGAAAAAATGGTTTGACATCCTGAGATTTCAGCAAAGAATTACATAATAAAGAATCTAGACTCAAATAATTGTTTACTTAATACTGGAATTTACTGAAACACCTCAAACACTGTTTCCTCCTTACTACTGCAACATAATTAAATAATTTCACAATTAATTACTTTCAGGAGAGATAATTTGTTTTCATTAAAATATGTAAATATGCATCCCTTGCTGGCTTTTCAAAAAAATTTCTCAGTGTTGTTTTCTCACCCACTGTTGTGATGATGATTCATGATAAAGGGTTCTACCATAGGCTTCAAATCTCAGCCCTAGATCCTCCTCTATTCCTCAGCCTAAGAGAGAACTTATTCCCAACAACACAGCCTCCCCTGCCTCAGCCACCCACTGTCATATTTCAGAGCACCCTCAAAGGTTAAGGATTTCTGCCTCTATATCCTCCAGTCTTTAGTTTTGAGGACCCGGTTTTGCTTGTGATATTGTTGATAAGGCATTAGATTCAAGGAAATTCAAAGAAGCATCCCAGTGGAGGGCTAGGGGTGGCAGGAGGGAGAGAAAACAAAACAGAGTTTACATTTTAGGTTATTTAAATAAGATTGGATTTTTAAAAAAAGGATCAAATGCAACCAAAATAATAGATATTAGATGTCTTCTATGTGCAAAGCACTGTGCATGCAGTTCTGAGACATGAAACATAAAACTAGAAGTCCCTTTGAAGGAATTTTTTTCTTGACTGAATGTGCTGGCTTATATTTATAATTCCGGCACTTTGGGAGGCTGAGGCAGAAGGATTGCTTGAGGTCAAGACCAGACCGGGCAACACAGCAAGCTCGTCTCTGCCAATTATATATATATATATATGTGTGTATATATATATATATATACACACACACACACATATATATATACATGTAAAATTCAGGCATAGTGGTGCAGACCCATACTCCCAGCAACCTGAGAGACTGAGGTGGGAGGATCATTTGACACTTGATTTTGGCTGTACAGGCTGCACCCCAGCCTCAGTGACAGTGTGAGACTCCATCTCTAAGAAAAATTACAATAAAATAAAAAGAATTTTTTCTTATCAGTCCAAACATAAAATCTGCTGTTTGTGCTCTAGAGAGAATGTTCATGCAAGAAAGGTGACAAGATAAAGCAGTGTTCACACTATGAGTATCATCCTACATTTTCACTGTGATTGTCAATCCAATTTATGGAATGGAGAGTTAAAAAGCAAAATTTATCTTGAATCATCCTTGCCTAATGAGGCATACACCATACAAAAAAGACTATACCAACTACTAAAGAACATGATAAAGGATATAATCTTGGGAAGTTCAATGGCCTAAACCAAGAGATTTGAGGTAGAAATTCAGTCCTTCTCATAGAGGGGTTACTGTCAGGCCTCTGAGCCCAAGCCAAGCCATCGCATCCCCTGTGACTTGCATGTATACGCCCAGATGGCCTGAAGTAACTGAAGAATCACAAAAGAAGTGCAAATGCCCTGCCCCGCCTTAACTGATGAAGTTCCACCACAAAAGAAGTGAAAATGGCCAGTCCTTGCCTTAAACGATGACATTATCTTGTGAAATTCCTTTTCCTGACTCATCTTAGCTCAAAAAGCTCCCCCACTGAGCACCTTGTGACCCCCACTCCTGCCCTCCAGAGAACAACCCCCCTTTGACTGTAATTTTCCTTTACCTACCCAAATCCTATAAAACAACCCCACCCTTATCTCCCTTCGCTGACTCTCTTTTCGGACTCAGCCCACCTGCACCCAGTTGAAATAAACAGCCATGTTGCTCACACAAAGCCTGTTTGGTGGTCTCTTTACCCGGACGCGCATGACAGTTACTCCCAACAGTTGCAGGCCCTACCCATTGCACACAGTGCCTAAGTGTTTGCTCTAGCACTGGCATCAAGATGACTTGCCAGGGAGTCTTTTCAGGATTGAAAGCTGAAGTAATAAGGGGAAATAGGTACAAGGCATTTGTGTTACTGTCTTTAAAGAAACATTCCAGTGTATGTAGTAGCTACAGGGTATCTCTTTTGCTTGCTAAGGGATTAATAGGCAAAGATTTTTTTTTTTTCCCCCTGCAGAACTACCCTCCTACTTCTCTCTTATATTAAGGAAAGAAATGGCTTATTGGAGGGGTTTTTACTTCCTCTTAAGACAAAAACATGTGCATTTATTTAGGTCAGAACTGTTTGGTAAACAAAATAATCTTTTTTAATTTATTTTTTGTATTTTTTTTTTTCCTAGGGGAGACTTTCTTCTTCCTTGATTGATAACATTTCATTGGAGAAAGTTGCTTAGATGTTGGCTTTTCCACAATAGAATCATGTCATCTTGGTCTTTAATTTGTTGTCGCCACTAAAGTAATTCTCCAAAATTGCAAGGGAACTTAGACAATTGAACACACAAAAAAGAAATAACCGCATTTAAAAATGGGCAAAAGACATGAACAGACACTTCTCAAATGGCCAACAAACATGAAAAAATGCTCCTGCATCACTAATCATCAGAGAAATGGAAATCAAGACCACAAGATACCATCTCACACCAGTCAGAATGGCTATTAAAAAGTCAAAAAACAACAGATGTTAGTGAGGCTGCAGAGAAAAGGAAATACTTATACACTGCTGGTGGGAATGTAAATTAGTTCAGCCACTGTGGAAAGTACTGCACATTGTTTAGAGATTTGTCAAATAACTTAAACATGGCTACATTTGTTCCAGCAATCCCATTACTGGGTATATATCCAAAAGAAAAAAAATCATTCTCCCAAAAGACATATACACTTATATGTTAATCACTGCACTATTCACAATAGCAAAGGCAAGAATCAACCTAGATACTCATCAACCATGGATTGGATAAAGAAAATGTGGCACAAATACACCAAGGAATATCATGTAGCCATAGAAAAGAATGAAATTCTGTCCTTTGCAGCAACGTGGATGCAGCTAGAGGCCATTATCCTAACTGAATTAATGCAAGAACATAAAACCAAATATTTCATGTTCTTACTTATAAGTGGGAGCTAAACATTGGGAACTCAAGGACATGGAGATGGGAACAATAGACACTGAGGACTACTAGAATGGGGAGGGAGAGAGACAAGGGTTGAAAAACTAACTGTTGGATACTATGCTCAGTACCTGGATGACAGGATCATTCATACCCCAAACTGCAGTGTCATGGGTAACAAACCTGAGCATGTACCCACTGAATCTAAAATAAAAGTTGAAAAATAAAATAAAATTGCAAGCGAAGGGAAAACTGGAGCACAGATGTAATAAAATGTTATTTGGTAAAAAGATTGTAAGACTCTAAAATAAATATCATTCACATGAAGGAGTTATCAGGTATTGAAATGGCTATGTGCTACCAAAACCAATTTGTTTTAAACACTTTCTTTTTAGGAACTGACCATATTAGAGAAGGTGAAATTATGATATACGGAGCATGCTATATTTCTAAGTGCAAACAAAGTAAATCAAGACCTTTAGCTTTTCTTGCATTTTTTGGTTTACATGGAACTATTTTAAGGAGCCTACTCATTTAGTGATTTCTAATTTGTTTTTCAAGGCCCCTTTCCTGGGTTAAGCCCTCTATCTCCAGGCCTTCAAAGTGAAATGCTAGCAGACCATTAACTGCTGTGGCACTCAGAGGCCTCTCCATTAGAGCCTCTGCTTTGTTAATTAAAGAGATGCCATCAAGGCAGCAAGGGTCTGAATCATGACCTACCTTTTGAGATCCGCTTGCAAATATGTCTTGGCTGTTTTGTGTACAACTTAACTTTCAAATAAAACACAAGAAAGAAAAATTCCTCTCCTTCCCCAACATCTACAAGAATATATAGCATATCTGAAAATGGAATAAAGAGGAGCCTCATTTATCTCCTGTCATTAGGAAAGATAATGTGATAAGATAAATGGTTCTAGCAAAAGGAAGCTGTTTTTTTCAGTTAATTATTTGAAGGTGAATATCTCATATTATAACATACTATATGTTTCCTGTATCTTTATTCATTTTTATTGTCAAATAACATATAATGTATAAAATATGACTGCACCTTTCAATAAAATATTATAAGCATATTCTCCTCTAACAAGCTCCCTTCCCTACAATGTCAAAACATAGAACAATGCCAGCAAAGCTCATCAAAATAATCACTACTCTGACTTTGAAGGTAATCACTTCTGTTTTTTACCCTTTGTGTGTGCATTTTTCAAACCACCTAGTTATGTATTTCAAAAAGAAAAAAAGAAAAATACCATAGTAAGTTTATCAATTTCCTTGATATTTTGTTAAAGTAATCAAAGATTATGTATTTCTCTGTGTCTAAGTTTTTTCAGTAAATATGATTTTAGAATTCATTCTCGTTTCTATATAACTGTACTACATTTTTTCATTGCTATAAAGCTTCATTATTTGAATATATACAATTTATTTGTAATATCATTGATAAGCATTTTTATTGTTTTTGAGTTCTATTGCAAACACTACTCTTATGAACATTTTTGTTGGCGTTCTTTGATGTGCAGGTATACATGTTATTCTAGTATATATTCCTGTTCGTGAAATTGGCTTACAGCTAGCTACTGACAAATGGTTTTCCAAAGAGGTTATAACAATTTAGTAGTTTCCAACTGCAACATATTTTAGTCAACATTTGGTATTCTCACATTTCCTAATTTTAGCCAAACTGGAGGATAAATAGGAGTGTCATTGTGATTTAAATTACACTGCCCAGATTACTATTAAGTTGTAATAACCTTTAATATATTTACTTATCATTTGTATCTTTTGTTGAGTGTTCAAGTCTTTTGTCCATTTTTCTATTGCTTTAACTATCTCTTTTTCATCTATGTACATTATTATATTTTGGGTGAGCCCTATGTAAGTTGTATGTATTGCAATATTTATTCACATTATGTAGCTTGACATTTCCATGTCTTAAGGGTATCTTGGTAAGGTAAAGTTCTTAGCTTTAATGTAGGTGACTTTATTAATAATTTTCTGTATGTTTAGAGCTTTTTGTATATTGTTCAGAAATTTGGCATCCTGAGGTCATGCTGAGAGCTCTTATATTTTTTTTCTAAAATATCTTTGAACAGATTTTCTTATGTTATGTCTTTTGATATTTCTTATGATGTTTTCCAAAAGCATCATTGTTTCATCTTGCATATTTAGACCTACAGCCCACAAGGAAGTGATTTATGTTAATGCTATTTATTTTAATTTTTGAGGTTTTTTTAATGTGTGGATATGTAATTTTTCTAGTGATGTTTATTGAAATTACTATTTATCTTGCTCTATCATGTTACTTTGTCAAAAAACAAAACTTCACATGCTCTTGGGTCCGTTTTTTCTGGGCATATTGTATTGCCTGTTCCTACACTAATACCACACTGTCTTTATTACCATACACCAAGTCTTTTCATACTTTTTTCCTGGCATATATTGGCTTTTTTCATTCTTCATATAAATTTTAAAATCAATCTCTAAGGTTCTGAAAATAAAATGTCATATTGGAACTTTGGAGATTTCATTTATTTTGAAAAAAGACTAGCATCTAGATAGCATTATGCTTCCAATTCATGCTCACCCCGTATTTCTATATTTTTAATTTCTCTCACTTGAATATTTCTTTAGTAGTAATGAGCATATTTTTGACTTATTCCTAGATATTCAAAATGTTTTGATCTACAAAAATGACATATGTATGTATAGATATTTTATTTTTTTGAATTTTTATTGATATTTAAACATAAAGTTAATTTTTTGTATTTTGAGTTTGTATCAGCAACCATACCATGTTATTATATTAATTTCACTAGTTTAGATTCTTTTGGATTTTCTATATATGATACCATATAAGCTGTGAATATCATTGTGAATAATAATTTTTCATTCCCCCATCAAAATTTTATAACATCTATTATCTATCTATCTATCTATCTATCTATCTATCTATCTATCTATCCATCCATCCATCCATCCATCCATCCATCTATCCATCTACCCACCCATCTATCAATCTATCTTTTGCTGCCTGATGCACTGGCTAGGGTCTCCTTAGGCATGTATTGAATAACAGTAGTGGAAATAGGCTTGCTTTTGTTAACCTCAATCAAGGCGAAAGCTTTCTACATTTCACCAGGAACTACAGGGCTTGCTTTTCCTCTTTAGGTATTCCTTATTAGGTTTAGGTAGCTTCCATCTTTTCCTTCTGTTCCTGGATTTCTGAGCCTCTTTAGCTTGACTGGATGGTAAATTTTATTAAAAACTTCTTCATCTTTAGAGGTGGCTGTTTTATTTTTCTCCCATAATCTATCAATGTAGTGAATAACATTAGTTATTTATCTAATGTTAAACCATGGTCATTTTGGTAATTATATATTTTGTCTTGCCACACTTAGTTTGCTGAATGTACCTATAATAATAATTATTATTATATTTAATATTATATTACTTTAGTATAATAATAATACTTATTATTTTTTGAGAGAGTCTCGCTCTGTTGCCCAGGCTGGAGTGCAGTGGCGCAATCTCGGCTCACTGCAGCATCCACCTCCTGGGTTCAAGTAATGCACCTAGAATTTTTACATGCATGTTCACATCATTTTCCCGTAATTTTCCTCTTTTGTACTACCCTTTTCCCGTTTTGTTATCAAGCTTATGTTAGACTTATGTAATTGGGTGGGAAGTATCCCATCTTTTTGTATAGTCTGAAGAATGTGTGTGAGATTGGAATTACTTCTCTCTTAAATGTTTGTTAGAAGCCACTTGTGAAGCCATTTATACAGTTTTCTCTGTGATAATGTTTTTAATTAGAGTATTTTTTTTAATGATCATAGGACTACTCATACAACTATTCTTTGTTCAGATATTCTACTTATTTTTCTAGAAATGTGTCCATTTAACTGGATTTTTAAAAATGTTTGCATAAACATTTACTCTTGAAATCTCCTAATTATCTGTTTAATAGTCAGCATTAATCTGTGGTGACTCTTCAGTCCTATATTGATTTTTACTCCTTCTTTTTGTTCCCTTGAGGCTTATCAATTGTATTCTTGAACAATCAACTTTTGTAAAACCAGTCTTATTATGATGGCTTTCTATTTTATAAATTTGCTCTCAGTTTTATGTTTTTAATTCACTTAGATTACTTTGCTGTTCTCTAACTTCCTGAAATGGATTCTTAGTTCCCTAAGATATAACATTTTTTGTCTTTCTGTGAGTAGATATAAGGCTTTACTCATAGTAACCAACAAAAACTGTAAACAATGCAAATGCCCACAAATAGGAGATTGAATAACCATGTCTTGGTATAGTAACACAATGGACTATGGCTCAGCCTGAAATAAAATAAACTACTGATACTAGAAACAGCATGGATGAATCTTAGAAAAATTATGTTGAATAAGAGAAACTAGACAAAAACAGAATAGCTATGTGTTATTTTATTCACATGAGTTCAAAAACAAGTTTACTAATTCATGGTAGTAGAAATCAATCAAAACAATGGTTGCCCATAATGGAAATGTTTTATTTTTATTTTGGAGGTGGTTGCATGATTTTAAACATTAGTCCAAACTTGTTGAATTATACACTTAAAGTCAGTGCCTGGCAATATAGTTAAATATTATAGTTATAATATTTACCTTCTTTATTTTATTTTACCTCGATAAAAATATTATTTAAAAAACATGAATTACATATTATGCATGTTAACGTGAGCACATAGCAGCTACACAGGTTTATGATGCTATGTGCTTGCACTTGGAACTTTTGGTTGATATTAATGCACTGCCATGTATTTTAATTTGTTATCCTTGGTCTGTGATGGAGTGGGTAACAGGAAACTAAGTATGGAAATGTAGGTGAACGAGAGAGTCAGTCTCTAAATGGCTATCATATGTAAAATTAGTAGATGTTAGTAAATAAATATTTTTTGGTATGTATTTAGTAAATTACAGTTCTCACTCGCTAATATGTAGATACTTTATTGTGATCCGGGGCATATGGTTACCTAACCAAGAAGTTAGGTGAGTTGCTATCATCTCCCAATATGCACATATGAAATATAAGTTTTGTTTAACAGAAACCAAATAAAATAGCAAAGAATGCTGAATATCATGTGTCTAAAATCATTTGAAAACATCTGCTGGACTGAAAGATTTGGTTTCTAATCTGTTTGATAATTTCAACATTTTTTCTAATCTCTTTCAGATCAAAAATGTTTGTGACTCAATTTCCAATTCTCTTGAATTCAGTAGGGGAAATTGTTATGCTTCATCCTGAAGTTCCCATCAGATATAACGGAAGAGTTGCTATTTTCTTTATTAGGAACTTAAGCAGGTCTATTTGCACCCAAGAGGCGAACACCTCTTAGAGGTGTTTGCGTTGGTGTCTCTGTGGTTACAGAGAAGATTAAAACATTTTCTTTTTTTGTTATGTATTTATTTCTTCACTTTCTAGTGCCAAGGTGACATTGTGTATAATGGCTTTACAATGTAGATTAGTACTGTTTGTGTTTGTTGGCTTGCTAGTTTGTTTGTTTTTGTTTGTTCCTTTGTTTGGGGGTTTATTTATGTAAATGGCTCTGGGTTTGAACTTGCCTTAACAACTAGTTTCTGCAACCCTGGAGTCCAATTCTTGTTTTTAGGAAAGGAGACCAAAAACCCCTGCATGAAAAGTCTGTGAGTTATTTTTATTCAGTTTATACTGTGTCCCAAGTGCTGATGTGACCTTGATATTTTACAATTCTGAAACAAGCTTTCCAAGTAAGGAAACTATTGGTATGGTAACTTCTTTCACAGCCATGTACCTTGTTCACCTACCAAATTTTTGAAGGTAGAATGACACTTTGGAAGGCTTTCCTGTCTAGACCTGGGTTGATGTTAGACCTAGCTTCGAATACTGTACGTTAGATTCATTTGCTGTGAAGGCATTTCTACATGTCAGCATTTTCTATTACTTTGTCATTGACTTCTAATGCATTCCCAGAATGATTTGGGTTTTTTTTTTTCCTTGAGCAAAGAAGAAAAATGAAAATAGAAAAAATAAAAACCCTTGATATTCATTATTATGCAGCTTTCACTTTGCAAAACACAATTTATAGCCAAAAATCTCTTTTTCTGTATTATGTGCTACTTCAGATGTCCAATGCTAAATAGAAAGTGCCATAAAAATGTCTGTCCTCACTTGGAAAGATTCAAATACCTGACAATAATGTGAGAAATAGCTACACATGTAACCTTGGTTCCACTTTCATGGAATATTGATTCATCAATGATTCTATTCTAGCCCAGTTTTGTGGTTGTATTATTTTCAATTGTGAACTCTTGGACTCTGGTAGCCACATCTTCCTGCAGGCACTGATACTTTCTTAGCTCTTTTTAGGTTCTATCTTTCCTTCCATCTATCTCCATCCTAATTTCTCTTTGGTTCAAGTTATTTTTTAAGGAGTGTTCGGAGACAAAAGCCTCTGTCACAGGAAGATATGCGGGAAATCCCAGTGATTAGAAATAGAGTCCTGGGCTGCAACACAAGTTCTTTGGCTCCCATTTCAATAACACATAATTCTTAGATTTAAAAAAAAAAAAAAGAGTGAAGGAGGCAAAGAATGTCACAGAAGAGGCAGAAACTAGTCATTCTTTCCAAGCCATATTGAGATTCCATGCTGTCATCTTCTTTCCTAATTGTCCACACTGGAGTCTCTGCTTAAATATGCCTCTTGTTACTACTGTGCATTTGCATATAGCTACCAGAGGGACTGACCAAGCTTTCAAATTTTGCTCATAAGCCTTCAACAGTTAATCAGGACTCTTTGAATAAAGTCCAAAGTGCTTATTTTAATTTTCAGCTTCCTTCTCTAGCTAGGGTCACTACTACATGAATCCAAAACTATCTAGGTTCCATCAGCTTAAGAGTTATCAATTAATGTTTATACTTTACCTTTTTTACTCATGCTGTTATATTTTATACCTAAAATGATCCCCGCCTTTTAAACCTTATCCTTGTCTACTGAAAATTTTCTTATTTTTCAAGGCCCTACTTAATTACAACCTCAATTCCACATATTCTTACTCTATTTCTTCAGTCAGATACCTTTTTCTCTCCCTGGAGGAAAGAGACACAGAGAATATGTGTATCACACCATATAGGAAGCAGTGGGCATGAAGGTGAGACATTATATTAGCATTCTCTAGAGGTACAGAAGTAATTAAATAAATACATATATATATAAAGGGGAGTTAATTGAGTATTAACTCAAATGATCACAAGGTCCTACAATAGATTATTGTCTGAGGAGGAAGGAGAGCCAGTCTGAGTTCCAAAACTGAAGAATTTCAGTCTGATATTCAAGAGCAGGAAGCATCAGCACAGGAAAAAGATGTAAGCTGGGAGGCTAGAGCATGCTCTTTTTCGTTATTCTGCCTGCTTATATTCTAGCCATACTGGCAGCTAATTAGATTGTGCCCACCCACATTAAAAGTGGGTCTGCCTTTCCCAGCCCACTGACTCAAATGTGAATCTCCTTTGGCACCACTCTCATAGACACACCCAGCATCAATACTTTGTATCCTTCAATCCAATCAAGTTGACACTCAGTATTAACCATCACAAGTCTACCCCTTGTCAGCTTGAACCCATAGACATCTCCTGAGATCACATATAATCTTCAAATAAAGATAATGTAAGGTCACAATTATGCCTAACGTAATACAACTATCCTTCATGCAACCAGAAAAGCAGCAATCCCCAACCCAAATACTATTACATAAAGTTAATAATACTTAAACGCCCATGTGAAGTCAATAAATCTTATGTCACATGATAATGGGAAAAGGAAATAAAATGAAGATATTTTCTCAGTACAAGTTTATACGTGCACAAACATGTTTTTAACAGAAGGAGGAAATATGACAATTACAGTCCTCATTTCTGCAGTTGATCACATGGTCATAGCTGGTATTGATGACTACCTTCTTCTATTGCCCATTTTGTATTCCCTTTGCCTTCAGCAAGCACCTCAGCAGGTCATTTTTTTTTTTTCCTAGTGGAGTGACCTGAACCTTCATTCCTGAAGGGCCTGGGCCATTTGTAGTCCTGCCTGGATTTGTCTGTTGTAGTTTTCCATTGACCTTAATCACAGGGCATGGTAATACCAAGAGATGCCCTAATGGATCTCCTGTATTCCATGTATACTCTTCCTCACCTCCCGTGTGGAGTAGTACACTGATTTTATCTTGATAGTCTGGGTCAGTCACCCCTGCCAACACTGGGAAGATTTCCCTTCACCCCTGCCCACTGGGAAGATTTCCATTGACCTCTGTCCTTCAGGGATGTCCTACAAAGGGGCTGTAGTGCTGCAGCTGTTCACTTTCCAGCAGTGCCTGCACATCATGCAGAAGCCTCTGTAAACCAGGCCCTAGTCTTCTCTTTCTCTGTCAGCTGATCAAAGGGAACTTTCCATGAGGCCATCAGTGCAGGCTGGGGGAGAAAAGGCAGGGTGGCAGGAGTGGAGACAGTGGGCATTTGAGCCACTTCTTCATGTAACTTACTTGTGCCTTCAGGACTTACTCGAGCCCTATCACATATATACCATTTCCATTTGATGATGGAATGCTGCTGTGCACAACCCGCTTTATGGATAGATGGGTCCGAAAGCACCCAGTTCGTGATAGGCAGTTCAGGTAGCATGGTGACATGATGACCCATAGTCAAACGTTCAGTTTCAACCAAAGCCCAGTAATAGACCAACAACTGTCTCTCAAAAAGAGAGTAGTTATCTGCAGAAGATGGCAAGGCCTTGCTCCAAAATCTTAGAGGCCTCCACTGTGATTCACCTATGAAGGCCTGCCACTCCAAACAGCATCCCTATCTGCCACGGACACCTCAAGCACCATTTGATCTGCTGGGTCAAATGGCCCAAGTGGCAGAGCAGCTTGCACAGTGCCTGGACCTGTTGCAGGTCCAGGTCTCCTGTTTGGGAACACACTCAAAACTGGCAGCCTTTCAGGTCACTTGATAAATGGGCCAGAGTTACACACCCAAATAAGGAATGTGTTGTCTCCAAAATCCAATAGGTCCACTAGACATTGTGCCTGTTTCTTGGTTGTAGGAGGGGCCACATGCAGCAACCTGTCTTTCACCTTAGAAGGAATATCTCAACAGACCCCACACCACTGGACCCCTAGAAATTTTACTGAGATAGAAGTTCTCTGAATTTTAGTCAGATTTATTTCCCATCCTCAGGAACACACATATCTCAACAATAAGTCTAGTGTTTTTGCTACTTCTTGCTCACTGAATCCAATCAGCATAATGTCATCAATGTAGTGGACCAGTGTGATATCTTGCAGAAGTGAAAAGCAATCAAGTTCTCTCTGAATAAGATTATGACACAAATCCTGAGAGTTGATATACCCATTACATAAGACAGTAAAGGTATATTGCTGGCCTTGCCAGCTGAAGGTAAATTGTTTCTGGTGGCCCTTATTGACAGGAATGGAGAAAAAGTCATTCGCTAAGTCAATGACTACATACCAGGAGATGTGTTAATTTGCTAAAGCAATAAAACCACATCTGGTAGAGTACCTGCAATTGTAGTCACCACTTAGTTAAGCTTACAATAATCCACTGTCATTCTCCAAGATCTGTGTTTCACTGGCCAAATGGGAGCATTAAATGGAGATGTGGTGGGAATCACCACTCCTGTGTCTTTCAAGTCCTTGATGGTGGCACTAATTTCTGTAATCCCTCCAGGGATGCAATATTGTTTTAGATTTATTATTTTTCTAGGTAGAGGCAGCTCTAATTGCTTACATTTGGCCTTTCCTACCATAATAGCCCTCACCTTACCAGTCAGGGAGCCAATGTGGAGGTTCTGCCAGCTGCTAAGTATGCCTATGCCAATTATGCATTTTGGCACCAGGGAAATGACCACAGGATGATTCCAGGGACACACTGGACCCACTGTAAATCAGACCAGAGCTAAAACTCCATTAATTACCTGACCTCCATAAGCCCCTACTTTAACTGTAGGACCATAATACATTTTGGGTCCCCTGGAATCAATGTCAGCTCAGAATCAGTGTTCATTAGTCCCCAAAATGTCTAATCATTTCCCTTTCCCCACTGCACAATTATCCTGGTAAAAGGCCAGAGGGCTCCCTGGGGAAAGATGGGGGAAAGATTCACTGCATAAATTGTTGGTAATGCAGTGGGGTCCTTCCTCAAGGGGATCTGGCCCCCAATTTGTTCAAGGGGTTCTGGGTCTGTAAACTGGCTCAAGTCTGGAAATTTACTGAAGTATGTGATTCTTCATTTTTATAATTTAAATTAGTCTTTTGTCCTTTTGACCTAGAAGTTTTCTGCTTTATAAATTAAGTAGGTATGTTGTAGGTTTCCTATTATTTTCACTTCTAGGAACACAGTGATTAGCCTACACCAGAGCTCTACATGAGTCAGTCTATTCTGATTGCCACTTTGCCTCTGCTGTCCATTACAGTAGCTACACCCACCTTGCCTTTGATAGTTGAGTGCCATCACTTGGCCTCTGCCACCTCAGAATCCAATTATCCCCACTGTATTTAAATTTTGTAGTTAAGTGACTGTGGTTCCCACTGTTAGATCTGACATACAGAGAAGTAATTATAGGGCTCTTCAAAGATGCAGGTGTTGCCCTCACAAATCTATTTCACAAGGCATTGGTCAGGGGTATATTTTCTGGACCCTCCCAACTGAGATGAGTAGGTTTAAAGTGACTAATCTTCTCCACCATCCCAATCTCCTTAAGCCTTTGTATCGCTCCCTCTACACTAAACCAAGCAAGATCAGGCATTTCCAGCTCACTCACAGTGTGCCATCATTTAATCCACATTTCAGCTAAACAGGCAAATAAACTATTAGAAGTTTTTTTTTTAACTCCCTGAGCTGCAACATTAAATGCAGAGTCCTTACTTGGTGGGCCCAAATCAATAAATTCAGTCTGATCTAACTCTATGTTCCTTCCACCATTATCCCACACCCTTAATATCCATTCCCATGCTTGTTCTCCAGATTTCGGCTTATATAAATTAGAAAACTCAAGCAGGATTTCTCAAGTGTAATGTACCTTCTCGTGGGTCACACTCTTAACCTCACCTCTAGGGACCTGCCAGGACTTTAGTCTAGTTATAGTTCTAGAAGCAAACAGGGGTATTGGGGGTAGCTCCTGAGGAGAATCAACATTATCTTTCCTGGCAACTGACTCAGGGGAGGCCATCACTGTTGCCTCACATAGTGTAGGGTTTATCTCCTTAGAGAAAGGTGGAAAGGCTGATGGCGCAGTATGGGTCGGTGGAGTCAGGGGAGGGATGTTGCCACTACTGGGGATGGGAAAGCTGTTTCTTCTGGCCAAAAAGGTTCATCAGCATTTACAAACTCTGTGTCCCCAGCTTCATCATGATCCTCCCACATGTCCCCATTCCAAGTTGCTGGGTCCCATTCTTCTCCAATCAATACCCTCACTTTAACAGTAGACACCTGGCAAGGCTGTGCATGCAGCTTTTGTTGCAGGTCAGCCACTCACATTATAAGAGCTTGTGTCTCTTCTTCCACAGTTTCAGCTCTTTCTCTACAGCCAGTAAGACTCTCACTCAGGCCAATCTTAGCAGATTTGAGGCTCGGTATCTGCTTCTGAAGCTGGGAGATAGAATCCCTGAGTTAATCATTGTCTTTTATCACTTTGTTCACTGAACTTATGAGCAACCAACAAGCTTCATTATGTTCCTTGGTTCTCCACACAGGGGCAAAGGTATTATGTATAGAGTAACTAAACAACTTGCCTCTGACGAGTGGTGAATAGAGAGTGTCAAATGCATTTATTTTGCATAACTCTCTAAATCGTTCACACCAAGGACTATCAGTGTTCTCCATACTATTAGAAGTAGACTCTTTACCATTTTGGGGTCTAATCATATTAAGCAGCCAACTCCAGAAACTCCAAAACCAATGAAAGAACCAATGAAAGAATTCTTAATATTCTGGTCCTCTAGAATAACTTCTGGTACCAAAAATCGATATTAGGGTTCTCTAGAGGGACAAAACTAATGAAATATATATATTTCAGAAACCAAAATGACTGTGTGTGTGTGTGTGTATATCATTATATACACTTATACATACACGTGTGTGTATATATATAATATATACACTTATACATATATATACACCAAAATGATGACTTCTGATGTTAATCTCAAAATTAGAAATGTCCCCAAACATTTTTTATTCTATTTTATGTTGTGATAAATCACACGAAATGGTTGTGTTAGATAGTTTAAATGAATGTAAGTTGTGATCTATTATAAAACTCCAGTTGATCAAGTGGTCCTTGATGGACAGTTATAAAAAGACATTTTTGAGATAGTAAGGGAAATTAAATACGAACTATTTGACTATAGATAGAAGGATATTATTTCCTTAGTGGATTGTGCCATTGTGATTAGTTAAAAAGCATATCTATTTTTTTGAGATGGTTGCTGAAGTATTTATTGGCAGAGTGTTAGGAAGTGTACGTCATTATAATATATACATATGTGTGTGTATACAACTCAAAAATATTTAACAAAAAAAATCACATACTAAATCATTTATTCCCTATGACATCTTGAAAATGTTGACTGGCACCACACCAGCTTAATGAGAATGGTACTTTAGCTACTTCAGAAAGATACCAAAAACAAACAAACAAACAAACAAAAAAACCCAAAAAAAACAAAAAGCAAAAAAACTAGTTTTTCAGAGAGCTATAAAAAAAAAAAAAAGACCAGTTACACCTACATTGCCAAAATGTATTTCAAACTAAAAAATATACAGACAATAAGATTTTTAGTAACCCAGAAAGTGATAATCCTTTGGGTCAGTTTTAACAAGAGAAGGCTGAGAGAGGAGTTAGACAATTGTCTGGAATTTGAAGAGCGAGTAGGAATCAAATGAACAAAGTAGGAAGCATCATTCAAAAACAGCAAAAGGGTCTAAACGGTAATGTAAATAGTCACTTGGAGAAACGACGATAATGTCAGTGTAACTTCACATTTATCCTATTAAAAAGTCCACTTTATATACAATAAAATTTATAAACTTTAGTGTACAGTTCAGCGAGGTTTCACAAATACATACTAATAATTCCCTATGGCCATCTCTCCAATCAAGAGAGAGAACATTTCCATCATTCCATAAACTCTCCTGTTCCAATGTGCATTTAATCGTCATTCTATTCTATGACCCAGGTAAATTCTAATCTCATTTTTATATTATAAATTAGTTTTTACCTTTTTGAAAAATTTGTGTAAATA
This sequence comes from Macaca thibetana thibetana, assembly GCF_024542745.1. NCBI lineage: Eukaryota > Metazoa > Chordata > Mammalia > Primates > Cercopithecidae > Macaca > Macaca thibetana. The sequence goes on from NC_065595.1 coordinate 42,369,446, forward strand.
AAATACCTGGGAGGCAGAGGTTGCAGTGAGCCAAGATTGTACCTCTGCACTCTAGCCTGGATGACAGAGCAAGACTCTGTCTTAAAAAATAATAAAATAAAACATAAGATTTTTTGTGTCTAGATTTCATTTTTCTAATTTATCTTGTGATTTTTTAGAATTATTATGTTATTTGGAAGTGTTTGATTTCCAAATATTTTAGATTTTCTAGTTTATGGTTATTAAATCTTTTTTAAATTTAATTATTTTATGGTCACAGAACATACTCTGTAAGGTTTCCATTTTATGAAATTATGCTAATTTATAGCCAAATCTATGACTTATCTTGGGGAGTATTCCCTGTATATTTGAAAAGAATGTGTATGTTGCAGTTGTTATGGTGATATTTTGTAAATGTCAATTAGCTCAATTTGTTTGATAGTGTTAAGGTTTTCTATATCCTTATATTTTGTCTATTTTTCTCTACCAGTTTCTGCAAAAAAGAGTGTTGAAGGCTTTAATTATTTTGTCTGTCTCCTATTAGTTCTCTGTGTTTATTCGTTGCATTTGAAACCCTGTTTTAATAGGTACCCATACCTTCATGATTACTATCTCTTTATCATGAATTGTCCTACTTATCTTTATGAAACACCCCTCTTGATCTCTAGTAAACAGTCTCTCATGTCTTTCCTGTAGTCTACTTAGTGTGATATTAATTTAGCCATGTCAATTTTATTACGATCACTATTTGTATGGTATTTTTTTTTTCATCCTTTCTCTTTTCACGTATGTGTGTCTTACTTTACCCTCTTTGGGTCTTTACATATACCATGTAGTTGGATCTTGTATTTTTAGTCAATACAATAATCTCTTCCTTTTAATTTTAGAGTGTTTAATTCATTTGCATTTAATATGCTTACTAATATGTTTGATTTTATGTAGATTTGCCCCTTCTCACTTTTTCATGTGTTTATGTTACTCATTTACTGACCTTGTTTTGGGTTAATTGACTTTTCTTTCAATATATTTTACATTTGGGGGGCTGCATATTGTTTCTTGGGCATATTCTTTTTGTTTGCTTACTTATATTTCAACCACTTAAAAATTTTCAAACATCATTCTTAGTTCCTGGGCCATACAAAAGCTAGTGGGAGGCCAGATTTGGCCCATAAGCAATAATTTGTTGACTTAAACTCATGTGGTAAGAATAAGCATCTTTAATTTATGAAACCTGTTTATAGTCAATATTGTACCACTTTATGCTTAACATTTTTTACTTCATGCTTTTCATTCAGCACACCTCATATTACATTTTACAAATGTAATAATGTTCTACTAAGTTTCCAATTACCTGCTCCCTCTTTATGTATAGCCCTTTATAATCTTGATGTCATATCAATCATCACATTTGTTGGCATATAGTTATTTTGTCCCTTATCTATCTATCCATCTACATAAATGAGGACTAGCAAATAAGCATATGATTCAAAAAATAATATATTTCTATTATCTTAATTTCCTTAATAAACGTATATGAACAATGTCACACAACACTTAGTAAGCATATTTTGTACCATGTTTAAATAAGCAAATATGCAAAATATGCTTACTAAGTGTCGTGTGACATTGTTCATATACTTATATGTTAAGAAAATTAAAAGAATAAAAAATATATTATTTTTTGAATGATATGTTTTTTACTATTCATTTCTCCAGATATGGGTTTCCATCTGATGGTATTCTCTTCAGCCTGATCAACTTTATTTTACTGTTTATTTTATTTAGTCTGTTGGCAATACATGCTATTTTCATTTATATAAAAGACTTTTAATTTTTCTTTTATTTTTAAAGAAAATTTTTCCTGCATATAATTCTGAATTGACAGATTTTCTCCCCCATTTCAGTACCTTAAAGATGTAATTGTGTGGTCCTCTATCTTCCATCATTTTTATGAGAAATACTCATATGTATCAGTATTCCAGTCATACGTACTGGTGTGTATGTACAAGTCATATCTACTAGTATTCTCCTGTATGTAATATGCCATTTTTCTCTGGCTACTTTCAAGAATATATCCTCATGTTTGGCTTAAACCAGTTTAACTGATGTGCCTAAGTGTGTGAGTCAGGCATGTTGGGGAATACATGTTTCGTATTTAATCTGCTTGGGGTTTGATGAAACTGTTGGGTCTGTGAGTCTGTTTTACCAAATTTTTTATTAAACAATTTCTGCCAATATTTTTCTCTTCTTTTACTGGGGCTCTCATCATATAATTTAGATTGCAATATTGACAATAAGATATGATTCTGTTTATTAATTAAGAAGTTTATTTTGGCATAATTATAGGTCTACATGTATTTTTAAGAAACATTACAGATAAATCCTATTTACCTTTTACCCAGGTCTCTCCAGTGGTAATGTCTTTTAAAACTATAACACAAAGTCACAACCAGGAAAGTAACATTGATATAGTCAAGATACAGTATGTTTTCATTACCACAACGAACCTTCATGGTGCCTTTTCATAGCCACACCCACCACCCCTCCTATTTTTACTTCTGGCAACCATTAATTTATTCTCATTTCTTTATGTAATTTTAGGAATTTTATATAAATGAAATTACACAATATTTACCATTTTGAGATTGACTTTTTTCAGTTTGTATATATTTTTTGGAGATTCATCTAAGTTATTGAGTGCAGTAAGAGTTCATTCTTTTTCATTGCTGAGTAATTTTCTGTGGTAGGGAGGTAATACAGTTTGTTTAAACATTCACCTGTTGAAAGACTTATGAATTGTTTATACTTTTTGGCAATTAAAAATGAAGCAACTTTAAAAATTCACGTACATTGTATATGTATGGGTGTGTTTGTGTGAACAGAAAGTTTTATTTCTCTAGATAAATATTTAGGAGTGCAGTTGTTGGGTTTTGTATAGTTATTGCATGTTTAATGTTTTAAGAAATGCCAACTCTTCCAGAGTGTCTATTTAGTTTTATATTACCAAAACATTAGTGAGACAATTCCTCCATACCCTCACCAGCATTTGGTATTCTCATTGTTTATTTTATTTTTATTTTTTATTTTTATTTGGTATTCTCATTATTTTTTGTTTTATTCTCATTATATTTTATTTTATTATTTTTTATTTCTCATTAGGAAAGGTCTCTGGTGGTATCTCATTGTAGTTTTAATTTACACTTTCCTAACGGTTAATGATCTTGCACATCTTTCTGTTTGTCATTGTTGTTGTTGTTGAAGCAGAGTCTTGCTCTGTCACCCAGGCTGGAGTGCAGTGGTACAATCATGGCTCACCGCAGCTTCAACCTCCCAGGCACAAGCAATTCTCCAAAGTCAGCCTCCTGAGAAGTGTGGACCACAGGCCACATGAATCTATTGGGCATAGTTTTTTTTTTATTTTTTTGTAGAGAGAGAGTGTCACTGTGTCTCCCAGTCTGGTCTTGAACTCCTGGATTCAAGCAATTCTCTTGCCTCATCTTCCCAAAGTGCTGGGTTTACAGCACCTGGCCTGTTTGTTATCTTTATATCATATTTGGTAAAATGTCTCTTTTTGCTATTTGGCTATTTTTTATAATTGAATTTTTTAACTGTTAAATTTTGAGTTGTTTATGTATTCTTGGTACTAGTCCTTTGTCAAATGTGTGGTTAGCAAATATTTTCTCCCATTTTGTACCTTTATTTTTTTTTAATCCTTTTTATAAAAAAATTTTATTTTAAGTTCTGGGATACATATGAAGAATGTGCAGGTTTGTTACATGGGTATACATGTGCCATGGTGGTTTGCTGCACCTATCAGCTCATCTAGGTTTTAAGCCTTGCATGCATTAGGTATTTGTCCTAATGCTCTCCCTCCACTTGCCCCCTACCCTCTGACAGGCCTTGGTGTGTGATGTTCCCCTCCAAGTGTCCAAATGTTCTCATTGTTCAACTCCCACTTATGAGTGAGAATATATGGTGTTTGGTTTTCTGTTCCTGTGTTAGTTTTCTGAGAATGATGATTTCCAGCTTCATCCATGTCCCTGCAAAGAACATGAACTCATTCTTTTTTATGGCTGCATAATATTCCATGTTGTATTTGTGCCATGTTTTCTTTATCCAGTCTATCATTGATGGGCATTTGGGTTGGTTTCAAGTCTTTGCTATTGTAAGTAGTACTGCAATAAACATACACGTGCACGTGTCTTTATAGTAGAATGATTTATAATCCTTTGGGTATATACCCAGTAATGGGATAGCAGGGTCAAATGGTATTTCCAGTTCTAGGTCCTCGAGGAATTGCCACACTGTCTTCTACAATGGTTGAACTAATTTACACTCCCCCCAACAGTGTAAAAACATTCCTATTTCTCCACAGCCTCTCCAGCATCTGTTGTTTCCTGACTTTTTAATGATCGCCATTCCAACTAGCATGAGATAGTATCTCACTGTGGTTTTGATTTGCATTTCTCTAATGACCAGTGATGATGAATTTTTTTTCTCCTGTTTGTTGGCCATATAAATGTCTTCTTTTGAGAAGTATCTGTTCATATCCTTTCCCCACTTTTTTATGAGGTTTTTTTTTTTTCTTCTTGTAAATGATACTAGACCTTTGTCAGATGGATAGATTGCAAAAATTTTCTCCCATTCTGTAGGTTGCCTGTTCACTCTGATGATCATTTCTTTTGCTGTGCAGAAGCTCTTTAGTTTAATTAGATCCCATTTGCCAGTTGTGGCTTTTGTTGCAATTGCTTTTGGTGTTTTAGTCATGAAGTCTTTGCCCATGCCTATGTCCTGAATGGTACTGCCTAGGTTTTCTTCCAGGGTTTTTATGGTTTTAGGTTTTACATTTAAGTCTTTAATCCATCCCTTTATTTTGAGACTATGTGTGTCTTTGCACATGAGATCGGCCTCCTGAATACAGCACACCGATGGGGCTTGACTGTATCAAATTTGCCAATCTGTGTCTTTTAATTGTGGCATTTAGCCCATTTACATTTAAGGTTAATATTGTTATGTGTGAATTTGATCCTGTCATCATGACGCTAGCTGGTTATTTTGCACATTGATGCAGTTTCTTGATAGTGTCATTGGTCTTTATATTCTGGTGTTTTGCAGTACCAGCCACTGCTGGTACTGGTTTTTCCTTTCCATATTTAGTGCTTCCTTTAGGAGCTCTTGTAAGGCAGGCCTGGTGGTGACAAAATCCTTCAACATTTGCTTGTCTGGAAATGATTTTATTTCTCCTTCACTAATGAAGCTTAGTTTGGCTGGATATGAAATGCTGACTTGAAAATTCTTTAAGAATGTTGAATATTGGCCCCTACTTGCTTCTGGCTTGTAGGGTTTCTGCAGAGAGATCCACTGTTAGTCTGATGGGCTTCCTTTTGGAGGTAACCTGACCTTTCTCTCTGGCTGCCATTAACATTTTTTCCTTTGTTTCAACCTTGGAGAATCTGATGATTATGTCTCTTGGGCTTGCTTTTCTCAAGGAGTACCTTAGTGGTGTTCTCTGTATTTCCTGAATTTGAATGTTAGCTTGTCTTGCTAGGTTGGGGAAGTTCTCCTGGATAATATCCTGAAGTGTGTTTTCCAACTTAGTTGCATTCTCACCATCACTTTCACGTACACCAATCAATCATAGGTTTGGTCTTTTCATACAGTCCTATATTTCTTGGAGGCTTTGTTTATTCCTTTTCAGTCTTTTTTCTGTAATCTTGTCTTCATGCCTTATTTCAGTAAGTTGATCTTTAATCTCTGATATCCTCTCTTCCACTTGATCAGTTCAGCTATTGATACTTGTGTATGCTTCATGAAGTTCTTGTGCTGTGTTTTTCAGCTCCATCAGGTCATTTATGTCCCTCTCTAAAATGGTCATTCTAGTTATCAGTTCCTGTAACCTTTTATCTAGGTTTTTAGCTTCCTTGTATTGGGTTAGAACATGCTCTAACCCAATGGTGAGTTTATTACCCACCTTCTGAAGCCTACTTCTGTCAATTCATCAATCTCATTCTCCATCCAGTTTTGTGTCCTTGCTGGAGAGGAGTTGTGATCATTTGTAGAACAAGAAGCATTCTGGTTTTGGGAATTTTCAGCATTTTTGCACTGGTTTTTCTTCATTGTCTTTAATTTATCTACCTTTGATCTTTGAGGCTAATGACCTTTGCATGAGGTTTTTGTGTGGGGTCCTTTTTGTTGATGTTGACGTTGTTGCTTTCTGTTTGTTAGTTTTTCTACTCACGATCAGGCCCCTCTGCTGCAGGTCTGCTGGAGTTTGCTGGAGGTTCACTTCAGACCCTGTTTGCCTGGGTATCACCAATAGAGGCTGCAGAGTAGCAAAGATTGCTGCCTGCTCCTCCCTCTGGAAGCTTCATCCCAGAGGGGCACTGGCCTGATGCCATTCATAGCTCTCCTGTATGAAGTGTCTATCAACCCCTGCTGGAAGGTCTCTCCCAGTTGAGAAGCACGGGTGTCAGGGACCCGTTAGGTAGTCTGAGGAGGTAGTCTGTCCCTTAGCAGAGCTTGAGTGTGCTGTGCTAGGAGAATCCTCTTTGTCAGGATCAACTGCTCTCTTCAGAGCCAGCAGACAGGGCAGTTTAAATGTGCTGAAGCTGTGCCCACAGCTGCCTCTTCCCCCAGGTGCTCTGTCCCAGGGAGATGGAAGTTTTATCTGTTAGCCTCTGACTGGAGCTGCTGGCTGTCTTTCAGAGATGCCCTGGTCAGTAAGAAGGAATCTAGCAAGATAGTCTGGCCACTGCTACTTTGCCATGATGTGGTGAATTCCACCCAGTCCAAACCTTCTGGCCTCCTTAGCAATGTCACAGGAAAACTGGCTACTAAGCCTCAGTAATGGTGGACGTCCCTCCCACCACCAAGCTCCATCGTCCCAGGTCGACTTCAGATTGCTGTGCTGGTAGGGAGAATTTCAAGCCAGTGGTTCTTAGCTTGCTGGGCTCCATTGGAGTCGGACCTGCTGAGCGAGACCACTTGGCTCCCTGGCTTAAACCCCCTTTCCAGGGGAATGAATGATTCTGCCTCACTGGGGTATGAAAAACACTCCTGCAGGTAGCTCAGTGTCTGCCCAAACAGCAGCCTAGTTTTGTGATTGAAACCCAGGGCGCTGGTGGTATAGGCACATGAGGGAATCTCCTGATCTGTGGATTGCAAAAACCATGGGAAAAGTGTAGTATCCAGGTGGGGTAGCACAGTCCCTCATGGCTTCCCCTGTCCAGGGGAGGGAGGTCTGCGGGACTCCTTGCACTTCCTGGGTGAGGCGATGCCCCACCCAGCTTCTGCTTACCCTCCGTTGGCTGCTCCCACTGCATACCCAGTCCCAATGAGATGAACTAGTTACTTTCGTTGGAAATGCAGAAATCACCTGCCTTTTGCATTAGTCTTGCTGGGCACTGCAGATCAGAGCTCTTACTATTTGGCCATCTTGCCAGATCCCTTTTTTATCCTCTTAATGGGATATTTGTAGCACAAAATATCTTAATTTTAATTAGATCTAATTTATGATTTTTTCCTGATAGGTGCTTTTGCTATCAAGTTAAATAAGTCTTTGACTTACCTTAAATTCTGAAAATTTTCTCCTATATATTTCCTAAATATATATTTTTGTTTTATGCTTTACATTTTCTGTGACTTATTTTGAGTTAAGTTTTGTATATAACATAATACTTATGTCACAGTTTTATGTTATCATTTGGTATTTTTCTTCTTCTTCTTTTTTTTTGGTATTAGATCTAAGCTTTTAAGCAACGTTTGCTTAAAAGGCTCTGTATTCCATGGAATTGAGTGCATAACTTTGTCAAAAATCAGTTAGGCACATTTTGAGCATTTATTTTTGGGTTCTTTATTCTGCTCCATTGATCTGGGGTATCTGTTCCATAGATTAATGTGTCAACTCATCCATCAATACTACATAATCTTGATTAACATAGCCATATAATAAGTATTGAAAATGAGTAGACAGATTCCTTCTGTCTTTTTTTTCCCACAAAATCGATTCAACTATTCTATTTCCTTAGTTTTTCCATATTAATTTTAGAATTATCTTATATATATATCTATAAAAGTCTTGCTTGGATTTTGATATAAATTGCATTAAATTTATACATCAATTTGAGAATAATTGACATTTTTACTATGCTGAATCTTCCAATTCATGAACATGGTATGTCTCCATATTTAGACAGCCTTGGTTTTGGGGGTTTCTTAATAAACATTTTGTAATTTTAACTATTCAGGCTCTGTATTTTTTTGTAAATTTATATCTAAGTATTTTATTTTTGAGACTGTAAATGTTATATTATTAGTTCTGATGTTCAATGCTATATATAGAAATACAATTGACTTTTGTATACTGTAATTTTCTTGTATCCTATAACCTTGATGTGCTCACTTAATGGTTCCATAAGGTTTTATTTTTGGTAGATTTCTCAGGATTGTCTGTGGATAACCATTCATCTTGCAATTATGAATTTTCTTCCTTTTTAAGTTGTATGTACTCTCATTCATTCTTTCCCTCTCTCTCTGCTTCATTGCACTAACTATAACTTTCTAGTACTATGTTAATTAGGAATGGTTACATGAACTTCCATTCTTGTTCTCACTTTGTACATTTTAAAAAATTATTCTTCATGTTCTTTTGTTTGTATAGTTTCTTTTTTCCAACTTTAATTTCACTGACCATATCTTTTGTCACCATAATCTGTTGTTACATTCTCAATTGGATTTTTTTATATCACTTATTCTAACTTTTAGACCTACAGTTTTCATTGTTTTTATAGTTTTTATGTTTATTCTCTCACTAAGACCCCATTTTAAGTACTTGAATATATTTATAATAGGTGTTATAAAGTCATTTGTTGAACTATATTGGGGTTAATTACTATCAATTACTTTTTTTCCCCTGACTCTGGGTTACATTTTATTGCTTTCTTTTTCTTTCTTTACTTTTCTTTGAATATCCAGTTTATTTTTTTTTAAATACTGGACATTGTACATACTACATCTAGTGACTTTGGATTCTGAATCCTCCTTTTAAGAGTGTTGTTACTTGTGCTCTCAGAGAATTAATTCAGCTAGACTCAAACTCTAAACAGTTATGTTCCCTGTGGCAGTCAACAGCCAAAGTGTAGTCTTTGTCTTTCAGATACTGGTTTTGACTGGGCTTCCTGGACCCTCCACTTTACAAGCATAGTTATGGAGTTGACTAAGGATTTAATGCTCCTCTCTATGACTCACTTTTCTATTTTCCTCTCATTTTCCGGATGAACATTTTGTTTTAAATTTTATCCTTTGTCTCTTCAAGCTTCCTCATATTGCACGGACTGGAGAGTGCCCTCAGTTGAAACTTCATGTATTATAGATCTCAGCTGAAAACAATTGACATCTTTCAAGACTTGACACCACTCTAGTTTCTGCTTGTTTTCTTCTCTCTTCTGTGCCTTCCGATACTTATTTTTAATAAAAAATTGTATAGTTATTTGCTGGAGTTTGAGCCAAATGTAAAGTTCTCTGCTAATGCAATTAGTTAAATTAGCTTAATTTTAAATATCTTATTTTTAATTTTTTAAGTTTTTTGGCAGGCATACCTCCTGGAGTGTTCTGCTCCATAACAATTTTTTTTTTTACTTTTTCTAAGGTACCCTTTTCCATGGATTACATTTCAGTCTCTTTCTCCCTTTACTCATTCATTATGACAGAGGGAATCCTCCAATAGCATTTTTCTAGAAACTATTTTTTTGTAAACTTGTAGGTTCACCAAAAATTATCTTTTATTTTGTCATACATGTTTGATATCTACTTGAATACAGATGACATTATTTTATATTTTATTTTCCACTCTAATTTCTTTTGACTGTTTCTCATTTTACAAATTTCAATTTTTTTTTTCTTTTCTACTCTGTTCTTGACTGCTCTTTATTTTACTATTTTTTTGGTTCCTTTTCTATTGAAGAGTGTTTTTCAAATATCTAGTTATCTTTAAATAAATATTTATATCTAAGAGCAAGATAAAAAAATTGTTTGGAAGCTCTGTCTAGAGGTTGACGGAGGTTTACTAAGAGCCTTACCCTAAGGCTATTGGCAATGGATTTGTCCATTTTATTGGAGAACCCACAAAAGGCAGTATCTATATTTACTCGTCCATTGAAGAAATCTTCAATTACCTACAATTGAGCAAGAAATTGATGGTGGCCAGTGTTCTGAGACCCAAGTGAAAGAATAAAACAAGGAGATTAAACAATTTAAGAAACAGATTTTCACTTACTGCCCCTTGCTTGGTTAGCAACCCAACCTCCAAATTCCAGATTCTAATTCATACTGACATCTCTCATCTGTTATCTCCTCTCATGTAATCTTTTCTTATATGAGTTTATATCATTTTTAATTCCTCTTCTGTTTCTCTTCCCTTTTTTTTTTTTTTTTTTTTTTTTTTTTTTTTTTTTTTTTTTTTTCTGAGACCAGCTCTCACTCTGTCACCCAGGTTTGAGTGCAATAACACAATCATAGGTCACTACAGCCTGGATCTCCTGGCTGTAGTGATCCTCCTGTCTTAGCCTCCCAAGTAGCTAGGACTACAGGCACATACCATGCCCAGCTAGTTTATTTTTTATTTTTTGTACAGTCAAGGTCTTGCTATGTTGCCCAGTGGATCTGCAACTCCTCAGCTCAAGCTATCATCTTTTCTTGCCCTCCCATAGTGCTGGAATTATGGGCATGAGCTACCATGCCCACCTTTTCAATTTTCTTGATAACAAAAAATATATTCAAACCTCAATTTTTAATTAGAATAAAAAGTCAATTTAAATTTGATTTAATTTTAACATTCTGAATAATTTTTATTACTTTGAATTTAAATGTTAGTATGAAATCATATTTAAGCCAAATATCTAATTTAACTTAAACCTAATATAATCAAAATTTAGAATTTGAGCATAATTCAATTAAAACTTTTATGTATTAATGACAGAATGTTAAAGATAACACTTGAAAAAATATTGTCATTCAAAACCTTTGTTAAAGAAAATTATGTATGTGATAATTGTTAAAATAATTCTTCCATCTGGTATATTTGGCAAATTTATTTTTTGGTAATTTGCCTTTAATTGGCTAGGCTTTTAGGGTTGTCATTTTTTTGTCAATTATTTTGTATCTATAGGAAAAGCTGAAAGGAGAAGGTGTATGGGTTGTTCCTCACTCCTCATTTGGAATTCAGGATAGAAAACCTGGTTCTATAATTCTTGCCAGTACAGAACTGCTCCAAGAAGCAAAAACAAGCTGAAGAATATGGTTGAGGTAGCAGTACCTAATATCTTGCGATTCTCTTCGCTTCTGTGTGATGTAGAAGGGATCCATAATTTCCGGCATATTTTATAGAAGACATAAGGAGGGTGATGATACCAGTATGGCAAGAAGCAAGGTGGACCCACCATAGAAATAATAGGAAGGTAGTCAGCACTAGGATATGAATGAAGGTTCTTTTCAGGAATCAGAGTGACTTCCAACTAAAGACAAAGCTGAGGCTGCCACAGGGCAATGAGATAAGAACAGGAGGCTCTATCTGAAAGAAGAGAGATCAGGTTTGGGCTGCAGACTTCACAGCTTGTGACCCAAGTTTGGGCCCATATTTCACACATCTGGATGTCATCTAGGGGAGAACTGGGAGAAAAGGTTGAAAATATATAAAAACTGAGCATAGTTTCAAAGGAAACTGAGTTCTATATATTCATTTATTGATTCATTCATTGATGCATTTATTCATCCAAGAAACATGTTATCAAGTGGCTACAGCATAATAGACATCATTCTAGGCACTAGAGAACAAGAAAAATCCACCCTCTCCTAAAACTTCCTTATCTGAAAGACATTGATTAGGCCAGAAATGACTAAGATGATTGTTATGTGTTAGTTATTCCTTGGGCTACATGGCAGGTAGAGTTTTGGCAGGAAGTTTAGATGGGTTAGAGAAAATAAACCAGGTCTTTTTGCATTTTCTGTTGCAGCGTTTTATCTACTATAATTATACCAGAGTTCATATTTTATAGTTATTTGAAGGAAACAGGATTGCTTCATTCATTTATTTATTTAACTATTTATTATACAGAGTTCCAAAGTATCTATGATGGGCCAAGCACTATTCTCATGCAGAAGATACAACAGTAGACAATCACATATTTGTATCTATTTTACTTAACACATGATACACATTCAATATTTGAAAAAAAAAATATCAGAAGTAATGATTTTTGCCCTACTGACCATACTAGTTTTTGTAGAAGGCAACAAAGTATTTTGGGGTCCCTCCACCATCAGTGTACAATAGCAATTTATATAGGACCTCCATGGTTCCAGAGTGTAAGGTCTTCCACGTTTTCTCTGACACCTATGCGATCCATCCCACTGTAAGATGTGCCAGGAAAGAAAGGAATTTTAGTATCTGGCAACCTGTTTCCCACTCTGACCCATGTATAATAACATCCAGTGAACACTTGTATTTAGTTTGGATGTATCATAATTATCTGATATGTCTGGAATATCTAAATGCATGTATAGGATGTATCATAATTATCTGATATATCTAAATGCATGTGCCTAGTTTGTCTTAGGAATTCTTAGTTTTCAAGTTTATATACTTTTTGAGAAAACTGCTGGGTTACAAAAGCTACTGAAAATACTGACATTAAATCAATTAGGAGACAAATTAGAAAAATATTCAGGTGTAGGACATAAACTGATCCCTTGAGATATGACCAATTATTTAAATCACAATTATGTCAGTTTTTATGGACACTTGATTAGTTGGTGAATCATTCACTTATCAAAACTTTATTTAAAACCTACTCTGTTCATAACACTGAAATTCTGTAAATGCATTAAGAAATACTTAAATTTTTAAATTTACCAAATTGTGTAATAATAATTGGCATCAGGTTATTTAATTTTTTCTGTTTTTTTTTTTTTTTTTTTTCCAAATCTGTAGGGTACCCAATTGCTTTCTTAATTCTGGCATTCTTGGATTTAATAGAAAAGTTTCGTGGTATCTTGGCTTACTTCCTTTATTGTATTTTTAGCACTCTTGTCATTTCCATTCTCAGATTTTATCTTTTCAGACTAATGCCTTTCCCTTTAGAGTATATTTTAGTTTATTAAATTCACTTTTAATGGAAATTCTGAAGTGGTTACCTTATCATTTTTCACTTTTCTTTTTGTCTTCTCTTTCCTTTTCTTCCTCTTTCTCCTCAAGTGTACTTCCACCTTGGGAGAATTCGTAGGCTCTGGCCATGCTGCAGTTTACATCTGTCACTAGTACTGCAGCCTCCAGCAACTTTTTATTAAAGCCAGTGATGTAGTGGGCACTTTGGCCAAAGCTGTCCACATGATGGATAGGACCACGTCTCCAGGGGCCTTTCCCTTGCAATGAGATGAGATTGGCTGATGTTGGGAGATGAAGCCTTTCCCCTCTAGGTCAGTGCCTGCAATCCATTCCAAGTCAGACGGGAGAGGAAGTTATTACCAGCCAGTGGCTGTTTCCTGGTCACTGGGAATTCTATAACTGGGAGAGCCTCATCCCTCTTTTCTCTCTACGAGACCACAGCTCCTATCATCTAATGCTAGCCACCATGGTATCTGTCTCAGAGGAGATGCCCTGGGCAAAATGAACTGGAGTCAATTAACTAAATCTTGACCTGCAGTGGAAAGTGAGGCAGATAATTATACTCTTTGGTTTCCCTAGGTATAAAATATAGTACCAACATTTCCTTCCAGAAAGATTTATAGCCATCTAAACTGGAGAAGTGTAACACTGAACCCAGAAATAAGTGAGGATGGCACCACAGTAGTAGGAAAAGAGAATCACAAACCCCATGTACTTTATTCCACATACACAGATGTGGAACCACTCTCAAGTAAATAATTCTTAATCTATTTTTTACATAAATGCAAATAAAATAATAGTCATTGAGCACTTACTACATTCTGGGAAGTTTATATCTGTATCTATTGTCTCACTTAATGATGAAAATATCAATATTAGCTAATGGTAAGAGTGTCCACCATGTACAGGGGTCTCCAAAATGCTTTATATTTATTACTTCATTTTATCCTTGTGGGTGTCCTGTGACATGTTTTTGTTTTATTATGTTCCCCATTTAACAGATAAATACTCTGATTGTAAAAGAAGTTGAGAAATCTGAAAGAAAATGAGAAAAGTGAGGTTTAAGGAACCTGAGCAAATCGTTCAAGGCCATTCTCAATGCTGTACAATATCAAAACTAATGGTTTTGCTACTATAACAAAAGCTCCAAGTGTATTAGGAGCTACAGTTTGCAAGCAGAATGAACATAAAGAAATATCAAAAAAAGTATAGATAATGATAACAGAGCACAACAGAAAGCAGGAGAATCCTAATCCTAGAGCTTTTTCTTGGGAAGCTCATAGTTACTGGGAGCATTATTCTGTTGGAGTGCAGTAGGATAACTGATATTCATGATGTTGACCGTGAGGTACCCAGACATGGTTAATTTTATTTCAATATACAATTGGATCAAGAAAGATAGAAAGATTGTAAACAAAATTTGCATGAAGAAAAGTTTTGTCCTGTATCTCTATAAACTGAATTCATATGCTGAGGAATTTTTCACAGAGGGAATATTTAAAGGTAACTGTAATCCTACAGTACATTTTACAGAATGTTCAAGTACTGCTTAAATTTATGATTTACATAGGTGAATTTTCAGGGAAGTTTGGACTCTCTAAAATACATACCACCTGACAATGCTATAGTGTATTGTTACTTTTAACCGCTGTGTTGCTCATTATAAATAGGACATGGTTATGTCAGAGATTAAGATAATTTCTATTTTCCCCATAAGAAATCGGCCTACACAAAGGTGTGCAACATTGCCCCAACCATATTGTACCCCTGATTTCCTCCGAAATGAAATGTCATGGTCACCATTGTGAACACAATGTGTCATAAATCTTCTTGAAATTAGGAGGCACTCAGAAAATGCTTGTGGAACAAATTCTTTGATGGGTAGTACATAGATATTCACACCTTGCCTTCCTTGTTACTAAGAGTTCTCTTTGGCTGAACTCTTGACCAAAGGCCAGAGGGCAGATGTGATGATTGTAAAACTCCTGAACTGGGTCTCATTAGCAGTTTGGCCTCACTGATGGAGTAAGACTACCAAGGACAATTACTGTGATCCAAGCTGCAGTCTGGTTGTCCATGCCCAGAAAAGCAGTGTATATGTTGAGAAACAATATAATCCTGGGTCTCCGGAAACTCATCACCACTGATGGAAATATTGACATAAATGAAATTTAGGTATTTTAGCCAAGTAGACATGTAGCTTACTAAAAACACTTTATAGTTGAAAAAAATATTCCCTATGATATTACAATAATTTAGTGTTACTTTCATGAATAGTTATATTATTTCCATGATGGCTACAGTTTTAATTACTACATTTCCAGCTAGTCAAGAAAAAGTCTGAGAGGAAAGTGGCTGCAGTATACTCTTGACATTACATTTTCCACACAAGCATTTAAATACGTTTTTGAAAATTTCCTAAAGATGCAATGAGTTGCTTATATCTCATTCACTTTTTGCAATACATAGAAGCCTGATTCTGTGTTCAGGTCTTTAAATCTATGATAAAATAACCTTATTTAAATTAAGTGCTTTATTAGAGATAACAAATAATTTTAATTATCAGTTGTAAAAATGACCTGTTCAGTCTCCATCAAAACATCATAAACATTTATAAGGAATCATCAGAATTCCAGGACAATGACAGTCTAATCAGTATTAGGTTTACTTAGCCCACACCTCCAATGGAAGCATAAACTCAGTTTTAAGAATATTGTATTTTCTCCAATCTCCTAACTGGGGGAGAAAAGAAAATATTTCATTGTACTTACTGTTCTCTCAGTGCAGTCATCCTTTGCTGTTTTGTCTTTTCATATTTTGGTAAAAAATATCGGAACATTCAAATACATTATCTGTGTTACGTTTCCAGATGCTTACTATTTATTTCAAGCCTTTTTGCCCTTCTGAAGCATGAAAACACATTTGTAAACATTTTCATAGATAAGTACTCTTTAATATTAAAATGTCTCCTATAGTTTCCTGTGACTTCCAATTCTTTTAGTCACTAAACAACCTCATAATATAAGGTCAGAGCTATTATCATGAAAGACAGACAACAAGAGCTCCTCTTGCTTTACTTACTCTTACTCAACCACACCTATGGCCACTTAGGAGAGTTCCCTTAGGACCAGTTAACAGAGAAGGCAAAACCACAGGCCTAGTTTACAGATGCATATTGAGTATACAGATGGTACAACATCAACAGCAGAAGTGAGTGACTACTGCATTTCAGGTCCAATCAAGGAGTGGCTCAGAAAGACAGTGATGCAGGAAAATTCTCCCTCCTGGTAGATCTTTAGACAATGAATCAGATTGTCCACTTTTTATGAAAGGAGAGGTGGTTAGAGGTATAATCTACGTTCATTAATAAGCAGTGATTAGGCAGCTGGCCAGCTCCTTAGAGATTTGGAAAGAATAAGATGGAAAGATTAGTGATGAGAAAGTTCATCAGAGATGTGTGGACATATGCAGCAAACTAGAAAGAAAAGATAAAGATACTTCTATCTCATGTAAGTAAATGCCCTCCTTAGAGCATCAATTACACAGGGATGTCTCAATAGTTATGAATATAATGATTCATCCTGTGGACGTCAATCAGTTGATTTCCACAACTATCTCATTTGTTCAATAAGTCAAAGTGGAAAGAGCTCGTTGCCACAGATGGAGATTATGCATGGGCTCAAAAATATGCATATTCTGTCATCTAGAGTGATCTGAATGCTACCACTGCTGTTAACTACCCAATGTTAATGACTGACACTGAGTTCCTGACACAGTACCATTTCCCCTGAAGGGTGAGCCAACCATTCAGTGGCAGATAAATTACACTGGACCTCTGCTAATCATGGAGCAAGTAGCAATTTATCACCTTAAGAATAGATTCATTTTCTGGATCTGGATGTGCCTTTCTTGCCTGCAATGCTTATGTGGGAAAGACTATTTTTGGACTTTACCTTATTCTTTACCATGCTATCTCACATAACATCACATCAGACCGAAGAACTAATTGTATGGTGAAGAAAATGTGGCAGTTGGCTCATTCCCATGAAATTCATTTGTCTTACCACAGTGCTCCATTTCCCAGAAGTATCTGGCTTAACGGAATAGTGAAATGAACTTCTGAAGCTTCCCTTATTACACCATCTGGGGCAGAACACTTTGTAAGATTGAAGGGCTCTCCAAAGAATCCAATGGATGACTTAAAAGAAAATATATAATGTGTTTTCCTCCATAACTATATTATGCATCTCTGGGAATACAGGTTTGGCAGGGAAGTGACTCACTTGTTATATCTATTAATTCACTGAAGAAAATGTTGCTTCCCCATCTGCAAGTACTTGTGTCTTGTGTTTGGAGGTCCTCTCGCCAAGGGAAGAACCATTTTCCTAGGAAATGAAGCCCTTCATGTTTCTGTTACATTGGAAACTAAGGGAACTAATGACATTTTTGGCTTTTTATACTGTTAAACAAGTAGATATTGGGTCATTTTAGTGGTGAGCATGGCTGATCCTCTTCAGTATTTTGATATTGTAAAATTTGGGCAAGGAGAACTATTACTGGAATCCAGGATATTTTACTAGGATACCTCATAATACTATGAGAGCATTTCTGAGTAAGAGGAAGCACTAGAAAATCCATAACAACAGGAACACTAAGGACTTGGATCATGTGGACAATTCTGGGTTACTCTACCAGGGAAAAGTTTTCAAGAAGCTTAAGTGTTGTTTGAGAGTAAAGGGACATGAAAAAGATGAAAAAAGTTGTAATTATACGCCTTGGCCTTTGACCATATGCAGAAGTGGTGACTGGAGCAGCTATATTTTAGGTCAATTAGTGCCCTCCCCCGCCAATGCATGAGACATTTCATGAAGCACACATTATAATTTGGGTTTCATATGTGAGAATAACTGTATTGACACAATGGTGACAATATGGTTTCACCTGTATAAGGAGGCAAGTTTCTTCTTCCAAATAAAGAAGATACTGCCAGATGCATTCTTCTTTATCCTGTCTTATGCCTAAGATATCTAAGAACTTTATCCCCTGGGATACTTTATTCTCTGGTGTCTAGTTGATTTTGACAATAGGAACACAACAGGAGATCATAAGCAAAGAGAAAAAAAGATCTGGATACTGATTTCACCACCTCCTCCTGGGCTCCCTCTTTACCTGCCTCACTGTGGTTCTATGTTATCTCCTAGTGATTATTTTATCTCTGCTGACACCAACCTTTCTCTATATTTTGATAAGATGATTTCTCCCCTTGAGCATTCAGGGTTTGTGATGGCTTAGAGTTGCGCTACTTTGTAGTCTCTGGACATTTCACCATCATTAGCTGATTTCTTTAACCCTTACCACAATGCTATATAAATAGTTCCTCCACAATAGAATGCATTGGATATGCTATTTCTTTCCTGTCACTATACTGACTGACAAGTACTACCTACCATGTATCACGAAGACAACTCTCCGTGTACCCTTCAACAAGACGTTAAGCTCACGATACCATGGTTTCTTACCTGAAAATGGGGATATAAATTACCTCATAGCCTGTATTGAGGATAAAAAATCAGAAGTGCTTACCAATAGTATCTGGCTTTCTGATAAATTACTATTATTATTCTCCTTATTACATAATTAATTTTATCATCAGCTTTATTAGTATTGGTGATTAGTGTTATTGGTTAGAATTTTTCATCAGCATTTCTGAGAAAAATAATCCTCTAGATTGACATTGTTACCAGGCATTTTTGTAAGAGTTTAATTTTACCAATCTGCAGTAAGTCAATATACTGAGACACCAGGCATTACAGCAGAGAATGAGTTTAATAATCACAGGGCAGCCAGATAAGGAAACTAGAGGAAACCTCAAATTCGCCTCCTTGAGGAGTTGGAGGGTAGGAATTTTAAGGAGTTTGGAGAGGGCCAAAATGTGGGGACCATTGATTAGTGGAAGAGTGCAGGGGAAGTCTGGGACTGGGACAAGAAGAAACTGCATTTTCATGCTGATTCTATTTCTCTGTGGGGGTCTTCCAACAAGTTGGCATCAATTATTCTGCTAGAATTCAGGATCTGAAGAACATCTTAAGCAATTCTTTTAAAAAAGCTTAATGATTCTGACATCAGTGATCCTATGTATAGGAACAGTGGAGGGGCAAATGGTCAGTATCTACTGCTTACTTGACTTTTGGTTATAAAGAAGTAAGCCAAAGTACAACCTAATGTTTAATTTTCTCTATATTTCTGCCCAGAATCCAGCATATATTTATTGTTAACGTTTTGAAGGTGGTGTTTCTTTTTTCAAAGAAGTTCTGATATTTTAAAGAACTTTCAATATCATCTACTGTCCAACGGAAAAAAAACTGGAAAGAAATATCAACACTTGAATGTAAAAACAAAATGTTAACTAAAGCAGAATAATCTCAGAGTCTATTCTGTCCAAGAAAATGAGTATACAAGCTATGGTCCATTAGGGTGGAACTGAGATAAAAACAAGAGGAAAAAAAAACCCCTCGAATGATCTTACATAGGCTGCCTTTATGGACCTCATAACTATCCTCTAACTCACTGAGTATGTTGAAAACTATCTCTGAGCTAACAGGGGAGCACATTGTCTTTTGCATATTTTCTTTCTCCAACCACACCCCAGGAGAGGCACAGAGGTGGTGCCTACCAGGAGCTCATAAAGAGATCTTTAAAAGAGATCATTAAAGTTATCATTGATATAGAAGTAACTGCATCTGTAAAAGTATAGCATTTAATACGAATTGAGATATGTATACACTTATGAAACCATTGTCTCGATCAAGATAATGAGCATATCGATTATTCCCCAATTCTCTCATACCCATTTATAGTCTGGCTCTCCCTCTCCTCCCTGCTCCCAACCTCCATCCTCAGGCAAACACTGATCTACTTTTTATTGCTTTAGATAAATTTGAATTTTATGTAATTTATATAAATTGAATGATGTAGTGTATTCTCTTTTTTGGTCCAGTCTCTTTCACTCTGTGTGATTCTTTTTAAAATCATCAGTGTTGCTGCACATAACAATTCACTTCTTTTATTATTGTTGAGTAACATTTTGTTTTTACATCAAAGTGTTGATGTTTTTTTCTACTTGGAGGCTATTACAAATACAGCATCTTGAACATTCTTGTCTAAGTTTTTGTATGACCATAAACATTAGTTTACCTTTGCTAAATACCTAGGACTAGAATGGCTGGATGATATGGTAAGTGTATGATAATTTTAAGAAATTGCCATACTTGCTTTCCAAAGTGGTTGTACCAGTTTTCATTCCTGTGAGCAGTGTATGTGAGTTCTAATTTCTCTATATTCTTGCAACATTTGGAATGGTCAGTCTTTTTAATTTTAGTCATTTTAAGAGGTACATGGGGTATTGTCTGGTAGTTTTAATTTTCACTGTTGTCAAGTATCATCCATCTACATGTCTTCTATGGAAAAATGTTCAAACCCTTTGAGGACTTTTATATATTTCATTGGAACTTTTGTATTTATGTATCTTAGATATCAATCATTTATTATATAAATTAATATTTTCTTCCAGTCTGGGGCTTATCTCTTTTGTTCCCAGTATCTTTCAAAGAAAATTTTTTTTAAATTACAAACTTCCATTTATCCTGTTTTTCCCCAGTGGATCATGCTTTAGGTGGGATAACAAAGAAATCTTTGCTTAACTAAAGGTCATAAAGATTTTGTCCTAAGTTTGCTTCTAGACATTGCAGTTTTAGGTTCTACATTGAGATCAATGATCTATTTTAGTTAAAATTTTTTATCTCCTTGGGGGTATGAATCAAACTTCATTTTGCTTTGCATATGGATATCTAATTGTTCCAGATTGTCTTATAAAAAGATTTTTTTTTCTCTATGAATGTGCTTTGCATTTTTACTTATATGGCATTTGGTGACTTCCATTCCAAGTAAGCAAATGCTTGCGTCCTATTTCTTCATGCAGGTTCCTGTCTCTCCCCATGATTGGGACAGTTGTGTGACCTGTAAACTCAGATTTAACAGGTTTAGTCATTTGTGATTTGTCCACCTCTACTTTTTCTGTATTTAGGAGTGATGTTATTTCCCATTCTCTACATCTCTAACCTGAAACTGAAATGCCCAAGTTTCATTATATATTATTATTAGGTATATAAAAATATATATGCAAATTTTGTATGGGTTAAGTATTAAATGTAAACATTTATGAACCTACTACTTAATGTAAGGACAAAAATAATATAATCCTTACATCTAGAGAGGAGACGGGACAGGTATGAAACACACAAGTAAATGAAATCCATTTTTCTTTGGGAAGTGTTAACAGTATTTATAGTTGGCATTTCCGGAAGGCCTGAATTCAAATATGTTGCTTGAAATAACATATAAACTGGACACATTCAAATTATAGCTGTAGCCAGTGCCTAACCTCCTTCATTTTGTGCCAAAAGACCTAAGATTTAAGAACTAAATCTCTTTTTAACTTCACTACCCCAGTCGACAGCCAGGGAGCTGGAAATAGCAGCAAATCTTGAGTGCTACCAAGAATGCTTGTAATACCTTAGTAATTTACTTCTTTGTGAAGAGAATTAGCATCTTTGGTAACTATGTTTCTCCCTGTACTATGTCATCATGTGAAATTATATCCTGGGCTTGGAAAAGCATGCAAGGTCCTGTTTTAATCCTTTTTCGTTTCCCTCTTCATCTTGATTTTTAAGTGATATAATTTTCTCTGGTCTGTTGAATAAATAATTCCCAAATTTATAATCTTATTGATTAATAAATCATTTTACACTGATTAGGAAAGCAGTATCTACTTTCAAGGGAAAAAAATAAGCCTTCTATTGCCTTTCAATATCTTTGGAAAAGTAACATGGCTCTTCTCTTAGCTCCTTTCTCATTATATTAGTACACTTTATTTCCTCTAATAGGCTGCAGAAACCAGTAATATGATAGGAAGTCATTAATACAATATAATCACAGCAGAAGATCAAGCTCATCTTTTTCTCTTTGCATTGTCAAGTGTTTCAATATTTTATTTTATAATGTGATGACCAGAACTGATCATGGTAATCTAAGTGTGGATCTGAGTAATGCATTGTATAATCAAAGATTTTCTTTTAGATGATGATTCGTTTACATTCCCTAGCTTGTCTCATATCACAGTCAGGCCCACTGCAATAGCCATGCTAGTGTATTATCTCAAAAGGAAATCAGGGAACAGAGTGACTGCGGGAGAGTGACAACAATGAGAAACGGAAAAATGTGAACCCCAGCTCCATTTCACAGAGTATCAGTACACTGACCTGTGGCTCAGTTTCCGTGTGTGTAAAAGCTCCAGTGGGTGCCACAGGGTTGGGAAAGATCAAGGAAATGATCAAGTAACAGAGGATAGGATTTGGGAGCAGTCCTGGCAACTGGCAAATGGCTCTGTCTGGAAGGATGGTGGTCCCACAGCTCTAGCTCCTTGCTACCCAGCCTTCCCAGAAAATGCAGTTTCTCAACAGAGAGTACCAGTACAGATTTTCATAAGGAATCTTCCATCGTTTAAATACATAAACTATTTAAAAGCCTTGTAAAACTAGTGGCTACAGAGCAAAGCAGTCTGGAGACAAAATGCCTCTTGTGGACTGCTTATTTGTGCCTCCTTTATTAGAAGGTCTCCAAGGACCCTTCTGGCTCTATCTTTTTATATCTGAAGATTGTAGATCAGTATGTTTTTGAAGGGAATCAACTGAATTAATTGTTTAGGCTGAGATCATTTATAGAAACAGCAGCAACCTTATCCAAAGGTACTAATTAAGTGTCAAATTCTAGAGAACTATGTTCAGGATACTTCAGAAGTTAAAAAGGCATAGTTTTTCCGTACAGGATCACACACACATTATTCATTGGCTCAACAAATATTTATTGAGTAATGAAAGGTCAATAAGACTGAAATAATTCAATTTACCTTCCATTGTTCTCCAAACTTACGTATACTTTTTCACATCCTTGGTGTTCTCAGACCTTTGCAGGGTGAACCTTGTATTTTGTGTATTCTTAAATCTATGTTGTTGAGTTTGTTTTTCTTTGCTTCCTCTAGGACCTTTCTCCATTACTCTCTTAGTCTTTTGGCTGTAAAGTCTTTTAATTTTCTCTTGCTCCTCATTCTCAATGAAAACTGTGTTTATGATTTACTACATAAGAAATAATACCATGACTTACACCACACCTGCCTCCTTTCACACCCTCATTCCCAATACACTTCTAAGAAGAGCATTACAAGACAAGGCTGCTGACCTCACTGTCACTGCCCAGCTTCCTGAAGACCTTAAAATGACAAGGGGCAGTGGGGAGGGGAAGGTGTGGTGTAGGGTGGTGACGCCTGATTGCAATAGGCCAATAGTGAGCTCATCTATCATCCCTTACCTCCAATACTCTGTAGGAAAGGAGGTGGAGGAAGGGCATCCTGTACAAAAGCAGTGGAGTCGCACTGCCAGGGTTGGAAACCTGACACTGCCCTCCTTTAGCTGGGTGACCTTGTATAAGTTATTCACCTCTTGTGCCTCAATTTTCTGTGAAATAGTATGCATCTCCTAGGACTGCTGTGAAGATGAAATGTGTTAAAATTTGCAAAAGCCTTAGAACATACATGAACCATATAGTAAGCTTGATATAATGCTCTGAGAAATAATAATAGAAGTCTTTACTCTTAAATGAGAAAGTTGAGGTGTACGGTGATTCAGAATCTTGCCAGGGCCCATGCAGATAAAGAGTGACAGAGCTGAGGATTAAACCCTGGTTATCTTTCCGCAAAGCCCAGGCCTTCAACTGCCATGTTCTTCTCCTTCTCAATCATGAAATGTTGACCAAAACCAAGAAAAATGCAACAATGCAATAGATAAAGGTCATATAAATGGCATTTTACACATATTAAATTAGTAATAGCAGGCACTGTATTATTAATTTTCATTCTCTATCCCTTGCTCCACAGAAACTATTCATGATTTCCCTCCCCAGCAGTTTCAATAAGATGCTTGCAAATTTGTTTTGCTTTGTTGCAGATAATGTGCTTACTAAGAGGCATTGTTTTCTTTATGGGGCCAGTTCTCCTTCTAAATGTTCAATGCCTTTCTGATTTTATGACTCAGAGTGGTTGATTGTTGACTCTTAACTCTCCCCTCCCACTCTCCAGGTCCTGCCTCCTGCCTTCCAGATTCCACTGTAATTATTTACAGAAAGAATAACTTGGATCCTTGAGATAGAAAATGCTTTAAGTAACCTGTACTTAACTTACTTATGGCCCTCTCCCACTCTCCTAAATGCTCATTTTATGCAATCTTGTAATTTTCACACAATAATGTGCTTTCTTCCCGCATCCCACAATAGCCAGGGTGTAGGCAGATGGTTGACTGATCCAAGATTTGAAATTTGCAGAAGAAATAGGAAATCCTTGAGGCTCTGGCAATAAATTGGTTAAAGTTACTCTTCATTAGTTCTGGGCTCAGCAGACAAGGAAGTGAAAAATGAAACCATGAGGTATAGGGGAAACGGGGGATGAGAGACTGCTGGGTTTATTCAGGTGAAATGCTTTAAAGTGAAAAAGGGAAAGTTGGGGAGTGTAAGAAGGACTTGGCACATTGGGATATAAGATCTTGGACATGGGGCTCTTAAGGGTGCTTCAGAGTGTAGCTCTGGGAGTGCATTTGTGAAGTGGTCCCTCTCAATCTTCACTCTCACACCCATGGGGCATTTCCACCCTAAAGCTGCAGGAACCAGGTCTTATCACAAATTAGCTCTAGTGAGTCTTTCAGGTTTTGCCTTTTTCTCTCTTTTTACCTGAATCTTTATTTTTGTTTAGCTACCTCTTTTAGGATAGGAGCATTCTTTGTTACTTTATCATGTTGTGTCTTTGAAACTGCATGTATCAGTGATCTTTTTGACCAAATTTATTCCCAAAATTCTTATTCTCACTCAATATCCCAGTATTATTCACCACCCATGGCCCACACTTGCTTATCTAAAAGAGATTAGGGAGACATGTATGGAAGAGGAAGAACCCTGGGGTTTATGAGAAAAAGGACCTATGAAGGCAAAGGTTTCCACTGGATATACCAAGTGGATATTTTAGTCTTTAATTAATTATGATGGGTTATGGAAGAATGGAACCAGGTTCCAAAGTCTTCACTGAATGTGGATGAATGCATGGGCACTCTTTAGAAAACATTAAAGCTTGTACATATGGTGGCTAAAACCTCAAAGAAGGATTTTTATGTTGATTTTGGGGTTTTTTGTTTTTGTTTTTGTTTTTGTTTTGACGAAAAGTGAAAGAATACTGGTCTGGACATGGCAATGGGGCACTTACAGGGCTTGTGATCTGGACAGAATGGCAGCTTCTGCTTGAGGTTTGTCAAATCCACAGCAGCATTTCCCAAACCTCCTGAGTCACAAGTATCACCTTGAGGCACTTGTTAGATATATGATGCTCTTTATATATACAGATGACTAAGCTCTATCCTGGACAAAAAAGTCAACCTCTTGGAATGTTTGGAAAATACTGTATTTGAGACAATCTTTTTGCAACTAAGAAGAGTACGAAGAGGCAGCGTTCTGTGACAATGCTGAAAATATAAGAATGTTTGCTCACAAAGCAAGGACATTCCAAGAGGGTGAAGTGGAAAACGTGGAAAGGAAGAACCAGGTTGAAAGCTGCATAGAGAAGTCTGGCAATGGCAATAATATGAGGGTAGTTGAAATGTAGCTGAGCAATGTGCAGAAAAATTAGTTTAACTTTTCTTGGGACAGCAAGCTGGCACTGGCTGAGGTTCCTTGAGATGTAAGAGTTTTCATAAGGTTAAAAGATTCAAGTGTTTGCTCAATAGTTGAATACAGTTTTGCAAAAATATTTTTTTTCTGATGTCTATGGGGAGAGCTCTTCTTTCAAGGAAAGGTCAACTTGCTTTCTGGTTGCTTACCTTGGGATAAAATCCCAGCAGCTGGCACAGGTGAAGAGCTTCAAAAGTTCTCATGGTGAAAGAGGAAAGACCTGCAGCAGTCATGGAAATTTACCTGTGAGTCAAGTTCTTTTTATAAATTGCTAAAAAAGGCAGTTGGTCCTTAGATTCTTACCACTTAGTGGAGACTCAGCTGTCCACATAGGAAGGCTCAAGTTTTATGTGGAGGAACTGGAGTACCTGAGGTGCCTTAGGTATAATGAGCCCCCTGTAGGCTGTTTCTGGTGGTTGGAAGGCAGTCACAGTATGCTCAGGTGTTTAACTCCCAGCCACCTGTGCTGGCTAGAAGCCATCAAGGCATCAGACCACAAGTATGTGGACAATATTTTTGATCTTCCAACACCACACTGCACCTTGAGTGCTAAAACACCATACATTTTTCTGCTCCCATTTTCAATGGTACGTAATCCAAGTTTTGCTTTTTTTTTTTTTTTTTTTGGTAAATAAGCATTCAAGCTTTCACTGAGCTGACCCCAGAGAAACTCTCCAACTTGCTCATTTCTTGCTATTTCTCTACAACTATCTTCTCTTTACCCATGCAGCCCCCTCAGACTCTAATCCGTCTAGGTATTTTTATACAGTTTCAGAGCTCCTTGTTTGGGGTGCTGCTAAACTTTCACTACCCCATTTCAGTTGAAATTCTGCTCATCCTTTGGGGACACATTTACATGTAGCATTCTTCTTCAACTTTCTTCTATACTCTGAGTTGGAGTTAATTAATATTGGAGTTTCATAGCACTTTGTACCACTATCTAGACAACTTACTATATTCATTAACAGTCAGTCCTGCCTTATGTTCCTTGTTCTCTTATTAGATTATAAATCCTTTGAAGGAAAGATTGTGTTTTAGCACTATTATCCTCTACAGAACCCATTTTATCACCTTGAATACAGTGTACACTTGTCCAAATATTGGCTGATTGAATAACAATTTCCAGTGACTAAAACAGGCCTTATAAGCAGACAAAGAAACACTGCACACAAATCAAGTAGCAATTTATCAGCAGTCCCCCCAGTGGCTTAAATGAGTAAACAACATTTTCCAAACCACCAGAATTTCCTCATTTCCTATTAAGAAGAATCTTGAATAATAGAGGCATAGATGTATTTCTGTGTAGTCTACATTCTGTACAAATCATGCAGTTCAGGGTTGACTTAGAGACACGGTTCCTCCTTCTTTTCAGAATGACATAAGGAGATATTGTTCCAAGTTCTGGAATGTGTTACAGGACGGCAGGAAATGTTTGAGCTGGGACCACCAAGCACACATGCTGATGCATACATTGTGGCCTCATGGAATGTGAACAGACTGGGGTGAGGAAGCCTTCATTAACTCTATCTCTGTACAAGCAGCTTCAGTCCTCTGGAATTGTGTCTTCTCCTATGTAAAATGTGGATTAACATGTCTTTTCTGAATTTAGATAAATACATTGGGTGCTTCTTATTCATCATTTCAGAATCTCTCACCCTCATCTATCTCCTTTTTCAGCTGCTGCTGCAATGATCAGTTCTGCTAGCTCCATGAAACTTCCTGCCAGTACCACCTGAGCAACTGATTTCAAGTCTCTCCCCTCCCACCAAGGAGTGTCTTTGTTGGCACCATGTGGGAAGCCATAGGAACCCTCTCAGCTTGCAGTCTAGGCATGCATACTCCAAAAGGTCAAGGCAGTTAACAACTGAAGGGGTGAACTATGACCATTGAAAGACAGAAATAAGTAGGAAGTTCTTCCTCCTCTTTGGCCCCAGAGAAAAGGTCCTGAAATACATCTTCATAAAATAGAGCAACCGGTTGCTTACAGCAGTGGCCAGCTGGTAATGCTTCCCTTTATTTGACTTTCTTTCCATGTCATCTACTCATCATGATTCCTTACTTCTGTTCTCTGGACTCACACTTGGCAAACAGCATAATCACCAAGAAGCCTTTGTCCAGAGTCTGCTTTTCTGGGAACCCATACTATGACATCACACTTTTGCTACAACGTGAGCAAGAAAGCATAAAAATTAATTAAATAAATAAAATTGTAAAATCCCTGATTAAAAAACATAAGGATATGTAAATTGGCTTTTCTCTAGGGAGGTAAATGAAGAAAGTATGTGGTCATAAGAGGATTTACAAATTATACTAGATTTTATTTGATATGGAACATTTTTGCTAAACCTGCCAATGATTCGAAAGACTTTTCTATGTAATCTCCATGGTCCTGTATTCCCTTGGATGCTGGCCTGGTCTTAGCGGGTAAAACTGCATAGAAATCACAAGGGGGATTAAAATCACAACAGCCAAATTAACCCAAGCTGACCATATTGCTCTGTACCCTAGGAAAGGCGCTGGAAGCTGGGAACCACTAATGGAAAATTACCAAGAGGCTAAGGAGAGAGATGTTATTTTTGAACTTTTAAAGAGAACATTATAAATAGCAGAGAAAATGGAAAAGCAGAAATTAAAAACAATAAAAACAAAAGCAACTTGACAGCAGCTCGTTTAATATGACAATTTTGGTGCTTCTAAGGCCCAGGCTTAGGGATGTAATAGCTGAGTCCCAGTGAAATGGCCAAGGACCATGGGGTTTGAGCACTTAGTCACAATGGCATTTTAGGTTAAACAATCATTGACTCAGCAGTGAAAAATGAGATAAATTAAAATTATTTTCTTCACAATGGCCGAGGGGCTTGGCAAGTAATATATTGAAGAAATTTCCTGGACATAATAGGTTACATTAATTTTCAACTGCAAAACAATTCCTTCAGCATTATTTTTCAAGGAGAGAGAAAAGAAGGGGGGAGAAAACCACCCTGTTACTTGTGCTATTTACTTCTGGCCTAAATGAGAGAACATGTTTCAAAGGGAAGATTAAGAAAGGCGTATCAAGACACAGAGCAAATCCTGACTGTAAAGAATTCAAGCTAATTGGTTACCCATTTGCCTGTTCAAATGTGGTCAGTATTAATCCAAGAACAATAGAAGCATAAGTTATGAAAATCGTTACATTGGGAAGCGGAATGTTAAGCCCTCTAATAGCTAAAACCACCTTTGTGTGGAATATGGAATTAAAATGGTAACAGATTTTCTCATCTAAATGTACTACCATTTATTCTAGAAGCACTCAATGCCTGTGATGGGGGGCTGTTTGTCCCTGATTCTGAGTAAATGGGGTGAACACTTCAGATTCCAAACCTTGCGAATTTCACAAGCTGCTTGGGGAGCCAGGCAAATGGAGTTGTGTAGGGTGGTAAAAAGAGGATAGTGTCACCAACTACTACCAAATAGGAACAAAAGCCCATATTTCTTTTTCTATAAAAGGCCAGACAGTAAATATTTTAGGCCTTGTGGTCATACATTCTCTGTCATAGCTACTCAAGTCAACATTGCAACCTGAAGGCAACCATAGACAATATGCAAATGAATGAACATGGTGATGTTTCAATAAAACTTTATTTATGGACACTAAAATATTTGAATTTCATAAACTTCATGTGTCATGAAATATTTTTCTTTTCATCTTATTTCACTTTTTACTTTATTTTCAGCCATTAAAAAATATAAGAACCATTCTGAGCTCTCAATCTGTACAAAACCAGCCAGCAGACTGGATGTGGCCTGTGGGTCATTGTCATTCATTTTTTATAGTAATCATAAAGTAATACAATAGCAATGTTATTGAAATGTATGTCGGAACTTTACTTGTTTGTCAATGTGATGTGTGTGACTTCTTGGGTCAATTGGATAATTGTTTTCAAATATGTTTTCTTAATTTCATTGTATTATTCACAATGTAATGGCTACTGACAAGGTATACTTTTAACTTTAATCAGTATTATTAACATTCTCTTCATAACTTTCCTATGTCATGACAATGAGCAAAACAGCTCAAACTATAATTAGTGGCATTTGCCAATTTCCACGGTGTAAAAACTCCAATTTCAAGCTCTTAACGTGACATTGCTTGCTTATGTGAATGAGTCTCTTACAAGCATATTGCAAGAGCAAGAATTTCCATCTTTGTTATCTCTGCTTCTATTCTGTGTCTCATACAAAAATAAGTACAAACTAAATGCTCAATAAAGATACATTGATGGAGGAATATATCCATTTGGTAATTTGTTTTATCTCTCACATCAAATCATTTTATGTGATGGACACAGATCTGTGACAACCAGATAGTCATCACCTTCTAGTCCCAGGTTTGGTTACAGACCTTAGCTCTATGACTAGCCTCCAACTAGTATAGGAGACAACATGATCTCAGTTACTCCCAACTTCCTTCTTATTTCTCTATTTCTCTGCTCTCCCTCTGTCCCTTCTTTTTTTTTTTTTTTTTTTTTTTTTTTTTGAGACAGGGTCTCGGTCTGTTGTCCAGGCTGGAGGGCAGTGGCATGATCTCAGCTCACTGCAACCTCTGCCTCACAGGTTCAAGCAATTCTCCTGCCTCAGCCTCCTGAGTAGCTGGAATTACAGGTGTGTGCCACCATGCCCAGCTAATTTTTTTTTTTTTTTTTTTTTTTTTTGTATTTTCAGTAGAGACGAGGTCTCACCTTGTTGGTCAGCCTGGTCTTGAACTTCTGACCTTGTCATCTGCCCTCCTCGGCCTCCCAAAGTGCTGGGATTCCAGGCGTGAGGCACTGCTCTCGGCCTGCCTCTTCTCTTTGTTGGTTCTTTCTTTCCCGCTTTTGCTCTGGTTCCTAGTACCATCGTCTCACTTTTACAGTATTCAAACCTTCCCAATAGAGCTAAATACCTATTATGGTGTTTATTTGGAAAGAGAGATAAGCTTGATTTACAAATAGAAAGCAAACCTTGAACTAAAGTATAGGTCTCCATTGGCTAAAATGTAGGAATTTAATGCATCAATTTGTCTTAGTTAACTCAAGCTGCCATAACAAAATACCACGGACTGGTTGGCTTATAAACAACAGAAATTTATTTCTCACAGTTCTGGAGGCTGGAAGTCCAAGATCAAGGCACCAATAGATTCGGTATTGGTGAAGACCATTTTCTATTCATAGGTGGTGTCGTCTTCTTGTGTTTTCAAACGGTGGAAGGGACTAGCTAGTTTTCTGCAGTTTCTTTTATATAAGGGCACAAATCCCACTCATGAAGGTTCTGCCATTATGATCTAATCACCTCCTACAAGCCTCCACCTCCTAATACCGTTACCTTGGGGATTAGGATTTCAACTTAGGAGTTTGGGGATGACAAACATTCAGATTCCAGTAGGAAGTTATAGGTATATATATCTCTGTGTATGTTTGTATTTTTACATGAAAAACGCTAAACAAATTTTACTACCCAAATTTATTACTATTCTTACAACCTTTAGAATTGTGTGAAATTTTTAAATTTCCTTTAGCCTATATAATTACACCCCATAAAATTAACCATTATTAACAATTTGGGGAGTGTCATTTTTATTTTTTTCCACGTTTAAAATTATAAAACTTCTCTCTCTCATGTATGTATGTGTATGTTTGTGTGTGCATGTGTGTATACATATGCTCATATATAATATATATAATGGGTATATATGTGTTACTGATGTGTATATATGTTATATATATATGAATAGGTGTATATATGCAAATACACACATACACACATTATGAAGTGCCCCTCCCTCCCCCATTCCTTCCTCACTTCCTTATATGCCTTATCCAATTCATAAGACTTTAGTGTAGTCCCTCTTTTCCTTGATCCTAGCTCAACTTCCACTCCAAGTCACTCCCTCATGGATACGCTTGAGTTTTAGTTCTTATTGCCCAGAAGGCTCAGGGCCCATATTTGCACTCTGACATGGAGCTCACATCTGCTTTAGTAGGTACTCTCATTCCCCTGGACTTTATCAGTACCCTCCCACTGCACTCTTCATCTTTTTGCATGATGACTCTGTAACTGGCACTCACAGTCACAAAACTATTTAGATTTCCTGGAACCAAATTGCTTTCCAGAACTCCAG
Organism: Macaca thibetana thibetana; assembly: GCF_024542745.1. Lineage (NCBI taxonomy): Eukaryota > Metazoa > Chordata > Mammalia > Primates > Cercopithecidae > Macaca > Macaca thibetana. The sequence continues at coordinate 42,401,542 of NC_065595.1, forward strand.
TGGCATGAAGCTGATGTGGATATTGATTTCTTGTTTGTTAGTGGCTAGTAATAAGGAGCCCTAGAACAGGCAGGGAGTGGTAGAAAGAGCACCTGTTCACATCTGTGAGCTGCTGGAGGCTGCCCTCCACTAGCAGCAGCAGCTGGACCTCCTGCTGCGTACTGTGCCATTTCTGCAGACTACCAGGATCAGGTAGATTGTGGCCACAACACTGGGCTCTGGGGCTTGCAGCCAGAGATCTCCTGCACCAGCTGCCACCCTCTAAATCCATTTTGCCCTTTGTCTGCTGAAGGCCTGATAGCAGTAGGGCCCAGCAGCTTACAGCCAGCTCAGCAAATGTGACATTCTCTGCTGAGGCAAAATTGCACGTAGTGTCTGTCTGCAAGGAAAAGCACCACCTAAAAGAAGCGTGTCAGATCCCTAGCCAACCAGACACCCAATTATTTGTCTTCGCATTTTTTTTCTTTTACTTTTTAAGTTCTGACAAAAATGTCTCATACAAAGCAGGCAGTAGTATGACTGATCATTTTTTTTTTTTTTTTTTTTCTCCTTTGGCTAATTTAACTTTCAATCCTGGAGGGCAAGACCTGGATGTCCAGTGCCTGGTCCCTGCTCATTGGGTTCCAAATAAACACACCTGACACATTGACAGGTGTTTGTAGAAAAGCTTTGCATTTACCCTATAGCAAATATTTAGTAGCAATATTGCTGTTGTAATAAATGTGTGCAGACATACCTTTTTTATTGTGCTTGCCTTTATTGTGCTTTAAATATATTGCGGGTTTTTCTTCACAAGGGTTTGTGGCACCTGTATATCGAGCAAATTTATCAGCACTATTTTTTTCTAGCACCATGTACTCACTTCCTCTCTGTGTCACATTTTGGTAATTCTCACACTATTTCTACCTTTTCCATTATTATTATATTTGTTATGGTGATCTGTAATCAGTAATGTTTAGTGTTACTGTTGTTGTTGTTTGGGGGATGCCATGAACCATGCCCACATGAAATGGGGAACCTAGTAAGTGTTATGTGTGTTCTGGCTGCTCCAATGACAAGCCATTCCCCCATCTTTCTTTCTCTCCTCAGGCCTCCCTATTCTCTGAGTGACAGCTGCGTTGGAATTAGGCCAGTTAAGAACCCTGCAATGGCCTCTAAGAGTTCAAGTGAAAGGAAGAGTCGCAGGTCTCTTTAAATCAAAAGCTAGGGATGATTAAGCTTCATAAAGAAGGCGTCAAAAGCAGAGGTAGGTTGAAAGCTAGGCTTCTTGAACGAAACACTTAGCCAAGTTGTGACTGCAAATGCAAAGTTCTTAAAGGAAACTAAAAGTACTACTCCAGCGAACACATGATTGATAGCCTTATTGCTGATTTAGAGAAAGTTTTAGCGTTCTGGATAGATAAAACTAGCCACAACATTATCTTAAGCCAATATCGAATCCAGAGCAAGGGCCTAATTCTCCTCATTTCATTCCCTGAAGCTGAAATGCTGATTTGTGTACAGGTGGAATAATGAGAAGGCACACATCAATAAGTATCTCAGAAGTGGCATACAATTACACTCATACCAATTTAGGCATTGCATTTACGTTCTAGGGCCATCATAAGAAAATATGGAAAGGACTGCAGTCACCATCTTTGTCAAACTCACATGAGAAACACAAGGCCTAGAGTGAATAATAACTTGCATAAGAATATATAGCTACAGTTGGCCAAGTTTGGATGGAGCTCAGGAATTGCATCTCAATTTTTTGGTTTCATCTTCTGTATCACTTTGCTCAATGGAGAGTTGTTTTCCATGTGCTGCAATATACACCTATACAGAGAAGTGCTGTATTCGAAGATTCTGTTCAAGTGGCAAAATGATCAGAATATACTTAGATGCATGAGGGAAGCTCATTTCACTGTTATTGAAAGAGTAAATAATAAAATAAATCATTAGTGTCTAGTCTGGCACCACAGACTAGAATATTAATAATACTTAAAAGATCTCTCCAAACATTTTACTTTTCTCTGCAGGCTTATTTGATTCTTTTAAATTATTGTTCATTAACGACAAGTCATAAGTAAAAGCCAGTTTATCAATGTTTCATTAAAAATGTCCAGCCATATATTTTCTGAAGGTCTAGGATGCTTTTGACTATATTATTTCAGATCCAGTAGTACCCCATATACACATATATCTATCTGCTGTCTTTGAAACAACTGAAACATCAAAATCTATAGGCCTTTTATGCACACTGTGTTCTTTGTCCAATGACCTTGAATAATATAAAAGCCAAGATTAGTGAAAACATTTTTAAAACCTGACTTATCAATAGATCATGATATTGTCTTCACCTTTTAGCCTTATTTAAGGGTCTAGGTTGCTGAAGCTGGAAGGTGCCTTAGAGTTCACCTAGGCCAACACCCTCATTTTCCAGATGAGGAACTTGCACCTGGGAGAAATTAAGTGAATTACTCAAGGTCACACAGAAAGTCACTTTCTGCATTGAGCTAACATTCCTGTCTTTTGATATCAGTTCACTTTCCAATATGCCACAGGGTCTCAAAATTAACAAAACAGAGTAGCATTTTTACTAATATTTGGCCAATGGATTTTAATTTGTCCCTGAATTTTTATTCACCTCCTACTGCTGGGACTTCAAGGTTAATCGAACCAGTAAAATGTGGGTGTAGTTTCCCAGAGGGCAAAGAATCCTATAAATCAACTTTCTCTCAAGGGTGACTTTTGTAAAAGATACTCTTGAAAGCAAGGCCTTATGAAAGACTAAAGGATTATCTAAATTCATTTTCTCCTTTAACATACCAAAAGTAGGTCTGGAGTCCCAGGTCTTAGAGAGCCCGAGGGAGGCTGTGTCAGATGTAGTAAGGGGACTGTCCAGGACAGATGGGCTCCCCGTGCAGTCATCCAGAACATAGTCAGTCTTGGGGCTGCAATATGGTTGCATGCTCATGAAGAGGGGTGATGTGAAACTAGTTAGAACAATGGTGGATCCCAGGGTTACTTAGGGTTCAGAAGTTCTTGAATTCTCCAAAGTTAGCTGAGGACTTACAGAACCAGCCAGAGCGGGGGACCACCAGCATCGGCAAAGTAGTCTTAGCACTGAGATGCTCAGGGCTGGCTGCCCAAGTCAGAGACTGAGTGGGATTCACAGGCAGGTTCAATAGGCCCAAAATGCTAGAAAGACACGGAGGTCTCATTCAGGATGGGCAGACTGATGAATGCTTTAGAGCAACAGATCAAACTCTGAGGACAGATGTGCCCTTTCATCTTGAGTTCTCTGCTTCTACCATGGTTTCCTTATCTCATCTCTCAACCTCCACCCACTGCCTACTCTTACCTTACTATTGCTTTGTACTCTTCCAGAATTTCAACGTCCAGAACATCCTCTGACCACACAGCTCACTTTCTATCTCTGGAGCTCACTTTCAAAGTACTTCCACTGTAACTGTAAATAATTCAAAACCAATCTGATACCCTCTTTCCCATGTACCTACCACTTTTTCTCTATCAGGCCCCTCTTAAACTCATTTCCTGTTTTATGTAGCTTGGATTCCAGGCACATTATGATAGTCACTGCTTATGAATTCACAGCCCCCTTAACCCTTCTTCCTCTGTCTTAATCTCCTGGCTAATCAAATCCAGCTGCAGTTTAATGTAATGCTCTGCCTCCTGAGTGTCTTCGCCTTGCCTCCCTGGGAACAGTGTGGCTGCAGGAAAATCAATGATGACTGACATCAAAAAGGCCTCAGTGTCACAGGGAAGCAATGCTACTGTCCCACACAGCAGTTCATTCCTCCGTTCCCCAGGAGATGATGGCACACCTTTTTCCATCCATCTTCCACATCCCTGCCCTGAACCACTCAGCTCATTACTTTTGTCTTTTGTTGATAAAACAGAAGCAATCCGAAGAGAATTACATTTAACCCTTCGACAACATGGGTTTGAACTGCGTGCGTCCATTTTTATAGCGTTTATTTCTCAACCAAACGTGGATTAAAAATACAGTACTCACAGGATGCAAGTATTATAGGGATGACTTTTGGTATAGGCAGGTTCTACAGGAGATTTGGTATATGTGGGCAGTCCCGGAACCAATTCCTTGCGTATAGTAAGGGACAACTGCATTTTATCTTCCCTCTTACAATTTTACCACTTTCACTTCACGTGTCTCAAAATGCCCCACTATCTTTTCTGGCACAGTGGGTGAGCTGGTACCTCAACTACCTCAGAAAATCTACTGTTCTTCTCATACCCTCTACTCCTCAAGGACTTTTTCATCCCTTTCCTCCTGTATCTCCTTTCTCCACGCTCTTTTTGCTCAGGAAGATGGACAATATCACCATGTTTGCGCGTCAATGTCTGTGTCAATTTCTTTGTTCCTCTTTATTGATAAAATCTTTCCAAGAGTTTCTGTGAAAATTGACACATTATCTAGCCTCATGGGCCTCACAGTTTAGCTGGGGAAAAGCACAGTTAAATAAAGACAGAGAAGAGTATGTAATTACAAATTATTGTATTGTTGATCAATAGGTAGATAAATAGGGACAGACAATATAGAGAAGAATTCTAAACTAAGTAAAAAGTTTAATTTTTATGTGAAAACAACAGGCACGCTCAGATATGGAATGTATCTGGAAGCATATTACACATACACACTCTTTCTAACACATTTCTACTCTCCTTTCCTCCCACTTCAAAAAATAAAACTGAACAAACATATTTTAGCCACAAGAAATAACCCAATATAGCAAACTTCCTATTGGAGAGGTTATATATGAGGAGACCAGCAATAAGCATTGAAGTCATCTAATCACAGATTTAAATGTAACTACAGTGCAGTTCAAACCTATTAACTGTGGAGAAAACATACTGATGTGCAAAAAAACCCCAAAAAAACAAACAAAAAAAAAACAGTATTGTTACTACAATCATTGGTTGCAGAAATTGCAGTGTACACTAATTTTGAGATAGGAGGTTGGAAGGAAGGGGACAATGGGAGAAAGTATGAGAATATCAACTAATGTATCTTGCCTAAATAAGAGCAACACAGACTTTCATTCTTGATTATGCTAATTTGATAAATAACTATAAATCCAATTTTGAAAATAAGAGAAGGAATTCTGAGAGATTACAAAAAACTCATAATAATTTTCCATCATGTATTTGAGATAGAGACATACTTTAAAAATTTTTAAATAACATTTAACTTTATTTTGATTGAAACAGCAACAAAATAAAAGTATTAATTGGATTAGAAGCTCTTTGAAAACAAACTTTGAAGAAGCATATATAGATAATTTTCTATTGATCTTTCTGTTTTATTTATGTATTTGTACTTCTCATTTCATGCCTTCAAAAGTAAACATTTAATTTTCACCCATGTTATCTTGTTTGAATGCCTGCCCCACACTAGGGAGTCATATTCCATAGGTGGTAATGGCATTTGGACTCAACTAGCTTCTAAACTTCAGCAAGGCTTTTCAAAGCATAAATTGCTGGGTCCTAGCTGGAGTTTTTGATATTATTCCATGTGATGCTAATGTTGCTGGTCTGGGGATCACTCTTTGAGAACCATTGTTCTAAAAAGAAATAAGAGTCCCAGGTTTCACTTCCCAGATATAGAACAGATCTGGATTCTGAGCTCCGTAGTTAGTTCCTTCGTTCTATGAGCTCAAGACACAGTGTTGGTGGTGTGGTATAGGGAAGGAAAAGCAGTGTGTTACTTCTATTTTATTAGTCTTAGTTCTGCTACTGTTCCTTTTATGAGAAAAAGCAGAAAAAGACAGAAATACATGTAGACTTTGTTTTCTTTCATATCAGAAACAACAAAGCTTTATTCTTCCATTAGAAAATAATCTTGGTTTTTCTTTGGCCCCGTGGGAAGGAAACTGAGGTGACACACATTTATTTGTGCATTTACTGTGTTTAAATTATACCTCAATTAAAAGAAAATTGTGGCTGGGCGCGGTGGTTCACGCCTCTAATCCCAGCACTTTAGGAGACTGAGGCCGGCAGATCATGAGGTCAGGAGATCAAGACCATCCTAGATAACACGGTGAAACCCCGTCTCTACTAAAAATACAAAAAATTAGCCAGGCATGGTGGCATGCACCTGTAGTCCCAGCTACTCGGGAAGCTGAAGCAGGAGAATTGCTTGAACCTGGGAGGCAGAGGTTGCAGTGAGGCAAGATTGCACCACTGCACTCCAGCCTGGGTGACAGAGCAAGAATACATCTCAAAAAAAAAAAAAAAAAAAAAAAAAAAGAATCGTTAGTGCAGTAAAAGCCTCAGAATGAGAGCCTCATCGACAGGACCATGGAGGGTGCAGGTCCCTCTGGACACATCAGCCTATGGACATGCAGTTACCTCAGACCCACATGAATCAGCCTCAGGGGAGCAATGATTGTCTTTGGGTCCATATTGATTCTACTGAACATCAGCAAGACATGGATCATTCAATCCATGGGACCTTCCTTGGGCACTTTGAATAAAACAGCATGGATGCTCACTTTCTATCCTTTTTGTTTTCTTCACAGTCCTATAAACCTCCAGACCCATGGAATATGCCTTTGTATATCTATAATTACCTGTCTACCTCACCTTCCTGAAAGTGCCACAGGTATAGGCTGTTTTGTTTATACCATGTCCTCAGCAGAGCTCCTTGCATGTGGATGGCACTCAATATATATATTTGTTAAATTAATGAGAGAATGAGGAAGTGAATTAATGAAACCACACATGCCCCATTAGGAGCACTAACTAGAAGAAATATACAAAGAGAGATTTTAGAGTAAAGCAAGTATCAGTTAGTCCAATTTTCTTTGATTCTGGCTATGCCCATGGTGCTGTGTGAGGTTCTCAGGGAAAAGAGAGATCTAATGAATACTACTAAGTTTCAATCAACTATAAGATACTCAATCTTTGAAGTATAGAATATACACTGAGTGGAACTGGCAATTGGGGTGAGGGTACCGTTTATAGCTTTGGGTATAGTGCAAGAAGGCAACATCATTCTCTTTCCATTTGGTTGGAGATAAGGAGGCAATGCTATCTCTCCTTCTTCCTATGTCTCCTACAAGCAAATATGTGGCTTTTACTCATTTGTATTGGGCTGTATACGAGCAGCAACCAGCCAGAGATTCATGCTTCACAGCACTGGAACATGTCCCTGGGGCTCCATTTCAGTCAAACTGAGAATTATACCTGAACACAAATCAAGGCAAGCTAAGCACCCTTCAGTATTCGTCTCTGAAGATGCCCCTTGTTTGCTTGAGGACGAAATACCATGCAGATGCATCTCCCACTCACTCTAACTCTGCTCTTTGTTCCTGTTTGCCCCTTGTGCCAATGAGTTAGATGTGGTCCAGTTACGTGGTCCGTAACTCTTGGCTTTCCATGAAGGAGAATCTCAAAAATACTCATCTTACTTTTCCTATCCTGAATGGACTAGGCAAAGATACTGGGCTTTATCTTGGGCCTTTTAGGACTGAAACCCTTAGCCTGAGCTAAAATAATTGATTCCCCTAACAAACCTACAATCTCAAAAGGGCTCTGAGACTCTGATAAAAATGGAAAGTTTATCATAAGGTAGCAAAGGGGGATAGCAAAGACATTAAGGAACATGCATATCAGGTATTAAAGTCACACCTATCCTCATCTTGTGTCCCACTCACAAATTCAACAAAAGAGGAGATTACTAGGAGCTGAGGCTCTATGGATTTCTTTGACTCTAGAGCCATGCATGTTTTTTAGATATAATTTGCATACAGTGGAATGCAAAAAGGTTAATCAGAGCCATCATTCAAATGAAGTAGTAGAACACTGCCAGCATCCCCAGGAATGTTTTCATTCCCCTTCTCCCTCAATAACTACTCTAAGGTCATCACTGTTCTACTTTCCATCACTATACACTTTTGCTTGTTGCTGAACAGGAAATAAATTAATCATACAATATGCCATCTTTTGTGTCTGATTTTTTTTCTCAACATAATAGCTTTGAGATTCATCCATGTGACTATGTGTTTGAGTAGTTCATTCATTTTTGTTGCTGCATAGTATTCCATTGCACAGGTGTACCACTTTTGGTTTACCCACAATTGTGGACTCTGGGTTGTTTCTATTTGGGGATATTATAAATAGTGCTGGCTGAATACTCTTGTACAAATGCATTGTAATCACATGTACTGAGTGTTTTTAAGATGAAAACCTAGGAGAGGAGCTGCTGGAACATAGAAGTAGTGGATATTTAACTTTGGTAGACACTGAAAAATCTATCTTCCAAAGTGATTGTACCCATTTTGCATTCTCACCAGGAGTATATTTTGCATTCTCTCCACTTGCTGTGCATCTTCTACTGACAGTTGGTGTTGCCACATACCTCATTTGATAATATTACTCAAATTCCTGCAGTCCAGTTTTGTCTAAACAAAGTACTATACTTTTTGGAAGTAATGTTAAAGTGAGCCTGTACTTTTCAGATGAAAAATTAAGAGTACTGTGTTGCTCTTAATAAAAAAGTTAACTCACTTGGGGGAACTCAAACAGTGGAGTGTTCTTTATTTTTTTTAATTCCCTCAAACAGAATCACTGATCGGAAATTCTAAAATGTACCAAAGGCCAAACACCTATGAAAGTCAGGTAGAATCCACAGGAAAGCGGATTCTGTGGCTGGGTCAGCCCTCCTGAGACTGTGGAGTGAACAGAGCTTTCCTGCTCTGCCCTTCTCCTGCCTAGGTGCCCAGCATTTCCATGGCCCCCATTGGTGACCTGGTTTTCCCAACAGTCTACTTACTCCAGCCAGTGGCCCCTCATTGGTTGCATCTACCTTTTAACCTTCAATTCCAAAACTCTTTGTTTGTAAATGTCATCCCAGGCCCTGCTTGCCATACTAGGTCTATTCAGTCATCCCTAAGACATTACTCACAACTTTCTTGGCCATGCCACCGCCACTGCAGCAATCCCTGTTCAGTTCCAGAAGCCTTAGCAGATGGAGCTGAGTGTCCTAGAACTTGGGGACCTAGAATGACATAAATGAGATGTATTTTATTCAGCAAATATAAATCAATGCTAGACTATTTATACATGAAATATGACTATATGAATTCTAACTATTTGTCCTCTCTAACATATATTTAAACATAAGAATTAGAACATGCATAATACATGAATAGATAAATATATGATCTGGTTAGGAAGAAATACATAATATAAATAAGAGACAATCAAACACCCAATAAAATAATAAAATTTCATTCTAATGGCAGTTTTGCCACAGACCAAAATGCATTTAAGCCTGTCACTCCTCGCTGTGTAGTCAGGCACACTGAAACCATTCTCTGACAGGATTCTGTCAGTATTGATGCCGTTTAGACCTTAGTGCCTAATTAAGGCTCTTTTATTTTCTTCACAGCCCATTTTTCCTTGACATTCTACAGTGGCTTTCCTCGGATGTCCCTCCACCCCCTGTCCACACTATAGCACACTATAGAATGCCCTCTCTACCTGCATACTTAGTGCAAAAAAAAAAAAAAAAAAAAAAAAAAAAAAAAGCTTTGGTTTATAGTCAGTGTATTGGTTCAAGTAATTAAAACAGATATTTCAGATATTTACTAACCAGCATTTTTTTTTTGCATCCTGCTCTCTGTCATCATGTATGATTATAACTACTCATTCATTCAGGTACTCTATAGAGCAATGGCTAGTTGTTCTGTGGACTAACCTATGTAACTTGCTTGAAAATAAAACAGCATTCATAAAAAATTCTGGAGAAAAGACCAAAGAGAGGGTTTTTTTTTTTTTTTTTTTTCTCCCCAATCAAAAAAAAAAAAAAAAAAACCAAAGTTAAAAGTATACCTTCCAAGTAACTTACTGACATTGGATCAAACGCCTAGCTAACCCTTAACAACAAATCTGCTATGGCCTCAGGCATGCAGGTACATGCCTGTGGTGCTATGGATTTTGAGTTTTGACATGCACACAACTTTTTCCAGAAAATGCTTGTTTTTTGTTTTTTTTCTAATTCTGTTTTGCATAGACTGTATAAAATTCCTATTAAATCACTTGATTATAAGCCATATTTGATCCCTATAAAATTACTAGATTATAAGCTCCCTTAGGCTGAATCCTCCCCCAAAAACACTGAAGACATGAGTTTCATATAGTAAACACTTAATACATATTTGGTGAACTTAATTCCAAAATGCTTTAAGAGAATTGAAATTGCCATAATATAATAACTTCTGGATTAACATCTACCCTTATCCTGTTAGATGTAAAAATGTTCACTATATAGTGAAAGATAAAACTTTTATAATTAGGTAAAAATTAGAAAACTTATGACTTATTTTAAAAATAGTCTAATTTTTGACGCATAGAAATAAATAGAAGATGTCAACATCACATTTTCTAAACGATTAAGGGCAAAATGATAACAAAATTTCAGCTTTTAACCATTGCTTAGTACATAGCAAGTACACAATAAACATTTGTTAAATGAACAATTTCTTGGTGTCAGTGCATTGGTAGAAGTTTTATGTAAGAAAATTAAAACTTTCTGTGAAACTAGAAAATGAATAAATTATTGGTAACACTGATTAGAGAAAATACTTTAAAAATGGTATTTACCTGCAAGTGATCTAAAATGAGTGTGAGGTTTATTAGGTTGTAATGTTATTGTTTAGTCTTTCTTTGAGCACACTTTGACTCAATTTTGGAGGAATGGCCCCCAAACTCTACAGAACACCTGAAGTTCTCACTTTTGTACTGTACATTGTAGTAAGTTGTCTTGGTGTCCCTGCCAGATCCCCTGATAATTGCTCACTGTTATGTCCTCCTCTAAGAAATTGCCCTTGACCAAACAGGAGCCACTGTGCCCTGGATGTTATGCCCTGGCCTCCCTGCCATCCCCACTCTGGGCAGCTAGCAGCAAATCACTAACTGAATGGGTTACAAAACGCTGGCCCCTTGCCTCAGCATGGGACCAACTCTCAGTACAATCCGTACTCTGGAGCACCCTGTGAAATTGGACAGAAGCTGGACTCCAGCAAAGATTACATCCTTGCTTAGTTCATTTTTCCTTCCCTATCCAGACCCCATTGCCTCTTCCCTGAGAGTCCTCCCTTGACAAGTCACTTTCACAGAATATCTCGAGTTTCAGGCTCTGTGTTCTAGATGTCTTAACCTAAGACAGTATATACAAATGTGATCTTAGGAAGAAGATTAAATATGGGATCCTGGAGACTGATCACTCATCAGTCTAAAAGCCTAATGGCAATAAGTGCCCTGCTGGGGCTGATAGATGGAGTATTTATGAACCTGGCAATCTCATAGCCAAAACTTTCATCTATAATGAACTGAAAGGAAACACAGGTGGAAAAGAGGCACTAGCTGGTGTAAAGTCTCTTGTATTTGATAGGTATGGTAAAATAGTAACTATAAGGACTCTAGAAATGGGTGACTATTTCTAAGAACCATTAGTTTGTTATTGACAGAAACATAGGGTCAGATTGAATAATCAGCAATTTAAAAGCTTTTAAAAAGCATACATATCCTGCATCTGAAGGACAGACAGAGTTAAAGACCAGACAGAAGGCTTCATCATGAGCGGTAGAACTTTAGAGAAGAGTGCATTTTTAGTCTGAGGATTTACTGTGCTAAACTCAGGGTCCAGATGGGGAATAAATGGAATCCTGAATCTCGTGGCAGAGATATAAAGGTAGATGCACTTCAGATCCTTAAATGTCCTGATTCTCCTGAACACTCTAGACCAAAACCAATCCTCCTTGTGGGAAAACACAATCTTTTTCTCTTTGCTTGGGAACTATGCATAAGCATCAAATGAAGCAGGCCCTACAAGACAAGGCTTGCCGTACTCAAGATATGTTTCTACCTTTCCTGTTTGCCATCAGATCCATAAGTACTGTTGAATGTTAGCATACTCCAGTGAGAAAATGCTTTGTCTCCAAAGGAAGAGAGTTTACATTACCAGAGAGGTTATATATCAAAAGCCTTCAGGATACGTCTCACATGTACTGACAGCTACCAGGAGAGTGCTCCTGAAAGTGGATGCTCAGAGGTCTAGGAAGATATGAAGCTACATAAGGGAGACAGTAGCATATACTTTCATAGTGACTCCTTGCATGCCCACTGGGGGAAGTTTAAAAGACAGCTGGTGCTTATTAATTACAAAAGAGATGTATTAACTGATGTGGAAAACTGTAGAGGAATGAACCCAATTCTCAGAGGAGTGGGCATGGTAAAATGGGTTTAGTATAGTTTGGTATATAAGACTGGAAGATTTAGCAGTCCCTTCAAAGAGCCATAGTATCCTTTGTTTACCAAAGTGATTAAGAAATGCACTGATGATGAATCAGCCTTGTTGAGAAATTCAATGTTGCTCTTGTCTGTCAAGCTAGACTTGGTGTATGAGATGGAGGTAGAGAACTGAGCTTCACAGTGGCAATAAGACCAAAGGAGCCTATAACAGCAGAGACTAGGTGGCATCATTTAACCATTAGAGGCAAGGTGAAGCATAATGACTGAAATGGGTGACACAGTTACAATGGCAGCTAGAAAGCCTGGCCCAGACACATCTATAAAGATGGCTAACAGACTATATGACTTTGAAGCAGTTTGTAATTGGATGATGTAGATAAAAATATGCTTTACCCTAGGGGTATATACATTGTCTGCTTCTACAGTCTGAAAGGACTTGACTATCTGGGCATTCTAGAGAACATCATGGTGCTCCACTCTATACATGACATCATGTGAGCTAAACTTGATGAGCATGAATTGGGAAGTCTGCTAGGTTTTTTGAAAAGAAGCATGTACCCCAGATGGCAAAACATAAACCATACTAAGGGGTCTGATACATCAACTATGAGGTAATATATTGGACTTGCTGGGACATCTCTTCCAAAGTATTGGCACCATTCAACTTGCAATTCTACCACTAAGAAGAAGCACAATAGTAGGCAGGCTTCTTTGCATTCTAGGGGAGGCACATTTCACACTTGGGAATCCTTCTCTAATCTTGTTACTGAATGACATGGAAAGTTGTCAGTTTTGAGCAGAGTAGAGGGCATAAGAGAATTGTGCAGTAGATCCAGGCTTTGTAAAAGCAGCTTGTCACTTCAACTACCCACAATAATCCTGCCTCAGTCCACTCAGGTGGCTATAAAAGCATATTATGGACTGGGTGACTTATAAACAACTGATACTTAGTTTTGAAGGTTGGGAAGTTCAAGATCAAGTTGCCTTCAGATTCAGTGTCTGGTGAGGGCCTCCTTTCTGGTTCATAAATACCCATCTTCTCACTGCATCCTCACAGAGTAAAAGAGGTCTTAGAGATAAGATGCATGCTCCCACCAAAGGATACAGTAAGTAGGTCACTAAACTTAAAGCTGCAGTTGTCTCATGTTCACTTTTATTTGCTCCCATCAGTAGAACAGCAAACACAAAAAGGAATATTTGGCCCCAATTATTATGAAGCGGTAGCACTGTTGCTGCATAATGAGAATGTGCAAAATGTTTCTGGTATGTAGCTGACACGTTGGAACACATTTTAGTACCCTGGTGTCCTAACTATAAGTGGGCAGGTGTATAACCATAGCAGGAGAAGGGACTCACACCCCTCTCAGATAGGGGTCTGCATTACCCCACCAGGCAATCCATCTAGCCAGCAGAAGTGCTGTTTGAGGATATGGGGAGTCTAGACGGGAGATAGTGAGCATCCTTAGAGCTTCAGGACTAATAACACCAGCAGTACCTTCCACTCTTGTAGGTTTTCCCAGAAATTGTTACCAATCAGAATCTCAGGTTAGATGTTCTAATATGAAATGTGAACTTAATGCGAAAAGGGGGGTGATTCGGAATGGTATAAGGGGTGGAATTTAGCATTTGCTGTTTTTATTCCACTAATGTTCCCTTGATCTAACAGTGCACCCATCCCTCAGTGAGTCTATCCCTCAGCAACTGTGGTAACTGCTGGTAAATAGCTTTTCCCTTCTTTTGATAACTGCCCTCTGCAAGATGGGAGCCACTACTTACCTGGGAATCTCATCTCGGATGTAACCCCTTTATCTCTATTGCTGCCAGGCTGCAGTCAGCAGGCAATGACTAACAGACACAGGCATACAAAAAAAAACCAAAACAAACAACAACAACAACAAAAACCCAGCCCTCATGGCTCAACTCTGTGGCACCAGTAATCCTCAATCAACTTTGATCATATATTCAAGGATGCTTCTTTTGTGCTTGAGAAATATGGTGTCTAGTTGGGCAGCTAAACCTCAGGTCCAGAAATTACTAAGATTAATGAACCTGATTTAAACAAACTTTTATTATCTAGAAATACATTATCTAAAGGGTCTAGAAAATAGGTTTTCTAGATTACAGAGAGTTTATGGGTGAAGCATTAACATTAAAATCATAACCAGTTTGGATGGGAGTCTATAAATTTTTATTGCAATTTGCATGCTTTCTTAGAGGATATTGGATATTATTTCAACTGTTCTTGATGCCTCAAAGTTATTGTTATTAACAGCTATTACTGCTACAATGTACTATAATAGTGAAGCCTCTGACTCTGCTTAGATGTGTTTGGATCTGCACCAAATGAGTAACAATGGCTTTGTTTTGAGTTCTTACGTTTGATTTTGATCATGTTGCTATCTCTTTCCATTACTTTACAATTTTTTATTTTGAGTGTCCTCACTCGTTGCAGTTCTTTACTCCCTTTCAATTTGTTATTGTTAGTATTTTATTGACAGGGAAATTAAATATTAACAATTATTGAGTGTGTACTGTGTACCAGGAATTTTCTAAGTGCTTTACATACATTAACTCGTTTAATCTTCACGACACCCAAACTCATTAGAATGTTTTACAAGTTAGGAGTAAATTGGTGCTGCAAAACATCATACGTGGCTCTCTTGTACCACGTGCATAAGCTGTAGTGCATCAACTTGCTGACATTTATTTATTTAATTTGATGAGAAGCTTAATTTTTCTGTCCTCCTAGGTATTTACCTATACTTTGGATAACTAAGAGAGGAAAGACATTGAAAGACACTTGAGTTCAAACTATTCCTATGAACACAGGAAATTATGTAATTGAGACTAAGAACACAAAGAAGTTGGAGTATTAACCACATTCCAGTGAGGTGTTGAAAATTTTGCTTGTACAATGAGAGAATGAAGGGCATTCTAAACAAGAGAAATCACTTTTATGATGCTACATACTAAACAGAAAGTTTACAATTTAAACTGTTTAATAATCATAGACAAAAATTTCAAAGCAATTCTCATTAATTCTATGAATTCTAAAATGTTGTCCTCTCACCTGGGCTATGATAATTCTAAAGTGGGTCCCTTCTAGCTTTTCACTAATCCCTACAGCTTCACCAAGACGGTCTTAAATTTAACAGAAAAATCATGTTTCTATGAATAGTACATAAAAGAATGGATATCTTTAGATGTATCCTTTAATATACATCCCAGCATTTTCTTGGATTCCAGCTGGAACCTGTTGTGATAACATGACCCTCTCATTCTCACACATCTTAAGAAACAAGGATGAAACCAACCCAGAGTCATTGACCTTTTCCCCCTGCTTTATTTGTGCTCCAATAAAAGTAACATATATATACTATCCAATAAAATATATCCAACTTTCCTCTCTGGTTGGGTTCTTAGCTCTTCCTCCAGGTGATGCTGGATTCGTGTCTTCATGGCCTTCCATTAGTTTAAGACATTCTTTTCAAACATGTGTATAACACTCCCCGAGGTGTTATTGGTTTATAAATTACACTTGTTGTTTCAGGGCAATAAATGGAATGATGAATGCATGCTTTGTTCAATCACCTTTTTATTCATGAAAGGCAAAACAAATATTCTAAAAAAAATTTATCTACATCAAGAATAAGCTATAAACCTTTCAAAAATGCTGCAACTAATCTGGGAAGGAACCGCTAATTACATCATAACAAAGAATTCAATGGCTCTAAATGCTCACGGCACCATAGAATGTTAGAGATGGAAAATCTAGTCCAACATCCTTCTTTTACAAATGTTAAGCTAAGTTTTTTACTTAAAAAAAAAAAATTAGATTCAGGGCCAGGCATGGTGGCTGGCACCTGTAATCCCAACACTTTGGGAGGCCGAGGCAGGCCAATCACTTGAGGTCAGGAGTTCGAGACTTCATGGCCAATATGGTGAAACCCTGTCTCTACCAAAAATACAAAAATTAGCCTGGTGTGGTGGTGCATGCCTGTAGTCCCAGCTACTTGGGAGGCTGAGGCAGGAGAATCGCTTGAGCCCAAGAGGCAGAGGTTGCAGTGAGCCAAGGTCGCACCACTGCACTCCAGCCTGGGGGAGAAAGCGAGACTCTGTCTCAAAAAAAAAAAAAAAAAAAAAAAGGTTCAGGAGGTACATGTGCTGGTTTTTTACATAAGTAAATTGCATGTCTCTGAGGCTTGGTGTATGAATGATTCCATCACCAAAGTAGACAGCATAGTACTTGATAGGTAGCTTTCAAACCTATGCTTCTCTCCCAACTCTCCCACTTCAAGCAGTCCCCATCCTCTATTGTTCCCTTTGTGTCCATGTGTACTCAAAGTTTTAGCTTCCGTCTAAAACAAAGAACATGTAATATTTGGCTTTCTGTTACTGTACTACTTTACTTAAGATAATGGCTTCCAGCTGCATCCATGTTGCTACAAAAGGACATGATTTTATTCTTTTTAGTGGCTGCATAGTATTCCATGGTGTATATGTATCACATTTTCTTTATCCAATCACCATTCATGGGCATCTTGATTGATTCTGTGCCTGGTATTGTGAATAGTGCTGTTATGTACATACGTCTTTTTGGTAGAAAAATTTATTTTCTTTGGGTATATATATCCAATAGTAGAATTGTTGGGTCAAATGGTAGTTTTGTTTTAAGTTCTTTAAGAAATCTGCACACTGCTTTCCAAAGTGACTGAAATAATTTACATTCCCATAAGCATTGTAGAAGTATCCCCTTTTCTCTGCAGCCTTGCCAACATCTGTAAATTTTTGACTTTTTAATATCTATTCTGACTGGTGTTAGATGGTATCTCATTGTGGTTATGACTTGTATTTCTCTAATGGTTAGTTATAATGAGCAGTATTTCCATATATTTCTTGACTGCATGTATGTCCTTTGCTCATTTTTAAATGAGGTTATTTGCTTTGCTTGCTGATTTAAGTGTCTTATAGATTCTGGATACTAGACTTCTGTCAGATGCATAACTTCTGAATATTCTCTTCCATTCTGTAGCGTATCTGTTCACTGTGTTGACAGTTTCTTTTGCTGTGAAGAAACTTTTAGTTTAATTAGGTCCCACTTGTTAACTTTTGTTTTTGTTGCAATAGCTTTTGGAGACTTATTCATAAATTCTTTGCCAAGGCTAGTCTCTAGAATGGTTTCCTAGGTTGTCTTTTGGGATTTTTATTGTTTTACGTCTTACATTAAGTCTTTAATCCATCTTGAGTTAATTTTTCTGTATGGTGAAAGAAAGGGGTCTAATTTCAATCTTCAGCAAATGGCTTTCCAGTTATCTCAGCACCATTTATTGAATAGCAAGTCTTTTCCCCATTGTTTATTATTATCGACTTTATTGAGGATCAGGTAGTTTTAGGTGTATAGCTTTATTTCTGGCTTCTCTATTCTGTTACATTGTTCTATGTGTTTCTTTTTTTTCACCAATACCATGCTGTTTTGATTTCTGTAGCCTTGTAGTATAATCTGAAGTCAGTTAAAGTGATGCCTCCAGCTTTGTTCTTTTTGCTTGGGATTACTTTGTCAATTGGGCTCTTTTCTGGTTCCATATGAATTTTAAAACAGTTTCTTCAAATTCTGTGAAAAATGACATTGAGAGTTTGATAAAATAGCATTAAATCTGTACATTGCTTTGAGCAGTATGGCCATCTTAACAATATTTATTCTTCCTGTTCATAAGCATGGAATGATTTTCCATTTGTGTCATTTCTGATTTCTGTCAACAGTGTTTTGTAATTCTTGTTTTAGAGATCTTTGATCACCATGGTAAGCTGTATTCCTGGATATTTTATCCTTTTTTGTGGCTATTGTAAATGCAATAGCATTCTTGATTTGTCTCTGAGCTTGAACTTTATTGGTAGATAGAAATGCTAGTGATTTTTATACATTGATTTTATACCCTGAAGCTTTACTAAAGTCCATTTATCAGTTCTTGAAGCCTCCTGGTGGAATCTGGGGTTTTCTAGGTATAGAATCATATCGTCTGTGAAGAGAGATAGATAGTTTCACTTCCTACTTGGATGCCTTTTTCATCTTTCCCTTGTCTGATTGCCCTGGCTAGGAGTTCCAGTATTGTGCTGAATAGGAGTAGTGAGAGTGGGCATCTTTCTTTTCCACCAGTTCTCAAGTTTTTTTCTCCTTCGGTATGATGTCGGTTGTGGGTTTGTCATAGGTGGCTCTTATTTTGAGGTACTTTCCTTTAATGCCTAGTTTATTGGGGGTTTTTAATATGAAGGGATGTTAAATGTTATCAAAAGTTTTATCTGCATCTATTGAGATGATCATATGTTTTTGTTGTTAATTCTGTTTTACATAGTGAATAAAATTTATTGATTTGCATATGCTAAACCAAAGTTGCATCCCAGGAATAAAGTCTACTTGATCATGGTGAATTAGCTTTTCAGTGTGGTGCTGGATTTGGTTTACTAGCTTTTTGTTGAGGATTTTTGTGTCTGTGCTCATCAGGGATATTGGCATGAAGTTTTCTTTCTTCATTGTGTCTTTTCCAGGCTTCAGTATCAGAATTATGCTAGTTTCATAGAATGAATTAGAGAGGAGTCTCTCCTCCTCAATTTTTTAGAATAATGGTTGATAGGCTTTTTATTACCGATTCAATTTTGGAACTTGTCATTGATCTGTTCGGGAATTTAATTCTTCCTCATTCAATCTTGGGAAACTGTTTCCACTAATTTAGCCATTTCTTCTAAGTTGTCTAGCATGCATATATGTATTTGTGATAGTCTCTGAGGATGTTTTATATTTCTGTGAGGTCTGTTGTAATGTCATATTTGTTTTTTCTGATTGTGTTTTTGTCTTCTCTCTTTTATTCTTTATTAACCTAACAGTCTATCAATATTGTTTAATCTTTCAAATAACCAGATTTTGATTTTCTTGATCTTTTATTTGGATTTTCACATCTCAATTTCATTCATTTCAGCTCTGATTTTGGTTATTTCTTTACTTCTGCTACCTATGGGATATGTTTGCTCTCGTTTCTCTAGTGCCTGTAGGTATAATGTTAGGTTGTTAATTTGAGATCTTTCTAACTTCATGATGTAGGAGGTAGGAGTTTAGCACTATAAATTTTCCTCTTTTCCTTATTTTATTTATTATTATTATTATTATTATTATCATTATTATTTGAGATGGAACCTCGCTCTGTTGCCCAGGCCGGAGTGCAGTGGCACAGTCTCGGCTTGCTACAGTCTCTGCCTCCCAGGTTCAAGCGATTCTCCTGCCTCAGCCTCCTGAGTAGCTAGGACTACAGGCATGTGCCACCATGCCTGGCTAATTTTTGTATTTTTAATAGAGACACGGTTTCACCATATTGACCAGGCTGGTCTCGAACTCCTGACCTCGTGATCTGCCCACCTAGACCTCCCAAAGTGCTGGGATTACAGGGATGAGCCACTGCGTCCAGCCATAAGTTTTCCTCTTAACACTGTTTTAGCTGTGTCCCAAATATTCTGGTATGTTGTTTTCTGTTTTCATAGTGAAACTAAAGCTTTTGAGAGTAGAAGTGGAAGCCATTCAAATAGTTGTTAATGTTGTCAGTCCTCAGTTCCACATCTCTTGAGTCTGCATTTGTTGCAGCTTCATGAGGACATAGATATTGGGGTAGGAACTACAAGAATAGGATAATATAGGTACTTTACTCTCTTATTTCACTGTTTAGAATTTATTCTTTATGTAGATTCTACTTTTTAGGTTGTATCTGAACATGGAAGGATGAGGAGTTCCTCAAAGCAAAAATACCTTTTAAAAGTTCCCATTGTGTAAAGTGTCCCACAAATTATTCCATGTAATGAAACATGCAGGTTTATCCAGTGCTATGACTGTGCATTCTGTGACTCCTTTGAGGGATGGGCTTAAACTTGAGGGTGAAAAAATGAGAAATGACACTTCACACAATCCTGGGAGACAAAAGATCACCTTTCTCCCTAAATCTGAAATTCCAAAATACCAATTTTAGAATTATTTTAATGTATTAACACATTACCTTCTCATTTTATCTGTTAAAATTTCAGGAAAAGTAATCCTTCAACATTTCCATGGACAATTCCACAGACTGTATTCAAACAATATAATATATATGTGATATTAATCAATCTCCAAAAAAAGGGGTGTCTAGTGGGGAATCTCTATATTTGACTCCAACACAAATAACTCTGCCAGAGCATGCTACCATTAACCCATCTCCCATCTTGGACCAACAAATACACATCTTTTTGTTTTTTATCTCTTTATTTTGAAATAATTTTAAATTTAAAAAGAGCATACAAAGAAGTTGCAAGAATAGCACCCTTCACTCAGACTCCCTAATTGGCAATAAATTAGCACTCTCTGTATATGTGCATATATGTATATATTATCTTTTGAACAAGTGAAAGTATGTAGCAAATAGGATGCTCTATTATTCCTAAACAATGTTCATTATCTAGAAAATAAATACAGTTTCCCACAAATGACAACAAAAACATCTTAATCAAGAAATTAACATTTATAAAACACCACCGTCTAATGCACAGACTCATTCAAATGCTCAATACTGCCCTTTAGAGGTTTTTTTCTTCCTCTAACTCAAGATTCCAACCAGGATTACACATTGTATTTAATTGCCATGTCTCTTTAGCAGTTTTCAGTATGAAATTTTTCTTTAGTTTGTCTTTTTGTGATCTTGATATTTTGGGTTCAACTGTGGTATTTTGCAGAACATCTCTCCATTTGGACTTACTTGATATTTCCTCATGAATGCATTTAGGCTCTGGATTTACTGAAGAATATCACAGAAAAGCTATAATGTCTGTCTTAGTGCATACACCAGCAGGCACATGATGTGGATTTGTCCTATTTCTGTTGGTCAGTTAGTTAAGGTGTTGTCTGCCAGATTTCTCTACTGTAACGTGACCATATTTTCCTCTTACAATCGGTGGATATTTTGCACTTAAATACGTTGAGACTATGTAAATAACTGTTCCTAAATGAACTTTTGCCCCCGATGATTCTTTACCTGAATCAGTTGTTACTATGATGATTGCAAAAGAGTGACTTTCTAATTCCATTATATTACTATATATGATTAATTAATGGTGTATATATGTATATACATACAATTTAAACACACAACTTATATGTGATGTGACATGATATATGAGATACATTATATATGATACATATATATGCACAACCAGTAATAACTATGAGGAGCTTTTTCTTCTAAAAAAATTTACTTATTCATTCATTCATTCATCTTTATTAGTCTGAATACATGGATATATATATATATTTTTAATGGCTTATAACTCATTACAATAATCATTTCTTTTCAATCTCAAAGTCCACCTTATCTGGCCAAAAGAAACCTAGTTAAGCTGATTCCTGTGTTCTTCTGAAAAGTGTCTGTTTTCTTAGCATTCCTTACATTTCTGGAGCAAAAGGGTAGTCAAGGCTCATCTTGTACTTTCATTTCCCGAGTCACGTAATCAAACAGAAGAAACTCCTACTTCAGCTCCTTATTTTTTCAAGGAACCCTGGCTCTTTTTAAGATCCCAGTACTACAAATGCCCATAGGTACTGAGATGTTATGCTTCTAGGCCTCCTCAATGAAGAGAGCTAGGAAATGTATGCGTGTATATACACACAAACTCTTAAACACACACATATATATACCCACATATATCTATATATCTCTCTATATATATATATTTCTTTATATATCCACATAATTCATATGTCTACATATCTATGTTTGTACCTATATACGTGTGTGTGTGCACGTGTAGATATAAATAGATCCAAGTGTATATATGTGTGTATGTAAAAGTAAATACAAGCTTCAGAAGTGTATATAAGTACATGTATAATTACATATTTAAAAATATGAATTCACACCAATTCTTCCAATTTCAATCCAGCAAGAGAGTTCATTCCAGACTTTACCTTTTCCATATTTGTAATTATTTTCTTTAGCAATGAGAAATCTGAAACCAATTTTTCAAAATATAGTTATGTAGAATTAGCCCTCCACATCCACGGGTTCCATTTCTGTGGACTCCATCACAGATAAAAATATTCAAATTTAATAAATTATAAAATAATATAACAATAAAATATACAAAATTTAAAAATACAGAATAACAAGTATTTATATAGCAGTTGTATTAAGTATTATAAGTAATCTAGAGATTATTTGGAATATAGAGGAGGATGTATATAGGTTATATGCAAACCTATGCCATTTTGTATTAGAAACTTGAGCATTTTAATATTTTGGTGTTTACAGGGGTCCTAGAACCAATTCCCCCATGGAAATGGAATGACTAATTAATTCTTTTTATATATAACTACTCTCCTGACAGCCCCGGATACTTCATTGGATCCTGTTTTGCACACCCCGTAAGTCTTATGGGCTCCCATTGCTTCTTTAGCATCAATACTTGTGTACTGGTTTACAGGCCTCCTCATATTGGTCCCCTCTCTGTAGGCCTTGCTGGTGCTGGCCAGCTCAAAGGAACAGAAAAGAGGAAGCAAAGAAAGAGTAAATATCCACCCTCAAATTCTCAATTATGATGGGGATTCCAAGAAGCATTTCTTCTCTACAAATGCCTTCCTTTCTTACACAATTGTCTATAATTTCTCTTTTATATAACTTACTAGATAAAAAGGTCAAGCTTATCAACTGTAGTTATCCACCAGCAGTATGTAATTTTTTGAGGATTGAATCTATAACTGTCTTATTACCTATCACATCTATTATATATTAGTGGTTTAAGAAATATTTTTAATAACTTAACGGAACTTATTTAAAATGTTTACATTTAATATGAAGCTAAGAAAAGGAGTTGATTGATGAATGATGAAATGAAGATTGAAAACACAAGAACAAATTAATAAGACAATATTTATCAAGTAAAAAGGGCAGTCTGGATAGCATGCATGAATTTGAAGAAACTTAGCAATTCTCATAAAATAGGTTTTGGGGGATTCCTTGACTGATACTTATTCTAACTGCCAGAAAGCAAGAATACTTTCACGTTACATCTGATTCAGAATTAATGGGCTTGCTCAGTTCACCCACTACTTATTTTTATATCTGGAGCATCATATTCAACAGGCAGTTCATTGTGTATATAGGCTGGGAGCTGACAAATCATGCAAGCCAGAAGGCAGGCAGAATGGCATGATGGCATCACGTGAGGAAAAGATGGAGGGATCCAAGATGCAGAGAATGGGGTTCTGGAGATACAGTATGGCTGCCCTCAAATAGCTGAGGAATCCTGTTTTATTTATTCATTAACTTTGGCTTCAAAGGGCAGAACTCATGCCTGAGATAGAAATATATAGCTAAGCAGGTAGTAGCACAAAACAAGGCAGAACTATCAATAGAGATGCCAAAGTCCAGAATAAACTACTTGGCAATATGTTGGTGGAAGGATTGGGCGACTGACCATCACAGGTGTCAGTGCATCAGCACTGGAATAAAAGATCCCAAATGTTTTCTATCACATCTAGGATTTACAATTTTATGACTGTGAGTTGCTTTTACTTCAGTGTGAATTCCTATTTTTCCTTTTTAGAGACAGGGTCTTGCTCTATTACCCAGGCTGAAGTGTAATGGTGCAATCATAGTTCACTGCAGCCTTAAACGTTTGGGCTCAAGCCATCCTCCTGCCTCAGCTTCCTAAGCAGCTGGGACTACAGGCATATTCCACCACACCCAGCAAATTTTTGTAACTTTTTGGAGATACAGGGTCTTACACTATGTTGCCCAGGCTGGTCTTAAACTAGAACCAAACCATCCTTCCACCTCAGCCTCCCAAAGCACCAGAATTACAGGCATGAGCCACCACCCTCAACTCAATGGTTTCAAGTGATATGAACCTTAGTCACTGTATCAGTTCTATGTTTTTTTGTTGTTGTTGTTGTTGTTGTTTTTTAAGAAATTACCATAAACTTGGCAGCTTAAAACAACAGAAATTTATTCTCTCACAATTCTGGAGGCTAGAAGTCTGGAATCATTTTCACTAGGTTAAAATCAGGTTATCAGCAGAACCACTATCTCCCCAGAGGCTTTAGGGGAAAATGTGTCCTGTGCTGCTTTCAGTTTCTGGTGATTGCTCATATTCCTTGGCTTTTGGCTGCATCACTCCATTCCCTGCCTTTGTGGTCATATGGCCATCTCCTCTTGGGTTTGTAATCTCTTTATGTCTCCTTCTTATAAGGATGCCTGTAATGTCTTTAGGAAAAACCTGGGTAATCAAGGACAATCTTTCTGTTTCAAAATTCTTAATCACATCGGCAAAGGCTTTGCCATATAAAGTAACATTCACAGATTTCGGGGACTTAGACATAGGTAGCTTGAGGTGGTGATGCGGAGGGTAAGGGGTGGGCAGGCATTATTTAGTCTATTACAGCCACCTTAGCAACAGAGGAAATCCTAGTTAGGATGTTGCAAATAACGTTTTATCACATCTCTGCTACTTCCTTTTCAAGTGTAATATAGCATGCAATCAAGTCTTTGCGGTGTTGTCCTAGCAGTATGTTCCAGTTCCTGTGCTTCATTCCTAGCATTCGGCCCCCGTCTGAGACCTCATTTAGGGGAGAAGAACAAATTCCCCTTGAGAAGCCACTGTCTGCCTTGGTCTCCCCTAGCCTTCTCTAATAAGCATATATGCTAGCGTTTAGACAGGGTGGGTATAGCCTGAACCATCAAATTTGCTCATTTCCAATTAAGATTGCCATCTTTGGTTTCTAAATATTTGGTCAAATGGGCTGGCAGTAAGTCCAGAAGGAGAACTATATTTATGGAGAAGATCTCATGTGTCAAGTAAATTAAGATGCTTTGTACATGCTTTTCCATTTGATCATCAAATAATTGTTGATCTTATCCTCATTTTAAAGATGAGGATCAGAATTAAAAATGTCACATCCTCTTTGTTTTAACCTCAAAATGATCTGTCAAGGAGGTAAGATTTTTCTCATTTTTATAGAAGTGATAATGAAGCTCAGAAGTTAGGGGTTTTTTTTTTTTGTTATTTTTTTTGGTCAAAGACACACAGATATTACATGATAGAGCCAGAACTTGGAAATATATTATGTTTCAAAAGATATGTCCCTAAAATCAAAAGGTTAAAAAAAAGTTTTCCAGATAAAATGAACTCAAATATGCTATAAAAGTCCCTCAATTATTTTACTATGATGCCCAACTATCCACTATTAGCACTTTATTCTTCCGGGTTAAGAAACAATATTTCCTAATAACATATTAATATCTCTAAGATGTACTGTATACTGTAAAGCTTTGTATTTGAAGTTAAAATTTAACCAAAAGAAGGAAAAAAATACAGACTGCATATCTAAACAAAAAGTCTGGCAAGGATGGGCAGTGATTCTGGACAACCAGCTGAAGTGGTTCAGCATGAGAATTTGAGGTATACTAGTGATCACAACATAAGGAATGAGGAGAGTACCAGAGGCAAGAGTCTCATCCTTTACAATTTGCTAAAAATGAGCTTTAGCAGAACTCTGCACTGAGACTCCACAAAGTCCTTTTGACGCCGTTACTGAAAAACATCATTTAACTTTTCCATGTATCTTTAAAGGTGAAATCACATTAATAAATTGAAAGTTTCATGAATAAAACTGTCTTTGGAATCACCTACCTTATTTGTGTGAATACACTCAGTGAATTTACGATGATTAACGGTAATACGATGAACACCACAGTGCATAATAATGATTTGCTACTTATTATAAAACATTGCCAATATTTTGTACGCCCAACCGGTACAACATGCAAGAAATTCAATGAAACATTTTTAAACAAGCCATGGGGAAAGGGAAGAGCAGATCAAGCCACACACGCTATCTCTGGGGACAGAGGCCTCTCTTCCATCATAAATGGATTGCTCTGGCACCCATGAAAGGCAACAGGGGCAGTTAGAGGACTGCATAAAGAAATATGACTGTCACAAAGAAAGAGGAGACAGAAGACTGCCTCAAAGGAATGTAGTGTTTCTGAACCTGTGAGAACACAAAGACAAAATTTCCTTCAAAATTAGTAACTTTTGAATTCTGGGTAGCTGAAAACAATACAGGAAAACAACATTAAAAAAAAAACCCTCCACACTTTCAGCATAATGTGAAATGTGAAATACCTGAACTTCAAAATTAGTGTAAATTATTTAGTAAATGCACCAAAAACTCAGCAGGTAATCTCTCACCTTCATTCCCCACTGCAAAGGCAGGCCAAGAAAGCCTGTGGGAAGGGAGACCAGGAGAGCTAGTCATGGGAATAGTGTTAACATAAAAGCACCAGAAGAAAGCTAAAGTTCACCCTCAGTGTAAAAATAGTAAACATTTCTTAAAAGTGCTTTGGTAGATTAGAACACAGTCTAACAGTTTATAGGAAAGGGGCTTAAAAATGCATATTGCTTGAAGTGACAGTCTTCAAAATATTTAATTCTGGGGAACCTAAAAAAATGAAAAAAAGAAACAAAAATAAGCCCTTTAGAAATTGAGTGGTGAAATATAAAAAGATGAAAAAGATCAGAATTTAGGGTCTTGTAAGACGAAGAGAACCAAAAATATCAGAGGACACGCAGATCCTCTCGCATTACACATATACATGCACACACACACGAATCCATTAAAGAGTACAATTTTTGCTATAATGAAAAAAGTCCACTTTCAAATAAAGAATCCTTCAAACTAAATAACCCAAAATAAATGGAAAGTGAACTAATAAAGCCACACAGTTATTATTTTTAAAAAGTTAGAACATGAGATTCAATACATCTCAAGTAATGAAAATGCCCCCTGAACAACCAATCCTGTGTCAGAAGAAACTATAAGACAGCACTGCAAAGTAAGTTAATTGTACTCAAACATTTGGAGATAGGAAAACCACTGATTTTTTTTAAATTGGAAATTCAAATTGAAGAATGGAAATTGGTAAGAGAGGGAGAGAGAAACAGTAGAAAATAGTTATTTGAACTCAGAAAAGAAATGTAACCAGCCAAACATTCAAAAGACTAATTTTTAAGGCATCCAAAGACTAATAAAGGAAAATAAGTAACAAGAACCATTGAAGGAATCTGGAAAGAATCTCAAACAGAATGAAATTGAAATTAATAAAAGAAAAAGGTCCAGAGAAAAATAAAGATAATAAAGGACGGGGAAAGAATAAAATTAACATATTTGGAGTCCCTAAATTAAAAAAAACACCAACCGTAAAGCAAAGCAGTGTAATGGTACTAATACTTTAATGTATAATCCAAAAACAAAATTTCTATAAAGAAATGCCTGAATCTATATATTGAAAGAACCCACAGATACATGAAATATTCAGCCTGAAAGGATGGACTATGGTATGTCTATACCACAAAGCATTACACAGCTATGTAAAATGAAGCTGATTTCTATGAACTGATAGGGAGTAATAGCTGGACTATATTTTGAAGTGACAAAATCAAAGTAGAAAGGAATATCTATAACATGTATATTTCATGTAAAACACACATATTTCATGTAAGAAAAAAGGGAAAAATAAAATATATATGTATCTGATTCTTTTTGCAAGAATAAAATAAAGAAAAGAAAAGCCATAAATTAAAGAGATTTATTACCTAGAGGGTGTAGGGGAAAGACCAGGTTGACAGAAAGAAGAAATGGGTATATCTGTGTGGTTTCTGCTTTTTTTGTTTTGTGTCGTTATGACATTTAGGACAACATTAAGGTTTCAGATGTTCAAAGAAATAATTAAATTACCCAACAGAATTTGGGGAAATCCAAACTGGAATACAAACTCTAACAAATTAATTTAATTTTCTTGCAAATAACCCAACCCCACTGAAGGAAATGGAGAAAAAAAATAAATAACATTGAGAATGGTATTTTTCTAGAACTAAAAGAGCTGTATACAAACATTCTTTTTGAGTTCAGCAGTCCCCAACCTTTTTGGCACCAGGGGCACCAGTTTCCTGGAAGACAATATTTCCACAGGGGTGTGGGGGGGCAGCGGTGGGGCTATGGTTTGGGAATGAAACTGTTCCACCTCAGATTATCAGGCATTATTAGATTCTCATAAAGAGCCTCAACCTAGATTCCCTCCCATGTGCAGTTCACAATAGGGTTTGAACTCCTATGAGAATCTAATGACACCAGTGATCTGACAGCAGGTGGAGCCCAGCTGGTAATACTCCCTAGCCTGTCATTCACCTCCTGATGTGTGGTCCAGTTCCTAACAGGCCACAGTACCCGTCCATGGCACCACAGTTACGGACCCCTGCTTTAGTTAGTAAATTAGTTTTTCCCAGCTGTGTGGGCTAATTTTATTACATTACTTGCATTAAAGTCTTGAGAAAATAATAAATATATTGTGGATACTGAGAGGCAGTTTTCTCACTGTTAGGAGTTAGAAATAGAGAAATCTGTAATAAATCCTTTGGTGTTGAATTGAAATTGAAGTATGAAGTAATAGATATAGATGGAAGTGTGTGTGTACATATGCAATATAAATATACGTATTATACACATGTTAGCATATATGTCCTCTAAAAGGGCCTTGAATTAGTGACATTCCAATATAACGAACACAACTAGTATCTATATTTTTGTTCTAAATACCATTCTCTACTGAAATAAAACAGGCTTCCTCGAAGGAATCTATAATTCAAGTTCCCAGTCAGGGAAAGTAAATGAGAGTCTAAAATATTGTGAGATTTCAATAACCAAAGAAGTACTCAAAATGTTATGGAAGCATGCTCAAAAGACACAAAAGCAATTCAAAAGAGCTTTCAATGTCCAAATCTATGAAAATATGAGCAAAAAAAAAGATAGTAATGAATTATATTCTAGAAAATAAAATCAATATCCATGAGTCTATACTGAAATAAATGAATAAGAAATATATGTAGTAGGGACAGTTTTTTTTTTTTACAGTAGAATAAAAATTAACAAATGTAGCAGGAAAAACAAATCAGTAGAAAATCACCATTTAGCAAATATCAAGTCATCATTGTTTCAGTTAGGAATTGGTGCCCAAATCAGTGAGCAAAAGTATGATGAGAAATAGTATATTTTCATAGTCTCAATGTAACTCCTGAAAAAAGACTTATTAAGTGGGGTGGGGGAGAGATTAATATTACATTGGAAAAACTTGGACATCATCTTAACCAAGTGCTCAAAGTTGACATCACTCGGAATGGGGCTTGTCAACATCATGTTGTTTAATAAATAAACAAACATCCTAATGTGCTGTATTGATCAGGAGGCAACATTCCATCTGTGGTATTTCTGTCTCAAATGCAAAGTCCAATTTTAACCATAAAGAAACATCAGATAAATTCATGCAGAGGGACCTTCTATAGAATAACTAAAACATAACTGTTCATATTCTTTCAAAAATACGGATTCGTGGAAGTCAAAGACTGAGGAAATGTACTAGATTGAAAGGGACTAAGGAGATATGAAAGATAAATTCATTGTGTCAAGTTTGATCGAATCCTGGAAGAGAAAAGGGATATTAGGAGGACAATTGGTAAAATGTGAATAAGGTCTGTAGATCAGTTAATAGTATATTGAATCAATTTTCATTTCCTGATGTTGGCAATTGAACTATGGTTATGGAAAATATTAACATTTGGGAAAGCTAAGTGAAGGATGCACAATAATTCTTTGCACTAATTTTGCAACATTTTTGTGGGTCTGAAATTATTTTTAAGTTAGAAAATAAAATAAATAAATTGGGTTTTTTTACAGTTATTGTTTACCTGTAACATACTCTTCCCACTTTTAAAGAGTTCTAACAAAAATTGGAAGATCACCCTCTCAAGCCAAAGTTTGACAAATGAAAAGAAAAAAAAACGACAAACTGGTTGACATAATTGAAATACACAGAATGATGACATAGTCATAAATTATCCGTGTACAAAATTAACTCATTAACAAAACAGGGGAAAATAGATTTTACTAGATAAACATGGAAGACACCCCTTAACCATGTAATCAAAGGAGAGAGACAAATTGACATTGTGTTTTCTGGTATAATGAATAGAGAATACAGCATTTGTGTGTGTGTGTTCTTGCCAAAACCTTGTAACTTAAATCATGAGGAAATATCAGAAGACTCCAAATAGATGGACATTCTTCAAACTAACTGATGTGCTTTCTAAAACATTACCAAGTTTAAAATAGGTAAAGACAGGTCAAGGAATTACTCCATATTAAAAAAGACAAAGAAGATGCAACAACTAAATGCAGTGTGTGATCCTAGATTGGACCCTCGGCTAGAATAATTTGTTGATTAATTGATTTTGATTTCCTATTTTGTGAAAAACGACACAATTAAACAAATGGCAAAGTGTAAACAAGGTCTATAAATGTGTTAATAGTATTGTAACCACCTTAAAGTCTTGAATTTGGACCATTGTTCTTAGGAAACAGAAGGAAGTATTTAGAGTTGAAGGTGTCATGTCTGAAACTTACTCACAAATGGTTCAATAATAACAATGACGATAATATTAGAATAATCAGATAAAAATAAAAGCAGAAAGAATACAACAAGAGTAATATTGTATATATGGAGTGAAAGTAAAAAAGTGCGGAAAATTTTTAACAGCTGGGGACAACAGAGAAAGGGTAAAGTGTAGTTCTTCTTACCATTCATATAACTTTTCAGTAAGCCTGACATTATTTCAAAATAAAAATTTAAGAAGGAAGGAAAGCACAGGCTTAAGTGCTTGAAAATAAGCTGGAGAGAAACACCTGAATGTGAATGAGGCTCTGTCACTTGCTTGTGGACTGGCCTTGGAGTTCTCTGCATTTCAGTTTACTTTTCTATAAAACAGGGATAATAATTTTAAATAAACCCAAACAACAGTTGTGAATATTAAGTAGCAAGAATATTAAAGAATAAGCATGATAAAAGTGCTCGCTATGAATGTTATGAACTATATCAGTTTTAGTAGAGATGAAGCACAAATAAAATATTTTACTGATATTAAGAACCTAGAAATTCTAGGCCTTGGTGATCAGTTGGTCACAGATGGGGGAGAGAGAGAGATCTATTTTCAGGGAACTAAAATGGACAACTCCATGGATAGTGGTGGACCTTTCACTGGATAAAAAAATAGAGGAAGAAGTGAAAGACTCGATGAGGCAGAAACACAATTTCAATTGTGTACGCATTGAGTTAAAGAGCCTGTCAGAATTTTTTTCTGGATATATCAGTAAATGTTTGGGTCAATAGGCAGGGGATTCAAAAGATCTGAACTTGAGTTGTAGCTTGAAAGTTACTGACATGCGTTTTCTTATAAAGTATATTTTCCTATTTAATGCAAACTACCTGAGTCAGTGATGAAAAGTTCTCCTTGTATCTCTCTAGCAGTTTCTAGCTTGTCAGGTAGGAGCTGTGTGGGTCAGCATAGCAACCTTTGCGGGAAAGATGGTGAGCAATCAAGGACTCTGCCTAATGGGGCTAAAGAAATGTGACGTCCTGGTCCTTCAATGAGCCTAGATACCACCAGTACAACCCCATCCCGCAGATGGTGTGTATATGTGTGGGAGAGGTGGTTTTTCCTACTGTAGGAGGAGATAAATTTGTCTTTGCACTAATTAAGCCACTTATCGTCCCCTCCCTTTAAATCAGCTTTTGGGGTTGTCTTAAGAGGTCCTCTCCTGCCTAGAGAATACAGCTTATTCTACCATGTAACTCTACTCTCAGCTGGAGGTCTCCACCCTTCCTTCCTTACTTCCCATTCCTTCTGGGTTTTGCCTCATTCTACTAATATCATGTTAATGCCTTTTCTATCATAGTGAGGAAAGGAGAATATAAATTAAATCACACAATAGTCTTAACTTTCAAAAAATTAAAAATCCCAACAAATGAAACATAAAAATAAAGTTTCTCTTAGTTCAGATATCCAACATAGGAGACTGGCATAGAAGAGATGGTATAGAGTAAGGGGATGGGAAACAGAATTTGATAAAATACACTTATCTACTGTATATACTCCTTATCATGGAAGTGCATGAGTCTTCCTGAGGCTTGTTTCTGTGATTCATTCTGTTGTTCTATATTTCATGCTTAAAGTGGAAGCAGAATCTGTAGTAGGGAAAAAGGAAGGAAAGCAGAGTGTGATTTGGCAACCTTTGTTTATTATCTGTGATTCTATCAACTAGAAGAGACAAAGACTTTATCTCACTTCTCATTATCACTATACAAGACCTTATGGAAAATACAAATGACTAAATTCACAGCTTATAAATGGCTTTCACATATATACTATCAATTAAACTCTACAAGGTGAAGACCTAAGGTGAAGTTATAAATCATCTTGATTGGTACTCTAAGGTTTAAGAAGTGAGTACAATGTTTCCCAAACTTCTCTGAACATTGGAAACCATCAGGGGAGCTTCAAAATTTACTGGTGTCTGAGTTCCAACCCCAGAAAACGTGATTTAATTGGTTTGGGATATCATGTGGGCATTGGAATGTTTAAAAGATCAAAAGATGCTTCCAATGTGCAGCCAAGCTTGAAGTCTACTTACTTCGTAAGTTTCTAAAGTTCTAGAACTGGAAAGAAATAGAACTAGGATTAATTTCAGAACACAGAGTGTCTAGTTCACTACTTTCTTTTTTTTTTTTTTTTTTGAGACGGAGTCTCGCTCTGCCACCCAGGCTGGAGTGCAGTGGCCGGATCTCAGCTCACTGCAAGCTCCGCCTCCCAGGTTCACGCCATTCTCCTGCCTCAGCCTCCCGAGTAGCTGGGACTACAGGCGCCCGCCACCTCGCCCGGCTAGTTTTTTGTATTTTTTAGTAGAGACAGGGTTTCACCGTGTCAGCCAGGATGGTCTCGATCTCCTGACCTCGTGATCCGCCCGTCTCGGCCTCCCAAAGTGCTGGGATTACAGGCTTGAGCCACCGCGCCCGGCCTAGTTCACTACTTTCAACATAGGTAATTATAGGAATAGGTAATTATATATATATAGCTGGATCTAATAACTTCCTCATTCCTATCATAGGAAACTCAGTAAAATGAATTTTCACTCTTTTTCCACCAACTTTATTTCCATCGAGTTTAAAATTGGGTGGATACTGGTTGGTGGAAGTGAATTAACTGCATTTGGTGGATTAGATCAAGAAGATTACAAGTGAGCACAGTCAAGGTTAGGGTGAGTGGAGGAAGAGGTGGGAGAAAGAAAAAAGCCCGTGGCCATTCCTGTGAAAAGCAAAAACCAGAATGATGCAGTGGAACATGTCTTGTGGACCTAAGGGACAAAGCCAAGCCACTCAGCCAATGTCAAGAATCTGATGGCAACTGTGATGGATAGCCTATTTGCCTCCCACAGAAAGAGATAAGAAACATTTCTCATGAAGTAAGAGTGAGGAGGTTATTAGATCCAGCTGTATACAGTAAAAATCAAAGTTAGCCAAGGTTTTCCACTTGTAGAACTGGATCCTGAAGCAATTTTGTGGGCAGATGCCAGGAACATCAACCTACAAGAATTATACACCCTCCCAACACCCCCCTGCCCCGCCACACACACACACACAATGGTGCTAATTCAGAAACATGGTCCCTATTACCTTTTATTTCTACTTCAATGTTTTTACACTTAACCTGTTTATTGTTAGAAAAAATTTAATTGGTCTGGTTTAGTTCCCACTAAAGTAAATAGCATTTTTTAAATGGAAGTTGAAAAAATGCTAATATTAACCAATTATGGTATTTTCACAATACATATAGACAAAGCCTGCCTATTTCTGAAACAAGAGATTTCATGGCTTATTATTATTTACAAGGAGAAAAGGATTTATTATTTCTGTTTCAAAACCTTTAGTATGCTTCCCAAAAAGTTATCTGGTTCAACAAATAAAACAGGAGAGAAGAAAATAAATAGTAATCAGAAAACAATGTAATGTCTGCTGTGCCACTCCCACTTTGTCAGAGAACAAAATAATTAATTATATGCATATTTTCAAAATGGAAATGATTTGAAAATGTCCCAGAGTTTCCAATCTGTAAACTGAAAGATTACTCTGGTTGTTTCTCACTCACTCTCTCAGATATGTTTGAATTGTATTTTGTTTTTGTAATTAAACTTAAACTCTGCTTTGAGCCTCCTAATCCACTTGATCACAGAAGATGTGATTGTATTCATTTCATGGTCCGTATAATCTATCCTGGCTTAAGTTCAGTCAGTTCAGGGATTTCCCCCCTCTTTTGCTTAGTCCCTGGGGTGTCACCTGACTTTTAGGGGAAAGTGTTTGGGCCACAGTCCTCATCATCATTCATGTTGACATTCACTGAGATGAACCTTCAGCTCCTCTGAGTCTAGGGTGACATT
Source organism: Macaca thibetana thibetana (assembly GCF_024542745.1). Lineage (NCBI taxonomy): Eukaryota > Metazoa > Chordata > Mammalia > Primates > Cercopithecidae > Macaca > Macaca thibetana. Next base: position 42,436,205 of record NC_065595.1, read on the forward strand.
TTTCAGATAGCATTGCTTGGGACACCCACTTCCTACCTGGTTTCTGGTTCTGTGTTCATGACACTTTTTACTGTGCTTTTTTCATCATGACTGAAAATGACTTTTTAATCCCTCTGCCCTTGCATCATGTTCACAGAGGCATGGGGAGGACTCCTATCCTACCCTATCCTATCCTCCCCTACCCTATCCTATGCTATCCTAGGGTGTATCCACAGTCTGTTCTGGAACTGTCTTTGACCTTTTCTGTTGCAGACTCTTACACAACTCAATGTCAGGTGGCACAGGGACTTCACATGACTCCAGTCTTTCAGGATTCCAGTCAGAATAGAAGAGCTGGGGGCCCTGTACTCTCAGACCCTGAAACACACTGTCATGCACATTTACTCTGGGATCTCAAGAAAGATTATTTGATTCTCAAGAACATCCTCTTTGTGTAACTCTAATTTACTACTTTGTTACTCTCAAGGCAATGGGTCACCTTCAATTCCTCAGTAAGCAAACTGGTTCTTAAATCCTTGTGTATTCCCACTGAGTGTGCTAATTACGTAAAAAGCCTTGGGTTTGGTCCTCAAAAGTAAGCCTTTTTATCTTCAAATGTTCTTTCTTATTAACTAATGTCTATGCCAAAAACATAAAAACTCTGTTTCTCACAGATGTGTCAAGGCACCCCATTATCTGCAACATGAAGTGGTAGAAAATGTCCTGAGATAGCTGGGAATTGTGAAGACAAGCTAATACACAGGTAGATCTACAACTCTTAATCCACTGTATAGTATGCAGTGTAGCATGCACAAAATTTTACCCCCTAAACCAGTCCTTACGCTAAGATTATAATTGTCATTAATTAGGAATTGAGTGATGATCAGAAAGATATGCCCAGAGAGCTGCTTAGAATCGGCAGGGAGACCGGAAACACTAGCCTATAAGCCTACTATAATTCAGACAGGCAAATGGGACAGCAACCCACAGCATTAGTTATAATAAGGATAAGCCAAGTGACAGGGGAGACACAAGCAATTTGTCAGAGTGCAAGCAGAGACCAACATCGGGGGTCAGAGGTAGGAAACCAGCAATGCCTTCTAGGCTGAAGCCTCAAAGCATAGGCATTAAGGATTGGCCTGCTTGGTTAGAGCCTTGATGTTGAGTTCTTGAACTATAAACTGAGCCTCCTTAGAGACACTTTGCCCAGGGCCTGCATAGATCCCAAAGTCTGATTCTGGCTAAATTTGCAAGATATAACTTCATCTTAGAAGAGCCCACAGATCATCAAAACATCACCCTTAATGCCTAAGTTCTTGTTGTCAGATAACAAATAATTGTTTTTTCATGATTTGGAGACTGGGCTTAAAATGGAAATGTCTCTAGAAAACAGAACTCAATGATTTATTGCACTTTGAGTTATCCATGCCCAACATAAGAACCATTCTTTTCTTTTAAGACAATTTTTGAAAACATTGTTGGGGCTGGGTGGGTAACAGCTTTATTGAGACATAATTAATATATAATACAATTTGCCTGTTTAAAATGTACAAGTCAATGGTTTTTTATTATATTCAGAGTTGTGAAACCATCATAACATCAATTTTGCAACATTTTCATCACTCCAGAAAAAGAAATTCCATACTTTTTAGCTATCATCTCTTAGTCTTCTCGTACCCTAGTCTTAGGTGGTCACTAATCTACTTTGTGTATCTGTAGATTTGCTTATTCTGGGCACTTTATATAAATGGTATCATACGCTATGTGGTCTTTTATGTCTAGACTCTTACACCTAACATAGGGTTTTTTAATTTCATCCATGTTATAGAATGTATTAATATTTTATTATTTTATTGCCAAACAATATTCCAGTGTATGTATATACCACATTTGATTTATTTGTTCAGAAAAAAATTGCAGAAAATATCAAACATATAAAAGAGAAATATTTAAATAAATTCCCACAGATTCATTACCCACCTTCGATAATTATCATTTTATGACTAACTTTGCTTTTTTAAATCCCCCACAATTTCTGCCTCAATCTGCATAATTTCAATATAAGTTCTTGCATAAATAGTTCAACATAAACTCCTATGTATATGAGTCACTCTTTTAAAACAACCACAAAATCATAATTGCACTTAAAATCTTTATTCCTGAACATTATCAAACAATAACAGGTGCTCGATTTTCTCTCTTCATATTTCTTTCCATTTTATTTATTTAAATCAGGATCCAAAATAGGGTTCTTGAGTTTTTTGAGTCTTTCTTTTTCATCTAAGTTTCTTTTTCTTTTTTTTTATTTTCTTACTTGCAAACTATTTGTTGAAGAAACTGGACACTCTATAGAGTCCCTTCTCTTCTCGATTTTGAATATTGCATTCCTGCGATAGTATTTAATATGATCCAATTTTGTCCATATTTCCACAAACTGGTAGTTGAGCTAGAATCTTCATCAACTTTAGGTAGCGTACTTTGGCAAGAATTCTTCGTAACAGTGATGTGTATTTCTATTAGGAGGAACATAAAGTTTGGTTGTCCTTTTTGTTTTTTCTGTTTAAGTTTTTGATGTTAAAACTGAACAGTGATTTGTGATGCTGTCAACCCTATCCAACCATTAAAAACTTCCCTGACTTTTTAATGATTGCCATTCTAACTGGTGTGAGATGGTATGGAAAACAGTATGGCGATTCCTCAAGGATCTAGAACTAGAAGTACCATATGACCCAGCCGTCCCATTACTGAGTATATACCCAGAGGATTATAAATCATGCTGCCATAAAGACACATGTACATGTATGTTCATTGCGGCACTATTCACAATAGCAAAGACTTGGAATCAACCCACATGTCCATCAGTGACAGACTGGATTAAGAAAATGTGGCACATATACACCATGGAATACTATGCAGCCATAAAAAAGGATGAGTTTGTGTCCTTTGTAGGGACATAGATGCAGCTGGAAACCATCATTCTCAGTAAACTATCGCAAGAACAGAAAACCAAACACTGCATGTTCTCACTCATAGGTGGGAACTGAACAATGAGATCACTTGGACTCCAGAAGGGGAACATCACACACCGGGGCCTATCATGGGGAGGGGGGAGGGGAGAGGGATTGCATTGGGAGTTATACCTGATGTAAATGACGAGTTGATGGGTGCTGATGAGTTGATGGGTGCAGCACACCAACATGACACAGGTATACATATGTAACAAACCTGCATGTTATGCACATGTACCCTAGAACTTAAAGTATAATAATAATAAATAAAAATAAATAAATAAATAAAAACTTCCCTGTTAGCTTTTCACATAGTGTTTTAGCACCCATTGTTGATTATTACCTAGATATATTATTTCATTAGGGATTGTAATACAGTAAATATGTAATGTTCATTTCTCACTAAGTAGCTTGGATGCTTAACAAAAAACATTCTCTCATCAATAATTTGATTACTCTGATTTATCATTTCAACAAAGGAGTCAGTTTTTTCTTCACCTATTAGTAACAAACAGCCACAAAACCTCAAGGACATTCAACAATAACTGTTTCTCACATCAGTGAGTTGCTTGGGGTAGCTCTGTCGATCCACTCCAGGCTGTGGGCAGCTCAACCCTGAAAGGGTGTTTGAGTAAGAACCACATGTATTTTATCTTCCTTGGTCCAAAAGGATAACCGAAGCATGTTTTACTTATGATCACAGCAAAATAACAAATGGTCAAGATGTACAGATGAGTGCTCCGAAGACCTCTGCTCAAAACTGGCACATTGTGGTTTGCCCCTACCCATCTCCATTAATCCCTTGCTGAAGGCAAAATCAGATAGTGACATGTATTTCCCTTTACCTAAGGGAGTAGGAATTTCAAAGTTACATGGCAGGTGAAGAATGGGGGCGGAATTGGGACCAATGATTCCATCTATCACACTTCTAAAGTGTTCTTTCTTTTTCCTTATTTTCTGGTTTCCAGATAATGAATTGATTCCCTAAGATCATCCTAAAGTGGTCAATATTTTTTAGTATCATTATTACAAACTCATGGATTTAACAATATTTTATCTAACCAATTTATTTCAGACACTATTTTTGTTGTTCAAGTTGTTCCACTTCAACTTGGCTCCTGAATCCTTTTGACAACCTCAGATGTCTTTGAGAGTTCCCTCGCTTTCTGGAATGAAAATGTAGTGCAGATTCATCATGACCTAATCTGGGAACTTTGTTTTCTTTAATTGTTACTTAAAGAATATAATGCGGGTTAAGGAAATGCTCATTATTAATGGTTTTGTTATTGTTTCTAGGCCTTTTAAGTAGATGGAAATAAAAAATAGTTAAAATAATCATAGATTTATACTAATATTTCTAATTAAAACTTAAAATTGCACATTTTCACTTAATTTTTTGATATATAATTTTTTGATATTATGCCATATATATATATGTAATAATGCTTGACATTCCTCTCCTATTATTTCTGGACTTTTCTTTCTAACAGGGAAGTTCTAAAAGCAGGTTTAAACTGGGAAAGCCAGCATCAAAGTAAGTGAGTGACTAAATGACAGGGGTATACACCTGGGATCAGAAAGGAGAAAGAGATTACTGAAGACAAATTATGCTACTTCAGAGTGCATCTAATTGCCAATACTCTTGATTCGGGACCATGGGGATGTAAGGCAAGATGTTACCTGGGAATCAGGAATTTTGAAAAATGCCTATATGATTCCAATATACTCATGCCAAAGTTAAGAACCACTGACTTAGATTCCACCTCAAGTACAATATAACTGAGAAGCAATAGCCTTGCCCAGTCCATGGAGTATCAGGCAAGCCTTCCGGTAGGTTTGACCCTGTATAAGTTTGACCACTTGACTTTTCTGCTTGACCTAGATTGCATCTACCCTTTTGTCTCACAGTATGGTAGTCAGTAATTGAAGTGGCACATAAGAAGGAAAATGGCACAGGCTTTGGAGTCAGAGGACTATGTTCCACAATTTACTACCCATTTTAGTTTCCCATTGCTCCTGTAGCAAATTACTACAAATTTAGTGCCTTAAAACAACACAAATTTATGATTTTACAGTTCTGGAGGCCAGAAATGCCTTGGGCCAAAATTAAGGTATGCGTATGTTGCTCTCTGGAGGCTGTACAGGAGAATCTGTTTTCATGCTTTTCCAGCTGCGATGTTGCCTGTCCACATTTCTTGGCTGCCAGCCCACTTCCAACTTCAAAGGCAGTAATGTTCAGTGGAGTCTTTCTCACATCATATCACTCTGATGCTTTTTCCCTTTTCCCCATCTGAGGGCCTTTTTCATTACATTGGGTCCACATGGGTAATCTCGGATAATATACTTATTTTAAAGTTAGTTGATTAGTAACATTGATTCCATCTTCTATGTTGATTTCCTTTTTGCATGTAACATAATACATTCACAGGTTTCAAGAATTAGGAAGTAGACATTTTTTGGTGGAGAAAGGAGAACTTATTCTGCCTACTATACTAGCTATTGTCACCTTTAGGATATATTTTATCCATTCTGAACCTCATTTGCATTTTCCGTAACATGAGCACCTGAGATCATTTTGCATCTTTCTGAATTTATTCATCTCAGTGATTCTCAGAGTAAGAAGAGAAGTAGGACCAAAATGTCCAGAAGGATTTCTTACTGGTAGAGTGTATCCCTAAATGACAACATACCACTTTCCCACCAAATGCTTATGCATTTTGAAGGGCTACTTATGAGGAATAAAAGAGATATTGCATGAAACTACCTGGACACAGTGAAGGCCCAATATCTATTAGCTTTTGTTCAATTTCTCTTTCTTATTTATTTGTTCCATTTGATTCATAGAGAAGTCTCAAGTGTTCAAATATGAATGATTGAGTCCCCTGGATACCACTAATCAAATTAACAAGCTTTTGTCTTAGTTCTGGTTCCAGCTAGATATTTCATCTACCTACTAAAGCTGATCACATACTGTGATGGTTAATACTAAGTGTCAACTTGACTGAATTGAAGGATGCAAAGTGTTGATCTTGGATGTGTCTGTGAGGGCATTGCCAAAGGAGACTAACAGTTGAGTCAGTGGGCTGGGAAAGACAGACCCACCCTTAATCTGTGTGGGCACCATCTTATCAGCTGCCAGCACGGCCAGGATATAAAGCAGGCAGAAAAACATGAAAAGAGAGACTGGCTTAGCCTCCCAACCTACATCTTTCTCCCGTGCTGGATGACTCCTGCCCTAGAACATCAGACTCCAAGTTCTTCTGCTTTGGGACTCAGACAGGCTTTCTGGCTCTTCAGCTTGCAGACAGCCTATCGTGGTGATCATCTGAATTAATACCTTAATTATATATCCTATTCTGTCCCTCTAGAGAACCCCGATTAATACACATATTCATTGCTCCTTCCAATCCCCTTTCAAAAGTCTATAGAACTCTGACCTCTGGAATTCTATCTGCCATAGACCCACATTTCAGATGCCACCTACCCCTCCATCTGAGACCTTGAATTACCTTCCTCACCTTGAAATGGTGATGGCAGCTAGCACTTGAGCCATGCCTAGAGACAGCGCTAACTCCCAGGCCACTGTGCCCTGTCTTTTGACATAGACATTCTGAGCTGTACATTCCCAGTTCTCTGCCTCATGCCCTGTACACTGGGCAAAGCTGTTGCCAAGGTCCTGAAGGTCTTGCCCTGCTTGAGGCCCGTGACAAACACTCATGTCTCTGGAAAGACTTCCAAAGGTGTGATTGTTTCAAGCATGTTGAGGATAGTACATCTGAGAGTATACTAGTAGCCCTTACTAGTGATCCCAGCTTTTTATGATACAAAATTTGTTTATTTCAATGTGTTTTTCTTTTTGTGTACGTTTACTGTAGATTAGGCTTTTTATCATATTGCCATAAATTCCAAATATCATAATCTAATTTTCAGGCACTCATTGATCATTATATTTTAGTCTTACTCTACCATAGCTAAAAGGGTGAAAAAGAAAGGAAGATTAAGGTTGTCTTTGGACCTGAGGTCAAGGAGAGAAGCAGAACCTAGATGATATTCATGTATTTATAGTTGAATGTATTCCTTCAAAGACTATTTATTGAGAACATATCATGCAGTTTTATAACATGCTATTCATATATTTATGAGAAAAAAACTGACAGCCTTCCCTCATAGAGATTATACATTTTTGATGAAATAAAGAATTATCCTATGATTGTAAATACTTTGAAACATTTCAAGGATGCCAATTACATTGCATTAAAGATGTTTGATTGCCATATATATATATATAAAATATATATATAATAGTAGAAACTGACCTTATCTGAGGGTTCATGGAAGTTGTAAGCAAAGGAAGTAAATAGCCAAATATATAATTCAATTTTGTGATAATAATAAATACTATGAAAAATATTAAGCAGAAAAGGAAATAGACAGTGACGGCATGAAAGTAATTTTAGTTAATGTGCTCAGGGAAGACTTTGGGGAGATATTTGACCAAAGATGTGGATGTCATGAAGAGTAAGCACTGTTTTAATGTGAAGGAAATGTATTCTGGGCAAAGGAACAGAAAGTGAGAAAACTGAGGTGGGAGAGAGCGAGGATCTTTTAAGAAAGATGAGAAGATCTATAGTAATGGTACAGAATCAATGAAGGCCACAGCACTCATAGTCATCTATATCATGATATAGATTTTGATTTTTAATACTAAAAGCATTATAAAACCATTATGACTCTTAATTTAGCTTGTGAGCTTGTAGGGAAAAAAGAAAGTAAAACTGATGTTACTTTACTTTGGAAAAGGAAGAGCAGAGGTATGATGAATTTCTTAGAAGCAGCAATATTAGAGAATAGGAGATTAATTGAGGGTTTTTTGCAATAGGGTAGAAGAACACTTTTGTTAGAGAAAGTGAGCTTGGGAAAAAGTGGTGAAATGGAGATATCTGTAAAAGATAAAACCCATATTTGTTGATTTATTGGCTACAACGGATGAAAGTTAGTTGTAAAGAAGGACCCTCTAGTTTTTATTTCATACAAATCAATCCATGTTAATGCCATTTACCAAGACAGGCGACACTTGAGGAGGCATAAGTTTTTGTTTTTGTTTTTTTAACCAAGGTTGGGATTTTTATCTAGAGGATCTACATAAGAATCTACTTCTAATATCAAATGGATTGTTGGCAGAAGACTAGACTCCATCTTCTTAGCAGCTGGTGGTGGTGGGTGCTCCAAGCTCCTAGAGATCACCCACATTTCTTGTCATCAAGCCTCCATTTTCAAAGCCAAGAAAAGAGAATTTTTCACATTAAATTCCTCTCATATTTTGAATCTTTCTTATCAGAGGATCAGCAACAGTAGGACAAATCCGCATCGTGTGCTTCCTTATACAGTGCACTGAGCAGGACACAATATCACTTCCACTGCACAGTGAATAACATGAATCTAATCCTGAGCAATCTTCATGCAGACCCTGACTGGGAATGTTTCCTGAATAAAACTAGCCAACACTCAAACATGTTGATCATATTAGTAAGGAAGAGGTTCATGTTAAAGGAGAATAAGGAAACCAGGCAACGAATGCAATGTGATCCCTAACAAATAACCTGAGATGTTTCACAGACTCTGAAACCATCTTATCTTAACAAATAGTCAACAGCAAACAGGATTTAGTATGAATATGTGCTCCATTAAATTCCAATGTGTGGTGGTTCTAAATTTGGTTCTAGATAAAGTAGGGAGGATCTTGTTTAAAACAGATTTTCACAACAAATCAGAGTTTTAGGTTCAGCAGGTCTGCAGTGGAGCTCATGAATCTGCATTTTTAATAAGCAGATCAAGTGATTTTGAAACACAGGTAGGAGTCTGTATTAGCGAGGGTTTGTCAGAGAAACTGCCTTTAGAGAGAAGGAGATTACACACACACACACACACACACACACACAGAGAGAGAGAGATACACACACACGCAGAACTTATTATAAGGAAATAGAAGGAATTGAATCATGCAACCATGCAATTATGATGCCTGACAATTCCCAAGATCATCAGTTGAGAAGCTGAAGACCCAAGAGAGCTGATGATGTAGTTCCAGTCAATGTCCAAAGGCCGGAGAACCAAGTGAGCTGATAATGTAGTTCTAACCTGAAAGACTGCAGGAGGCTTGAGACCCAGGAAGAGTCAAAATATCAGTTCAAGTTTGAAGTTAGGGTAAAACTGATAACCCAGTTTGAAGGTAGTCAGGCAAAAGAAGTTCCTTCTTATTGGTAAGAGGGTCAGCCTTTTGTGCTACTCAGACCTTGAACTGATCGGAAGGGGCCCACCCACATTATGAAGGACAATCTGCTTTACTTTGTCTACTCTTTCCAATATTCATCTCATCCAGAAACACCCTTACAGACATACCCAGAATAATGTTTGGCCCAATATCTGGACATCTCAAAGCTCAGTCAAGTTGACACATAAAATTAACTACCATAGTCCCTGAAGACTGTACTTTGGGAAACACCACTGTGGCATATGAACCCAAGTGATCCCTAAAAGAGGCCAAGATGACTTGCTTGCTTGCCTTTCCTCCTCCGCCTTCCTTCCTACCTTCTTTTCTATCTTCTTTCCATCATTTATTCTTTTTCTTTGTTTTAATTTAGATTATGAAGTATTTGATCCACAAAAGGTTAATGATTTATATGTAAAAGGAAAGAACCAAAAACGTAATATAAATTTGTGTAGTCAGAATCCACTTTTATAACCAAAATATTGCCAATGCCTAGAATGATGCCGAATTTCTTTTATTTCCTACCCATTTGAAACCAAATGACTTCTTTTCCCTACGTTAATCATTGTCCTTCTTTTTTTGATGTTTGCTTTTATCTTTTTGTTTTTTTAAGTTGTTATTTTGGTAAAATTTAAAATTTTCTTAAAGTTGTAAGATTTCCAAAGAATATTTTTATTATTTTCAACCTCTCCATCCCAATCTCTCTCTCTCTCTCTGTATATAGACATGTATTTTTCTTCCTGTAAACATTTGAAATTAGATTGCAGAATCATGTATGACCTTCTCTCCCAAAATATTTGCTTGTTTATTTCCTAAGTACATGGATGTTTTCTTACAAAATCATGGAGCAATTGTAAAAATTAGAAAATTTGCCTTTAATATAATATTATGTAATCTCATCTATATTTAAACTTCATTAATCATTCCAAAAATGTCCTTTTATCCCTTTATCCCAAAAATATTATTCATCCCTTTAGTAGAGGTCCTAATGTGGTATCAAATTGCATTTGCTTATGTTGTTTCCTTATTCTCCTTTAACATGAACCTCTTACTTGCCTTTTGACATATTTGAAGTGTTGGTCTTGATTTAATAAGAAACATTCTCAGTCAGGGCTTGCCTGAAGATGGCTCAGGATTAGATTCATGTTATCCACTGTTGGCAGGAGGGCAGTAGAAGTGATATTCAGTCCTTCTCAGTGCAGCGTATCAGGGGACATATGATATGAATTTGTCCTACTGTTGGTGATCCTCTTTCTGATAAAAAAGATTCAAAATATGAGAGGGATTTGTTATGAGAAATTCCCTTTTCTGGGCTTTGAAAGTGGAGGCCTGATAACAAGAAATGTGGGTGATCTCTAGGAGCTTGGAGCACCCACCACCACCAGCTTGCAAGAAGACAGAGTCCTCAGTCTTCTGTCAGCAACCCATGTGATGTCGGAGGTGGATCCTTATGTACATGCTAACTGACAACAACCAAGTTCGGGGTCTCATTTGATCCCAATGAAGCCTAGACTTTTGATCTGCCCTACAAAACTGACAAACAGATGTTATTTTACGTTTTTAAGTCTGTGGTAAATTGTTACACGGGAATAAGTAATTGATGAACTTAAATTTTTCCATATGTGGACAGTAAAAGTATCTTCAAGCAAATTATTGCATCCTTCAGATGTACTCCATCATTTCTAATGAACTTCCTTATTTTCTGGCACATGTGTGCATGCAAGCTTACACACACACACACACACACACACACACACACACACACACCCCAACACACAATGTTTTTGATTCATTCAGGACTTTATCAGCCACAGTCACCAAGGATCACTGGTTCTCTGGAATGGAGAAAGGTATTTAGAAGCTAAGATCTGTCTTTGTAGTTGTTAACACACAGACGAACACAAAAACATCCATACACACGAACACAGAACATTAAGCAATGCTTAATTAGTTTTCCAATATTTTATAAATGGTATTATACATAATTTTGTGCGACTCATCTTGTATTCTCAATAGGACATTTTTGCAGTTCATCTAAGTTGATGTAAATAGATGTAACTCCGTTCTTCATTGCTATGCATTGCAAAATTATGCCACGATTTCTTAACTTCCTGTTGATGACTTTTTGAGACATTTCCTTTTTATTCTGTTACAAATATCAGGCCATTTATTTTCTGATCCTCATGAAGTATGTGTGGATTTCAGCTTTACCCAGGTGAGGCTCAATTGTATACCAAAGTGCTTTTGCTGCTGCTCCACAGCTTTGCCAATACTTGGTGCTGTCAAGCATTTTAATCTCTATAAATCACATGGGTGTAAAATATCTCCTTCTGGTTTAATTTCCATTTCTCTGGGTTCTAATGGAGTTGAGCATATTTTAATAAGTTAATTGTCCATTTGCATGTCTTTTGTGAAAGCTTTTTAAGTCTCTTGACTAGTTTCTGTTATTTGTCTCTTCTTACTGATTGATAAGTTGTTTGTATGATCTAAATGTGATTTCTTTCACAGTTATATGTGTTGCAAATCTCTTTTTCTACTTGGTGCCTTCTGCTCCTTTTTTAAAATTAATATTCTTACACGTCTGTGACGGGTTGAATTTTGTCTCCCCCAAATTTATATGCTGAAAATGCAATGTGGCTATATTTGGAGATAAGGCCATTAAGGAGATAAGGAAGGTCACGTGAGGTCATAAGGATGGGGTCCTAATCTGATAGGACTGGTGTCCCTATACGAAGAGAAACATTAGCACTCTTTCTCCATAAGCAGGCACAGAGGAAAAAACATGTGAGGACACCACAGGAAGGAGCCATCTGCAAACCTACAAGAGAGGCCTCACCAGAAACCAACCCTGCTAGCACCCTGATCATGTTTTAGCCTCCAGAACTGTGAGAAAATAGTCTGTTGTTGTAATCACCCAGTCTGTGCTATCTTCTTATGGTAGCCCTAGCTGACTAATGTCTCTCTTAATGAATGAACATTCTTTTAAATTTAATTTAGCCAGATTCATCGATAATTTATTTTAAATTAACACTCCTTGTTTTTTGTTTACTATAATTTCTTCTATCTTATCTCATGGAGATATTGTCCTATATTTTCTTCTGAATAATTTAAACTTACTGAAAGTTGTAAGAAGATTCCCAAAGAATATTTTTATTATTTTCAACCTCTCTGTCCCAGTCTCTCTCTCTCTCTCACTGTGTAGATGTTTAAATATTTATTCCATTTAGAATTGACATTTGTATAACATATGATAAAGAAAATAGATAATATATAAAACATGTAATCATTCATAATGCATTATTTATAATGCATATTATACTCAGAGTTACATACAACTTACTACAAATGTTTGTATTTAATAGACTGATTTTCCACTCTATTTATTAAAGAATTTATTATTTAATCCAACGTCACACTGTCCTAGCTGGTTTAATTGTATACTATGTTTCGATATCTAACATGTATAATTTTCTCAACTTGTTCTTCAGGAAAGTCTTGCTATTTTTCTCATTTGCTTTTCCATACAATATTGAAATCAACTTGTCAATCCCACTCAAATTTTATTGGAATTTTGATTGTCATTGCATTGATGCATAGATCAATACAAAAAGAGTGGTCACATTTTATAAACTGTCAATAGACATTTTATATCTTTTATTTTGAACATCCTTTACAATTTTCCCTAGGAGTCTTGCACATCTTTTGCTATTTTATTATCAGACACCTTATATATTTAGATACTATTGTAAAGGGAAATATTTCCTTAATTACATTTTCTGAATTATGTTGCCGTATAGAAATGCAATTGATTGTGTATATTGATCTTACAGCCCACAGACACACTGATGAACTCTCTTATTATTATTAATACTTTCTCTGTAGATGCTTTTTGGTTTTCTATGTAAACAACCGTATCATCTGAAAATAATTTGTTTATGTTTTTTCAATTCTTATGGCTTTACGTCTATCTTTTCTTATCTTACTTTACTAGACTTGGATGTCTAGCACAATGTTGAGTGCAGTGATGACAATGTGCATCATTGCCTTATTCTTGATTTTAAAGAAAATACTTTATTTTATTTATTTTTTTTTTTGAGACGGAGTCTCGCTCTGTTGCCCAGGCTGGAGTGCAGTGGCGCCATCTCGGCTCACTGCAAGCTCCGCCTCCCGGGTTTACGCCATTCTCCTGCCTCAGCCTCCCACGTAGCTGGGAGTACAGGCGCCCACCACCATGCCTGGCTAATTTTTTGTATTTTTTTTTGCAGAGACAGGGTTTCACCGTGTTAGCCAGGAAGGTCTTGATCTCCTGACCTTGTGATCCGCCCGCCTCGGCCTCCCAAAGTGTTGGGATTACAGGCGTGAGCCACCGCGCCCGGCCAAAAAAATACTTCAAATATTTATCGATGATGTAGAATATTTTCTAGTTTGGCCCTTTTTGTCCCTTTTTATGAGGTTAAGATGGTTCCATTCTGTTTCTTATGTAATAGAAATTTTTAAAATCATATATTGAAATTACATTTTGTCTATAGAGATATTCTTATGGCTTTTCTCTTTTTAATCTGTTTATGTAATGAACTACCCTAATAGACTGCTTACTATTAAAACAAGCATGCATTTGTGTGATAAACCCAACTTGATATACTGCCAAATTTAATTTACTAACATTTAAATTAAGATTTTTTGGCCTCTAGTTTAACAATGCATTTGCCTGTAATTTCCCTCCTTTTTAATAATACAAATATACTGGGAGGATTGGAATTATCTGCTTCTTAAGGGTTAGTTACAGCAAATGGTAGCAATACTAAACCCTCAGCACTCACAGTCCCAGACACACAGATGATTTTTTACTGTAAACACTAGTGACTCTGCCTGAGGGCTTTCTCTGGCTTTTGGAGGCCAGTAGGCCCATTTCCAAGACTGGACAGCAATGCTGGGGAGTACATGCCCCTGGGAGCAGCTCTCAACCGATAACAGTGTCAATGTATAAATACCCCATATTCCTTTCTCCTAGGTGCAAAACTTTGGAGGCTTTGACTACATAATCACTTAGAGGTTCCTCCTGGGACCGAGGAGCAAACTGCTGACAAACATATTTTTTTATAGCATTCCTTCTCTTTCCTTCTTCTCTTCCCTACCTTTGTCAGTAATTCTTGGGATCACTTTCCAAAGGAACAGTTTTACTCAAATCCCTGGGTTCAAGGTTGGCTTCTGGGGAAATTCTAAGACAAAAATACTCCCTTGTAAAACTATCTGGATTTTTTGTCTTTGGCAGGTTTGTTAACCATTGCAATATTTCAGTGATTTTAATGTGTATTTATTCTACTTATAATATGAGAATATTTGGTAATTTATATTATATATATATATTTCAGTTACATGTAAGTTTTCTAATTGGAATAAAGTTGCTCATAATGTTCACCTATTAAATTTTGAAGCCCTGCCATAATTCTTACGACTCTTCTTTCAAAACTAACATTTACTCATTTATGGTTTTACCTTGTTTTCTTGATCACCATCAGCAGAGATTTGTCAATTTTATTAGTCATTTTAATGCCTTCATTGTTGGCTTTATGAATCCTCTTGGTTATGTCTTTACATTTTATATGCTATTAATTTCTTCTCTCTTTAAAAAAAAAAAAATATTTCTGACTGGAGATAGTGGCTCGCACCTGTAATCCCAGCATTTTGGGAGGCCAAGATGAGAGGATTTCTTGAGGCCAGGAGTTTGAGACCAGGCTGGGCAACACAACGAGGCCCCATCTCTACAAAAATAAAATTAAAAAATTAGGCAGAGGAATGCTCAGGTTTATGCGTGTAGTCCCAGCTACTCAGGAGGCTGAAGCAGAAGGATTGCTTAAGCCCAGGAGTTTAGGGCAGCAGTGAGCTGGGATCATACCACTGCACTACAGCCTGAACAACAGAGCAAGACTCTGTCTCTTAAGAAAAAAAAAATTAATTTTTAAAAAGTTCTTTCTTTGGGTTTATTCTGTATTTAGTTTTCTAAATTTTAGATTATTGATGTTAGTCTTTTTTACTTTTGTAATCATTTAAGACTACTTTTTTGTAATTACCAGTTTGTTACAAATTTTTTTTTATGTATTTTTTTTCCATTCTTTTTAAGTATTTTAAATATCCACTCTGTTTTTTACTTGGAATTGTGCATTATATAGAAATATATTTTAATACTTCTATGTAGTATTTTATCATTTTCTTGTTTTGGCCTTAGCTTTATTTCATAATTGTTTTTAAATTAATTCTATTGTCATCAGAGAACATGCCAGATTCCTTAATATGGGTTGAGATATATTTTAAAGCCTAGTTTAGGATCAGTTTTAATAAAGGTCCCAAAATGTACTAGAAAGAAACTTGTGTTCTCTACTTGTTGGGTTGAATGTTGTTTGTGTATCTATTTAGTCAAACTTTAAGCGATGTTGTTCATATATCTGTATTCTGACTGCTCATTCTTTCTTCTTGATCTATGATTGTTAATATGTTAACTCCTAAATTTTGATGGTAGATTTATTCATCTCTTTCAACAGTTCTGTAAATCTTTATTTCATATATTTTATATCTATAAAGTTAGGAGCATACAAATTTAGAATTGTTGTATCACTCTAACAAACTGAAATCCTGATGTAGTAGCACACTTTATCTCTGCAACATTATATTTTATATTGTGTTTATATAGCCAAATCAGCTGACTTTTGGTTGATATTTTACTAACATATCTTTTTCAATCTGTTTCCTCTTTTCTGGGTATTTATCTCTTAATTAGTCATCTTTTGAACAGTATATAGTTAGCTATATTTTTCATATAATTAGGCAATCTTTGATTTGACCCAAGTTAAGTCCATTTTTATGTATTGTAATAAATGATATATTTAGATTTATTTTAATTTGTAATACTTTCAACTTTCTATGTTTCTTTTGTGTGCTTTTATGACATTTACATTTTTTCTATGTTGGTTTTTATACTCTATTCCATTTATCCTAGAAAAATTAATGCATATTGAAAATAACAAAGACAAGTTTAATGTTTTAAAATGAAATTTCTGGTCACTGTCACTGTGAAGTAGCAGAGCAGTTGTTGATGGCTTTAGTGGTAGCTTATACCTATAAATCTGTCCCTATGGTATTTCTTTAAAGATATTTACTGTAAAATCTAATACTCAAAAATACTCCTACAACTCAATAATTAAAAGCCAAGCAACTCCATTGGAATTGGGCAAATAAAACACTTTACAAAAGGATATGTAAGAATATCTATTAGGCAAACTAAAGAAAAAACTAAACATAGATCTTTCTATAGCCTAGTAATTTATCTCCACATATTAATTCAAGATAAATGACAATATATAATCACAAAAATTATTGTATAAAATTTTTAGCCAGGTGTTGTGGCTCATGCCTGTAATCCCAGCACTTCAGGAGGCCAAGGCAAGCGGATTGCTTGAGCCCAGGAGTTCGAGACCAGCCTAGGCAATGTGGCAAGACCTCATCTCCACAAAATTAAAAAATTAGCTGAGTGTGGTGGTACATGCCTGTGGTCCCAGATACTCATGAGACTGAGGTGTGAGAATAGCTTGAGACCAGGAAGTCAAGGCTGTTGTGAGCCATGTTCATGCCACTGCACTTCAGCCTGGGCAACAGAGTGAGACCCTGTCTCAAAAAAAAAAAAAAAAAAAAAATTCCTAGAAACTTTTCTCAATAAAAATCTGAAAACATCCCAGGTATTTATCAGATGATAGATAAACAAAAGTTGAGGTACTTATTTAATGATATTACTTAGCAATAAAAAGGAACATGTTACTACTACATGGAAAAACATTAATAAATCTCAAAAACACACTGATAGACAGCTGACAGAAATGAATACATATTTTATGTCTCTATTGATATGAAATTCTATAGCTGGTAAAACTAATCTATTATGGAAAAAATCAGGTTAGTGATTATCTCTGGAGGATAGGGACAGGCTTTCACTGGGAAGAGATAAAAGGGAACTTTCTGAGATGATAATGAATATTTTATATTTTGATAGAATTATATGTTACATGGAGGCATGTGTTTATCAGAACTCAGTGAAAGTTTTTTTTTAAGGTTTATGCATTTCTTTGAATATGGATTTTGTACTGAAGAATAAAAAATGGCAGAGTTGAACTCTGGTTGTACGCTATATTACCTGAATAAAATGGGCTGATGACTGGAATTTGGTTTGAGTCTCATTAAGGAAATGGGATGAAGGGATAACTGGATGGATGAATGGATGCGTGATAAACTGTAGTGAAATGTTTCTGATGTAATCTGGGTGGTGAACATAAGGATGTGAAATTATTTCATCTTTGTTTTATGTTTTGAGACTGTCACAGTAAAATGTTTGGGATAGAATGAGAGGAAGAAAATTGAAGTTTGGCTCCTAATTGGTCTTTTTACTTCTTTCCTTACCTCCCTATAACATAATTTGAATGTAATGAATTAAAAAACAATTCATATCAAGTTCTTTCTCTGCTGAAAAGCCTCTATTGGTTTCCCATCTCTTTTAGAATCAAAGATAAACCTGTAAGACCCTACTAATTTGACCTCTTCTGTTTTACTTTGACCTCAGCTCAGACCACCATATGGATTGTTCACTCCACTCCCTCCACACTAATCTCCCAGGTGTTTCTCAAGCACATCCCACAGGTTGCTGTTCCAAGGCTTCAGCCGTGTTCTCTCTATCCAGACCATGCTTTCTCCAGACATCAGTGATCTCAGATCTCTCACTCTGTCAGACTTTTCTCAGTCTTTCCTCTCTGAGGGTCTTCCTTGGCCACTCTACCTAAAATGCCTGCCACATCCCCCATGTACACGATCTCCCTCTTTCCCACTTTTGGTCTCTTTCTAGAACTTGTCTATAGTAATGTGCTGTATTTTTCCTTTTTCATTTTGTGTGTTTCTTGACTTCTGTAGAATGCAAACCCCATTATGGCAGGGATGTGTGTGTGCTTTGCCTACTGCCCTTTCCCCAGCACACACAGCAGGACCTGGCCCATAATGAGCATTCTGTTAGGATTCATTGAGTGAATAAATGATCTATCTATTAATGTGTTAACCTAATGCTGTTAATGAACTAACTGTTTCTTACATCTAACATGATATATATGGCAATCAAATTACGACAAATGTGGTTCCGTGTTCAACTGGGAGTAAGATTACTCAATGACTGTGTGGTTGATTTGTCACTTAGTACATTGGGTTATCACTGTCTTCCCTTACAAAGTGATGGTGTTGCATTAAGCTGGGGTCTTCAAAAATTCATAAATATATGGTGTGCCCTTGGATACCTGGAGGAATGTGAGATGTGTGTGGGCAGGTTTCTAGAACTTCTTCCCAGGCTTCTTCCTTTCTTTTTTGTTTTTGGTTTTACATATTGAACTTCCATAACAGATTTTCTATTTTACTTGGCTTGGCGAAATTTTTTAAACTCATGAATAGAAAAATCCATGCAGATCATTAACAACAAATTCTATCTTTCTGTCTAAATCTGAGAATAGAATTTGTATAGTCACTAGAGTACTTCTTAGGTCAGAAAGATCTAGGGATCAAATCTTGGATCTACCTCCTTTGTAATTATATGATTAGACCTCTTTGAGCTTCAGTTTCTTCACATGAAAAAGAGGGGTTAAAACAGAATCTATGCAATAAGTTGTTTTTGGTTATTGTTTTAAGATAGAATCACATGCGATCATCCAAGTAAAGCACTTATAACCTGATACATACTAATGTTCCAAGGCTTCACCCGTGTTCTCTCTACAGAGGCTACACATTCTCCAGACATCAAAGCCTGGTACATACTAAATGTTTACTAATTGACTGCTTTTACTTTTATTAATTTATGTCGGGGTTCCTAGTAAAACAGACCTATGAAGCCTAAATATTGCTCTTCAAATAGTCCACTATATTATCTATTTTATAAACAGACAAAGATAATTATGTTTGAGATTTTCCAGAATATAAGCAGAAATGAGTTTTAGAACAAGATAAAATCAGTTGCAAACTTCCTCCTTGCTTGGTTCCTACAGCTCCATCCTGCCCCTCCAGCCACTACCAAGTATATCTCATCACCAGGCCCACACATGTGACAGTGATAAAAAGGTCTGTGCTGGGAACAATATAGTAGGTAATAAATCAAGGCTGGGAAGGGGGGAGTACCAAGCAGGGTGGGAGGAGGGGTGATGGCATTGTGAATAATCAATGCAACAGACTCTGTAAGAACATGGCAAAACATCTTACTTAACATGTTTAATAAAGCCGGAGAGGAGAAAGCACTGATAATATGGAAACAGGCTGCTGGATTGCTGCAGAACCCTTTGCCCACACAGCCAGGACAAGCCATGGGAATGGATGAGAGCTGTTGCCACTGTGCTGGCCCCAGCTCTGACCACCCACCCCCACATTGTGCTCAATATCTGGGATGGTGTATATTCTTCCTCCTGACTGTCCATCTCAGCAGTTTCAGGAAGAAAGAGAAAAAACTATTTCAAGCATTTCTAACTGTGGTTAAATTCAAGAACACATAGCAAAACTGCTACAGTGTGATGGGACCATTCCCCCAGCTTGGAGAAACAAGATAACAGGAGTATCCAAAGGATGTTAGATACTTAAAATGAGATATGGCTGGCACTTGTTCCTGAATGAATGATCGTGCAAGGAAAGATTCCTGGGATACTCTAGGGCAGCCCTCTTGGTTTTCAAGGGAGAATATGCAACCTCAGGGAGAACTGAGTCACAAGATCATGTAGATATTCAGTGTCAGGGTAGAGATTAGGGTCTAGGTATCAAGTTTAAAACATTACATTGTCTAAAATGCCTTGCACACAGGAGATACTCCATAAATGGTGGGTCACTTACATTTTCCTTTAGTGCTGATCTCTTTCACTTCTCTTCACTGCATCTGGGGCTTAGAGAAAGAAAAATGATTACTGTACTAGGAACGTAAAGACATTGATTAGAAAGCTGGTTCTTTTACAGACTGATATAATTTAGGCTAAATCACTGAATTTTGGTCTCAGTTTCCTAACTTCCAAATTGAGAAGTTAGTTTTACATGATTGAAAGGTCTTTTACCAGTCTAACATTCTTAATTTGAAGCATTCTCATTTTTGAATTGAATGACCTGTGTACATAATGAAAGAGGGAAAAAACAAAGAAAAAAAGAGCTATATTATATAATAGCATCTTGTCCCTTGGCAGCTTTAGAATAGTGTGTTATTGTTAAATTTGGTGGTACCATCTTAGCAAGGCAAACAGAAATGTAATGTTTGCTAATTGAACTATAAAAATAATAATTACCTTTGATGTAGAGGAATGCAAAGTCACTCAGCAGTGAGCTCTGATTGTATAAATGGAAGCAGTTATCATCAGAGCCCAAACCAGATTAGAAGAGAGCCATTCCAATTACATCCGAATGGTGCTAAATGTATACCAGGCATGGAGTGCCTTTTGTGCATGCAGGAATGTTCCCCTCAGTGCTGCAGCGGGGTAAGGGGAACATGAAGACCGACTGCTTGAAGTGATCTGTATCTGGGAAGAAGGCTGGAATCTCTTTTATCGGCATCCTAGCCTGCAGAGGAGGGTCAGAGGGGTGGTAATAGGGTGAGACACTGTCCAGGAGATCCCTTACCCCATTCACAAGGGTCAACTACACTGCTTGATTCAGTGGACTGTAAGGATGTTTTTATGACTCTAAAATTTGCACCAACTACTGTAGCTGGGGTTATGAAATCTACCTTCAGAAATTCAGGGTGTTGAGGGTGGGGCACATGCAGTTCCAATAGTCTGGCTCAGCAGGCTCTGGACAGAGGCAGCTAATGCCAGTGGCGCACATCTCCACAAATAGCCATCCCACGCCTACAAAGGCAGAGAATAGGCACTTCCTCAGTGCATATGGGGCCAAGAAAGCATATGGGACATAGAGGATTAGATCTCTTCCCCAGTTGGTATGTTCTGAATGTCTGTGTACCCCCCAGAATCATATGTTGACATCTAACCTCCATTGTGATGATACTAAGAGCTGGGGCTTTGGGAGGTGGGGACCTACTCACATGATTGGGATTAATGTGCTTATAAAAGAGATCCCAGAGAGCTGCCTTGCCCGTTCCACTATGTATGGACACAGTGAGAAGGCAGTGTCTATTAATCAGAAAACAGGCCCTCACTAGAGACCAAATCTGCCAACACCTTGATCTTGGACTCCCTAGTCTTCAGAACTGTGAAGGAAGAAAGGATTCCTAGGATATTCTAGGGATACCCTGTGTCTTATCAACTGTTGCTTATATATATATTTTTATAGCAGCCTGAATGAACTAAAACACCAACCCTGAGCAAAGTCAAGAAATTCAAAGTAAGAGAGTGAGGCAGGGGTGGATTAAGCTGTGGAACAACAGGTCAACTGCAGCTCAGAGAAACAAGTCCTGAAATCTCTCTGTATCATTTCCTCCAGTTCACCTTTTGTACGTTTATTTTCCCTGTTTCCCACCTACATGGTGAGCTCCTCCCGGTCATCATCTAAGTTATTTTTATTTGCTTGTGCATGTATTTGTTTGCTTTTCTCTTGACTTCTTCTCAAGTTTAACAGTGATCCGGACACAAATTGGTGCTCAGGAAATGAGTGTTGAAGGATTAGATTGAAATATTTGATTGCCTGACTGATTTAAAATATCATGTCCAAATCTAATTTACCACAATTCTCATAGAAACTTTAGGGAGAAACCATTTTATCATGTAGTCTAAGATATGTGAGAATTTTTTTAGGGCTCCTTGTCAGAATATTTTCAATGAGTATTTTATTATACAACAAACTTTCTTTAGAGACCCCCTTCCTCCTGCTTACAGCTCTCAGTTGGCTTCTAATTTTAGCTCAAAGCTGTGCCTCTACCAGCGTCTGTAAGATTTTACTCCCCATTTCTCTCTAGCCCCCTCCCCAACCAAATCATACCCATATTTTTTTTTCCAGAATGTAAAATATAGAAACAAGCATCTGTTTGGACAAAATCAGTTTTCACTTGTGAAAAGTGAATGCTTTTGAAAATCACAGGCAACAAGAAAAATGTCAGAGAATGGAACCAACTGTTGGAGGGATAATAAAACCCTCACTCCCAGTTGGATGAGCTGAGAAAGAGGTTTGCAGAAGAATAAATAGGCAAGACATGTTTTGACTTCAAACGGTCACTGAGTTCCAACATCCCTAGCTTGGTTTAAACCCTAGACCCCTTGATGCTTGATTTCTCAATGTAAAGACTAAGAGACCCCATCTATACTTTTTGCTATGAGCAGATATGCAGAATGCAACCATGTGAAAAGGACTGTTTTCTTGTTTCCACAAAGTAGTATTCAAAAGGACATTTCCTCTTTAATAGAAAACATTGTCTAGACCCTCTGATGCTTTGAGAAGTTCCAACTCACTTTAATGCCATTATGTTTGTAATTCATAGAAAGAATGTTGTATGAATACTTGGTTCTTTAGCTTCTGGGCTTTTCCATCATGAGTTTAAACTGTGTCAGTCTTTTGGACAATTAATTGTTCTTGGAGGAGCTAGAATGCATCTTTGCCATACGGTTTGAATTCTGTGATCTGTTATTAGAAAGGATTTGCAGTAAGATGCCTGACACATAGTAATTGAGCTCAACAAACATTTATTAGTAACCATTTCTTATGTACTAGGCACTAAGCAAGATGCAAAATATGCTGACCTTATTGAACAGCTGGAGCCTAGGAGATGCAGGAGATTTCACATACTACAATACATGCTTAAAAAGAATGATGTACATGTAACATTTAAAAAGCCTGTGCAGGTTCCCAAGATTTTCTGCAGTCTTTACCTTGAAGTGTATACCTTGAAGTGTATACCTTCATGCTTCCCATGGCTTCTAGCCCAGCACCTCCATATAGTATGATCTCAATAAACGTTGAACAAATAATCACATGTTTAAAAGTCTAGGCACCTTTTTGCCAAGGCTGATAAATAATCTACAAACTTTGAAGTCACAAAACTAAACTCTGTATCTTAATGGTTTTGAAATGTCTCAGAATATTTTCAGCTTTCTTTTTAAAAGTAATTTTAGAGATAAAATATGTTGTATTCTATCATGTATTCCATTTCCTCCTCCTTTCCTAAAGCAAAAATTGAATGATAGAAGCTAGACAATAATTTTAAGAGTTCATAGATTTTAAAGTTATTTCACTACATTTACCAGCGTTAAAACAATACCTACTCCTTACTGCTTTTCTTTATTCTGTGTCAACATAATTCTCCCAACCAGAAGTTTAGCCTGTGCTTTGAAAGAATGGAGATATGAATTATGCTCTCTGACCCCAAGAAGTTTACATTTTAAAAGTGTTTGTAAAGTACAGATTTATGTGATTTACACAGGCATAAGACAACATTATAGAAACATACCTAATCAATCCTGTAAGTGGAAGATTATGGGATTTATGTATAATTGCTGCATAAACTGATGACACTCCTCTGGAAGATGTGGAGTTTCGATTGAGCTTTGAAACCTGGATAACAACTGATGTGGGAAAGAGTTAAAGTCAAAAACCAAAAACAAGAATGTAAATAGTATGGTAATATAAGGTCAGAAGGGCAGAGTGAAATTTAAATATTCTTTGAAGAGTGCCTCTTAATTGTACAAGATAAAGACAAAACTTCCTAGCCAGGGGACTGAATACCTTCAGAATCTGGGTTCATCCTGTCTTTCCTGTTTTATTTCTGCACATTCTTCAATGACGAATCAGTGCCCCTCAAGCCAGTATAGGACTTTCCAATCTCTATGCATTTTTCTTACTTTTTCCCTTCTCTTGGAATGACAGACTAAGCTCTACTCTCCATTTAATTCTTATAAAACTGAAAATAATTTACCTGTGATAACACTTGCATGAAGGATTCTTGTCCTTTGAGCTCAGTTATCATTTGTTGCCTGTATATTGGTTTTCTTTTTTATGTATATTACACTAAAATTTTAATTATGTTTTCAAACACCATCCTAAATTGAAATTATAAACGTATTCTGATGACAGTAAACTTCTTTTAATACCCCAATATTTAGATATATTCCTATATATTCTAAGTACTCAATAATCACAATAACCAATGAATTAGCAAGCAAAGGGGCACATTGTGGCAGACATTCTTTCCAGATTATCTAAATCTTACCGTATCATTTCTCTTCTGACATAGTTTCAAGTCCCACCGTGGTCTCTAGTCCTGGCTATACCATTACCTCACCACGGGGCTTCCGAAATCTAAGTTCTTGGGTCTTCGGAGCCTTTATCTGTAAATACTGTAGTTAATAAAGAGTTATCTCCTTGCTTATTTCAATAAAGAAGTCTTGAGAGGAAAAAAAAAACACATTTGTAGTAAATGCTGACCTATTGCTTCAGAGTTTTTGTTTTGTTTTGTTTTGTTGTTTTGTTTTGATTTTTTAAATTTGCAAAGCCAGGAGTGTGGGCAAAAGAGTACAGATCATTTTGATGCAAATACAAACAGACAATGGAACTGAGAAAATGGACCAGAGCAAGGGAGGGGACAATGACAAGAAGAGGACAATTTTATCACGTGAAATGTTAAGTGGCTGCAATATTGTCCCCTTTGACATCTGGATCTGGATGCAACTGAGTGATGTTGAAGGCTACTTAACATAATTCATCCTCCAGAGCAGATGCGATCTTACAGAGCAAACATCATTTTTCAGTTTCTCTGGACTAAAATTGGACATGACCCATCACCTAGAATTCTAGTGCCTTCTTATTATTGTAAGGCTCTTGTGATATTCTTCAAGACCCAGAATGAGAATTACCGCAACTGTGGAAGTGGATGAATGATTGGGCCCAGCAGATAAGTGAGTTCAACTGAGGAAATGAAGTTTACAGCCCACGACTTGGAGTCAGAACTTTTTTCTATGCCTGTGGCTGACTGTGGACACCAGTGTCCCATGCCAAGACAGCATTTAAATACCAAGGGATGAGATACATCACTGCACAGGCGTGATGCCTGGCACCCACACTATCTCCAGATGGCTTGATGTGCAGAAATAGCCTTTGGGATCAAACTCAATGTGGCGAAGTCCAAACTCGTGATCTGTCCCTCAGGGCTTCTCTGTGGTTTAACTCCCCTCTGCCGCTTAGAGGCACAGCTCATAGTGTTTTAGGGTGCTGTTGAATATCAGAAAGTGTCCTTCTCACCACCAACAAAGACATTTATTAAGCTCCTACTGTCTACAGGGCACTGCACTAAGCACTTAGAATACAGAAATGGATTGTGTGATCACTGCTTTCAAGTGCTTCCAGCCTAGTTGGCAATAAAGGATATGCACAAAAAAATATGAACATCTATATGGGTCTGCATAGTAACGCCACGTAATTTATGTACAGAGAAAGTAATGTAGAATTTCAAAGTGAAGATCCACATCTTGAATTCTTTAGTGAAACGCCCAGAAGACAAGCATCATAGATATTAACACCAGAAATTATTTTCTAGAGCTGGGCTTTCCAAGAAAACTTTCTGTGATAATGAAAATGTTCTGTAGTGTCCAGTGTGATAACCATTAGCCACAGGTGGCTATGTGTACTAGAAATGTGGCCAGTGAGACTGGGAAAGTGAGCTGTTAATCTTATTTGATATTAATTAATTACATTGAATTTCAATAGCCACATGAGGCTAGTGGTTTTCATTTTGGACGGTACATTTCTTGAGTATCGAACACTCATTTAGCATTAAAAAAAAAACACAGGGAGAGAAATGTGAAGTTTACTAAGTTAAAATGGTAAATTATTTAGAGCCTATTCTAATTCCTAGTCCAGGAAGGTCTTGACCTCACACTTACCCAGTCAGGAAGAAAAACACCATTCTCATTACATTGGAAAGATGCAGTCACTCTCAGTCAACTTTACGCTGTCTTCATACAAAGATGAGGTCAAATTTAAGGGCTCTTAGACTGCAAGCTTCATAAGAGCAGGGGCTTCATCTGTTTTGTTTACCATTATATTCAACATACCATTGAATGGTATATGGTGCATATAATGGCATAAAGAATGGCATATTGTGCATATAATAGTAAACAAGCCCTTTACATAGTAAGTGAAAATAAATAAATGAATTTGTAGGTAGGTGAGTAGATAAAACACTTTGTGTGTTGTTATAAATGTCTCTACTGGGTAAGCTGAGCTGACATTTGTGATGAAAATTACGTACTTAGAAAAAGAGTGCTGCTTCCTCCATCATAGGCATGAGCCCAGCTGATTCTAGTGTAGGGCCTGGCACATTTCACATGCTCAATTCATATTTACTGAATAGACTTGATCCGTGCGTTTCTGTTCTTGATTCTCCCAGTTAACTATTTGCAACAAGGATTTTTTTCCACTTATTTTTTTTCTTATCCCACAAAATGCTTATCAACACCACAGACAAGTTTCTCCAAAGTTTGTTTATTGAATTACATGAGAAAGCATTAAGGTATTTTTGAGATGCCCCTACTCTTTCAGAGGGA
Source organism: Macaca thibetana thibetana (assembly GCF_024542745.1). NCBI lineage: Eukaryota > Metazoa > Chordata > Mammalia > Primates > Cercopithecidae > Macaca > Macaca thibetana. Next base: position 42,462,988 of record NC_065595.1, read on the forward strand.
ACCAGTCAGAAAGAACTAGAAATGGTTTGCCTTCTTTTCATGTCTTCTGTGTGGGGATTCAGCAGAAGTAGCTTTACAATATAAGGAATAAAAATATCTACCTTGCACAGTTGACGATTTGGGGAGTAAGCAGTATGGAGTCCCTATTTCTATTTTTGTAAATTGAAAAATGCTATTTCTGCCTCACCTATCCTCCTGTCTCTATCACTTCTCTGTTAATTTAACAACCTCTCACATGCATTTTTTATATAGATAAGTCAAAATATATGCCTGTGAAAACCAAGAAGAAGAAAGGAAAAGCTTTCTGCATCCCAGGGCTTGCAGGATGAGCACACATTGATACACTTGATCTTTCCCGGTGGAATGGGCATGGGAATTAACCCACACACTGGCACATGAGCTTCTTGTTTCTGCCAAACATGTCAGCTGAGATGGGGTTGCTAATTTATTTATGGGGACATATGTCAATGTCACTCTGAGAAAATGGTTCCAGGGCACAAAAAAAGCCTGACTGCTGTCAGGGCTGACCTTATGCGTAGGTGGAATAGCCACCTGCTCGCTCATTTTTTGGGAGGTTAGGGGATCCAGAGAGCCCTGCCTCATCTCAGTCTTTGCTCAAAGAATCTTCTCTAAGTGAACGTCCCATAAATTCCATCTAAATTGAGTCAGTTGCCCTAGGAAAGAAGCGTACCCTACTCTGCTCTCACAGTTATTACCCATGAAGTGTAATCAGAAAGCAGATTTTGACAAGGGTTGGAAACAGACATGTGAGTAGGGGATAGTGCTTAACACAAATTCATGGGTGGAAGGGACGAGCATAAAAGAATGAGGTTGGAGGTCATAAAACTTTACCATTCTTAGAGATTTCTGTAGCTACCACAATGAAGTGCTTGCAAAGTGAAAGGTGCATCTATCTATTCATATCTTAAGCCCAAGTCTCAGATGTATCAGTCAACATAAAAGTCCCTTTGCAGTACTGGCCACAGTAAAAAAAAAAAAAAAAAAAAAAAAAAAAAACATTCAATATCTCTGTTTCACACTCCATAAGTAGCACAGTTTTCCTGCAGGTATAAGAGATCCTTCTAACTTTGTTTAACACCTAGGCTCCAGAGCTGCTCACACACAGCAGGCAACAAAAGCAGTGCCTACCCTAGGATTTTTGCTTGCCTTCATGTCTTCTGTTCAATAGAACCATTGTCCCTGCCTCTGTGATCACTAAGTCTCTGGACCCTGACTGTTTAGGCTTTTGATATCTACCTGCCTAGCTGACTTCCCTGGAAAGTGAGCTCTGACCTGCCAACTCCCTGTACCTTCCAGCCCACACCCGTGTGACCAAGCCCCCAGCTCTGTCTCCTCCTGCTCTGCCTGAGACTGTTGCTGTCCACTCCCCAGCATGGCACCCAGGGTCCTGCCTTGAACAACAAAGGGATATCAAAGCTTTGCTACAAGGCTGAGACAACTCGTAGGTTTGCTGTCTTTGTTGACAGGCTGGTGGCAGTGGTCCTGGCAGGCAAGGAGATAGAAAGTAAGCTGATATTAGAAAGAATGGCAGAGAGGCAGAATCCAGTCTCTGCTGTTGTCAGCTGCATGACCTTGGGTGATAGGCTTAAACTCTCTGAGCTTCAGTTTCCCCATTGGGTGATACTAATATCAACCTTGATGGCTCTTGGGAGAATTAAATGTTTGAAAGTGTCCAGGACAAGTCTTGGCACATAGTAGGTAATCAATATGCAGGGGATTCTTTTCTTCCTTCCTTAAAATAACTGAGCATGAGCCCAAGGTGAAGGTTGAGATTTGTTGGTGTCTATTTACCCCCTTGTGCTAGGAGCTCCACTTTTTATACCTCAATTCTATAGGCATTGCCCTTCTATGTCAGAGTGTCAGTCATGTCTCTGCCTTTAATTTGTGAGATTTAACACCCGGATACTTGTTTTTCTTACTGGAAAAACAAAAAACACCACTTTTCTCTCCTTGTAGAGTTTTCTATTGGCCTCCAAAGATAATGATTTAATGGTTGCTGCATCCATGGTACCCAGATGGACTTCAAATCATCTGGTTTTAACCACAATCTTGTAGCAAAGGACCCTCATGTTATACAAGGCGAGTCTGAGACAAGCCTGCTGTGAGTCACCAACACTAGCTCAACTCAGTAGAAAATAGCAGAGATGGGATTCAAATCCAGGGCTCCTGGATTAAGTCCAACTTTTATCGTATCACATAAGAACTAATAAAAAAGCTTATGATGAAATGAAGGGCTATCTGGAAATAATATATTGACAATATAGTAATTTTGTCTACATATAAAAAGTTCTATCTCAAATATTATAATGTCTTGTTTCTTTTCCAAACGAAAAGAGACACACATTCTGCTTCACTGAAGAAAATTATCTACCTGACTAGCTGATTTTTGTGTTCTTAGATTTTTCTACTTCATCTCCCTCACTTCCACCACGACTACCACCACAATCACATGCTAGTTGTTTTCTGAGAAACATGGATTAAATAAGAATCAGGTCACAAGTCAGCTCTAACAATCATATTTAATAACACCTAGAAGACAAGGGATGCATACGTAAAAAAACTATCCAGCATGCATAAATGAACATTCACAGAGCTTTCATCACTTGTCACTGTGTTCTGTGATTTATACATTTGTCAGTTCATACAATGAGTACCGCATTTTGCTGATGAGAAAACCGAAGCCTGGCCAGGTTATCTAACTTAACTAAATTCACAAAATTAGGTCTCTTAATCCACTGTATATTCCATTCTTAACATCTAATTATTTTCAAAGTTGGTGGGAATCAGGGACAGTCCAATTCAAACTTCTTGTATTACTAACAGTTACTATATTCCCTTTCCCAGGGGATTTTCTTTAGAAGGGAATAGGAATTTCATGATGGCAAGATGGGGAAGAAGCCTTTTTTATCTACTGACTTCTTTACTTGTAGGGAACATAGCCGTGGTTTATCTCATTGTCTGAGCACCTTCCCAAAGAGGGAAGCTTCTGAATAAAATTTTTAAACAAAACAAAATGATAACAACAAGAAACACATTTGCAGGGACGCTAACTCTGTTGTGATGGCAATGAGGGAAGCACCTGAATGGCTGAGGCTGTTCTCCTTTGAATGAATTCTTGGGCGTTAGGCTAAACAGTCTTCAATCCTGTTTGCAAAGGGCCTTCTTTCCATTTTGTAGGGCCTCCCTAGTCCCAAAGAGAACTGCCTCACGCCCAACGCTGCTCTATGCAGAAGACTCTTTGAAAAGGTGCTGAGATCACTCATTAACTCTCCCAGAGGGTAAATGAATGCTCAAGCAAAGAGCCAATATATCCTGCCTGTTTTACGAAGCTCTGTAGATACGCACAGTACTGGCCTAGGACCTTTGGAGGGTACAGGGAATATGTGGTGTTTGGCCTCAGACAGTTTTATGTCTAGACAGGGAGGCTGGAGAAACCATATGAAACACTTATGATGCTAGACTCTGTCGTCTTGGAAGCTGAAGAATGAGACCTCAAAATCTAAGCAAAGACAAAAGGACCATGAACAAAAAGATAGAAATGAGTTACTGACACAAGTGAGAATTGATCCGAATTCTTAGATTCCTGTTTTAGTGTCATCTTACTGTAAAATGTATTTGTAAGGAGAGACCTTGTAGTTAAAGGACCGGTATCAATAACTTCCTTAATCATACTAGGAACTCCTGTAATCTCTGTTTCCCATATTCTTTCCATTTCCCTTTCTTTCTACCATATTCCTTCCTTTATCCCTTGTTTCACTCCTCTCTGGCTTATTACACTTCTTTCCCTCATACTTTTTCTTATCTCTGTGGCCTTTAGTATCTTATATTCCTCTGTAGTTTGACCTTCCCATGATCACTTTTTCTCCTTCTCCTCACATATCTCTTCTCTGATGCTTCATTGTCAATTGCAAATTATGAATGTTGACCAATACAGACTCGTCAATTCAGGAGAAAAATCCTGGAAAACCAATGTTTGGGTTGCCAAACATCAGAGAACTTTGAAGATTCTCTGCTCAAATTGATACTCAGGATGCCGAAGTTTAATTTGGAGCTGGCACCTCTAAGTAGTATCATATCTATTTTTTGTGAGTAATCAGATTGGAATATGGAGGTCCAATATCTGAAAAAAGGATCATCCTTGGTCCTGGATTATTAAATACTATGTCTTCCCTAGCTGGTTTCCCCATACTCCACCAGCAAATATTATTACATCATTCCCAGAGAGCACAGAAAAGTCATCTCTAGTACTGCACCTAATTCAAGAATTACCTCTACTTGCCCATCAAATTCCCTGAGTCCCTGGTACCATGACAGTTTCTAATCCTTACATCTTAATATTCTATTTCCATATTTTATAGACTCTAAAACGCTTTTGTCTCACCACATTTTATACCTCTGAGATCACAAAATTTCAATTACTGTCAGTCAGCTGACTATCATAAAAATGTTGCCATTGAGTGAACACACCCATCATAACTCGCAGAATGAGTCATAGCAGTTTCAAAGATAATACCAGAGGCAATAATAGAATACCCTTTTAGGTAATGTGTCAATTCTCTTCATGACACAGAACATAATATTGTTTACAAATTCATGAGCATTGATGTCCACGTAGAAAAGTAGTTGAGAAAAGTCAGTCAGAATGTACAGAACACTGAGAACCTCCAAAACTAGTGTATGCTTCTTGTGCTTTCTTTTCTATGCACACAACAGAGTTCTTCACAAAAATTTATCTCTAAATAGGTCTAAAAGAACTCTTTCGATTGATCAAAATGAAAATAAGAAAGCATTGTATCAGAGTATAATTGGGAATTTTTTGTTTTTTGTTCTTGGTAATCATTCTTCTTACAGCTTACAATAAATATTTTTCAAAACCATATGGTGTGTTGCCTTCTCCTGGAAACTGATTTAGACTTTCTCCTCGAGCTGCTGCCTTGAGGACACTCTCAACTCTTGATTCTACCTACGAATGTAATGGCAGGGCCCTCTGTAGCGTGGGGAAGAAGGCCACTTTTACTAGTTCCTTTCCTCACAAATATATATCATTACTCTGATCAGTCCTCTGCCCCAGTATAGTGTAATTTGGATGGATTATGCACAAAACTAACTTCATAATTGCCTTCTCAAATAAATGAGATTCTTAGTCATTGTTTCTGTAAGGAAGAAAAAAGTGTAGACAATACAATTTTGGAGCCAAGTTCTTGAATTTCTCATTTGTAAAATGAGTTTTTAAAGTTGTTTTGATTTGTAGGCATGCTTAAAAGATTATATAGGATAATACATTTGAATATACTTTGTAAAAATAAAAAATTGATACATTCAAAATATACTGCTCACTCTTATTATTCTGCCTTCTTATTTGTGTGTGAAGACATTTTGACTAAAAGTTCTAACACCAGAATGAACTATAAAATCAGTTAAATCAAATAAAAACTTGGTGAAGAACAGCTGGTCAAGGTGCCTTTGCTGAACTGAAAAGTTATGAGGAAAATATAATGAGTCTATATGGAGAACACAGCCCCTCACCCCAGCCTCTCTGAGCTTCCATGTTTGAATGACCATGGTCTGATATCGATGGAAACCAACTTCATTTGAACTTGCAAGGACTGAGGAGAAAGGAAACTCAAAACCTCAGTCATGGACTGCCAAGATTTTGAAATATTATTAGTCCTTGGATCATAAATCTGAAAGCAAAAAATGAATCAATCACTTCAATCTTTATGTGCAAATCACTCTGCTAAAACCAACACAAAATATCTTTTTATACACCAAGACAAATGATTGAGAGCTAATACAATTGGAAGTAGGTATAATAAAAATAATACCCTATGTTTATGTAGCACTTCATAATTTACAAAGTAATTTCACACACATTTTTATTTTATCCTTACAACAATTTGTGGAAAAGATATTATTCCCATGATAAATGAGAGAAATTAATCATTTTCTCAAAGTCATATTAGCTTAGTTAGTTGGCAGAAGATAAGGACCATGGATAATTCACTAGTGCTTCCCCAACACCTAGTTGACACTGTGATAATGTATGTTATGTGGTGAAGGAATGTTTCAAAGAGTATGTGGTATTGCAATGCAAATGAGCAAAAGAACTCTGCAGGGTATTGATTGAGAAATGCTTTATGGAAGCCGTGAAGCTTACTTAAGGGTGGTGAGAGTTATTTAAAATTCTCAAAAGAGTGCATATAGATATTCTAGATGGAAAAAACAGAAAATAAGGGGGGAAAGAAGGAAACTGTGTGGGATATTCCATAGGATTTGTGTTGGCTCCACAGCTTGACCACTAGTGATCAAATCTATGCATGGTCCTTGACTGTTGTAATTTTCAGAAGAATCACAACTTAACCAGAAAGCAACTGGTTCAATCATCTGAGTTACAGGGAACCAGGATGAATTACTGAGATCGACAGCAGGGGCATCATGTTGGAAGTCCGTGGTATAACTGTCATGCCCCATGGGTAGAAGTAAAATTAATAAGCAGAATATAGAAACTAGTTAGTCCATGGGAAGAAGAAATAATGAAACTGGGGACCCTGAACATGCCCAACTATTGCAGGGCTGCAGGGCTTGGCACCTGCCGGCCCCTGCTGTACATATATAGCCATCAGCTTCCACAGCTAATAAGCAAGCAGAGGGAATGACAGGCTTTACCTAATGAAAATGGCAGCTATCAGTCTGTGACTCGAAAGGTCTGGCTCCAATTCCTCTTACAGTTGACGATTTGATCCTTGTCGAATTAGTGGGTCGTAACAAGGAGGCTGCATGTAAAAGCTGCCAAGTGTTTCTTTTTAATCCTCTCCGATTTTATGTTCATGCTTTTCCACAGAAAATTTGAAGAATATGTGATCTTTATTTTCTCTCCTGGGAAAAGAGTGTTATTATTTACTGAATATCTATCACTAAGAATAGCACCAACTTACAATTAGAAAATCTCCAAAACTATTTAAGTGAGTCAATATTTAATTCAAGAATGTAGTGATTTTGGCCAATCCTCACATTCACCTTACATTTTGTTCATCATGAAAATGCAAACTCCTAGTGTATACCCACCATTTAAGATTTCACCGTAATTCATGGGGCTAGTTTTGACCCAAAGGTACTCAAATAAACTTGATCTCAGAAGGTTGTTTTTCATAATAGAGTCCGTTCTACCACATGGCTCTTAGAAAGCAAGAATGAAAGGAGTAATTTAAGTGATCTGATTTACATGGGACAGCACAAAGAGTTTAGCTTAGAAATTTTCCATATGCTCTGATATGCACCAAATATACTCACCATACCTCCAACTCCCAACCCTGCCACAGTGCCAGAACCTTCCCACTTTTCTTACTTCCAGTTCTCACAATTGGATGCATTGTATATTTTTAAAAGTTTTTTTTTTTTTTTTTTTTTATCTGTACAGGTTTCTCAAGATGTTTAATAGAGGTAGATGGAACAGGAATTTTCATCTTAGGAGATGGAGCAAGGCAAATGAGTTCAAAAAGATATTCGAAAATCCTATCCACGTGCTACATCCCTCTGCATAACGCTCAGTCCAATCTTCTCTCCATCACCAATATTCTCTCCATAATTCTCTTCTATAGTCAGGCGACTTAAAATTTGGTCATAGAAGGCTATTAAAGAAAGGATTGTTAAAGATCACAGGTGAAAACAACTGAGTTTAGAGCAAGTATGCAAGTTTCCCCAAGCCCACAGGTAGCAAACAAGGAAGTAAGAACTATAGCTCAGGACATTTGAATCTCAGCACAGCCAGTGCCCTTTCTATGTACTATAAAAACTTTGTACTCATCAGAAGCAGGTAAAAAAATAGAATATTCTTAAATCACATTTCACCTATGCTTTTGAGAACAACTCAGCAGTGCTTTCTAATCAGACAACAAACAGCGGAATGGTCAGCTTATCCACTGTGGATTCCTGAACAACAGCTTCTGCTTGAAACAAGCAGCAGAAACATGGAGAGCTTACAAAGAAATCAAATCAAATCAAATCAAAGCAGCATTTGACTCCTTAAGAAAATATTCCCTGATACAGCAGCCAGCATGGCCATCATGTAGGGATGTGTGGTGTGTAGGCAGCCATCCATTCAGGCCACTGGCTACCAACAGCTGACTCTAGGAGTAGCATTTGAATCTACCCTGAGGGGGGCCAGAGCCCACAGACAGCTGGGCCATCTGTTCCGATAATACCACATTACTCTCTACACTCAGTAATGAAGGCTCCTGAGTAATCTTTCATCAGAATGACTTCACGGCATTAAAAATGTATTTCAATACATAGCTTGTTTAAATATTTAACCCTCTTCGGCTTTGAGAGATTGATTCAGAGCTGCAGTGTTTATATGGGCAGGAAACATTGATTTTCATATGCATGCATGCATTAATTCAGGAAGACTTGGGCACACACCAAAGATTTTGATAAATGGATGTTTAAATCTCGGACTTTATTGGTTTGCCGCCCAGCTCCCATCCCTCTGCCAGTATTTAAATATTTTCAATTCTCATTTCCTGGTGGTGAGGAGGAAAAGATGGTAGATGAACAGATTTTTGAGAATTATTTTGGGCAAAATTTGTTTACAGGACACACACATGGATGCAAACACATAGAGATATTATTCATTATTCTGGTCTGCAGTGGGAGTTATTTGTACACGGGGCTGTCCAACTTTTATTAGATCTGTCTACTGCTCACCTTTTTCTGATATCTTGTCAATAAGCTCTGAAGACTGCTGTATATTCAAGACATGCAGACAGGCCAGGGACAGAAACCCTTTTATAAATGCCTGTACATGGTGACATCATTTAAACTCATTTCAGGACCTTCTTTATCCCCCATCCCCTCACTTTATTGAGGTTTCCATACTGAGAGCTCTGGTTAATGCCAACCATCATCTTTGCAAATGTAAACACTTCAGTGGGTTTGGAGGACCAGCCCTGCTGTGCATAGGACATATGACTTGTAAGATGTTCTTAGCACTCAGCTCCCAGGTGTTGAATAAGTAATCATTAACATCGTATATGCAACCCCCTTTCCCCTGTATAGGTCATTACTCAATATTACCACCTTCATCTTCCCTTCAGATATTAACAACAGTTCCATGAGATGTCTAGCTGATACATTATTATCACCACTGTGTGTGTGAGGAAACATGTCTCAGAGAGTTTAAGCAAATTTTCCAAGAGCAAACAGCTGGTGAGTGGGTAAGCTGAAGCTATGACTCTTGGCTTTTTAAGTTTTGCATCACGTCACTGGAGATAGTTCATTCCTCTAAGGTACCTATCCATGACTTAATTATCACAGTTAAATCAAGATCTATTGACAATATATTAAATATCAAACAATATATTGGCACTGGGAATACAATGATAAATAGGATGGAGTCTTGCTCCCAAAGAAACTTGAGAAAGTAAGGGCTTAGGAGTAGAGAACTGGAAAGTGTAAGTTGAATGATAGAGACACTATGGATACAATGGAATGAGATGTTCTGCAAAGATGTTCAAAACAATAAAGTGTTAACACAGCCCAAGTGTAAACTTTCTCCACCTGTTCAGCAAGAGAATCAAGTCCTTATGATCTAACGCATCCATGGAACATAATGAATTAACACATCTCCCTTGCATCTAAAATGGTCCTATTTATGTACCACTCTTAGGAGAATTGAGAAACTGGTTACTCATCATTTTTCATGTTTTGTGGTTGATTCTAAGGGATTAGTGAACTCTAACGTGGAATGCTATTCAGAAGAAAGCAGCACTGAGTTTTTATATTTATGTGAACAGTGGATGCATATAGTTTCAAAAGCCAAATAGTACCTTTGGCAGTTACCTGCTCCAACATTCCTCCTCTACAACCCTCTTGCTGTGTCTTCTGGTTATTACCTCAGTGTTTCTGAATATTATGCAGATAGTGCTACATCTGGTATTGACTTTAGACATTATTCACATATACCATCTTTATCTCATCTTCCACATGTATCCAAAATAGTAAGCCACTGTATTAGTTAAAATAGTAGTCTTCATTAATATTGTAACTATGTAAATATTATTTATTACAGGGTCAAATATTGCTACATATTGCTACTGCATTTCTTTTCTTTATAGCAGCTTTCTTTTCCAGCAACTTTCTATTTGTGTTTCCTTTTCTCTCTTCCTCTCCCCAGCAAACACAACACCTATACTCTCACTAAATGCTCTCAACTACTCTGTTATCTCTTTTTATCCCCTGGGGACTTCACTACCAGACCTATCCATCCTCTTACTATCATCTGAAATTAGAGCCCTCTCTCTAAGACTGTATTTTCATTATAACTCAAGGAATTCTCTCTAATACTCTCCTAGTACGATTACTTTCTTTTTTGCCTATCATGTCATACTCATTCTTGGTTAACTAACTGAATAGTTCTGGAGTACATCCTTATGTTGCTTCTCACAAAAGGGTTAATAGTAGGTAAATTTTCTGTGCTTTTCTTGTCCTTATTTTGTCCTCATATTCAATTGATAGTCTGGCTAACTACTGAATTTTAGGTCGAAAATAAATGTTTACTGAGACTTTTGTTTGTTTGTTTTTACATTTTTTTTCTTAAGCTTGACACTAGAACATTCTTTTTTCAATATAGAGTTCCATGCCCTTTAACAGATATATGAAATATATATGTAATAAATATTATATATAACATATATTATATCATTACTATATCATTAATATTATATATTATGTATATTATATTTATGTATGATTTATATATAATACCTATTAATAAAATCTGCTATTTTTCCTTTATATAGAAATAATATATAAATAATTATTTATGTATTACTATTATTTCCTTTATATAGCTATTTCTTATGTTTATTTTGTACTCTATATTGGCTCTTTAGACATTCAATTGGTTATATAAGTCTTTTCTTCTATAGTTCAAATTTTGTATTACACTTTATGGAAAATCTGACTTTTTCAGAAACTTTTTCTTGTTCTTGTTCTTTAAATGTTCTTTTTTCTTTTTCTTGTTCTTTATATTTTATGTTTTAATAGCATACTTCTTGTCTTTACTCTGAATTTTGTTTTTGAGTGTATATTAATCATGAGAGGGGTATTTAATTTTCATGTTTCCTACATTATCTGTCTTCATCAAGGAAATACTATTCCTTCATTTGAGGTCCTCTCATGTATCTTATAAACCTTAGGTTTCCATTCACATTTATACTAAAAGTAATAATTGAAAATTAGAGTCTTTGAATAGCAATGATAGCATAATTTTATGTTTTTTTTAAAAAAAAATCTCCTCTGCCCCAAACATATGGAATAAGTAATAAAATATTAAAAATATAGGTGAATTAAAAACAACATAAATATCTCTGTAAAGCAAAAGTTGAAAAAAAAACACAATAAGTTAAAATTGGGGCTAAAATTCTGAGTTGTGAGCATGTATGCAGGAATTGTCAGGCTTCATGAGTGAAAGGAAAGGAAAAGTTTCCCTGTGAAATGGGACACCTGAGCCCAAAGGTAGCACATTGGGTGGAGCTGCTTTACTCATGAAAAAAGGGGGCTGAAAGAAGTTAGGTTAAACATTTCTAAGTTTGTAGCTTAAAGAGAGTCACTGCTCTTGAGCCGATTGTGCCACTGCACTCCAGCCTGGACAACAGAGCGAGACTCCGTCTCAAAAAAAAACAAAAAACAAAAAACTCACTGCACTAGTGGGCATCATGATCCTTCACGGCCAGGAAATGAGTACATCTGCTAGCTGTGTCTGTATGGATAGGTAACAGTTGTGACTTCTCTATGAGACCTGCTATCTATAAGGCCATATCAAGGCTTAATACTTAGATGGAGCTCAAGATCAGATTAGATGCAGCAACAGAAACTCTATATTGGGGAAGATTACTGAAATAGGAGGCAAAGAGAAAAAAAAAAAGGTTTGAGGGAGAGAGAGAAAGAACCAAAGTGAACCTGTAACAAAAATACAGAAACATAAGGTAAATCTAATGTTAAAAGTCAACAAAATACAAAATCAAAAAAATAAACTATATGTGAAATGGTTTTTATTGAACAGTATGGCAAAGCCTTATAAACAAATATGATTATGATACTCAAAGAGAAAATGAGAAATTATATCCATTAAAACACATATACAAAATACTATGAAACAAATTAAAACAGAAATAAAAAAAAAAATTGGTAGAATTTTTTTTTTTTAACTGCTTCTAAATCTTGGAAATAAAAAAAGAAATTAAAATGAAATAAAATATAGCTCGGGTAAACTGTAGACTGAATAAAGTCAAAAAGGGAGTTAATAAGTAGAAACACAATACTGAGAAATTCACTCAGAAAAAGCAATCAAAAGATAAAGGAAACAGAACTGGGGGCTTTGGCTTTCCTTCATTTGGAATTTCAGAATATGTGACTGGAGGAAACGAAATAAGGGCTATATTAGTAATGGCAACGGCTAAAATTTTTTCAGAGTAAAAGAATCATAATTCTCAAATTAAAATTTTGTTCTGAGTCCTGATAAGAATTTTATATTGTAATTAAATTTTAATACATCCACACTGACTAGAAAATCTTAAGAGCTCTCAGAGAAAAAGACATGATAGCCAAAGAGGAATGACAGTTTACCTGCAAGCAGATACTTCAGCAGCAACAAGATTTGCCAGAAAAAAAAAAATGAACATTTTTTCAAAGTATTCAGTGAAAAACACTTATCATTATAATAAACATAAAATAAACCCTACAATATCACAAACATTGAAATGCAAATTTTCAGACAAATAAACTTAAGAGATTTTACCATGCAGAGATCACTTCTAAAATAAATTGTAAATGATATACTTGAGCAAGAAGAAAATTAACCCAAAGAGAAGAAAGAGGATAGGACAACCATAACAAAATTAATTTTAATAAGATATATTGATAGATTTAATTTGTTGATTGTTAAGTGATAATTATGGCTGAATTATTTGGATTAATACAAACTCATTGGAATATAGTTGCATGTTGACTATGTGTCTCCTGGCAGGCTTCATTTTAAGGTGAATAGGTGGAGACAAGCTTTGCCTTAGGGGATTCCCAAATGCAAATTCCTGTTTCTGAAGGTCTGTTTTCTTGACTTATGAAGACACCGGAACATGAGACCTGAGAGGACTCAAAAAAAAAAAAAAAAAAAAAAAAACTCACTATAGCTTCAGATAATTCTTAGCAGTCATGTCACTTAAGCTAACTTAAGCAGATTTCTATCTGCTTGGCTTACAATGATGTTTGAAACTGAATCTTGAAGTGACTTATAACAAACAATCCAGAAAGTATTCTAAGCAGTCATAATTTAGGTCAGGTTTTTCTTCAAAAGCCTTTTCTTCACTCTCTCAAGTTGGGCTTGCCCAACTTTTTCTTATGCTTATGTCTCCAAGAAGAATGCTAAGTTGCATAACACTTCTTCCTCACTTTCCTTTCTTACAACCTGTTCACAGACAACTGTTTTATTGGAAGGTGTGATTAAATTCATGGAACAATTCAGGTACCATTTCCCAATGAGATCTACAAGAAGATGATATAAGATTACATATGAGCAAAACTGGGAAGGGTGTTCTGTGGCCCTCCCTATGAGTTTGGGAAGCACTGCATACTACATATCCTACTCTTGAAGATGCTAATTTGTATAAGCATGTCAAAGACCTTTCAAAACCCTGCATTTAAAAAGCATGGTTGGCCGGGCGCGGTGGCTCAAGCCTGTAATCCCAGCACTTTGGGAGGCCGAGATGGGCGGATCACGAGGTCAGGAGATCGAGACCATCCTGGCTAACACGGTGAAACCCGGTCTCTATTAAGAAATACAAAAAAACTAGCCGGGCGAGGTGGCGGGCACCTGTAGTCCCAGCTACTCGGGAGGCTGAGGCCGGAGAATGGCGTGAACCCGGGAGGCGGAGCTTGCAGTGAGCTGAGATCCGGCCACTGCACTCCAGCCTGGGCGGCAGAGCGAGACTCCGTCTCAAAAAAAAATAAAAAAATAAATAAATAAATTAAATTAAATTAAAAAATAAAAAGCATGGTTGATCTGTTTCTAAAATTATTGAACATTGGACTCCACTTTTAAACACACAATATACTGTAATACATTCCCAAGAACACTTGTATTTTTAAGAAAGAGATAGTGCTTTGGTACACCAGGAAAACAGTGTGACTGGGATATATACATATAGATATACCTATATATATATGTATATCTCAGATTGGAAATAATAAAACTAAAATTTTAATCTGAAGTCTGCTATAAAAGAACTGCAATAATTACTTCTTCTCTAAAAAACAGGATAATAGTTCTTTATCTTGTATAGCTCTAAGATTGTTTTTATAAATAAAGTATTATTTCCATAATCTATTACAGACTAGAGTGAGCAGTGCTTCAGTGAAGAAAAAGAAAGTCCTTTATCTGTTTGCACAAATAACGCATGTAGTCAAACGACTTTCTGGGTTCCAGATAGGTTGGACTTGTACAGAGAGGTGACGAGGCTAAGCATGAGGAACTGAGGTTTCAGAAGGAAGACACAGAAGAACAATCTTGTTTTTCAAGAACATTTTAAAAAAGAAAGGAAGGAAGAAAGGGAGAGACAGAGAGAGAAGCATCTGCTAAAGAAGAGCATTCAAAATGGTTGCTCTTACAAAGTGCCTAAGTGAGTATGAAACTGAATTACTCCACTCTCACGCTGCTGATAAAGCATACTCAAGACTGGGGAATTTATAGAGAAGATGAGGTTTAATAGACTTACAGTTCCGTGCGCCTGGAGAGGACTCCCAATCATGGCGGCAGCAAGAGAGAATGAGGGCCAAGTGAAAGGGGAAACCCCTTATAAAAACATCAGATCTTGTGAGACTTATTCGCTACCTGAAAACAGTACGGGGAAAACCACCCCACAGGGGACACAACCAAACCGTATCAGAAACTGAAAAACATTAAAGCAGAGACCCAAACACAAAAGGGAAGGTTCACCTGCATCTTGAGAACCCCTTAGGAAAAAATTAATAATCCTCTTTGTACCACTGAGAGCTAGTAACAAAAATGATAGTGGTTTGACCTAGGACATGGCATTTAAATGAGTGTAGTTTACGTTCCACATATGGATTGGCTGTTGAAGCAAAGAAGCTTAATCATTACAAACAGAGAAAGGCCATGGCAGGGCACATGCTAAATGGTTGAGGAGGGTAGATCAATTGTAGTCATTCAACAGAGCAAGATAAATACAGCCTCCTAGAAGGATATGCTCCAGTCGCAATTTAAACATAAAAAAGGACATTTTCCAGGTTGAAGTAAAGGAATTTCCCAGCAGCTGGTGGAGCACAGGAATGGTGTAAGATTCAAATTACCAAGAACAGCAGTCAAGGACTACTCATTGAATCACAGATTCAGTCTCTGTTAATGTTAAGTTTGGGTTAATGAAAAAGCTCCACTAGGCAGCATCTGGGCCACCATTCCAGGGTGGAGTTGCAGAAATGATATTATATACTGAAGTGGAGTTAGCAGGTTTCTGAAATATCTGTTGGAAAAGACATAGCATGGACCTATTGAATACACCAAGGATTAAGCTTATTTAAAGCAGTCAAATGCCATTTGAAGATCCTGGCATCTATCTTCATTCATGATCTGCTCTTTATGCATTTTGTTTTATGCTTTACAGTTTGGAGATCGTTCTCCTTGATAGATAAAATGAGAGAAAAATAAGAGATGAATGAATCACCCTGCCTTTGCTGTCATTTTTAATAGTACCTTATCTACCATGAGCCATGTTCTTCTTCCAGTGCTGTACAGAGTGAAAATCACCATTTTCCTGATTCCAATTTTTCTTCTTGCTCTTCACCACCCTCTTCTGCTTTTTACCTTTGTCAATGAAGTTCTTAAATACACAAGTGGCCTTTTCACTTTGTTTATATGTCCCTCTTTCTATCTTTGGTTTGTGTTGTTTACATGTCCCTCTTTCTATCTTTGGTTTATATCCTCTAGAATATGAATTCCTTGAATAATTCCCATTACGATCACTTTATTCCAGTACGAGAGAGTTGACAATGCAGAGGTGAAGTAAACATATGTGCAGTCAGCGAGTGTTTTCTTCAGTCCAGGAAATGAGTACACATATTAAGCATCAAGAACATCTAAGCACAAATTACCCCACAAAATAGCTGCTGTAGATAGTATATAATCCATACGGAACTGTGGAACATAAAAGTATTTTTTTTTTTATCACTGCTGCCTCTAGGAAGGTTTCTCAAAATAGTACTGATAACCAGTGGGAAGCACAGAGTCTGAATTCTGATGGAGCCAGGCACAGTCTATATGGCAAGCTATAGCGCCCATATTACATGCCTGTTGGTGTCCTCACAGATTGGGGGGACTAAGTTAACTATAAAAGGGCCCAGATTTCTTCCTTAAATTTATCAATTCCAAGATGACATGGTCATGTTTCCCCAAGACTCTGATCACTGCAACTCTATTGAATAAGATTATCTATTATAGCAAATTATAAAAATTTGTTTTCTAATTCTTATAAAGGGTCAATATGAAACTAAAAAAAAACATCAAAGTAGAGACCAAAGCTTTCTTTAAAAAGGGAGTCAACAAAATGCCATACACTCTCCATTTTGCAGATGTAGACCTTCAATAGATTCATTTTGCATTTATTTATTCATTAAAATATTCAACAATTGGTGTGTGTGTGCATGTGTGCTTGTGTGTCTCAAATTCCTTCAAGTACTAGAATGAGAACATCCTCATGTAACTTATGGTCTAAGAAGGAGAACATAAATTAGACAAATACTTATGAAATTAACACAATTGTTGTGAGAGGACTGAGAGAAACATAATTTGAGTATATTTAATAGGAAGGCTTAACCTTATCTGAGGGATATGTTAGCTGATCCAACTGATGGATAAGAAAAGTTTGCTGAGAGAAGAGGAAAGGAGCATATAGTGGAAAAAGAATAGATATAAGAAAGTGCAGAATCAGGAGAAAGCACAGAATGTTCTAGTATTGATGGAAGGCTCATGAACTTGTAGGCTAAGTTTGAGTTGTAGAATAAGGCAGAAGATCAAGTTGAAAAATTAGGAAGCTGTCGCATATGCAAGGCTATTCAGCCTGTGTGAAGAAACTTAGAATTTCATAGTAATCAGAAGTTAAAGATCTTAAGCAAGGGAGTGTCTCAAATAGATTTATGTTAAAAATATTGCATGAGTTACTGTGCAAAGAGAGTTATAAAAGAGACCAACTGAAAAGCAATTGTAAGAGGCCAAAGAAGAAATGATACTAAAATGTAGATAGCACGGTAGCAATACAGACTGTTTATATTTAGATTGTAGGGTTACAGTGGTGAGAGAGAGGACAGCTTTTTTGACATGTAAGTAAGAAAGAGAACTGAGAAACCTTAGATGTGTTTAATTTTTTTTTCCATTGCATAGACTAAAGAGCTACTGCTGGAAGAAAACAAATGAAAATGAATGTAATTGGGCAATAAATAGTTAACATGGGTTGGATAAAAGAGAAGGTTGAGTACATTTAAAGAGAAGTAAAAGACTTTTGAGTCTAAGTACCATGTGTTATACACACACACACACACACACACACCCCCCACACACACACACTTAGAAATTGCTATTTCCCTTTCTCTCACCTCCTGTCCCCTTTTCCCTTCTCTCTCTCTCTCTCTCTCTCTCTCTCTCATGCACACACACAGGACAAGCAAAAAAACCCCTTCAAGTGTTTTTATGTTTTGTCATGTTTTTGCTTGTTTTTAGAAATTTTAGTAAAAATTAAAGTTGACTAATTTTTTCAGTGAATAGCTGTGATGAGACTGGACTATTTAGGCAGCTCAGTTTTATTTAGGTTGCATATAGGACAAAATGACTGACTTGATTTGAATTTTATAAAGGAGAAAACTTGAATTTTCTCCTTTATATGGCACGAAAAAAGGTTCAGTGTAATACTCAGGTCTCTTACATAAATAATTGCAAAGACTGTATTTGAAAAGTCCTCTGCCTCCCACCTCTACACTTCAACTTCTTTGTGTACCATTTTTGTGATCTATATTAGAAAAATTATAGCCATATATAGTTTCTAGTGATTTTCTGTATAGTATCATCTCACAGTGATATCACTTTTGTTTTTCTTTTGTACTCAATCACCAAAGTGGTTTATACTGTACCTCAGATAAGTTTGAGGATGTCTGTTCAGGTGTATAATAGTTATTTCGATTACAGTGCCACTTCCTCATGTTCCTTATTTTAAATGCTTTTTTTAAGGTATAAGCTTAATTGTCATCTTCTAATCATCCACCTGGCCTCACTAAATTTTGGTAACACTTCCAATATTGCATTTACATTCTTATGTCAAATTTCAAACTTATTATTTGGATAATAAGTACTCAGTTCACTGGTTTAGAGGATCACTCTTTCTGTTTCTTTTTTGTTCATTTATTTTGATTTTTTTCTTTCTTTCAACAAAATCTACCAAGTATCTGCTATGTAATAGACGTTGTCTCATCTCTAGGAATACAAAAATGAACACTTGTTTTTATAAATCAGCATTCTAGACAGGAAGAGATAACAAATAAATAGGAAAAGGACAAGTGAAGATAACGTCCTATTCAGATAATAGAGTGATATCATAGTGACTAGGAAGCTACGTTAGATTGCCTATAAGGTGACACTTCAGATGCAATGAAATAACAGGTCATAGAAAACTCTGTAAAGATCATGGAGAAGAGCTTTCCAGACAGAGAAGACAGACATGAGAAAGGACTAAGGCAAAATGAGCTTGGGTTGTGCATGCAAAAGAAAAAGGATGATTGTGACTGAGTCTTAATGGATTAGGAAGAGTAGTTGGAGATGATGGTCAGCACACATAGAGCCTTGCGGGCTAGGGTCAGAGGTTTGAATATTTCTACACATGATATTGGGAAACCAATCTTATGAGTGATTTCAGCAAATTAGTGGCATGATTTGGTTTATTGTTTTAAGATTCATATCTGCTGGCCATTTGGAGGGTTACTTGAACATGGACACATAGATAATCAGGAAACAAGTAGATGTTTATGGTTAGAGTCCAGGAAGTAGATTATTTATCTTTGAATGAGAGTAATAGTGGAGATTTAGAGTAGTGAGCCAAATTGAGAAATGTTTTAGAGAAAAAATTGATGATGTGTGTTAAAGGAGAGGGCATGGTGGGTTGGGTAAAAGAAAGGAAACAAGGATAACACTTACATTCTAAAAGTGTACAACAAAGTGGATGGTGGTATTTTTTACAGAGATGGAGAAGAGTGACTGGGGGAATAATTTTTTAATGAAAAATTAGGAATTACCTTTTTTTCTGTTTTATCCAGTTAGAGTTTGGGATGACTTTTAGACACTCATGTAGAACTTTCAAGTATCAGTATACATTCTAGCAGAAATGTCTAGAGAAAGGCCAGGATAGAGATGATATTTTGCAGACTCTTTCATAAATGCAAGCAAAGCAAGGAGGATAGGTAAGGTGACCCAGGTCACTCAGAGAAAATACATAGCAATCATGGCACACACCAACCTTTACAGGTACAGAAGAAACATAGAAATGAGGAGATAGAGGTTGATGAAATAAAATAAAACCCTAAATGGGAAGAGAACATGTTTCCACTGTGGAACTTAAAGGGAAAAGTAAACAAGAATTTCATAGGGAGATAATATTTCAGTAGTTGATGGATTAAGCAGCTATATATAAGAACTGCTAATAGATCAAATAATATAATAATAGAAATATATGCACAGTACATGCCCCACAGGACCTGAAAGATATTATATAAGTAGATTGTCTCATGTTTTTACAGGCCAGTTTTTCAGCATTTCCTTCTCTATACTATATGCCACTTTCTTTGACTCAAGTTGTCTTCTATTGGTACTTTAATTATTGTTTCTGTGTTTGTCAAATTCAGCTACAAGATAATCCTCAGGATAATAATTCCGTTCAGAGTAGTAACTTCACTACCTCCAAAATAAGTGTTTTCCCTTTATTTCTCGTTCATAGAACTCATCCACCAATGCCAAAATCCCATTTGCTTTCTTGACCACTGGAGAAGGACATGAAAGCACCACCCCTATCCCAAATTCTGTTTCTTCCTCAGAACATGGAATTTTCCAGTAATTGCTCCCAATTTATTCCATTTCTTTGATTTGTGTTTCTAGGAGAATCAACAGAAATGAAGAGCATCTGGCAGGATTTACAAGTCAGTATGAATTTGGGTTATCTGCTTATGCTTTAAGGAGTCCAGTAGAATTTAGGATTACAAGACATGGAGTCAGAAAGAATCAGAATTAAGATCCATTTCTGACACTTGTTGTGAGCCCTGGGGTCAAACTATACACCTTTCTAAAATAAGATCCTCAAATGTGAAACGGGGTCAATGAAATCTTCCTCATAGTGCACATGTGAAGATCAAATGAGATAATAAATGCTAAGCACTCAGCACAGTGCCTGGCACATGGTAAGTGCTTCATAAATGTTAACTACAGCCAATAAAAATGATGACTGCAATTTCAAAACTGGCCTATGAAAGGTGGGGAGAATATGACTCAGATTAGAAAAGCATGAAGGTGTTCCGAAAGGTGGATTAACATGGGTAAATACAGGGGTACCAGAGGAGGAGAATTCATTTTGACTGGAGCAGAGGTTACTCAAAGAGCAGACTCTATAAATCTATTGAGTTATATCTTCATTTCTCAGTGAAACCATAGAAGAGGCACAGGCTTGCCTCTATACTTTCAGAATTAAACTCCCAGTAAAATACATTCTTTGTAGAATTAAAGGGAGCCTACTGAATAACTGGCCCCTCACTTAGTAGTCCGTGCCATATTTACAGGTCAGCTGCAGCTCTCAGAATTCTCTCACTACGTGACCCACATGCAGTTTTAATTTAGCTCTCTTTCCTTTCTCCTCCTTTTCCTCTTCACGTTGTCTAAGTGCTAATAATAATAATTCAATTTAATAACATCCATCCTCACAGAGTACTCAAGCCCATCCGGTCCTCAAGGACACCTAACCCTTCCCAGGCTCACCTCTCAGGTTCTTTATCACACTTGAAGCACATCATAAACTACATCTTCCCCAGACCTTGTCATAAAGGGTAAGGCCAACATTGCAGGAATGAAGTCAGGGAAATACAACCTTGAACTGTTTTATCTCCTCTCTTCCCTGCCCTTCTCCTCCCCCTTGCCTTTCCCTCTTCTCTTTGACCAGTACTTTTCCTTCGCAGCCAGAAAGAGAAAAAAACTTAAACTCTTGTTCCCAAAGGAGTTTCCTGGAATGGTTCACTTTCTGTTTGGCAGTTGAAGCCCAATCTAATATGAACGATACTCAGCATTGATAGCTGCCTCAACAGTCATTAATTTGCTAATAGAAATTGCTTTTTGATGATGCAGGTCAGGATGATGGCCTCCGGTTTGTGGATACAGAAATTGAAACATGAAATGTTAAATGTCTTTTAGACAGTGGCAGTGCTGAGAATAAGTCAGGAAAAAGGGCTCACTTATCTGGTATTCAGCTCTCTGAAAACTTCAGTTTCTTGAAATACAAAAAAAGTGAAGAAAGAGGTGAAAATAACATGTATGAACATCCAAAATAATTATAATAAAATGTGCTTAGAAATACTCATGCATTTAATTCACATAATTATGCTAGATTCATTTATTCTCAGTTGACACACACTTTTTAACAGTTCTATATATTTGACCTCCTGGTATATAAAAATACTGTAAAGCTAAAAATGGCATTAAGTAGTTAACTATTAAGTACAAACTATATTAAATAACATATTAGATAAACTAAATAATATTATGATATTAAATAATAGCAAATTATGAAGTACAAATTATAGGATAAACTTTATTGTTGTTAAATCTTTATTGTCATTATTTGAATCCTATTTTTTGCCACATTGTGGGTGAGAAATCTAAGACTCAGAAAGGCTAAACCATGTAAACAAGGTCACACTGTGGGTTAAAGGCAAACATGGAATGTCACTTCTGTGTATATAACTCCTTACTCTATATGTCTTAAAAAACAAGAATAATATCTACTACATGGAATTGTTAGGAGGTAATGTGTGAATGTATAGTAAAGACTTGTAGAAAGGTAAAATAGAAAAGCTTTTAGTTTTGCAGAAATTCTTAGGAAGGGGGCCCAACATACTTAGTAAATGTCTTAATGAAGATTCATTGATAGTCATTGAGAGACAGGCCAAACCGGGCAACGGAACTGGATTACAGGCAATATTACTAAGCACCACATATTCTTTTTTTTAATTATTATACTTTAAGTTCTAGGGTACATGTGCACAGCGTGTAGGTTTGTTACATATGTATACATGTGCCACGTTAGTGTGCTGCACCCATTAACTGGTCATTTACATTAGGCATATCTCCTAATGCTATCCCTCCCCTCCACTCCCGCACAATAGGACCTGGTGTGTGATGTTCCCCTTCCTGTGTCCAAGTGATCAGCACTATATATTCTAACGCCTTTCCCTTGATAGGACACAGTTGGATTCGTTCCTGTTTTTTTTTGTTGTTGTTGTTGTTGTTGTTTTACCAATGTCCACTCTGTAACACTAGACTGTACACGTTAGATTGTATAACAATGTGCCACTATCTCTTAGCCAGTTTTCATAGTGTTACACAGTGCTCTCTGCCCACTGATAAATGTGCACTACCCAGCCCAGGACTATCAGTGCATACACGTAGATGATTCCACAGAGGAATCTGGAAGAAGTAAGACCATCCAGGTATTAAATTGGGAAAAAGTTAATGATGTTGTTGACAAGAAAGCCAAACTTTATGAAATGTTTAAATAGGTTTATTCATGTCAATATGAGTGACCATGACCTAGGGAACAGTCTCAGGAGATCCTGAGAAAATGAGCCCGAGGCAGTTGCATTACAGTTTGGTTTTATACATTTTAGGTTGACAGAAGTTACATGCAAAGATATACCATGGAAAGTGTATGTGGATTTGGCTTGGGAAGGTGAGACCTCTCAAAGCAGGAACTCACAGGTCATAGGTGGTTTCAAAGTTTTTCTGACTGGCAATCTGCTGAAAGAGTTTAGCTTTGTCTAAAGACTTAAAGTCAGTAGAACAAAACGCTTGCATTAAGATAAGGGAGTGTGTTAGGGTTCTCTAAAGAGACAGAGATAATATAATAGATGAATATATGAAGGGAAGTTTATTAGAACTGACTCACATGATCACCAAGTGAAGTCCCACAAGGGGTCATCTGCAAGCTGTGGAGCCAGCCAGCCAGTCCAAGTCCAAACACTTCAAAAGTAGGGAAGCTGACAGTGCAGCCTTCAGTGTATGGTCAAAGGTCCGAGAGCCCCTAGCAAATCACTGGTGTAAGTCCAAGAGTCCAAAAGCTGAAGAACTTGGAGTGCAGGGTTCAAGGGCAGGAAGCATCCAGCATGGGAGAAAGATGGAGGCTGGAAGAGTCAACAATGTTAGTCCCTCTGTGTTCCTCTACTTGCTAGTATACTAGCTGTGCTGGCAGCTGATTAGATGGTGCTCACCCAGCTGGAGGGTGGGTCTGGATCTCCCAGTCCACCCTCAAAGACACACCCAGAAACAATACTTTGCATCCTTCAATCCAATCAAGTTGACACTCAATATTAACCATCAGAGGGAGATTGTGGAAGCCAATGTTCTTTCTTTCTTTATTTCTTTTTGAAACACTCTCACTCTGTCGCCCAGGCTGGAGTGCAGTGGCACAATCTTGGCTCACTGCAGCCTCTGCCTCCTGGGTTCAAGCAATCCTCCTGCCTCAGCCTCCTGAGTAGCTGGGACCACTGGCGCATGGCACCACGCCCAGCTAATTTTTTGTATTTTTAGTAGAGATGGGGTTTCATCTTGTTGCCCAGGATGGTCTTGATCTCCTGACCTCGTGACCTGTCCACCTCAGCCTCCCAAAGTGCTGGGATTACAGGCGTGAGCCACCACGCCCCACCGACAGTGGTTTGGTTGTGTAGATGAAGCTTCCAGGTCACAGGCTTCAGACAAAATAGATGATAAATATATATTTTTCTGTCTTAAATGGGTTCAGACTCTTAGTTAATTAGTTAATGTCTCTTGGATCTGGGAAAGACTTAGCTGCATTAATGGAGATTCTCTACAGATACAAAAGTTCCCCAACTAAAGATGTCTTTTCAGGGCCATTTCAAAATATGTCAAAAAATATATTTGGGGGTAAAATATTTTTATTTCCTACAGGCCCTGTTGTCATGTGTTGCTATACCAGGCTCGGGTTGGAATTTGGTATCTTATTGCTAAGAGTCTGTTTTGTCAGTCTTATGATCTCTATTCTAATGTTAATGCTGGTAAGTTGTACCTAAACTCCAAAGGGGAGGGGGTGTATATACGGAGGCTTGGTGACCTCAGTTCCCATTATGTGTGGGAATTAAATTTTTCAGGTTTCTCTTGACCCAGAGTGGTTCCATTGAGTTGGTTAGGAGGCTTAGGATTTTATTTTTGGCTTACAAAATTTCATCATTTTCACATTTTGTCCCCTTGAATTTTCTTGATCTCTGTTTTGGGGTTCTCTATTTGCAAGGATCCAATGCTGTTTTACTTTCTACTCTTATATCCTGTATTGACAGTGTATCTGACAACTTTAGCTGAAAAATCATCTGTCTCCATTGACTCCATTGAAAAGAAACTGATCATAATTCACTTTCTTTTTGTTTGTTTGTTTTTGTTTTTTGAGACAGTCTCTGTCGCCCAGGCTGGAAGGCAGTGGTATGATCTCGGCTCACTGCTACCTCTGCCTCCTGGGTTCAAGTGATTCTTCTGCCTCAGTCCTCCCTAGTAGCTGGGACTACAGGCACATGCCACCATGCCTGGCTAATTTTTGTATTTTTAGTAGAGATGGGGTTTCAATATGTTGTCCAGGCTGGTCTCAATCTCCTGACTTCAGGTGATCTACCCGCCTTGGTCTTCAAAAGTGGTGGGATTACAGGCATGAACCACCGCGCCTCGCTGATCATAATTTACTTCGAAGAGTAGAGAGGGCAGTTATATCTGTTGGGGCACAGAGAACAATACCCCAAAAATATAGTGCTTTGGCATACTGAGCACTTTGGAGTTAAAGGAAATTAAAAGGCCTTGGAAGCATCCTCAGAACCAAGAACTTACTGACCTTCTCCTGTGTCTCCCCTCAAATGCAGGGTAGAACTCTCTCTGAAATGCTCTTGTCTGAATCTCTGTGGGAACGAACAAAATTGCCTTCATTCTCTCCTTGAAATTTCCTTATCTATGGCAAAAAAGACTGGGGAATGTAACCATATTTGGATGGACTCTGTCACAAGATATTGTCTTGTTTCTCAGGCTCATTCAAATTCCAAAGAGAATGATTTACAAGCTCATCAGTCTCCAGGACCCCTTAATTTCCCCTTATATTCATTTACTACCCCTCACAATTGCACAACTGCCCACATACATCTCCATTTTCCTCTCCTCTATAAATAGGGTATATAAGTTTCAACAGTCCAGCTTTACTTGATACTTCTTTTCTTTTCTTTTCTTTCCTTTTTTTTTTTTTTTTTTTTTTTTTTTTTTTTTTTTTTTTTGAGACAGAGTCTCAATCTGTCACCCAGGCTGGAGCACACTGGCACAATCTCAGCTCACTGCAACATCCGCCTCCTGGATTCAAGCGATTCTTTCCTCAGCCTCCTGAGTAGCTAGGACTACAAGTGTGCACCACCATGCCTGGATCATTTTTGTATCTTTAGTAGAGATGGGGTTTCACCACGTTGGCCAGGCTAGTCTCAAACTCCTGACCTCAAGTGATCCACCAGCCTTGGCCTCCCAAAGTGTGAGGATTACAGGCATAAGCCACCACACCCAGCCTATATTTCATATTTTATGTGATTCCTGTGCTTATGGACATTAATAAATTTGTATTCCTTCTTTCCTGTTAATCTGTCTATTGTTTAACAGACTCAAACCTTCAGAGGAGGTTCTTCAAAGGAGAGGGAAAATTCTCTTTGCCCCTACAATCTATATATCTTGTATTGGATGCTATCATATGGGGCTGTGAGGCTCAGATTCTGTCACCCTCTTTAAGGAGCAATAGGATTTGGGAATATTTGCAGCCAACAGATGAATTCCTCTGTAAGAATTGCCATGACCTGAAAAGAGCCATTTTTACCCCTTCCAAAGAGCATCTTATATTAAATGACTTGTCCACATATGTCTATAAAGCCATGGCTTCCTTGTCTCAATGTGGGGGAATTCTGAAAGGCCATTTCATGTCAAGACCTCTCATAGAATTGTCCTAATGCCTTTGTTGTGTCTGCATCAAAGTTAACTTTATTCTTTTCCCAGCACTGCATCCTTTAATCTCCCATAACAGTGGTCTCTGGAATAGTAACATTGAAAGGTATTTAGGTATGGATTTGCTTTTCTTGCCTAGTAGACCTTATCTAACACTTATATCTTAGGGTTTAGATAGTTTTTACTACAACATGGGATAATATTCTGTATAACCCTGTATTAGACCAAGGGACCATCTTTACAGCAAAGGAGATATGACAGCAAACATATGCCCATGGATGGGACCTATTGGTCTTTCCATATTTCATGTCACCCACCATATGGCAGCCTGGTAGAGTAAGGGAATAACCAGTTGAAGCTGTAACAGGGGTTCTAACTTAGTGATGATACCCTGTGAGGAAGATGTGCACTTTCTAGGACATCTCAAGGATCCCAGTAGGTAGAGTCTTGGATATGGGATCCAAAAGACAGATCCAGGAGAGACCCCACTTTCTATCAGTTTTAGTGACTCACTTGGGAAATTTGTGCTTCCCATTCCTAAGTTTCTGGGCTCTGAAAAATTAAAGTTCCTGGTTTTCATCAGGAGAAGACTTCTAACAGTTGAGAAAACATGAAACGCATGAAACTCTAAGCTATAGCTCCCACCCCATTACTTCAGCTTTATTGTTCCATCAAACAAGCAGGGATGGAAAGATGGGGTAATTGACTCTGATCATCAAGAACAGGTTGGAGTGCTGTTACATAATGTAGGCAGAGAGTATGTTTCATACCCAGGTCACTCACTTGGATACTTCTTGGTGCCACTTGGCTCAATTTTGATGAGCATGAGTTGCAGTTGTAAGACCAGCAGTACTGGGAACTCTAGTTCATCCTAGTAAACTTTATGTCTCCACAGGAAAGGAGGTCCATCAGATTCCTGGAGAATTTTATTTTACAAAGTATGTTCAAGAGTTACAAGGGGCTAGTTAAGATAAATTGTTGCAGTGTGATGCTCAGATCCTTACCCTTTAGGACAAAGACATTCATTTCTCCATCCGCTGGGAATGTTGGCTGATGACAGATAATATGGTTAGGCTTTGTGTCCCCAACCAAATCTCATCTTGAATTATAATCCCCAGGTGTTGAGGGAGGAACCTGGTGGGAGGTGATCGGATCGTGGGGGTGGTTTCCCCCAGGCTGTTCTCATGATAATGAGTTCTCACAAGAGCTGATGGTTTTATAAGTGTTTGGCAAGTTCCTCCTTCACTCACTCTTCTCTCTTCTGCTGCCATGTGAAGAAGGTCCTTGCTTCCTCTTTTCCTTCCCCAATGGTTATACGTTTCCTGAGGTCTCCCCAGCCATGTGGAACTGTGAGTCAATCAAACCACTTCCTTTTATAAATTATCCAGTCTTGGGTACCTTTATAGCAGTGTGAGCACAGACTACAACAGATGTCAGCTTAGTAGCTCTCCTGGAGTTTCCCTCCGCTGATAGCAGGCCATTAAATCTTACTTATGCCTTGCTAGTCTAGGTGTAATCCAAGGACCAGCAGCATCACCAGCACCTGGGAATTTGTTAGAAATGCAAATGGCCTAACCCCATCCCAGAGCTATTGAATTTCAATATGCACTTACAATCGTCAATATGCATTTACAAAAAAGATGGTATGTGTACATATTAAAGTTTGAGAAGACATGCTCTAGAACATTGTTCTTCAAATTTTTTGAATTGTACATCTCTGGTATAAAAAATAGTAAGCTAAGCATGTACTCATAATGTTTAAAATATTATACATTATAACCTTATGTATTCTACTTTTTAAATTATATATCAACTCTATTATATATAATACAAAATGTATATATTTGTTGATTATGATGATATTGTATACAATTGTATTAAAATGTCATAAACCTTAAAAAACATTTTCAAATATGGAAACTGAAAAGAATAAGGTGAAAATAGTCAATGAAATTTTCATAGTTTTATCACACTGCTCAATGGATTATCATGTGTCTTGGGTATATATACTCCATGTTGGAGATTGCTATTCTCTAGTCAGAAACACATTAATCTTGTGCATTAGGTAGGGTCCTGGGAGATGAATTAATGAAAACAACAGGATCAGGGAAAATTGGGGATTATTTTTTTGGTAGACTGGGAATGGAAAGAAAATTAGAGTGGTTTGAATTGACATCAAATGGTGACAGCACCTACATATGGCACGATTTCATTTAAGGAGAAGAGGAAACTTCTTTATTTTCCATTCTGTGTAATTCCAGTCCAAGATGTTCACCTAACTTCTCCATTTTTCACATAGGATGCTTGCTATTTGCAGGTATCTGATTGAATTTTCACCAGCTGTTTAGCAGTTCATTTTGTCAGGTACATAAAGGTAGTGAGAATTTATCAGCCCCCAGTTCAGATTCATGGCTGATCTGTCACCATGAATTTCTACAAATATTGCTATTATTTGCTCAAGATACAACTCAAATTAGCAACAGGTTATCTATGCATAGATGTGTATGTATCTATACATATATGTATGTATATAATGTATACATGCATAAATATATGTAATTATATACATGCACATGCACCCATTATAAATCCAAACCAGGCTTTCAAACTCCATTCTTGCTTTCTCTAGCATGAAGATGAACCAATATAGTGACAACGTGAGTGCCTGAATTGATATCTTCAGCTGATAATTACATTAATACTAAAGCTCAGGAGGTTGATATGGAATCTGTTCAGGACCCCTGGTGTGGGAGCTGAGCTCCATTGTTGCACACAAAAGAAAGCACCCTATAATTTCACAGAAAGCAGAAGGGCAGCAAAATAATATTGTTTAGAAACTGCTCAAAGTAATAGCCACTGTGTCAGCTGCCTTGTCAGCCTTTCTGTCAGCAATGGAACATTGTAGGGGAATAGAAAAAAAGTCCCTCTAAAAGTGTAAGACAATTAAGATATGAGCGAGGTAGGAACAGGGGGTATCAGGAAGGAAAGCAAGAGCCTTTGTTTTCTAATAAAAACGTGATGCAGGAAACACTCAAAACCGTTCAATATGCTGTGGGTGATGACAGAACGCTGTTCATGAATGTCTGAACTAGATGACCCACTGAGCAATCACTGTGAAACACTTCCTTGAACCAATTTTTCATTCCAACTCTATTAGGGATATATACAGGGAAAAAATATTTCTATTCATGATGGCTCCTCAAGTTCACTCTTTGTCATTCCTCTTTGACTCCATACACGGGCAATAGTAATGAACCTACAAAAAGAGAAACTACAGGAAAATAAACTTCATTAGCCAAATGTCCCTTAGGACTGCTGGTTCTGATGACAGAAACAAACTATGATGACCAGAAGTTCAGTTACCATGGTGTAAAAGGAACTAAAAGTATTCCACTTAAGATAGGTCCTGAGTCCATTCTTAATGTTGGAAGCTGGGTCTCTGTTGTTATTTTCTTTCTCATAATAGATACTAAAATATTAATTCCCAAATTGCCTCATGTGGCATAGAAAACTATAGGACTAGGAAGGTGAAAGAAAGGAACATCCATGTGATGCTGAACTGAATTGGGCTAATCATTGTTTCTGTAAGTGGATTTGCAATGTAAAGAACATCCCTGCAAAGCAAAACCACTGAAATACCTGTAAAAAAAACTACTTTAGGGTTAACAGCCTAAGGCATCAATGAACTGCACAACTACATGCTTCTTTTCAGAGAATAATTATATAACCCAAAACAAGTCTCAAACGAACTAACCAAAACTTTCAAGTCAAATCAAAACGACCATACAAATCAAAATTACAAAAGCAAACTAATAATTCAAATAGTAAGAATGCCAGCCAACACAATTAATATTGAAGAATACTCATTCCAGATATTCTAAATTAAATGCATTGTAAATATTTTAGATTAAATGCCTTTTAATTGGCCAGTTTTTTATTCTGCTGTTAGATTGATTTTTGTGTGTTAAGGATTTTCAAAAGACAAACCATTTTCTTCATTATTCAGAAAAAGTTATAAATCCAAACAGGCAGAAAGAAAGTAAGATCAGTGGTACAGGAGAAAGAACCAATTCATAAGTTTAGAAATGAAAAATTTAGGCATCTAAGTAAAAATGCAACCGATGTGATGGAGATTGGACATAGCAGAAGAGAAAGTTACTGATTTGGAAAATAGTACTGAGAAAAACATTCAGCATGTGTTGGATAAAGAGAAAATGTTATGTTGAATTATATGAAACACAATGAAACTCAAGATAACACCGAGAAAAAATTCAGAATCCTATCTTCTATTTAACAAAGAGACTTAAATAATTAAAAATAATCAAGTAGAAATTCTGGCATTGAAAAATGCAATTGACATATTGAGGAATTCATGAGTCCCTTAACAGCAGAATTGATCAAACAGAAGAAAGAATTAGTGAACTTGAAGACAGGGTGTTTGAAAGTACACAGAGGAAACAAAAGAAAAAATAAAAAAGAACAAAGCACGTCTATAAGGTGTAGAAAATAGACTCGATAGGATAATTCTAAGAGTTACTGGCCTTAAAGAGGAGGTAGAGAGAGAGAGATAGGAATAGAAAGTTTATTCAAAGGGAACAAACAGAGAACTTCCCAAAACCTAGAGAAAGATATTAATATTAAAGCATTAGAAGGTTATATAGAATGCCAAATAGATTTAACTCAAATACGACTACCTCAAGACATTTAGTAATCACACTCCCAAAGGTCAAGCATAAAGAAGGGATCCTGTAAGCAGCAATAGAAAAGAAATAAATAACATACAATGGAGCTTGCATACATCTGGCAGCAGACTCTTTTGTGGAAACTTTACAAGTCAGAGGAGAGTGGAGTGATATATTTATTTATTTACTTATTTGTTTATTTTTTTAATTTCCAACTTTTATTTTAAGTTCAGAGGGTACCTGTGCAGATTTGTTACCTGAGTAAATTGTCTGTTGTGAGGGTTTGATGTACAGATTATTTCATCACTCAGGTAATGAGCTTAGTACTTGATAGGTAGTTTTTAGATCCCTTACCCTCCTCCCACCCTCCACCTTCAAGTGGCTCCAATGTCCGTTGTTCCCTTCTTTGTGTCCATGTGTACTCAATGTTTAGCTCTCACTTATGAGTAAGAATATGTGGTATTTGGTTCTCTGGTTCCACATTAATTCACTTAGAATAATGGCCTCCAGCTCCATCTATGTTGCTGTAAAGGACATAATATCATTATTTTTATGGCTGCATAGTATTCTATGGTATATATATATACCACATTTTCATTCTCCAGTCGACCATTGATAGTCATCTAGATTGATTCCATGACTTTGCTATCAAGAAGAGTGTTGCAATGAATATACACATGCATGTGTTTTTATGATAGAATGATTTCTGTTCCTTTGGTATGTACTCAGTAATGGGATTTCTGGGTCAAATGGTCATTGTTTAAGTTCTTTGAGAAATCTCTGAACTATTTTCCACAATGGCTTAACTAATTTAAATTTCCACCAGCAGTGTATAAGCATGCCCCTTTCTCCACTAATTCACCAGCGTCTGTTATTTTTTGATTTTTTAATAATAGCCATTCTAACTAGTATTAGATGGTATCTCATTGTGGTTTTAATTTGCATTTCCTTAATGATTAATTATGTTGAGCATTTTTTCATATGCTTTTTGGCCATGTGTATGTCTTCTTTGGAGAAGTGTTCATGGCCTTTGTCAATGTTTTAATGGAGTTATTTGTTTTTTGCTTGTTGATTTCTTTAACTTCCTTATACATTCCAGATATTAGACTTCAGTCATATGCATAGTTTGCAAATATTTTCTCCCATTATATGTGTCGTCTGTTTACTGCCTTTATAGTTTCTTTTGCTATGCAGAAATTCTTTAATTAGGTCCCTCCCACTTGTCAATGTTTGTTTTGTTGCAATTGCTTTTGAAGTCTTCATCATGAAATCTTTACCAGGGCCAATGTCCAGAATGGTATTTCCTAGGTTTCCTTCCTGAGTTTTATAGTCTTAGGATTTACATTTAAATCTTTACTCCATCTTGACTTGATTTTTGTGTAATATAAAAGGAAAGGTTACAGTTTCAATCTTCTGCATATGACTAGCTAGTTATCCCAACACCATTTATTGAATAGACAGGTCTTTTTCCATTGCTTGTTATTGGGCATGATATATTTAAAGTGCTGAAGGACAAAACTTTTATCCTAGAATAATATATCCAGCAAAAGTCCTTCAAATATGAACAATAAAGACTTTTGCATTCAAACAAAAACAGGGATTTTATCAACACCAGACCTGTTCCACAAGAAATTCCTTCAGAATCTGAAAGAAAAGGATGTTAATGAGCAATAAGAATTGTCTGAAGGTACAAAACTCACTGGTTATAGTAAACAAACAAAAACACAGAATATCATAACACTGTAACTGTGGTGTGAAAACTACCGATATCTTGAGTAGAAAGACTAAAAGATGAACTAATCAAAAATAACTACAACTTTTTAAGACATAGTACAATAAGATATAAATAAAAACAATAAAAAGTTAAAAAGTGGGGAACAAAGTTAAAGTCTAGAATTTTAATTAGTTTTCTCTTCGCTTGCTTTTTGATTTATGCAATCAATGTTAAGTTGTCATCTGTTTAAAATAATGGGCTATAAGAGATTATTTTCAAGCCTCATGGTAACCTCAAGTCAAAAAACACAATGGATACACAAAAAATTAAAAGCAAGAAATTAAGACATACCACCATGGAAAATCACTTTCACTAAAAGGAAGACAGAAAGGAGAGAAAGAAAAAAAAAAAAAAGACCACAAGACATCTAAAAAACAAATAATGAAATTGCAGGAGTATGTCCTTACTTATCAATAATAACGATGAATGTAAATGGACTAAACTCTCCAATCAAATAATTAGAGTGGCTGAAAGGATAAAAAATAAGACCCAACAATCTGTTGCCTGAAAAAAGCACACTTCATCTTTAAAGACAAACATAGACTGAAAATAAGGCATAGAAAAATGTATTTAATGCAAATGGAAACCAAAAAAGAGTAGGTATAGTAATACTTATATTAGACAAAATAAACTTCAAGAGAAAAACTATAATAGACAAAGAAGTTCATTATCATGATAAAAGAACCAATTCAGCAAGAGGATATAACAACTGTAAATACATATGAAATAAACACTGGAATACCCAGATACGTAAAGCAAATATTATTAAAGCTAAAGAAAGTAATATACCCCAAAATAATAATAGCTGGAGACTTTGACACCCCACTTGCAGCACTGGAAGATCAGTTAGATAGAAAATCAACCAAGAAGGCTTAGACTTTTCCTGGGCTATGGACTAAATGGACCTAATAGATATTTACAGAACATCTCATCCAACAACTGCAGAATACACCTTCTTCTCTTTGGCACATGGATCAGTCTCAAGGATAGACCATATATTACTCCACAAAACAAGTATTTAACCATTCAAAAAATTGAAATAATATCAAGTATCTTCTCTAATCATTATGAAATAAAACTAGAAAACAATAACTAGAGGAATTTTGAAAACTATACAAACATATGCTCCAGAATGACCAATAAGTCAATGAAGAAATTAAGAAGAAAATTGAAAAATTTCTTGAAACAAAATGATAATGGAAACAACACATACCACATCCTACGATATACAGCAAAAGCAGTACTAAGAGGAAAGTTCATAGGTATAAGTGCCTACATCAAAAAAGTAGAAAACTTCAAATAATAAACCTAACAATGCATCTTAAAGAACTATAAAAGCAAGAACAAACCTAATACAAAATTAGTAGAACAAATCAAATAATTTTGATCAAAGCACAAATAAATTAAAATGAAGAAAACAAGATAAAAGATTTTTTAAAAACCCCAAAGTTGTTTTTTTTGAAAAGATATGCAAAATCAACAAACTTTTAGCCAGACTGGAAAAAAAAAGATAGAAGGCCTAAATAAGTAAAATCAGATGCAAAAGGAGACACTACAACAGATATTGCAGACATTCAAAAGATATTAGAAACTATTTGAAGCAACTGTATGCCAATAAATTGGAAGACCAAGAAGAAATGGATAAATTCCTAGACACATACAACTTACCAAGATTGAAATATGAAGAAATTCAAAACCTGAACAGACCAATAACAGATAACAAGATTGAAACTGTAATAAAAAGTCTAGTAAAGAAAAGTCTAGCAAAGAAAATCCTGGGAGCTGATGGCTTCACTGAAGAATTTTACCAAACACTTCAAGAACTAATACCGATTCTACTCAAAGTATCCCAGTGAACAGAGAATGAGGGAACACTTCCAAACTCATTCTATGAAGCTTGCATTACCCTGGTCTCAAAATCAGCTAAACATAAATCAAAAAAAGAAAATTACAGGCCAATATTCCTTATGAGCATTGATGCAAAAATCTTCAACAAAATATTTGCAAACTAAATAAAAGAGCACATTAGAAAAAAAAAAATCGTTCATCATGACCAAGCAAGATTTACCCCATGGATGCAAGGATGCCTCAACATATGCAAATTAATCCTTGTGATACATCATATTAACAGAATGAAGGACTAAAACCATATGATCATTTCAATTGATGGTGAAAAAGCATTTGATAAAATTCAACATCCCTTCATAATATAAAGCCTCAAAAAACTTGAGAAAGAGAAAAATACCTAAATACAATAAAAACCACATATGACAGACCCACAGCTAGTATCACACTGAATGGGGAAAGAAATGAAAGCCTTTCCTCAAAGATCTGGAAGAATTTAAGGATACCCACTTTACCACTGTTATTCAACATAGTGCTAGAAGTCCTAGATAGAACAATCAGGTGAGAAAAAGAAATTAAGGGCATCCAAATTGGAAATGAATAAGTCAAATTATCCTTGTTTACAGATTATATGATCTCATATTTGGAAAAACCAAAAGATTCCACCAAAAAATAAAACTATTAAAACTGATAAATTCAATGAAGTTGCAGGATACAAAATTAACATACAAAAAAATCATAGTATTTCTATAGGCCAACAGCAAACAGCCTGAAAAAAAGAAATCCAGAAAGTATTCCTATTACAATAGCTACAAGTAAAATAAAATAACTAGGAATAAACTTAGCAAAAGAAGTAAAAGATCTCTACAATGAAAACTATAAAACATTGATGTAAAAAATTGAACAGAACACTGAAAAATGGAAAGACATTCTATGTTCATGGACTGGAAGAATCAATATTATCAAAATGTCCATACTACCCAAAGCAATCTACAGATTCAATGCATCCCTATCAAAATCCTAATTACATTCTTTAAAAAAATCGAAAAATAATTCCTAAAAAATATATGGAACCACAAAATATCCAGAATAACCAAAGCCATCCTTAGCAAAAAGAACAAAACTGGAGGAATCATATCTTGGGACTTCAAATTATACCACAGAGCTACCCTAACCAAAACAGCATGGTACAGGCATTCAAAACAGACCTATAAACTAATGGAATTAAATAGAGAACTGAGAAACAAATCCATGTATCTACAGGGAACTCATTTGCAATAAAGTTGGTAAGAACACACATTGGAGAAATGACAGTCTCTTTAATAAATAATGCTGGGATAACTGGATATCCATATGCAAATGCAGAAGGTATTAATAACTAGAACCTTACTTCTTTCCATACACAAAAATGAAATCAAAATGGACTGAGGATTTGAAGACATCAAATGGTAAAACTACTAAAAGAAAACTTTAGAAAATCTCTCCAGAACATTGAACTGGGCAAAGATTTCTTGAGTAATATCCCACAAGCACAGAATAAAAGGTACTATAAAAATTTATCAACTAACACAAAGCAGAAAAAGAACAAATTTTTTAAAAGTTTGTTATTGTGAGATTGATAATAATTACTAAGAAAAAGATTTTTGAAAATAAAAATAAGACCCAGAGATTCAGAATCCAGGGCAGCTGATTAGGTGGCCATCCATATACAAACACACCTCATTTTATTGAACGTCATTTTATTGTGCTTTGCAGATATTAAATTTTCTACAAATTGAAAATATGTGTTCATTCTGTGTCAAACAAGGCTATAGGTGCTACTTTTCCCACAGCATGTGTTCACATATCTTTATGTCACAATTTTGTAATTCTCAAAATATTTCAAACTTTCAAAATTATTATGATACCTTTCATGGTAATCTGTTATCAGTGATCTTTGATGTTACCATTGTAAGTGTTTTGGGTTACCACCAACTTCCCATTTAAGACAACAAACTTAATTTATAAATATTATGTGTGTTTTGACTGCTCCACCATCTAGACAATTTCCCTATTTTTCTCTCTCTTCTCAGGCCTCCCTATCCCCTAAGAGATAACAATATTGAAATGAGGTCAATTAATAACTCTACAGTGACATTTAAATGTTCAAGTAAAAGGAGGAGTCACACATCTCTCACTTTAAATCAAAAGCTAGAAATAATTAAGCTTAGCAAAGAAGGCATTTTAAATGGTATCTCTCTTGTGCCAAAGTTGTATATGAAAAGAAAAGTTATTCAACAAAACTAGAAGTGCTATTCTAGTGAATACACAAAGGAGAAGGAAGTAAAACAGACTTATTGCTGAAATGCAGAACGTTTTAGTGGTCTGGATAGATCAAACCAGCTACAATATTACCTTAAACCAAAGTCTAATCCAAAGAAAGGCCCTAACTAACTCTGTTCAATTTTAGGAAAGCTGACAGAAATAAGGAAGTTGCAGAAGAAAAGTCTGATGTTAGCAGAGGTTGGTTCATGAAGTCTGTGGAAAGAAGCCATCTCTATACCATAAAAATGCCAGGTTAAGCAGCAAGTGCTGATACAGAAGCTGCAGCAAGTTAGCCATAAGATCATCATTGATGAAAGTGCAGCAGATTTTCTATGTGGATGAAACAGCTTCCTATTTGAAGAAAATACCACATAAAATGTTCATAGCTAGAGCCAAGATGTCAGTGCCTGGCTTCAAAGCTTCAAAGGATAGGCTGATTCTTTCATTAGGGGCTAATGCAGCTGTTGACCTCAAATTGAAGCCAATGCTCTTTTACCATTCTAAAAATTCTAGAACCCTCAAGAATGATGCTACATCTACTCTGTGTGTGCTCTATAAATGGAAAAACAAAATTTAAATGACAGCACATCTATTTATAGCATGATTTACTGAATTATTTTAATTATACTTTAATTTCTGGGATACATGTGCAGAACGTGCAGGTTTATTACATAGGCATATATGTGCCATGGTGTTTTGGTACACCCATCACTTGTCATCTACATTAGGTATTTCTCTTAATGCTATCCTTCCCCTAAACCCCCACCCCCCAATAGGCTCTGGTATGTGATGTTCCCCTCCCTGTGTCCATATGTTCTCATTGTTCAACTCCCACTTATGAGTGAGAACATGCAGTGTTTGGTTTCCTGTTCCTGTGTTCGTTTGTTGAGAATGATGGTTTCCAGCTTCATCCATATGCCTGAAAAGGACATAAACTCATCCTTTTTTATGGCTGCATAGTATTCCATGGTGTATCTATGCCACATTTTCTTTAATGGACATTTGGGTTGGTTCCAAGTCTTTGCTATTGTGTATAGTGCTGCAATAAACATACGTGTGCATATGTCTTTATAGTAGAATGACTTATAATCCTTTGGGTATACACCCAGTAATGGGATTGCTGGGTCAAATAGTATTTTTGGTTCTAGATCCTTGGGAAATTGCCACACTGTCTTCCACGATGACTGAATTAATTTACACCCCCACCAACAGTGTAAAAGTGTTCCTATTTCTTCACATCCTCTCCAGCATCTGTTGTTTCCTGACTTTTTAATGTTCACCATTCTAACAGGCGTGAGATGGTATCTCATTGTGGTTTTGAGCTGCATTTCTGTAATGACCAGTGATGAGGAGCTTTTTTTCATATGTTTGTTGGCCTTATAAATGTCTGCTTTGGAGAAGTGTCTGTTCATATCCTTCTGAATGGGCAAAAGCTGGAAGCATTCCTTTTGAAAACTGGCAGAAGACAAAGATGCCCTCTCTCAATACTCCTATTCAACATAGTATTGGAAGTTCTGGCCAGGGCAATCAGGCAAGAGAAAGAAATAAAGGACATTCAAATAGGAAGAGAGGAAGTCAAATTGTGTCTGTTTCCAGATGACATGATTGTATATTTAGAGAACCCCATCGTCTCAGCCCAAAATATTCCTGAGCTGATAAGCAACTTCAGTAAAGTTTCAGGATATAAAATCAATGTGCAAAAATCACAAGCATTCCTATACACCAATAATAGACAAACAGAGAGCCAAATCATGAATGAACTCCCATTCACAATTGCTACAAAGAGAATAAAATACCTAGGAATACAACTTACAAGTGATGTGAAGGGCCTCTTCAAGGAGAACTACAAACAACTGCTGAAGAAAATAAGAGAGGACACAAACAAATGGTAAAAAAAAATTCCATGCTCATGGATAGGAAGAATCAATATTGTGAAAATGGCTATCCTGCCCAAAGTAATTTATAGATTCAATGCTATACTCATCAAGCTACCATTGACTTTCTTCACAGAATTAGAAGAAACTACTTTAAATTTCATATGGAACCAAAAAGAGCCCATATAGCCAAGACAATCATAAGCAAAAAGAATAAAGCTGGAAGCATCACACTACCTGACTTCAAACTATACTACTAGGCTACAGTAACCAAAACAGCATGGTGCTGGTACCAAAACAGATATATAGACCAATGGAACAGAAAAGAGGTCTCAGAAATGATGCCACACACCTACAACCATCTGATCTTTGACAAACCTGACAAAAACAAGCAATGGGGAAAGGATTCCCTATTTAATAAACGGTGTTAGGAAAATTGGCTAGCTATGTGCAGAAAACTGAAACTGGACCCCTTCCTTACACCTTATGTAAAAATTAACTCAAGATGGATTAAAGATTTAAATGTAAGATCTAAAACCATAAAAACCCCAGAAGAAAACCTAGACAATACAATTCAGGACATAGGCATGGGCAAAGACTTCAGGACAAAAACACCAAAAGCAATGGCAAAAAAAGCCAAAATTACAAATGGGATCTAATTAAACTAAAGAGCTTCTGCACAGTAAAAGAATCTGTCATCAAAGTGAACAGACAATTTACAGAACGGAATAAAAGTTTTGCAATCTATTCATCTGACAAAGGGCTAATATCCAGAATCTACAAGGAACTTAAACAAATTTACAAGATTTAATGAAGATTTTAAGTTCACTATTGGTACGTACTGCTCAGAAGAAAAGATTTTATTCAAAATGTTACTGCTCATTGACAAGACACCTACTCAACCAACAACTCTGATGGAGGTGTACAAGGAGACTAGGGTTGCTTTCATTCCTGTTAACACAATAGGCCATAAATCAAGGAGTAATTTCCCTCTCACAGATCTAAGAAAAGTAAATTGGAAAAAGTTTTAGAAAATATTCACCATTTTATAATAGTTGTCTTTAAGAATACTTGTAATTCATTGCACCAGGTCAAAATATTAACATTAAAAGGACATTGGAAGAAATATATTCCAGCACTCATGGATGACTTTTATTTTTATTTATTTATTTACTTTGAGACAGAATCTCATTCTGTTGCCCAGGGTGGAGTGCAGTGGCTCAGTCTTGGCTCACTGCAACCTCTGCCTCCTGTATTCAAGTGATTCTTATGCCTCAGCCACCTGAGTAGCTGGGATTACAGGCATGCACCACCATGCCCAGCTAATTTTTGTATTTTTAGTAGGGATGAAGTTTCACTATGTTGGCCAAGCTAGCCTCTAACTCCTGGCCTCAAGTGATCCCCTGACTCAGCCTCCCAAAGTGCTGGAATTACAGGCATGAGCTACAGCACCAGGTCATGTATGACTTTTAGACATTCGGGATTTCAGTGGAGTCTTGCAGCAAGTAACTGCAGATGTGGCAGAAAGAGCAAAGGAACTAGAATTAGAAGTGGAGACTGAAGACGTAATTGAATTGTTACAATCTCATGATAAAACTTATATGAAGAGTTGCTTCTGATGGATACACAAAGAAAACTGTTTATTGAG
This sequence comes from Macaca thibetana thibetana, assembly GCF_024542745.1. Taxonomy (NCBI): domain Eukaryota; kingdom Metazoa; phylum Chordata; class Mammalia; order Primates; family Cercopithecidae; genus Macaca; species Macaca thibetana. Next base: position 42,503,465 of record NC_065595.1, read on the forward strand.
ATTGAATCTACTCTTGGTTAAGATGCTGTGAACACTGTTGAAATGACGACAAAAGATTTAGTATATTACATAAACATAGTCAACAAAGCAGTGGCAAAGCTTGAAAGGATTGACTCCAAGTTAATCCAAAAAAGTGCTACTGCGGATAAAATGCTATTCAATAGCATCATGTGTTACAGAGAAATCTTTCAGGGGAAAAAAAAAAAAGAATTAATGTAGCAAACTTCATTGTTGTCTTATTTTAAGAAATTGCCACAGCCATCCCAACCTTTAGCAACCACTACCCTGATCAGTCAGGAGCCATCAACATTGAGGTGAGACTTTCCACCATAAAAAAGATTACTGTTTTGGGGGGACCCAGATAATGATTAGCATATTTTAAGAATAAAGTATCTTTTAATTATGGTATGTGCCTTGTTTTTTAGACATAAAGCGTTTTTAGACAAATGTGTTTTTAGACACATTTAGTAAATACAATATAGTGTTAACATAACTTTTATATGCATGGGGAAACCAAAACTGTGTGACTCTCTTTATTGCAATATTTGCTTTATTGCAACGGCTAGAACCAAACTCTATATCTTGGAGGTATGCCTGTATTGCTCCAGGGACCAATTTATATTTATTTTGCTGTTATTCCGTATCCACTAAGTCCTCAGAGTCCTTTATTTATAGCTGGCAGATATAGAAAGAGATGATGGAGAAAACATCTACTCTTAACCTTTTTGGCATGAAAGTGACACACATGACTTCCACTCATAGTCCATTGTTAAGAACTAATAATATAACTCAACATAGATTTAAAATGAGCAACTATGCTTTTAAAGAAAAACATGACTCATTGATGAAAAAGTGGCCATCTCTGACACAAGTTGTGCATGTAAACAGCAATATATCCATTTGTAGTCTTTCTCTTACCCAAAGAACAATTTTCCCTTCTATAAATGAAATATCTCAACATCCCATCCAATTATGTCATCAGGTTCAAATCCAAGATCTTCTGGCAATATTTAGTTCATTCCAGCAGGTCCAGGTATAGTTCCTCATGGACTGATAACCTGTCTCTTCCATTTCAAAAGCTATCTCTCTTCATTTCCCCTGAAAACATCTAATATCATTGTGGGACAGGCAGGAAAATATCCATCAACCTTCCCATTGAGAAAAAGAGAATGTTGTGAGATATGAACAGCCACTGGTCCATATGTTCCTCTTGGTCAGCTACTGCAGCAACTTCTTATACTAGCAATGGGTAAGAGAGACCCTGATTCTGCTCTCTGGGAAGAATCCTGTTGCTCATGATTCTGCATGGTTTGTGACTCTACTCTTTGAGATAGTCTTTCTTATTCATTACCCTCCAAGGCCACTCCCTTTGGGAAATTTCACACCTGGCAGGAGAGCAATATAGCTTTCATAGCCTGCTTTTTAACTCAGCATGTTTGGGGACATGCTAAGGACTCAAAATTTTGGGGTACATGCTAAGGACTCCAAATTTGCACTAAGGCCTAAATATTCAAAGGCTATTTGGGTCATAGATGCTATTTCTTTGAACATGCAACTCTACAAAATATATAGTAGGCTCTTGATGTATTTCCTCCCAGGGCCAGTAGTTTTGCTCTTGATGCTATTCTCAAACCTAATTAATTAATTTTTTTTTGATTCCATGTCTTTTTCTCAACCATTTAATAACAGTTTTTGAGTCATGCCCTCAGTAGGAAAAATAATTTGCTCTAGATAATTCAAAGAAAGGAATTTCAATAAAGGGGGTATGTCGACAGTCATGAATAGGGATAGGGAAACAAAGGATGATGGAGCCACTCAGTGACTAGCAATAGAATGAAGCTGTTATCACTCTTAGTGATGAAGGAAGAAAATAGAGTTACTAGAGTCCAGTGAGAATTAGACCCATGGAAGAGAGACCACTAAAAGAAGCTATAGTGATGGGGAAATGGAGGTTCATCCAAAAGAACAAATAAATAAGGAGGGAATAGCCCAACTCTCCAAAGTCCTTCTGGGTGCATTGAACCCAAATAGAAACCCGCTGCAAGGCAGTTCTGGAGAAGCAGTTCACAGGGGTCAGCTTTCAGAGGCAAAAATAAAGCAGTGAAGGGTGGGGGAATTGATCCATGTTGGTTAGGAGTGGCGAATAGTCCACAAAGATGATTACCATGAGGCCAACTAACAAGACTGAGTGGAAGGTCACAACTTTAATCTGAGTTTTATGCAGAACTGAACTTTAATGGGTCTTGGTTGTTCAAATCCCTTTTATTTCTATCCATTTTAGTTTTGAGGTATAGAATTAGTCAACTTTTTAAATCCCTTCAAGGATCTAAATTCTATGATTCTCTCTATATATTTTCATTTTTATTTGAAAACTTGTAAGTCCTTCCTGGAATTTGTCTTTTTTCTTCTTCTTCGAATACCTTAATAAACAGATCCAGTAGCAGCCAACATACACTACAATATTTTGTTTTCCACTCTTCTCTTGAAATTACAGTTGTAGGCAAATGGTTTGTCTTACTTGAGGCAATGGTTTACAGAAGTGTTGTCACTACATGACATGGATTTCAAGCTTTCCAGTTTCTGATATCAGCTGCCTTGCCACCTGCCACATGACAGCTATGACAATGTTATATATTTTAGGATTTTGTTATGGCAGCACTCTACTTCAAGGCAACAATTTTTGTAGTAGCTAAGATAATACAAGTTGCCATAACAAACATGTCTCAAAATTTTACTGACAATAGAATTTTTTTCACTTACATGCAAATCCAGTGAGAATTTTCAGTGGGTAGCTCCTCCTATATTGATTCAGGAACTCAGGCTCCCTTCATTTGTAACTCTACAAATCACTAGGCTTCAAATTATTTTGCATTCAGCCACTGAGTAAGTAAAGTGAAGATGAAGAAAGCATGCCTAATTCTTAACCAAGTTGGCTCAAAAGGAACACACATCACTTCTGCCCATATTTGATTGGTGAGAGTTAGCCATATGGACCCATGAAGATGCCAGCAGGATTGGAGAAGGCAGCTCTTGGCCTGGCACAAAAACTCTAACCTAAAATAGAAGAAAATAAATATTTGGAGAAATAATAGCCATCTGTGCCAAAAAGGGAAAACAAATCACACAGAAGGTGGCAGGAATATGTACAAACAAGCAGAAATCACTATAGATGCAAAAATAATAAACCATTTAAAAGACAGAAATTATGAGTTTAAGTTTTGAAATATATCAAAATTTAGCTTTCTGTCGCTTATTTAAAGGGAAATTTTATAAAGCAACAAATAAGTTAAAAATACATGTTTGAGGAAAAATGTTTACCGTGCAAATTTCTAATAAATATATATAGAAAAAACTGAATTTAGAACAATGTTTTATAACAATTTAAAAAGCTATTGCATAAAAGTAAAGGAGACAACCAAGGATATGAGTATAGAAGTACTAAAATATACTATGTGTACCTGATCACATAGTTTTGAATTATATAAAGGAAAAATGACAGAAAAAGTAGCAAAGTTGCTCATTAGCTTTAGATTTTTAACAATATCCAAATGGAAATATCAAGCAAACATTATAATACTAAACTTAAAAATAAATTCTATAATAAAATCAGCCAATTTGTGTTCTGGTTTCAAGTAAGAAGCAGTAAATTCTACCCTGTTTCTTCCACTAAATGCTACTCTAAAATCTGGAAAAAATGCAAGACACATTAACAAGAAAACTAGGAGCATACATACTACAAACAAGTTACACACATACGTTTAACATGTTTGAATAAATGGAGAGTATATTAGATATTATAAAGTACCCAAACTCATTCAAAATGAAATAACTTTTATCATCCTATAACTATTAAACATACCGAATTCAGAGTTGAAAAACTTCTGAAAATGAAATATCCAGGCCTAGACTGTTTTATTGATGAGTTCTACCAAATAATTAAAGAAGTATTATTAATTCTACACAATTTTATTTTTCCAAAAAAAAAATGTAGAAAAGGAGAGAACATTTTCCAACTCATTATGAGGCCAGCATTACCCTGATTACAAAACCATAAAAAGAGAGCACAAGAGAAGAAACTACTGACTAACAACCCTCATGAAAAGAGATATAAAATTCCTCAGGAAAATATTGGCAAATTGAATCCATCAATAACATAAAAAGAAAAACAGATAAAGAAATGGAGCTGACCGTGGGAACGCAAAGTTGATTTAAGATGCAAAAACAATCCATACAAGACATCACATAAACAATCTGAGGAAGAAAAAAATACATGATTACTACAGTTGGTGCTGGGAAATATTTGACGACATACAACATCCAACATGACTAAAATTTTCAGTGAAAGAGGAATAAAAGATAACTCACTCAACCTGATCAAGGGCATCTAAAAAATTATTGCTACATCTTACCTCATAGAAAAAGACTGAATGTTTTCTTCCTAAAACTGGTAACAAGAAAAGTGTGCCCACTCTCATGTCTCTTATTCAATATGTGCTGGCTATTCTAGCCATTGAAATACGAAAAAAAGAAGTACAAAGTATGAAGTCTGAGAGTAAGAAATAAAACTTACTCTATGTCTAGGTGACATATTGTTCACATATAAACTCCTCCAAAAATTATCAAAAAGATCAATGAAAATATAGAACTAGTACGTGAGTTTGGCGATATTGCAGAAGGCAAGATTAAATAATATTTCTTTATACTAATAAGTAGCATTTGAAACTTGAACTCAAAAGCAAATAAGCATTTGCAACAGCTCTACAAAATAAAATACTTAGCTATGCATCTAAAAAAAACTTATTTAAAACATCAAAAAAGATCCGAACAAGTGGAGATGCATACTGTGTTCATGTATTGGAAGACTGAAGAACATATGTCAGTGTTTTCCAAATTAATCTATAGATTTGACACAATTCCAACCAAAATCTTAGTGAGTTTTTTATGTATGTAGATACAATGATTCTAAAATTTATATGGAAAAGATATGAACTAGAAAGGTCAAAACAATACTGAAAAAGAAAAACAAAGTGAATTCATACTACCGGATAAACAATTACTATGAAGTTACATTTATGAAAAAATGTGTCATGTTGGTGAAGGGATAAATGTATAGATCAATAAAACTGAATATATAATCCAGAAGTAGGTCAATACAAATATGTCCAGTTGATTTTTAACTACATTTTAAAGGAAATTCAATTACTAAAAGAAAGTCTTTTCAACAAAAAATATTGGACATTCTTGGAAAAGAAAACTCAGCCTAAACCCCACAACTTATACAATATTTAAATTAAAATGGATTATGTAACTAAAAGTAAAACTAAAAGTGATTACACTTTCAGAAGAAAACAGAGGGAAAAATACTCAGACCTAGGGATGGACGAAGGTTCTTAAACATGATACATAAAGCATAGTCCAGAACAAACACATAAAAATAGATTTGATCAAATTTGGAACTTTTGCTTTGAGAAAAAATACTGATAGAAGAATGATAAAATAAATTAAAGACTTGTATAAATTATTTGCTAATCTCATATGTGAAAAGGGAACTTGTATGCTGTCTATATAAAGAACTCTCAAAACTTGACAGTAAGAAAACAAATAACCTAAATAAAAACTGGGCAAATCTTGAACAGATTTTTCACCAAGAAGGATATACAAATAGCAACCAACTGTATGAAAAGGTATCAATATCAATAGTTGTTAGAAAAATGTTAATTAATATCATGATGAAATACCACTGCGCACCTCTTAGAATGGCTTAAACAACAAATACAACAAAGAGCATATTTAAAATGTGGTCACTCTCATGTGTTGCTGATGGAAATGCAAAATGGCATATCATTCTGGCAAACCAGTTGGCAGTTTCTGTGTAGTTAAAACATACTTACTATATAGTCTCGCTATTCACTCCAGAGTATTTAACCTAGAAGAGTGAAAACTATACATGTGTGGTTATATCAGCAATATTTATAGCCACCAAAAATTGAAATAACTCAAGTGTCCTTCAATAAGTGAATGGATTAGCAAACTAGGATATCACTCAAAAAGAATAAACCATTTATATATGCACCAGCTTGGACACATCTCAAAGTCATCATGCTGAATGAAATAAGCCAGTATTAAAAGGTTTCATACTGTATAATTCCATTTATGTTACATTCTAAAATGAAAAAGACCATAAAGGCAGAAAACAGAGTGGTGACTACAGGGGTTACAGATTTGGGGAAAAGGTGACTAGAAAAAAGATAGCATGAGGTAGTGTTTGTGGAGTGATATAACTATTTTCTGTCCTGGATTGCAATGATTGTTACATTAAGCTATTCACTGTTAGAAGTCATAGAAATTGAATACACAAAAGGTCAAATGTATAGTATTCTAATTTGAAAAAAAAGTTTTTAAAAATAAGCAAACTTATTGTGATACATATGTGTGTATTTATTTCTTACTGGCAGTAAGAAATAAAGAATATGCATAAAATATTTGGAATCATTGGCCATGTATTCAGTCACAAAAAGGCTCAAGATTTTTTTAAAAACTCAATAATATACAAGTTACAGTCTCTATCCAAAAGGCAATGTAATTATAAATAAACAAAAAGTGCACTTTGGACAAAGCATATATTTGGATACTTAAGAATGAAATACCAAATAACTTAGATAAAAAGAAAATGAAAATTACAAAATGCTTAGGACTGAATGACAACGTAAGTTCAACATGTCATCTAAATGAGAGAGTGGAAATAAATCACTTAAGCATTTAGCTTATTTAACTAAGGACATAAAGAAGACAAACCTAAATAAGCTAGATAGAAGAAAAAATTAAATGGGAATTAAGATGGGTGCTGATGAGTTGATGGGTGCAGCACACCAACATGGCACAAGTATACATATGTAACAAACCTGCATGTTATGCACATGTTCCCTAGAACTTAAAGTATAATAATAATAATAATAATAATAATAATAAAAAATAAAAAGGCATCCTAAAAAAAAAAAAATGAGATCCTGTTATTTGCGACAACATGGATAGAACTGGAGATCATTATGTTAAATGAAATAAGCTAGGGACAGAAACACAAACATCACATGTTTTCACTTATTTGTGGTATCTAAAAATCAAAACAATTGAACCCATGGACATAGAGAGTAGAAGAATGGTTACCAGAGGCTAAGAAGAGTAGTGGAGGACTGGAGGGAAGGTGAGGATGATTAATGGGTACCAAGAGAAATAGAAAGAATAAATAAGACCTACTGTTTGATAGCACAACAGGGTGACTATAGTCAATAATAATTATACGTTTTCAGATAACTAAACAAGTATAATTGGATTGTTTGTAACACCAAGGATAAATGCTTGAGGGGATGGATACCCCATTCTCTATGATGTAATTATTATGCACTGCATGCCTGTTTCAAAACATCTCATGTATCCTATTTATATATATATGTACCTACTATGTACCCACAAAAAATTAAAAGAATAAAAATATAAAAAAAAAGAAAAAAGAAATGGTCAAGAGTATCAATATAATGCAAAGCTTTACTTTATAAAATAAAACTTTAACAAGAGGGGTCAAGTGGATAAAAAGGAGAACAAAAGTATAAGTAAATAATATTAACAAAGAATTGGGTCATAATTAGCGCATACAAAACAAAACATTAAGAGGATTTTTAGAAAAAAACACTATGCATCCAAATTTTAAAACTTAGATTAAATTGAATAATTTTCTGAAAACATAAGAATAAGCAAAATTGACAAGAAAAAATATAAAGTCTTGATAAACCAAGAATAATTATTGAAATTGAGTATATAAACAAATTTTTCCCCAAAAGTTAACAGTCTCAGAAATTTTACAGGCAAAGCAAATATGGTAAGATATTTTGATTTGATAAATTTGTTTTTTTAGGATACAAGTATACATTATGTTCTCTGTATTATTCTGTTTGAAATATATTAAAATTAAACAAAATTAAAAATAAATGACAAAAAGGCACTGGGATTGGAGCAGAAGACATAATATTCAGGTGCTGGCTCTGTCTCTTGTTCATGGTGTGATAGACATGCGACATGTCCCAGGCTCAGTTTTCTCCTTCATGGTGAGGGAAGTATCGGGTAATATGTGTGAATGTGCCTTGCACATGCATGCTGTGTGCTCAGTGAGTAGTTCTGGATCTTATGTGAACACCTAGACTCAAGAGGCTTAGACTCTAGTACCGTGATGGGTCTTACTAAGACACCAGCAACAACTACCAGCATTTTATGACTGTGCCAAATAAAAGTTTGTGCCTGAGTTTGTAGGAATATCAGTTGAAAGCTACATATGGAGTCTTAATTAGGCAAATTGGGATACAATTCATTATTCCTAGAATATAAAAAAATAAATTTCAAAACTGTGAAACTCAAATTTTAAAATTCTTGACTGTGTGCATATTAACTGGAATGGAATATTTTAGAAAAGGGGTTAGTGTTTATGCCCTGGTCAAACGCACTTAGATGTGTAAGACCTGCTTCTTCATGACACGCTCCAGAAGAAAAACTGCAGCATGTTCAGAACAGAGATAAGAGGCCAAAAGGACTAGGAAGCTTTTATTGTCAGGATCCAAACAAAGAACCGGTGATTTATAACATGGAGAAGGAAGCCCTGGGAACGGCATGAATAGATGGCTTCCTGTGTATGAGGACTAGAAAGGAAAGGAAGCAGTCTGGAACTTCCGTGGTGATGTAATGATGAGATGGCATTTGTGTTACTTTAAGTTTCTAACACAATGGCAAGAGAGGAGCTGGGTCATATGTCTTGCAGGGCGTATGACCACTCTGATGTCTTCATGCTCAGTCCTGATAACTTCCTAAGGGGAAAGCTACATGGGGTTTGGGACCAGATGAGTCCCAACTGCCATTCCAAATGGGGCACCTGTCCTTGTGGTCTATTGTCTTCGTTGGTTAGAGACCTTTTAGAATGACACACAAAAAAGTCCTGTCATTCCCACCTCATGGCCACAGATTGTTTCTAGAAGTTTCATGAACCGCTCTGTGAACCGAGCTGTTGATCACAGGAAGGGAAGGTTACAAATGCCACCACACTCTCTCATCATTACCTGGTAATAATTTGAGTTTTGGAGTCCCTTGCTGATTGATCCAAAATATAATTCTCTGTCAATAAATGAACAATGGTGTTTAAATGTCTTCATACAAATTTTTGGAAAGTAACAAAAGATTAGGGATTTGTGTTTTGTGATAATGAGTCCCCTAGGGCAGGGGTCATGCAAGAGTCTTCTTCAAGCCCTCTGCAATAGTAGTAGGGTGGAGACAGGCTTCATGGAAGTGGCACTTGTCATACAGCAGCAACTCTATTTCCTATTATTGTATTATCAATGGTGCAACTAACATCTGCAGGGTGTGGTGCTACTTTCATTATATATAGTATCTTAATCTTCCCAACACTTCTATAGGTTAGATGATATTTTTACAATTGACATTTTGTAGATGAGAAATTTCTGAAACAGAAAGATTAACTTACCTAAGGTCACATAGCAGGTATGAGGTGACAGAACCAAGATTGAATTCTGATGATCTAAGCTCACTGTCCAAACCAATATATCTTGAAACCACCAAAGCATTTACTGGGGAGAATTTACTGGTTTGGCAACTGCCTCCTGTTTATTGTGCAGTTACATGGCCTGTAATTTCCATTCGAGGGATGTGAATCTTCATTGTACACTTCAATCACCTGGCTCTATGCCCAATAGTGGCAAAGACAATAACAGACAATCACAAACCAATACTGTGTTGGCATAAATTCTGTGCCTTTCTTTCCAGTGTCAGTAGATTTATGGTGCTAGTTACATTTTATTCTGGGACAATACTAATAACACTGTCCATATCATCAGTGGCATGGTAAGGTACTGGCTTGACAGCATCCCTCGACTAAAGACTAATCCTCAAAGACTTTACAAATGAGAGACAATTATCTGAAGAATCTCATGATGTGTTCTACTAAACAGTGCATCTGGGAACTGAAGGCCCTGAACTCAGTAGCCCCTAAGATTTCTCTAGCTCTTCCTTTCTGCATTAGAGAACAATCAGCAGAATTCTCTCTTCAATGTCCACATCTGAGTGTTCTCAAGCTGGTATCAACTGCCTCTGGTGGAGCTTACCATTTTCTCCTCCAGGCATGGCCCTGGTCTTGATTAGGGTGTGTAAATATAGGTTTACACACCCTATGTATATTTACATACTGTATGTACATCTATTGAGTATACATATACTATGTATATCTATTAGAGTGTATAAATCTACCCACCATAGCATCTCTGCCCTCTCCCACTGTTGTTTTGTTGTTTGTTATGAAGGTGCTGAGGGAAGAGCACAGCCTTGGTAAATGGCAGGAGTACAGGTGAACTCCACTTCTGACTTACCACTCATGTTGACCTTTAGGCAGAATTTCATATGCTGACAAATCAGGTTCAAATAATTTGAACAAATGACTTATCTTTCTAACCCTCAGTTTCTTCACCTGCAAATGGGAATAATGCTAATTGCATTAATTATTCCATAGGACCAAATAAAACATCATACACATAGTTTATAGGGTAGTGGCTAGAACATTGTGTCTGATAAATATTAGCCTTTATTTTTAAAATTTATGTGAAGCACCTAACCCAGAGCCCAACACTTAGTGAGTACAACAAATTCACAAATCTGTCAATGCCATTTCTCATCTTCCTTTCTAAGTTTAGCCTAAATAAAGGTTCTGAATTAAAACCCATCACATCACAAAATCTTCTTGTAGGAAGTCATCAGAGCCAGTTTTCAGGCCCAATGACTTCCTACAATTTTCAGAGGAAATCACATGCAGACCAATGATAAGGACCTTCAAAGCCTTCAGGCACAAGCCCACCCTACCTCATGTTCAGTCATGCTATTTGATACATCTTGGGAGAATCTGTCTGTTTTCAGTGCTTTTAATTATAGCTGATTCTTTAAAGTTTTATCTTATTTGAAGCAATTTGGGCGAAGCAGATGTGTGGATTTCTACGAAAGTTCCAAAGGATCATTCCTCTCTGATGCCTGGATCCCACCATGTGTTAAGTATCTCTTTGCAGTAATCATACCTTCTTCCAGAGCCACTTTGAACCAAATATCTTGGAAGAGACAGCAAACATCTTAACATCTTAGAATAAATGACTGTGTTGTTAGATAATCTATTTTCTGGCAACAAGAAGGCACTATTATCACTACTATTTTTTAAAACTTCTATTGCTTATATATTTGTCAAATATTTGTAATATTGCCCTGACATTCAGATTTGTTAAACAGCTTAGTAACATTTTTTTCTGTCTTTATATATGCTGGTTAAATGTTGAATGAATATCAGTATACTGGCTCCTATAGTGCTAGAGTTTCTCATCTAAGGTCCTGTACTTGTTGCTACATGTGGAGAGAGCTTTTTAGGTCCAACCTACTTTTCACTCCCATTTCTTAGATTTCATTGATTAAAACCTGAAGTCTGAACTCTAGATCAGTTTATCAGGGAAGATTCCTCCTAAGGAAGAAAGTACGTATAAAGTTGAGTGCTGCTCATTGCTCTCTATTTGGAAGCCTCTTGTTAAGCTACCGTTGTTGCTATTCTACCCTTTGAAATGTCCTAGTTCTGAGATGCCAAGTATTCTGGGCTCTTCCTCATGGTGGAACACATCCTTGCATTTGCAGTCCCCCTTGCAAGGGCTGGAGCCCTGATTCTGAATACCCACTGAGCCTATAGAGCTTACCTCAGAGCTCCTAGAGTCTCCTTCACAAGAGATTCAGCCACCATCAGTCTTAGGTTCCTGGTCCATGTATTCGTTTAGATAAACTTGTTCTTCATATCCAGCCTCCAGGCTGAATTCCAGACTCTGTGATTATTTCCTTAGCAAGCTTCTATGGCTAGTCTCTGACCAGGTCAGCCTCTTAGAACCCTATCTTGCCCAACATTTGTCTAGCTCCATCTGCAGGGAGCTCCACCTATAAAGTCATCTCTCACTGAATCCTAGTATTTGAACCGTAAGGAAGCATATAAGACTCTGTTCCATGCATTAATTATCAGCTTTTTTGGTGGCTGATGTTCAAAATTTCTGGGAGTTCTATTTTTAAAAATTAACCTTTACACTGAGTCTGTCGGTTTCCCAGGGCTTCCATAACAAATTACCACAAGCTGGGTGGCTCAAAACAACATAAATTTATTTTCTTACTCTTCTAGAGGCCAGAGTCTGAAATCAAGGTGTTGGCAGAGCCAGTCACCTTCTGAAGACTCCAGGCAAAGATCCTTTCTTGCTCCTTCTAGTTTCTGGTGGTTCCAAGCAATCCTTGGCTTCCGTGGCTACCTTTCTCCAATTTCTATCTCTGTGGTCACATTGCCTCCTCCTCTTCATGTGTCTCTATTCTCTTCAGTATCTTATAAGAACATTTGTTGTTGAATTAAGGATTACTGGATAATCCAGGATGGAGCCCTTATCTCAAGATCCTTAAATTATCTCTTCAAAGACCCCTTTTTGAAATAAAGTCACATTCAAAGATTCTGTAGTTGTAGGAAAGGACATATTGTTTTGAAGGTCACCAGCGCACTTAACTACACTAGGCAAAGGAGAAAAACATAGAGAAAAAAAAATCCATGATGTTTGTCCCCATTTCGAAATGTATATATTGCCTAAGGGCTTGGGCACAGATGCAGTATTGGCAGCCAGGATACATATTCCTTCCTCATAATCAGCCTTTGGAAGTACTATCTAAAGAACTGCATAGGATCACCTCGCATATGAAATAATCAAGGTGTTAATTGACCTCTCTGTTGAAAATATTTCTTTTTAGAATACTTCACACAAGTGTTTTTCTGGTTTAAGGCCATTGATTCTTGTTTGTCTACCCTCTAATAACTCAAAATAGTTTTTTCCTTATTTCTTACCTATTTGTAGTATTTATGTTCAGTTATCACATTCCCCACCCACTGTCATCATTGCTGCAGGCTGGATGTATGAAGTTCTTTTAATAATCTTTCTCTGTAGGTCATATCCTCTAATCCTTTTATCATTTTTGCATCCTCTCCAATTCGTCAATGTCTCCTTCTAAAACAAGCAGCCAAAATGCTACAAGAAGCATTGTGTACCTTGTTTTTAAGCAGAGAGATAACGGATATTCACAAAGAAGTCGGGGGATTTTCAGAAACATATTCTGGAATTAAATCACATGTATTAAGTCAGCCTTTCCCAGTGCTTTATGCAGTCCTCCACTGCTTCAGCAACTACATTAATTTCTTCTAACCATCAGGGGAAATGAGGAAAACAGACAGTTCTGGGTGCGTTCATTATGTCTAAAAATAATAGCAGCTGCCATTTGCCCCATGCTCACCATGTGCCTGCACATGTGCTTTCATGTGTCTGTTACCTCATTTAATTCTGTACACTCTCAGTTGCACAGATAAGAAAAACATAGGTTGTGAGAAAGTAGGAACCTTGCTGGGGTCTATACCAATGTTAAGCAAGACGCCAGGATTCAATCCCAGGTTTGGCTGCAGCATCGAACGTCCATGATATTACACCTCAGTAAAACTCTGGGTTGGGTTTTAAATCCCTAATGAAACACTGAGAATACTACTTTATTTAAAAGATGGTTCACCAAATATTCACTTCACTGGCTGGATTCAGCTACTTTATTTTCTTCAAAATGATTTGCTTGTCTTGATGTGGCCTTTGAATCAAGAGTAACCTCTCTAAAGGGTCATTACCTTGAAAGGTCATTTAGTCTATATCCGTGGGGGTGCCATTCAGTAAGCTAATACATCAGTGTCAATAAAGGATTTTCTTTGCAACTTTAACTCTGTTTCTTTTAGAATTTGCTTTACACAAGAATGCCACAAATTACTTATAATGGGTTCAACCAAATCATTACATATAACTCAGTCAACTATCCTGCCCAGTTCTGATCTAGGTTCTGCAAGTTTTATAAGGGAAACATAAGAAAATATAACTCCCATTGAGAAACTCAGTCTTACAGAATATAAATCCCAGGCTCAGAAAAATACTCAAGGTAGTCTATGATCCAAAGTTCAGCTTCGTGGCATAGACAGAGGTTTGTAAATCCGTTTAATCAGAAATACCTGGGAGGTTTAAAAGTTAGATTCCAGAAGCCCATCTCAGGAAAACTGGATCAGATTTTCAAAGGCTGGAGTCTGGAACTTGGTAGTTTAAAAAGAAGAAAAAACTTTAGAGAATTATTATTAGTCAGATTTGTTTGTGACTATAAAATAATGGTAGAAATAGATTCAAAGAAGGGACAGAAATGTTGGTATTAATAAGAATAATATCTTACTGCTATCTCGTCTTTTTCAATTTTCAAGTTAATTTTCCAATTAACTTGCAATTACCCAAAATGCTGTTGTAAGGACTAATTGCCAGTCAGGTAGCACAAAATAAAAACTAAAGCCCAAAGAATTATGTCACCATTCAATCCCTGCCCTAAGCCACATAAGTATTGAGAGCTCAAGCCATTGAATCCTTGATTTTGTACTTTCTCCTACACTAAACTGGGCAGCATTCATGGAGGAAAGATGTAAGCTAACAAGGAAAGAATTCTATTAGGGAGGAAAAACTGAAAACTGGATTGGCGAACAGCCCAACTTCTCATATACTACATGACCTTTAAGAAGTCGCCTTCTCTCTCCAAACCTCATCCTCTTAAAAACAGAGGCTCTGGATCACATCATCCTAGGTTAAACCATAATAGCTGAGGGACCCCACAAACAAGTTAATCTATTTGCACCTTGATTATCTTCACCTGTAAAATGGACTATTGTGAAGATTAAACGTGTGAATGTAGGTGAGGACCCAGAACAGTTTCTACAAAGTACTGTTTCCTTAAGCTTTAGCTTGGGGAAATTAATCAAATAAATGTGAAGTTTTAAATTAAGCATTAGATTTTTAAAAAACTGACACTTAAAAGAGAAACTTAAGACAATAAGATCACATATAATGGGTTGTTTATAAATAGGAAAACTTTCCGAAAGTAATTATTATTTCTCCACTTTCAGGACAAATGTAGTTAGTGATACTTAGCATTTAGTGGTTATATAATGTGTGGTATGCCAGACACTGTGCTAAATAACTAACATGCATCATCTCCTTTAATCCTCAGTACAGCCCTATGGCCTGTGAACACTTTTTCATCCTCATTTTACAGATAAGGAAACTAAAGCTTAAGGAAGCTAAGTAAATTGTTCACAGACCTGGTAAGTAGGGCGGCTGGGATTAGTTCACAGGTCATTTGTCTCCAGACCCTGTACTCTAAACCACAACATTCTTGCTGTCGCTGCTGTCTGTGCGGTACCAGCAAAATTTTTAAATGGGTGAAGTTTATCCTTCATACTCTCCACTTCTTTCTCTGATTCCCTCTCATCATCTCCTATGCTTCTCATTCCCTCCCAAATGTTCCCCTCCCCCTACAACTGCAAGCAGCTTTTCATATTGTCTTTTAGTGACACAAATTCTATCATATCAACCCCCTTTTCAGACCAGCCCTCACTAGAATTGATCCATATGCCAAAAATTACTTCCCTCTCCACAACGAAATTGTCATTTTCTTTTCTCATCCAGGTACTGAATGCAGAGAAATCTGACTGTATAATTCACAGTAAGGAATGCTTTAGAGTAAGAAAGATAATCTTTACATTTCTGGGGGAATTTATTTTTTACAAAGTGTTAGTTAACTGAACTACATGTTTACTTAGTGGCATGTTAGACTATGAAAAAGTGAAATAGAGGATTTGGCCTGGACTTGGGAGATATTGCAAGGTAAAGGGCACTGCAGAGCCCTTAACAGACCTTATGGGTATAGGTTTAAAAGGGAGGGTGCAGTCGTATTCCAAGAATTCATACATTTGAAAAAGTGCAGGTGTTCAAGTAGGACCTGCATTCGGAGGACAAAGACACTCTTTCATCATTTTATTAAAGAAGCCACAGTGTGATGGCAGGAGGAATATTGCATGTCCTTTTTTCACAGCAGCCTCCTTAGCCCCCTCCCCTTTTTATTAAATTCAAGAAAGAAGCATTGTCCTTAGGTTGACAGTAAACTGCCTGTGCACCGTTGGCTCAGGCCCTTCCTAAAGCCAGGGCTAAGGTGTTCTATAGCATGATATTTACAGACTAAAGAAGGATGACATTTCCAGAATAAAGCGGCCAGCCCTGTGGTAGGATCAGCTGTCTGGAAACTCACAGAAGTTGGAAAGAACTGTTTTTCCAGTTGTCCCATCACCTAGTTTCTGAAAAACAAAACAAAAAACACGTCTTTTTGTCTTTCAGGAGAAACCTACAGATTCATTTCAAAGTGTTCCATACCATAGCAGGAGGGATATTGCAGGTCTTTTCTTTAGAGCAGCCTGCCCAATCACCTCCCCTTTTTATGAAATCCAAGAGAGAAATATTGTCTTTTGGTTGACACTAAACTGCCTATGCACCATCAGCAGAGGAGAACTTGGTAGGGAGCCTGAAGAGATGGAGAGAGGCTCTCCTATTTAACAGAATATCCTGGGCCTCTCTGCCTCTCTGTATACTGGCTGGCTGTCTTTTGAAATATCTTTGAGAATTTTCTCTGTGAAGTTAGCCACTATAGGAAAATCAAAAGCTCTGACCTCAAGAAGCTGACATCTGAAAGTAAACACAAAGAAAGATAACTAATAATTCAAGAGTTACATAGTGAAAGATAACAATAAGGTACCATGGATTTCAGAAAGCAGAATATGGTTTAGAATGCAGATTGTAACAACAGCAATAATAATACTACCTTCATTGTTCTCAGTGCTAAACAATATATGTTTGATGTATATGCGTGTGCATAGGTAGTATACACATGAAATTGTATTCTATATACACAGACATATGTTTACCTGTATATACTCATAAATAATCTTCTAAATAACAATATAAACTGTTCCTGTTAATACTCAAGGATGTGACAGTTAGTGGGGACTTTCCAAAGAACATTTACTAACAGTAAATCAGTCTTGAGAAATTCCTAGACTCAGCTTTGTCACTCTGAAGCGCACGCTTTTAATTCCTGTAACACTGCCTGCTAATAGTACGGTGAATGCAACAGAGTTTAAAGAAAAAAAATCACTAGAGGGTCCAATAATGTGAGGAAAACAAAAGATTAGATTGGGGAAATTTACAAAATGTGAGAGTAAAAACAGAAGGGCAGTAGGAGGCCTGGCATTATGTTAGATTACACAGCATGAACAAATGTGCACAGATAAGAGGTGGGGGTAGAGTGGGAAGACTGTGGGTAGAGGATGATCTTAGGGTTGAGATTTCATCCACCCCAGGATGGAATCTGTGCCCCCCACAGGGCTCAAGGGGGTCATCAAATATTCTTAAGTAAGACACATGACACAATATTCTTCCCCAATAAGAAATCATCTCCTGAAGGCCTCTTTTAAATGTCATCATCTATTGTGGTCATGTTGAAACAGACACACGGGAGAAAGAGTCCTTATATTTTAGAGAGATATATTAATATACAGTCATACATCGCTTAACAATGAGAATAGGTTCTGAGAAATGTTTAGTTAGGCAATTTTGTCATTGTGCCAACATCATAGAGTGTACTTACACAAACTTGATGATATAGCCTACGATACACCAATTGCTTCTAGGCTCATTACTGTATTGAATACTATAGGCAATTATAACACAATGATATGTATTTGTGTATCTAAACCTACATAAACATAGAAAATGTATAGTAAAACTATGGTATAAAAGATTAAAATATGGTACACCTGTGCGTTGACCACTAATGGAGCTTGTGGAACTGGAAGTTGCTCTGCGTGAGTTAGTGAACGAATGGTGAGTGAATGTGAAGGCCTAGGCCATTACCGGACACTAGTGTAGACTTTATAACACTCTACACTTAGGCTATATTAAATTTATTTTTTAAAATTTTCTTTCTTCAGTAACAAATTAGCTTAATGTAGCATTTTTGCTCTATACAGTTTTTAATTTTTAAACTTTTTGACTAGTGATAACACTTAGCTTAAAACACAGATACATTGCATAGTTGTAAAATGTATTGTCTTTCTTCATATCCTAATTCTGTAATCTTTTTATTTTAAACATTTTTATTTTTATATTTTCACTTTTTAAACTTTGTTAAAAAATGAAAACTAAGACATAAACACACAAAGTAAACTAGGCTTACACAGGGTCAGGACCATCAATATCACTGTCTTCCCCCTCCACATCTTGTCCCTATGAAAGGTCTTAAGGGGCAATAACATGCATGGAGCTGTCATCTCCTATGATGACAATACTTTCTTCTGCAATACTTCCTAAAGGACCTGTCTGAGATCGTTAACTTTTTTCTCATAAGTAGAAAAAATATACTCTAAAATTATGACAAAAACTATAGTATAGTAAATACATAAACTAGTAACATGTTTATTATCACTATCAAGTATTATGTACTGTACATAATTGCATGTGCTATACTTTTATATGACTGGCAGTGAAGTAGACTTGTTTACATCAGCATCACCACAAACATGTGAGTAATGCATTGTGCTACAATGTTAGGATGACTATGTCATCACTAGGCAATAGAAATTGTTCAGTTCCAATATAATCTTATGGGGCCACTATCATATATGCAGTCTGTCCTTGACTGAAACATGGCTATGGGGCACATGACCATATTTAATGATGAAATAGTACAAAGTTTGGTGTTTGCTCTAATAAATCCACTGTGTGTGTTTGGGAGGAGGGAGAGAGCAGTGGAAATAAACTTGGCCGTATATTGGAAAGTGTTTAAAACTGGTTCATTGGTACACGGAGGTTCACAATACTGTTCTCTCCACTTTTACAAATTTTTGAAATTTTCATAATGATAAATATGAATCATTAGTAATTTAAGTATACTTTAAATTGTGAGTTTAAAATAAGAGAAAATATTAAATCTGAATTTTTGATAGTTAATGTAAAGCATCAATGAATTTTTCTTAAAAAACTGAGCTTGATAGGATCAGCTCTCAAGTTGTACCCTGTTATATTTTAAGTTTTGGATAATATGATAAGTATACTTTGTACACATATAGCCCTTTGCTACCAAGTAGTTTACATTTATCATTTCATATGATCTTCAGGGGTAATCCTGAGAGTAGCAGGGCCACCAGTATGAGATTTGTCCTACTTGGTATGTAATGAAAGACTTCTGGTAGAGACTTGTAAATCTCTTACTTTGACTTCTAAATTTCTCATAGCACTAGAAAATTAAGCAGAGATGGACAATAAAGACAAAATAATGGTAATTCTCACTGCTGTTTAAGGAGGTACAAAGACTCAAACATATTAGCAAAAGACTGAACTTTGTTGCCGACTCTGCTTTGTTCACAGAAGCCCCCCCAAAAATACTTGATGAATGAATGAGCCATTTCCATTTCCATATACAGTTAGAATAGCCATCTACAGGGATTAAAAATTCAGCCACATTTATATATTTTTATATGTCTACATTATATATTTTCTAAGTAAATTTTAATCTTTTCCTGATAATTTTAAAAAGTTCACCTTTTAAAATTTTCCTTGCTTTGCCCATTTTGGGTCTGTATGAGGAAGAAGCTGAGGAGCAAGGCATGTAGCAAGCTCAACCAGCTTGACAGGTACAGAGACAAAGTCTTTGAGAATTATGAATTTGAAAAAGTTGTCTTTGCCTTACACATTTGCTACCTGTTTACCCCTTGATGTGGTTTGGCTCTCTGTCCCCACCCAAATTTCATGTCAAATTGTAATTCCTGAGTATTGGGGGAGGAACCTGGTAGGAAATGACTAAATCATGGGGGTGGATTTCCCTCTTGCTGTTCTTGTGATGGTGAGTGAGTTGTCACAAAATTCTGGTTGTTTGAAAGTGTGTAGCACTTTCTCCTTCACCCTCTTTCCTGCCGGCCATGTGAATATGGGCCTGCTTCCCCTTCACCTTCCACCATGATTGTAAGTTTTCCAAAGCCTCCCCAGAAGCAGAAGGCTGTACAGCCCACAGAACCATAAGCCGATTAAACCTCTTTTCTTTATAAATTACCCAGTCTCAGGTATGTCTTTATTGCAGTGTAAGAACAGATAATACACCCCTCTTTCTCCTTTCTCTTAGAGACCCACTCACTTATGTGTACTCAGAGCTAATGAGAGGTAGTATGATATCCAGAAAAGAGCAAGGATTTCAATTCATTAAACCTTATATTTACTAAAGCAATTGTGTCCTTGGGAAAATGCTTCCTGGATTTTCTTAATTCTATGTTAAGATAAAATCAATAGCTATACTTCCCACTTTGTAAGAAATATTAGTTGGCAAACTTGCTTGTAACTGATATGAGTTATCACCTCCAAGGTTTGGTATATGAGGGGCTGATAGGGATCTAAATGATTGTTTTCAAGAATCAAACAAATGAAGCTCATACGGTATAATTGGAAAACTGTGTTTGATATCCTGGGCCAGGGTAACCTATCATGGACCTCTGCATTTATTAGTCCATATGTTGCAACCTGTTCTGCCCAGTTATAAGGCTGACAGGCGAGGAAGGCATCAGTGAGATGGGAAGTCCAAATTAAAACAGAGCTCAGTCATTAAGCTGTCCTATTGGCAAACCTGCTGACCTCTTTTCATGCATTGCCAACCATTATTCTGGTGTTTTAGAGGTTTGGCCATTAGGCCATTAAATGCTTTGAGCTCCATTTTCCTTCTCTATAAAAACAGTGTGACACTGATGACTAGCGGGCTGTTATATTTATGTCAGCATGAATAATGTAGTAAAAGTAATAACAATCATATAATGGTCATATTTTATATGATAGTTACTTACTATGGTGTAATTAATGTATCCTATCTTCATTATTTAATATGGGCCTCCTGGCTTGTTTCATGCAGACAGCTGTTTATGTGGGGACCCAGATGCTGACAGTATCATGTCTGCCATAGCCAAAGAGAGGAGTAAGAAAGGGAGCCATTCAGCTAATATATTCCTAATGTTTTCTCTTCTCCCTGCAAATAGTTTCTAGAACTCTGTATTTCATAACAGGGATGGCCACAGATTCTGCAACAATAGATTCTGCAAATGATAATTGACCACCTATGACAAATCTGTTAAGGGACAGGCATAGCCCTATATCACTTGTGGGGTGTGGACTGAGATTCCTATTTTGCTCAGGCTTGAGAAGTGACTTGCTCCATCACCCAGAGCCAGGACGTGGCTGAATCAAAACTGGTTTAGATTTTACTCTAAGTGCATCTGCTGGCCCTTTTCATACCCAACCATTTCCTTTGCTCATGAAAGTGCCTTGATAGGAGACCAGGAGGAAGAAACAGATTCAATACCTAACTCAGGCTAACTATCATGGTTCATGATTACACTTGGAGCCTTAAATTAAGTTGCATTTTGTTGTGCAAAATTCAAAAGCAGACAATAATAATAATTTTTAAAAGACATAGAGGCATTGAGGAGGTTTCTTAATATATTATAGTAGCATGACTGTTGGGAAGTGCATCTTGGCATTCTCAAGGATTCTCAGAGCATCTTCTGTCTCTGCCTCCACATGGAGCTCGGCATTTTGCAGGCACTCTGTCATCCCTGCTAATGAGACACTCACCTCTTTTTTGAAGGTGGTGAACTGCTGCTTTGATCAACTCCACGGCACTCCACCTGGTCCTGCCCTGCCTGCTGCTTCCCATGTGTTGTGTGGGTAATCGCATGAGTAAGCTGACCTGCCAATATAATGGGCCTGCTGAGATTACGGTGTAGAAAAAAAATGGGTTGTTTGTTTGAGAACTTCCTTTCTGTTTCCATTTTTGATGAAGTTCTGGCATTGGGTATCAAAAAGGATGTTGTTTCCTTGGCAGCAGATCTGTACTACCGCTGCTAATGAGGCCACCACAGTGAGTTTGCTCTCTGTGGAGATATATAGGAATGGGTGAGTTTTGCACCGCTCCTCAAGTGAGACACTGTCCAAACCTGTCCCTTTTGCTCTCCATTTGTGAGATTTGTAGAATAATACTGTTCTACCATTAAGGCCTTAGCTGTTAAGCATGTTGGGGTCATATTTGAAGGATAGAAGGTATTGAAACTGACTAAGTCAGGAGCTTGGAAGGAACAAATGAAGAATGAATAAGATCAGTGAAACAACTCAAGCCCAAGGGGCCTTTCTAGACACTAGTGCTCTCTGGACCTTTATCCACACTCAAAGCATCTACTCTCTGCATGTGCATGTGTGTGTGCATGGCAGGGAGTAGGGATAATGGCCAGGTAGACAGTGGGCTGTGGTAGAGACCAAGCACATCATATGGGATGTCTGTTCTTCCAGTAGAAAGCCAGTTGATTCTTTGGGTATGTCAGAGAATCTCCAGGCTATGCAGCCCAAAAGAATGCTAAAAGCCACATGACAGAACGGGTCCCAGTAGAGACAATGTGGTGCCTCTGCCAGGCACAGGTATCACAGAAGCCAGCTAGTCCTGGGTGCTGCTACTAGAACCTTAACCACCACTACCCCTGGGAACTGGATGTAGCTACCACTACTAACCCCTGAAAGGACTCTGCATGGGGCCTGCTTTTTAAAACTACTATTTTCCTATATAAAATTGAGCTCTTGAGTCTAATTAACAGTACCTGGGTCAAATGAGTGTACCCCAGCTCCAAAAGAGACTGGGGAACTGAGTACTTGGCTCCCACCAAGAATCAAAAGGTAGGCGATGTATTACCTCAATGTAAAAAGGTAGGAGTTTTTTTACATTGCTAGGAGGCCTCAAAATTAGCAAACGCTTATTGTAATAGCAATCTGTCCAAGAGAAATTGCAAGCAGAGAATGAGATTAGAAAAAACTAGGTGATAACCAAACCCCAAATGGCTGAAATGGACTAAGAGAGAACTAAAAGGGCACTGGAGTCTATGATTTCAAGTCAAGGAAAACAGATCGATGACTCACTTGGGGAATCAAAGAGGTTGCTGAGTCATGTTAAAACATGCATTCAGGGATGCTGGGAAATATGTTAGAAGTTGGCTAATTAAGATCCTACTCTATTGAATATTAAGTCCCAGTCCAGGTACTCATAATTCAGGGACAGGGTAGATACAAGATCTGTGGTTTTGCTCTGGCTTTGTAATGTTTTGCACTGACTTTTAGAGGGGCCAATAGGAACTGAAAGATCCTATATTCATTTAGAAACACACATTACTGTGCATATTCAAAGTACTCAGCATATCATTTAGGTACCAGGGGTATGAAGATGAATCAAAGAGCATCCCCGCTGTCGATATACTTGCAACCTATGAAGAGCAGATATGAAATAATGGGAGAGGTAGAGATGGACTGGAGAGGCTTTGTGGAGGAGTCCTTGTTCTTCTTTTGTCTGATCTTTCTATCACAGAGTTTATTCCAAATAGAAATTAAACATTCATTTTATTGTTTTATTTTATTTTATTTTATTATTTGACAGGGTCTTGCTCTGTCTCTCAGGCTGGAGTGCAGTGGCATGATCTTAGCTCACTGCAGCTTCAACTTGGCAGGCTTAAGTGATCCTCCCACCTCAGCCTCCCAAGTAGCAGGGACTAAAGGTGTGCATCTCCATGTACAGATGATTTTAAAATTTTTTGTAGAGATAGGCTCTTCCTATGTTGCCCACACCGGTCTCAAACACCTGGGCTCAAGCGATCCTCCCGTCTCATCCTTCCAAAGTGCTGGGGTTAGAGGTGTGAGCCACCACGCTTGGCCCTGGTTGTTTGCTTGGTTAATAATCTCTTCCTCCCATTGGAATATAATGGAAATGAGAGCATAGATTTACGTTTTTTACTCTACATCCTCTGGTGCAGGTGGAAGTTCAATAAATATGTATTGAAAGAGTGAATAGGCTGGGCGCAGTGGCTCACGCCTGTAATCCCAGCACTTCGGGAGGCCGAGGCAGGCAGATCACGAGGTCAGGAGATCAAGACCATCCCGAATAGCACGGCAAAACCCCGCCTCTACTAAAAATACAAAAAATTAGCTGGGCATGGTGGGGGGCGCCTGTAGTCCCAACTACTCAGGAGGCTGAGGCAGGAGAATGGCGTGAACCCGGGAGGCGGAGGTTGCAGTGAGCCAAGATGGTGCCACTGCACTCCAGCCTGGGTGACAGAGCGAGGCTCAGTCTCAAAAAAAAAAAAAAAAAAAAAAAAAAAGTGAATAAATAAATAAGGATGAGCCATTAACTGAAGCTTCTCAAATGAGTATTTCCAGGTAGAGATGAGGTGATGGAGAGATGGAGGAAATTCTAGAAAGAGAAGCCAGTATTGCCAAGGGCATGAGAGCAAAATAAAACTAGAGAAAGGCTAGAACTTACAAATCACTTGGTGCTGTTGAAATAAAAATACAGAGGCTAGTCAGGATGACTAAGTTTGGAAATCAAGAGTTCAGACACGAAAGGCCATTCCATTTGTTTCTTATCTGCTGTAACAAATCACCACAAACTTAGTGATTTAAAATAACGTGCATATTCTCTCACAGCTCAGGAATCCAGGCATGGCTTACTTGGCACCTTAGTTTATAGTCTCACAAGCCTATAATCATGATGTCAGGGTGGGGCTGGTGTCCCATCTGCGTGTCAGAGTCCTCTTCCAAGCTTACATGGTTCGTGAGCAAAATTCACTTTTTGTCAGCTATAAAACTCATAATAGCTTGCTTCTGCAATGCCAGCAGGAGAGCCTCATCAGAAAGAGCTAGCCCTCTTGGAAGAGCTTTAACCTGGTTAAATCAGATCTACTTGGTACAATCTTCCATGGGCCCATAGCATACATAACCTAATTATGATACTGACATGCATCATATTCACAGACACATCCTGGGGAAGAAATTATAGGGGCAAACACACTAGGGCATAGAAGTTTGGAATCCATCTTAGAATTCTGCCTATCACATCATTGAACACTGTACATGTACATGTACAGATTACGTATACAAAACTGCAAATGGAAAATTGTACAGAGAGCTTGACATCTGTTATGAAACATAGGAAGTCATTGAAAGGCTGTAAGAATTGGAATAATGAGAGTATGTTGGTTTTTCTATGAATCACCCTGGCAGCTTTGTGGATGATCTATTTAGAGGACCAAGGCTGCAATTCGGTGAACAAGATATTAGACTGTGACCAAGATCTAAGTGAAAGATGATGCTAGGGATGGTGGGGCAGGGGGGTGGGAATAAATGGTAACCCTAACTTCCTGTTATTTAGGTTCAACATTTAGGCTTCATCCCTGATTTTCATATTTGCCTCACATTCCATATTTAGTTAATCAGCAAGTTGAATCAATTTAACTCCCTAATATTTAGAGAATTATAAATTCTACCCACAGCTATCACCTAGCTCAAACCACCATCATTTGTGTGGTTCATTCTTTAATATTTAAAAATATAATTTAGATTTATTTTACTATCCTTTCCAGAGCCCTAATTGGCTTCCCATTGCATTTAAAATGAAACAAAATTCCTTATCACAGCCTACTGGGCTCTTATCTCATAATGTGAGACTCTGGAACCACAATCCCACTATGCTCCAGCCAAAGGCCCTTTGCTCTGTCTTACATAGCTAGACCATTCGCCACCCCAGAGCCTTTGCACTTGCTATTCTTCCAGCTTGGACTATTCTGCCTCCAGATGTTTTTGTAGCTGGCTCCTTCACATCATCCAAGTCTCAGTTTAAACGTCACTCTGTGTGAAGAAGATAAGCACATCACTATCATAATACCTTATTTTATTAACTCTATAAGATATATATGCAATCATGTTGTTTATCTGTTTATCATTTCCCTCCCCTACTAGAAGAAAGTTCCAAGAGAACATCTCCATTTTCACTCCATATTGCTAATGTACAGATCTGTAGCTAATACACGTGTAAGTGTTTAACCGATATTTATTGAATCAATATACACATTTGAGGAAAAGTGTAAAATTGTTTGAACTTGGTGATTAATGGAATGTGATTGACAATGGAAATGATACCTTTAAAGTTCTTGGTTTTCTCATTTGGAGCCCTGAGATAAAATATAGAGGGAAAGAAGTGGGTTTGGCACAGAAGAAAAAGGGCACATAATGGAAACAGAAAGACAATGGATAAGACACACGTGCATGAAAACCTTGTAAAAAGTTTTATGTTTTATGAAGTTCTAAGAAGCAAACTGATCAACACTGTTTTGTGACAAAGTGATCAGACTAAAACACAGCCATTAAACTTAATATGAAGAACCTCCTGGTGCCTTTAGGGAGAGGAATTTCTTTATCACCTTTATAGTGAAGCTAAAGTCTGGGCAAACTTCGAGTATCCCAAACCTAGTCATTTAATTAAAAACTTGCTGCCTGTAGATACTCAGAGAGACCTGAGGAGTGCGGGATGTGGCCTCAGAGAGCCATACCTCTGCCTTTCAGCACAAACACCTTTAAACCATTCTTACCGGTTTAACAAAGGAATATTTCTTGTTCTTGCTCAGGTGGGTGGATGTTTCATCGGAAATTTTCATGCCCAGCATGTTTTGCTCCAAACGTTTTTCTTGCCTCTTTGAAAGGCCATGTTTATTTAAAGGAAAATTTAATCTGTCTGTGCCTGATGCTTTTCCATTTAGCTCAGCCAAATGTTTTTTTCCTAAGAATTACGTGCTGATCAAGCAATGTCGTTGCTTGTCAGAAGTGAAAGTCACACTTCCCAGTGAAAATCTCCTGACCCCACCAAAAAGCATGAATTCAGTTTAAGATGTCCCACCCCAGGGAGGCTGCCCCAGGTTATAAGCTTAAGAGAGGTGAAATAGCTTTATGTGTCCTTTTACTCTGGACAACAGCGCCAAAAATGAGACAATTCTAAAGAATGGTCACACCTATGGCGGGTTTGCAGGTCTGCTTTTTCCCTGGTCCATCATCCATCTTGCAGTGAGTGAGTGTCCCCAAGTTTGTGTGCTTCCATTTTTCTTCCTCAGTAAGTAGCACTATCTACTGACTTCAAAGCGTGTTGAGAGACACGTGAAATCAAGAAAGAGCAATTATTAGTGGAGGTTCTGGATCAAATCACAGTCACTCCCCACCCCCCATATAGGATCCACTCAGCAATGGGCTAAGGACGATGAAACTGCCTGGGTCCTGGGTGACACAGAAGCTAACAATGTAGATTTGAATAAAATTTATTGTCTTTGTTCTCCATTTTGACTCCTTGTTAAGAACCATTTCATTCATGGAAAAGGGAGACTAGCACATTTGGCGGCCTGCCCTGAACATCCATGGAGCCTAGAAGATATTCATGCCCTACTCTCTCTGTCACCTGTGACCAAAGCTTGCCCCAGTGGATTCTTCCTGTGACACACAGCTTGTGCACTGGTTGCCTGGCATAGCTTTCTGGTCTTCACTTGTGTTCCTCCCGACCTCGCAGTATCTGGATGGATTCACAAAATCTTGCCTAATTTCTCTCTCTCTTTTCCTTACTTCTTCCTGTGACAGACTTCTCATACTAAGTGATCTGAAAATGAGTAGGCATGGATTGATAAGCCAGGTAGACATCTTATGGATTATTTTTCTCCATTTCATTTTCTCACATTCATTAATACTTTGTGAACACCTGTTTTACATATAAATTAGAAATAATTAAGATTATCCTTTAATAGCTTCACACTTTCCTTGGATTCCTATATTCTTTGTTGAGTGGAAAAGAAAGAACTAAGCTTTGGCTAGTGTTGGGAATGAGAAGTGAACACAAGGCTTTGGCTTCCAGTGTCTCACGTGTGAACATCATCAATCCTGGCTTCAAAGAAAGAGATGGTAATTAACCCATCCATTCCCTAAGGAGAGCCTAAGTCTCCTGGCTGCCAGGGATCAGCTCGGTTCATTATACCGTGGTTCCATGGTTAGCAACTATGTCAGGCATAAGGTTGTATTTACTCTATATACATCAGCAAGTGACTACAAAATTAAATGATATTTGTGTGGATTAACTTTTCTCAACTTCCTATCCCCTAACTCCCTACCTCTGATTATATGTTTGCCAGTTAAATATACGGGCCCTCCTGAGTGCTGCTCACTGTGCTTGGAAGCAAGTCCCCATTTCCCTCTGCTCTCATGTAGTCATAAGACTGCCATAACACTGCCCTCTTCTGCGCTGTCCTATGAGATCCCCACTCCACCGAGAACCAAGGAAACATCACAACCTCTTCCCCTGCCTAGGAAGGATTTCCTGGGTTTCCCTTGGCCTCACTATAAATTGCCAAGGCTAAGCTGTTACCTGTAATAAAAATTTACTCAATGTTCAATGATACTGGAATGAAAGTCAAGACCTAAATGTAAGTTATACAGGACAACTAAATTTAGAGAATCAGACCCATCTAGAGGATCCACTTCTATGTGTTAGGAACAGCTATGAACAATGCTTGTAGTGTCCTGAACATCTTTGCTGCCAAGTCCAGACCATCTGCCTGGAGACTGGGGGAAAAAAAAAAAGAAGAAGGAAATCTGCTTTCACTGTAGTCTAATGCCTGCTTTACCATTTCTCATTCCCTAATTAAAGATAGGCTTTGTGTCAAGGGTAATTGACAGTGAGAACATAGCCAACCCCTGTGCGAGAGTCTGCTTCTATCAACAAGAATGTGATCTTATACTACGGTGTCCAGTAGAAGTAGAACAGCTTAATCAAAACGTCATAGTTTCAAATTGGCATATTCTAAGTTACTCATTCATAAATAACAGTATATTCATTCATTCATTCAATTTGCTCATTCATTCATTTAGAAAACCAATTCTTAATGAGCAGTTAATACCTAGCACCTAGCACAGTGGTTGGCACACAGCAGATGCTCTATGAATATTGGTTTGCTGAATGAATGAATGAGCCTGGTGCTTTTATTTGGATACGCTGGTGGTCATTAAGAGAATCTCTCTAGATTCAGACAACTTGATTTCAAATCCCGACTCTGTACTCTTACTAGTGACCTTAAGCATGTTGCCTAACCTCTCTAAGACACAATTCCCTTATTGGTAAAGACTGATAATAATGATGATGGTGATGGTGATGATAATAAATGAGTTTGTTTTAAGCACTTAAGGTAGGGCGAGATAAAATTTGGGTATCAGAGGATCTAGTGAAATCATGTGCAAGATTTAAAATGAATCTTGTGACTCCCTGAACCTCCTGGGTCTGGTGAGTTGCAGTCAGCTCATAAATCTCAACATGCTGAGAATTGCCTCTGCCACATCTCCTACCTATTTTCTGTGTGCTATTTTGAACATTTGCGTAAAGGTCCCTCTTGGAATGTGAGCTCTCACAACAGGTATAGCACTTTCCAGCTTTGCACACCTAGAAGCAGAATCCTATACCTTATATTTCCGATTCTGTTTGAAGACATATTTTGAATCCACTCACTGTCTGAAACTTTTGACACAGGACATGCCTATCCCCAGTGTTACCTGCAGCCACACCTACGAAACAGAATAAACCACTTTATTAACACTGAGCAAGCTGGGCCTCACCTGGGCTCCTGATAGCTCTCGCTTTTTAGAAGTAAAACTAGAAACTACGATGGAGTTTTATCTCAAAGATTAAATTAGCTACTGCACACAAAAGCACTTAGCATGGTAATTGTACTGAAAGGACTCAGTAAATGACAAATTTTATATTAATGATGTACTATTATCACTCACTTCCATATTCCATTCATATTCCTTACCTCTTTTTACTTTCTTTTTAGTGATACAAATTAGCTGCATCTGCATGAATTGATTCGTAGCTATAATCCTCATTTTCCAGAACTCCAGAAGAGCAAAGTGGTGCCCAGAACTGCAGCCATAGTGATATCGGGCATAAAATTCATGCCTACAGTATCCTCTGGGCTAATTTATCTTCCTTTGTCTTATTTTTAATGTAAGACTTATTGAACTATAAGGGTCTATCCCCGCTCCAGGAAATGCTAGCCTATAAATTTAAATTTCTTCCTAGAATCTATCAGGTATCAACATTTTAATATTTTATATACTGCAACCATACCTTCAGGACATGTGATTTGTTTACATAGCAAATGAGCTATTGGGAATTCCTTTCAAGAGAAATTTTCATTCTTTGAATAATTCTAATGATTGCCGAGTTTCTAGGAAAATCTTTTTGAGGTTTTGTATTATTATTCATGGAAGAAACCATGCCTCCCAATTTGTTGAACACCTAGATCTATTCCAGGGAAACTCACAGTAAGAAGTCATAAAAAGTTGGTATAAAAAATGGCTATAATACTCACTTTTTCCATCAAGTTTGATGTTTTTAAAATTAATTAGTTTTATATAGGTCTTAGTATTAGAAGGGCAGTTATCTAGCAGATAAAATGAGAGAAAGAAAAAAAATCTTCTGTGTCTTCTTAAAAATAAGTACATGCATGAGTTTTTTCTTGTTTTTGATTTTTTTTGAACAAAATGTTTTATTATTAAAAACCTTTGTAAAGAAGCGTTACAGATCAAATGCTGTATTTACACTTATTGATTCAAGGTCTAATTATGCATCAAACACTGAATGGGCACAGCAATGGTTTATACCTCAAAGTAAATTGGAAACACAAAGCACTTAGATTCTACCTCTACCAAACAACTTGATTAATGCAAAAGAAGAGAGTGGGGATACTGATGCAGGAAATCTGCCCAGAAACTAAACTGGCAGAGATGTCAAGTTAACAAACTGTTGAAAGTTACATCTCCAAAAAGGCACTTCTCATTGTTATAAAAGTGCCTAATAGCTGAACATAAACCCTGTGTCTAGCTTATATTTGCTTCAACAAGATGCAAAGAAATGGATTATGTTTTGATATGTTGGGACTACAGGGGAAATGCAGGGGTGCTCGCGCCATCCGCCCTCTCCGTCCACATTCTGTACTTCTTGAACAACAAGTGTGTACCTAGTTTTGTGTCTTCCAATGTACCCAACCTGGTGACTTTTACAATGCAGGCATCGAAAAAGTTTAAGATAATACATTAATAATATTTATGATAAAAATAATAGCTTTTTTTTAAGGTTGAACAAAATATTAGTAAGCAGAAAGAGAGTAGTAAAGGGGCTTGGAAAGAAATAACAAAAGTTATAGTAGAGTCTGTACTTCCTCTGAGAGGTGCTAGAAGGAGTAAAGCCAGTAAAACCATCATCATCATCATCATCATCATCATCATATTTTTATTTGATAAATATTTAAATATCTATCTTGTCTTTAGAGTTGAAAGTTTCCATTCCTACGTTTTAACCTGGCCTGCTTATGCACTTTCTGCCTTCATGCTTAAGTCTTAGAGAAATGCAATAATGTCCTCTAATTATTATTGTTAAAACTATAGGCCTCTGCACAGGATCCCCATCAGACTTCCTACCATAGTGAGCTGGACAGAGCACAAAAGCAACCTCAAAGACATCAGTTATGCCTTTGTCTGAAAGTGTGACTGAATCCTTACCTAGGGAAGCCTCTATTCTTTTTCTGAGGCTAATTCCCTGCTCCTAGAACAACACAGTAAAGCCTTTTTCCAAAATGAAAGCAGTCGAAATCCACATTTCTACCTTAAATGCTGCGTGCGTGAGAGAGGGTCTTGTCCCTTTCCATTCTTTGTCTCTAAGACTTCTCCCACTTCTGAGACTCCTGATAAGTGGGTCCCTGTCATAACCACTGCCTCAAGAGAATGAGAGCTTTGTACGGATTCTCCATTTCTCAGTAGCAGTTGTTCTTTAAGAGTAACTCAATTGTAGACACAGCAGGTTTCATGGGGCCCTTCCCTAATGACAGTAACCCTAAGAGGGAGGGTTTTTGTATGGAAAGCTTTATCCCTCAAGTACCTGAAAAGAAATCAAGAAATTATAAGAAATAAGAAAAAAGATATCTATCTAAAATTCAATGCCCTAAAACACATTCAATTATTTGTTCCCATAGATTACACTCAAATAACAACTCATAGTTTCCATCTTCTACTACTATACAAATACTGAATTTTATAAAACATTTGCATTTACCACATGTAAATGAATAATATTTTCAATAATGTTTTTCAATTCAATTCTATTCCATTTTTTAAATAACAGAAGTGAGTCCTGCTTGCTAAATTGACTTCCCAACTCACTAATGGATTGTGAAGTCTACAGCAGAATAACCCTGTCTCAAAAGCTCACACTCTATGAATTTATATTTTACACACAATACTTAATAAATATAATGATTAGCTATCCCAACATACTGAAACTAAAAACAATCAATTGCACAGAGTTAGGCAAGATTGATAGACTTAAGAATACAACAAAGAAATGAACACTTCCGGCAAGGCATGTGAAGGAACAAAAACAACTCCAAAGGCACTCAAATGGGAATTAGTTAGTGACAGAACAAATAGCTGTTCATACCTCAACAGAGACCCTGAGGAGACAGCTGCCTTATGGTGCAAGTCAATAAGTGTGCTGATAATGATAACCCCAAGTAACCAAAAAAAAACTGTAATTGATGCTCTTCATAACAAACATAGTTAAAGCAATTCAACAAGTTATTGAAGGCCTCCTTACTTAAAGCATTACATTTAAATACTGTGTAGATCAATTTAGAGCTATTTCAACAAAAATATTTATTACTAACATGAAAAAATAATTTAGCAATTTTACAACATATCATCTGGTGTGGAAGGCTTTCAACTTACAGAAGTTCCTCCTCTGTACACCATCCCAGTAAGAGAGCCTCCCAGCACACTGAGTGGTTTGACAGTCTGAAAACTGGACCTGTGGGAAATACCATTTTTATTAATTTTCATGTCACTCTCCAAGTCTGTACCTCTGTTAGAGAGGTTGATATTGAATCCACACCTTCATTTCTCTAAATGACATTCCCTAGACATAGTTGGGTAGATCTCAACTTTGTCCCACCTTCTCCCCTCCGGACCACCCGTCCCTATCCCTAGTTTCAGAATAAGCAACAAAATTTCCATTCAGCCCTTCCCCAGCATTTTGTGAAACTTTTTTTGGTTTTGTTTATTCCCTATATTGTCTTTTTGTCAACCCCTTGTATTTCTTATAGGACTTTTGCTACCTTCTCTTCTACCAAAGGGTTAGGTGTCCCCTTTTATCCTAGAAATTTATATTCCACCTTTATTTTTCTATTTTAAATGATAAAGTCTTATCTAATTTTTCCTTGAAAAGCTGAGCGAGGGAAGAGAGTAAGAATTAGAGGGTTGAGGCAGGCTAAGCTTTCCTTAATAGGATTCCGGAGCACCTTGAAATCTAAGGACCTCTTAGAAGGAATTTTCAACTATGGAAAATTGACTTGTGAGGAACAATTTCTTCCCAAATGATGCTTTAAAAGGATCTCACCTGTTTTTGTGCCGAAAAGGTTTTCACAGGTTATCTTGTGAAACATGTGATTGTTTATACAACTTGAAAGTCAGAGAATGGATCAATTTATGTCTGACTGAAGAGAAAAGGTTTCACAAAGACCCCAAGGTGTTTAGAGTCTTAGTGCTAAGAAGGAATGTTATGACCTGGAAAATGTGTGTTTACCCAATCAAAATCCCAGTAAGTTACTTTGTGGATATTGATAACTAATTCTAAAGTTGATATGCAAAGGTAAATGATTCAGGAGAGCCAACATAATATTGATAAAGAACAAAGTAGAAGGACTAATACTATCCAATTTGAAGCCTTACTATAAAGCTACAGTAATCAAGACAGTGTGATACTGGTGAAAGAAGAGGTCAATAGATGAGTGAAACAGAATAGAGAGCCCAGAAATAGATCCACACCAACATAGTCAAATGATGTTTGATGAAAGAGTAAAGACACTTTGATGGGAAAAAGAATAGTCTTTACCACAAACAGTGCTAGAACAATTGAACATCTGCAGGTTAAAAAAAAAAAAAAATTGTAATTTAGGCGTAAAAACTAACTCAACATAGACCACAGACCTAAATGTGATACACAAAATTATGATATTTCTAGAAGGTTACATGTGAGAAAATCTGGATGACCTTAGATATGGCAATGACACTTTGATACAACACCCAAGGCACTATGTTTTATGTCACAAGTTTGATTTAAATTTTTTAATCTTTCATTTAACATTTTATATGCTCTATTTTAATTTCTTTATGAACTCTGGGTTACTTAGAGGTGTATTATGTTATTTTTCAAGAAAATAGAACTTTCACTTTAGGTTTTGGTTGATTACAGCTTAATTTTAATTTTGGTCGATAAACATGCTCTTGTCCCTTTCCCAGATATCAACATGAAAATTCTCATGCTCTGTATGAGTTCAATCATTTAAAATTTGTTGAGAGTTGCATAATGAAGCACTGTGTGTTCAATTTTAGTAAACGTTTCATAAATTCTTGAAATTAATGTGTGTTCTGTGTTGCTAGGTTGAGGGAATCCATTGGGTCAAGTGTGTCCATCATCAGGTTTGTCAAGCATGTTGTTCAAACTTTGAATATGCTTATCATTTTAAACAGCTTTTTGCATGTTCTATCAATTATTGACAGGATTTAAAAATCTATCTTAGGCTGGGCACGGTGGCTCAAGCCTGTAATCCCAGCACTTTGGGAGGCCGAGACGGGCGGATCACGAGGTCAGGAGTTCGGGACCATCCTGGCTAACACAGTGAAACCCCGTCTCTACTAAAAAATACAAAAAAAAAAAACTAGCCGGGCGAGGTGGCGGGCGCCTGTAGTCCCGGCTACTCGGGAGGCTGAGGCAGGAGAATGGCGTAAAAACCCGGGAGGCGGAGCTTGCAGTGAGCTGAGATCCGGCCACTGCACTCCACCCTGGGCGACACAGCGGGACTCCGTCTCAAAAAAAATAAATAAATAAAAATAAAAATCTATCTTTATCTTTGTAGATACGTATATTTCTTTTTACATGTTTATCAGTTTGCTGTATGTATTTTCCTTCAATGTTAGCGGTACATATACTTTAAAATTGTCATCTCTTTCTAGTTGATTAAATAATACTACAACGTGATCCATTTATCTTTAGTAGAGCATTTTTTTTCCTTAAAGCTTCTTTTGACTGATATTAATATACCTAGCCTTCCTTTACTTTCCATATCCTGATTCCTTGTTTTAAATGTATTTATTACAAAAATACATTGCTGTTTTTTATCATCTTATTTACATCTACTTATTTTATATTTTGTCTTATTTCATTTTTGTTTAATGTAATTACCAATATAATGGATTTATATATATCACCTTAGTTTTTAATTTGTCTTCTTATTCTTTGTTTCTTTATGTATTCTCTTTCTCCTTCTTCTGTATTAACTATTCTTTCTCATTCCATTTTTTCCTATACTAATTTGGAAATTTAAAAAATTTTTGTTTTTTTAAATTTTTTGGTGTTACCTTGAAAATTAAAACAAGCATTCTTAGTTGATCAATATACAAATATATTAGTATGTTATTTTGAGATTTGTATTGTTGCTCTTAAGAAATCACCTTACTGTTTAATGCTTGCTGTTGAAAAACTTCTAACATCCTCTTACTGATTTTCAGATTTATTTTTGTCTTCTGTGTTCTGCCATTTTACTATAATTTAAATGGATGAAAATTTATTTGTATTTATCTTTATAATACAGCTCTCCTCAAATTGGTATATTTCTTTATATGTGGAAAAGTATTAGCCAAGTATACTCCAAATATTGATTCTGCTATGTTTCTCTCTTCTCTTTTTCCTTTTATAAAATTTATTTTTAATTGGCAAATAATCATGTATATGTATGGGGTATATTGCAATGTTTTTATATAATTCATAATTTCCATACAATTCATAACTCTTTTTGCCTATATGCACAAAGTATATTGTTGTTGTTGTCTTTTTTTAAGACTGATACTGTAACTAGAACATATCTTGCTGTTGTTTATGATGGGTCAAGTGTATATTATTTTCTTTCAAAAGGCATTTTAAAATATTTCAGAAACTTCTTGAAAAATAGACTTTAATATCTATTCTTTTTTCTTGCTTTGATTTTCTTTTCAAGGACTCCCATTATACATATTTTTGATCTTCTTTTTCTGTACTTAAAGTCTCCCTTTTTTTTTTAAAATCTTTCTTGTTTGAATCTCATTTTTAATTTCTTTACATTTGAATTTTTTCTAAAGATATTATTTGTTGTGTTTATTTACTTTTGTATTTCTTCTAGTTTATTTTCAAACTAATATTTACTTTTATTTTCTGAGTTCTTCTAATTCCAAC
Organism: Macaca thibetana thibetana; assembly: GCF_024542745.1. Lineage (NCBI taxonomy): Eukaryota > Metazoa > Chordata > Mammalia > Primates > Cercopithecidae > Macaca > Macaca thibetana. The sequence goes on from NC_065595.1 coordinate 42,539,699, forward strand.
TTATGTTCTTTCCTGTATTTAATTTTGTCAATATATTTTAGCTATTTTAATATGTACATTATAGTTTCAATTAATCTATTAAGTATGCCATTCAGGTATTGTACTCACTGGAGAAATGCCATTCTACTTCTTAGTTTCTTTTTCTTTGTAACTTTATATGAAATTTTGCCTGAATGTTTTTCTAACGTATAATTATATGTAAAATTGAATGTCCTAAACTTGCAAATGGAGACTTGTTTTAGATAGCTTTTATAACATAAAGAATTTACATTCTCTATTGGTTTAGTGTATTGTTAGCAGAAGCATGACAGTTTGCTCCACAAGTTATCCTGGCTCTATTTCTCTCCTCCGCACTTTACATCTCCTCTTGCCAGAGTTACTCTATTCTATTTAGCTTTGATTTTACCCCTAGCAATTTTCTCTTCAGTCATATGTCCTGTCAGAATGGAGCCTAAGCTGATCATCTTGAAAAGCTTATAAGGACTGAACTAGTCCAGGTACTTCAGGCCTTATCTCAAGTCCCTTATGTTTAGCTATGAGTGGAGGGGGCAGAACTTGTTTCATTTTCCGTTGCTATTCTCAAACTGGCCTGACAATCTTTCCAATGACTGTCTTTTAGCTTTTGAGATTATTTTGTTCTCATGTTGGTCATATTCCCCATTTTTTCCCCTTACTTATTTCGTTACAGATTCTGATACTGCACAAATATTGTAGCTATTGGTGATTTGTCCTTACAGACTTAAGAGTTGGAGTATATGAGGAAATCCATTGCTTAGCTTTCTTACAGATTGCATTCATAAGTTTTTACTCTTTGCAGTGTTGTGGCTCTGTCTTAGGTAAAATAGGGGAAAATCCAAACAATATACTTCCCTCGTTATTGCCAACTTATAGATTTATCTGATTCATTATGCTTCATTATTATTTTTTGATAAGCTATTTTTGAAAATTATTTGAAGCCTATAATAACTGTGCATTGCTGACTTCATCTGTATAAACCATTAAAATTAACCTCATGGGCTTCTGATTTCAGACAAAATGGAATAAGCACATTCCGTATTATTCTTCCCACTAATCATAATTTTGGAAAAAGTATAAAGCCAACTATGAGAAAACACTGAAAGATGGAAAAAAGATGAGGCAGTCTGTCTTGAGAAATTGACTCAAGAGTTAACCCAATGTTGCAATGATGAATTCCATCAAATTACTTATTTCCTTTTTTCTTTCTTTTATTTTTCTTTCTTTTTTCTCCTTCCTTCCTTCCTTCCTTTTCTTCTTTCTTTCTTTGAAGCAAATGTTTTTCATCAAAAGCAAGATAGTTTTATATTTGCTGGTCATGTGGTTTCTTAGAACTACTCAATTCTGCCTTTGGAGCATAAAGCATGACTATGTTTCAATAAAACTTTATTACAAAACTAGATAGTGGGTCATATTTGGCCTACAGGCCATAGTTTGTCAACCATTGCTATATATCCCAGTGAGCACTATAGAGCTGTCCACAGATCAGAACAGAAAGAGAGATGGCCCACTCTCATTCCACCTAGTGCTTCAGAGATCCTAGGTCAGAGCTTGTCAATCATCCCCCTACACTAAGGCCAACAGAGATAATACCCCTTCCCCTCTCAAAATGGGGAGATAAAGTCATAGTGTTCACCTCTTTTTAGAAATAAGCAAGTGACAGAAAAGAGGGAGCACTCTACCTGTTCTGAATGGTAGATAAAGTATGTGGAGTTGCAAGAATTTTGAGAGCAGGACTACAGCATGGTATAATGCCCAGGTTTCAGGTGAGTCTCTGGATATCACCAAATAGAAAAGATTAGAATAGCACTGCAAGACTTCAAAACGAAACTGAAAAAACACATTCCACAAAATTGACCCAAAACATGCAGAATACCTGCTAAAATATAATATTAAAACAGAAAAGAGTCTCATGTGTAACACTAAAAAAATCCAGAATCGAATCTAAATTTACTATTCATATCAAGAACTGGAAAATCTCAACTTAAGCAAGAAAACACAATCAATAGATATTAACCCAGAGGTGAAACAGATTAGAATTATTAACGAAAATTATAAAACAGCCATCAAAATTTTCTAACATGCAATTGTAAACATGCTTGAAAAAAATAGAAAAAAATAGAACATCTTAGACAAGAAACAGAAGATATAAAAAAGAGCAAAAGAAAACTTTAGAATAAAAAATCCAGTAGCTAAAATAAAATACTGAGTGGGCTAAATAGAAGAATAGAAATGACAGAGAAAAGAATATGCTAATTTGAAGATAGATCAAGAGAAATTATCCCATTTAAATGGCAGAAACAAAATGAATTTAAAAAAAAAAAAAAACAAAGACCTGGGCATTAAAAAAATGTCTAACATTAAAGTAATTGTAATCAAAGAAGGAGAAAATAGTTTTTCAGCTGATAAAATAATTGAATATATAGTAGTTTAAAAAACGTCCCAATTTTTGAGAAACACATAAACATGCAGCCTAAGAAACTCAGCGATTTCAAACTATTATGAACTAAAAATAATCCATATCAAACACATAGTAGTTAAGTTTATTAAAACTAAATATAAAAATAATACCTTGAGAGTAGTCAGCAAGCACTGATATGTTAACTCTGGGAACAGTGATCTGACTAACTGCAGTTTTGTAGATCTAACAGAACTATATCAACATCCTAGCAGATATATTTTGCTGAACTTAACAAGCTGATGCCAAAATACATATGGAAATGCAAAGCACCAATAATCGCCAAAAAAAAACTTAAAAAAAAAAGTAGAAAGGTTTTATTGTTTTCAAAACTTACTATAAAGGAATAATATGTGGCTCACGCCTGTAATCCCAGCACTTTGGGAGGCCGAGGCAGGCGGATCACGAGGTCAGCAGATGGAGACCATCCTGGCTAACATGGTGAAACCCCGTCTCTACTAAAAATACAAAAAATTACCTGGGTATGGTGGGGGGCACCTGTAGTCCCAGCTACTCAGGAGGCTGAGGCAGGAGAATGGAATGAACCCGGGAGGTAGAGCTTGCAGTGAGCCGAGATCATGCCACTGCACTCCAGCTTGGGTGACAGAGCAAGACTCCTTCTCAAAAAATAATAATAATAATAATAATTAAGATAGTGCAATAATTTCCATAAGAGTATATAGATAAGTAATGGAACACAGTTTAGAGTACCTAAATAATTATGCAAATAATAAGTACATAAATAATAATTATTTATATACTCTAACCTCTGTATGGTAAATTGGTTTTTGACAAAAATCATCCAATCGTTCAATAGGGAAAAAGATATTTATATTTTCCATCAATTTTGCTGATATTATTAGATATTCATGTAGTAGTTGCCTGAATCCAGGAGTGGGAATCAAGATTGACTGCAATGGAGTATAAAGGTTCTCTTTGGTGTGACGAAAATGTTCTAATATCGAATCATGATGATGGTTGTAAAACCCTATAAATTTAGCAAACATCATTAAACATAAAATGTGTGAATTTTATGTTTTAAAATTACATCTCAATAAAGCTGTTGAAAAGAAACACCAAAAAAGATAACTAATGCTAGATAGTCTGTATTTAACTATTTAGAAAGAGAACAAAAAAAAAATGGAAAAAATATCAAAGAAAGTATTTTAAATAATTTCCTCCAAGTGAAAAATAAGGTAATACATGACACTTAAGCAAAACAAAACAGTGGGATCATACTTAATGGTGAGAGACTGAACTTTTTTTTTTTTTTGAGACAGAGTCTTGCTCTATCGCCAGGCTAGAGTGCAGTGGCATGGTATCAGCTCACTGCAACCTCCGCCTCCTGGTTCAAGCGATCCTCCTGCCTGAGCCTCCCGAGTAGCTGGGATTACAGGTGCCCAACACCACGCCCAGCTAATTTTTATATTTTTAGTAAAAACAGGGTTTTACCACATTGGCCAGGATGGTCTTGGTCTCCTGACCTCGTGATCTACCCACCTCGGCCTCCCAAAGTGCTGGGATTACAGGTGTGAGTCACAGTGCCAGACTAAGAGATGGAACTCTCGTCACCTAAGATTAAGAAGGAGATAAAATGTTCATTACTGTTCTTATCACTCTTGTTAAACATCATACTAGAAGTCCTAGCCAGCTTAATAAGAAAGGAAAAAAAAATCATTGTCTTATAGATTGACATAAAGCAAAACAAAACATATATATTTGTAATCTTAAAAATTCCTAAAGATACACAAGAAGCTAATGAAACAAATAATTGAGCTTAGCAAGGTCATGCGTTCCAAAGTTAATACAGAAGAGTCTATTTTATTTCTATATACTAGCAATGAACAATTAAAACTTAAAATTAATTGAACAAGACCATTCATTACAGCTCCAAAGCTCATAAGCTATAAAATATTAGGTATAAATATTATGAAGTATATGAAATATCTGTATGTTGAAAACTATAAAACACTAATGTGAGAAAATCATTTTTACATAAAACCTAAATCATTGTAGATTATACTATTTTTATAATTTAGAAGTCTAGATGTTACCAAGATACCAATTTCTTCCCAACTAAGGAAAATACTCTGAGGGTGGTAATGACAGGGATCTCAGGAAGAACTGTGAGGCTGGTCCACAAAACAGTCATTTCAGAGCCCATCAGTTTAACACTGGGTTCCAGAAAGGAAGTTCCCAAGGAACATGTGGTCCTGCCTTTTTATTTGACAAATTACTCCTGATGAGACTGTATTTAAAGATGTTTCATATTTCTGAGAGAGTTCAGGCACAGATGAATGATAATATAAAAAATTAAAAACATCACAACTGTTTACTCAAGGAAGAAAATATGGTACCTGAAAAAAGACAATCTGTGTGTATGTGTGTATGTGTGTTTGTGTGTGTGTGTATGTGTGTTAGTGATTGTGGTGACTTGAGCAATAAATCTTGACGTTATAAAGTAGGAAGTCAGGAGAAAGTTATTTTTAAAATTAGGATATAGGAGTATAAATTGTTATTTAGGAACACAGCATTAAACAGCTAAAGAAATAACTAGGCCAGGTGCAGTGGCTCGTGCTTGTAATCCCAACAGTTTGAGAGGACAAGTGGGGAGGATCACTTGAGGCCAGGAGTTCAAGACCAACCTGGGAACCACAGTGAGAGCTCGTCTCTACAAAAAAATATATATATATAATTAGCCAGGTGTGCACCTGTAGACCCAGCCACCAGGGATGTTGAGGTGGGAGAATGGTTTGAGCCCAGAAGGTCAAGGCTGTAGTGAGCTGTGATTGCACCACTGCACTCCAAGCTGGGTGACAGAGCAAGACCCTGTCTGGAAAAATAAAAAAAGAGAGAGAGAGAGTAATAACTAAAATAAAAGTGGAATTAGTGTGGAGCAAAGGACTGCTGCTTATTGTAATAAGTTTATTGTAAAATTATATCATTTAAACTTTTCAATATGTACAAAGTTTTTAACTATTGAAGTATGGCATACATACAGAACAGATACATTATTAGTGTATTATTAGTGTACAGCTTAATGACTTTTACAAAGTTTTAGCTTTGAAAAATGAGAAGGCTTTGTTTTGCTTTGTCATCTTCCATGAATTCTCTTACCTCTAGAGCCCTCTGTAATCTCATTTACATCAGACATTCCATTAAGTAGCATCATTATTGCTACTGCTCATGTTAAGTCCACATACCGACATGTACAATCCTTCAGCCACAACATATATGTGCACTGACTCCACAGCAAATTGTAAGTTCTCTAAGAATATAGGACCTGCTCAGACCCAATGATTGGAGAGAGCCCACCAGCCAGCTGCCTGGATCACCTATGGTAGTGCATTCAATCATGACTGGGATAAATAGGAACTATGTGGCTAGTTAGTTCAGGTTTCTAGACACAAGTTTGTGTGTATGTGTCTGGGGGAGGCGGAAGTAGATATAAATTTTTCCTACTGTTCAGTCAAGGAATACATTATTATTTTTTTAGATGATGTCTCCCTTTGTTGCCCAGCTGGCCTCTAACTCCTGGGCTCAAACAATCCTCCTGTCTCAGCCTCTCAAGTAGCTGGGACTACAGGCACGCTCCACTGTGCCCGGCAAGTTACATGCTATTATCCTGAATGTAATTCCCTGCATTTCTTCTGAAAGTGTTGAGTCCTAGCTACTGGCAGACCTTATGTTTGCTGAGTACAAACAAAATCTACATCCTGAATGTCTTTCACATTCTTAAATGTCTTTCACATTCTTAAATATACTTAGTGTGTACGGTTACATAAGTTTGGGGAAGGAAGCAATGAAAAAGCTAATTATTTCACACAAGTAAAAGAGAAATGAGTGTACTAATCTTAGGCAGGTGGCAATCCTGGTAATCTCTGGAAAGAAGAGTACAAGAGACCTAGTCACTCTGTGAGCAAGAAAAGAAACTCAGGCAATATTTTATATCTAATTTTGTTTTTCAGTGAAATGCAGTGTAAACCCCTCTTTCTATTTGCCCAATGAAATCTTCAGTAAATTAACCAGTATTCACTAATTTTCTTTTCAAAGTTAAAATTTACTTTAGATAGTACAAATCAAAAGACAATAGGGCAGTAAGTGTAAGAACTACAAATCTTTAAAAAGAGATATACATGCCGAGTGTGGTGGCTCAAGCCTGTAACCCCAGCACTGTGGGAGGCTGAGGCAGGTGGATCACCTGAGGTTAGGAGTTCAAGACCAGCCTGACCAACATGGAGAAACCCCATCTCTACTAGAAAATACAAAATTAGCTGGGCATGGTGGTACATGCTTGTAATCCCAGCTACTCAGGAGGCTGAGGTAGGAGAATCGCTTGAACCCAGGAGGCGGAGGTTGTGGTGAGTCAAAATCACGCCATTGCACTCCAGCCTGGGCAACAAGAGTGAAACTTTGAGAAAAAGAGAGAGAGAGAGAGAGAGAGACATTACCTTAATGAATAGAAAGTCAGTTTGTTTCCATCACCACTAAACCAATATTGAACATATATTTACAGTCACAGGTTTTGAAAGGAACCAAATCACTAGACTCAGAGGGTACTACATGTCTTTGTTCCCCCCTGAATTTTTCTATTAAATAAAGTTTATTCTAACATCTTAATTTTTACCCCCTCAAACATTTGTTATATGCTCTACTTTGGGTTACTAATCGAAATGATTTGTGTGAAGGTTTCTGGGTGTAGTACTGGAAGTGCTTTTTGGGGGAAACTTTCAGTCCTGGGAAAACTAGGAGTATTGGTCACTCTAGAACTCTGGAGTGATCTGGCTCCATGTCAGCCTCGGAGATATTAACAGGTGATTGTGGGCTGAATTGACAAGATGAAAGGATGGAGACATGTCAAGGAATCTATGCTGCTTCAAGTTGGGGTCAGCTTAGGTTGAGGGAGAAGAGGAATCACTTGAAACTCTCACGAGGCCACAGAAAACCACAACACTGAATTATAGGCAAAAAGTTTGCTGTCACACTTGCTGTTTTATCTGGCTTGTCTGGCTCTGCTCTGAATCCTGTCTTAAAAGAGGCATCCTCGTATTCTTAAGAAAACCTAAACTTTAAGTGACAGGACATAAATAGCTGGAGAGAAAAATCTAGTTCAATATAGGCCAGAGAAAATTCAAACCCCCACAAATCCCCACCCTCAAGTCCTCAAGGCTGGAGGAGTTAAGAGCATTACATCACCAGCGGCTGCTCCCATTGGCTGATGGTACCTCAAGGATCAGAACACCTGCTCCTTGGACTAACTCTTTCCTTCCCTTGCAAAGCATCAGAAATCTAAGTATCATCGGATAGAACAAAAGGCCCCGGCAATGACAGATTTTCAGAGGGGCACACCCTGCTGGGTCACTGCTTCAGCACGCATGTCAGTGTAAGCATGTCCGCAGGCAGGACACAGTGAGCCCAGGCGAGTACCTTCCTTCTTAGAAAGTCTAAGATGCTGGCTTGACTGAGAGTTGAAAGAGATCTCAAGTGAACTAAATGTGTTTGCTTTCTTCTCTCACTAGTGCTATCGAAAAAGATTCTCATTCTAATAAGTTTTGACAAGAGCTGGCAAAGGGAGCAGGTGCCAATGAATCCAACTAGTCAGAGGCATTAGAGACATGGTGGGCACCAGAGGATAAAGGTGTTGCCATGGGAACCAAGTGAAAGGTGTTTGGTAGTGGCTGGTTAGGAGGTTTGTGTTCTTGTTTAAGACAGAGCTGAACAGCTGCAAGACATGCTCTGTTTTCTACTTTAGCATCAGCGGGTAAATCCCCCTTCTCTCCTTTTCCCCATCCCCAGCCTTAAATAGGATTTGAGGAATTTAATTTCTCTGCTAACATGAATAATGCTTAAATATGAGGCATGCCAAAATCTTTTGAAAAAGGTATTTTCAGCAAATCAGGACAATTCTAATCACAGAACTCTTTATGTTAGAGAGAAAATTGTTGCTTCAGGGTCAGAGTGGTGTGGGGTTTTTTTTTCCTTTTCTTTTTTTTTTTCTTTTGCAGAATTCAAACGCATCATCTTGAGCTGCAGAGCTCACTCTCTAGCTTGCATATATGTCTTTCCATTTTGTGTTCTTTGGCACTCCTACGTCTAGATTTTAGGACTCACATGCCCTGGAAATGATCCTGAAACGCAGGACTGCTGAAGGAAGAGGATGGGGTCTCCGAATTTTGCTGGTCTATTTGAAGACTTTTAAAGACAAAAGAAAAAAAGCAAAGATAAATGTCGAGTTTAAAAATAGTAATTCTCCAGCAACAAGTATTATAATTGGGACTACCATCCATCTAGTCCTCTTATAAGAGCTGTGAAAGACACAAGAGGAGGGTCAAACTTAGGAATTTGATGATCTGCCAGACTGAGGGAGCAATAGATTTCTCTCCATCAGACAGAGGAACACTAAAGGATTAAGGGGGTTCCGAGGTACAGGAAACTGGAGGAAAAGCCATGAGGATAAGGAGCTGATATCCTGAGTGAGTGGAAGGCTTCAGTGAGAATAACCAGCAGATGTTATGGGTGCCTAGCAAGTAGAAGTACACCATGAATGGAATAACGGTCATCCTGGTCAGTCCAGATAGGAGCTTGGGTGCTGAAATTAGAACTCAAAGTTCAGGCTTCATTATAAGGATCAGGGCCAAGACTAGTTACCAGTATCCATGCAGACAATTAAAATGGGAGGGGTCACCTTGTTGCAGTGATGATGGATCACAGGGGCATTAGGCTGGCATTCTTTTATCCATCGCCTAATGAGTCACAGGGTAGTCTTTCTATTTACAGGTTGTAGTTAATTACGACTAATAAGAAGGTTATAAAAGGCAAAGAAGAAGGAGTGTTATGTCAAATTCTCGGCCTTCAAATAATTTATAACTCCATTGTGAAAACTAAGGCTCTCAGACACACAGGTTGCAGTATAGCGCAATTAAGTGTCAAACCAGATACACAGCTTGTCAGTGCAGTAGAGGGAACAGAAGATAGAGATTAGTCTGGACTGTAATAATTGGTGGGACATGGGCTCCTAGAAGAGCTGCCTTGCAACTACCCACTCACTTATGTATTCAACAAATATTTACTAACTAGCTACTTTAAAACATCACAGAATATGTGCTGGTAAAAAATAGCCATGCTTGTTGCCCTAAGGGAGATTACAGTCTATGTCATAAGGGTTCCATGTGAATATAAGTGTGAGGGTCTGTTTTAACTGGAAGTTAAAATAGGTATTAGAGAAAAAATGAAAACCTAAGCTTGTTAAAATTTGAGCAAAGAGGGACTTCCACACAAAAGCCAAAATGATCTTTGTGAGTGTTGAAGAAGTTGTTTCATAAGGCACTTTCATCAGGAGAACCAACTAGAAACCCTTGCTCCAGACCAACAAATGACTGATGATGTTTGGCATATTCTCCCAAGCTGAGAGTATCAGATGCATCTGGATTACAATTCTTCAGCCTATTAGGCATACTATCTCTGTGGAGTGAAAAGCCAGGGCCAGTCATTAAATTATCTGCATATATTAATTTATCATATTAGTCAGAACTCTGAAAGGATATTAAAGAGTTTAAATGCAATATACAGTGTTTCATTTTGTTTTTATGTAGGGCACATAGGATTAAGAAATTGTTAGCAAATAACAGGTCCAGATTATGAAGCCATTACTAGTAACAAAGAAGTGGAGAAGGGGCTCTGAAGGTTGGTGTTACCAAGTGTCTGTTTTAACCGGACGTTAAAATAGGCATTAGAGAAAAAATGAACACAGAGACATTTGCATTGCGTGAATACCAGCACCCAATGTGAATGGCCCTATCCTTGATCTGGATTAAGATTAAAATTATATTACCAGAGAATATCAGAGCTGGACATGTTGTTTTTTTTTTCCCCCTCCTGAATTCCCCCAGGAAAAGATATTCCCCAAGGATATTCAGGAACTTGCTCGAATATAAGGAAATATAATGAATATAAAGAAAATATATTTCCTTATATTCAAGGAAATTTATTGCCAGAGAAGGAAAGTGAATTTTTCTATGGAAGACAAACTAGTAAGTACAGGCTTCATTCAAGTTAAAACTTCCCATTCATTTATACAATATCCCCTCTCAAATATCTAAATGGACAGTCACAGAGTTACACTTTGGGCCTCAGAGCATCTTATTTATCCTCTTGTCACAATTGTCATGTGTACCTTGATGATCTACTTTCCATCTTATCTTTTACTACATGTTTTCAATTCATATACAATAAAATTGACTTTTTGGTGTACAGTTCTGAGTATAAATACATACACTATAACAACCACAATAGGTATATGCAATAGTTCCATCAAGTCAAAAAAACTTCCTGGTGTTGTCCTTTTGTAGTCATTCTCCCTATCCCTGGTGTATTAGTTCATTCTCACACTGCTATAAGAGACTGGGTAATTTATGAAGAAAAGAGGTTTAATTGACTTACTTTTCCACAGGCTGTATAGAAGCATGGCTGGGAAGCCTCAGGAAACTTACAATCATGGTGGAAGGAGAGGCAATCACATCTTAACCATGGCGGGGTGAAGCAGGAGAGACAGACCAAAGGGAGAAGTTCAATACACTTTTCAACAATCAGATCTCATAAGAACTCACTCACTATCATGAGAACAGCAAGGGAGAAATCTGTCAAATTAAAATTTGACATAAGATTTGAGTGGGGACACAGAGTTAACCATATAACCTGGCAACTATGGATGTGTTCTCCATCACTCTAGCTTTGTATTTTCAAGGATATTAAACAGCCACTCACAGTGGTTTATACCTGTAGTCACTACTCAAGAGGCTGAAGCAGGAGGATGGCTTGAGCCCAGGAGTTTGAGACTTCAGTGAGCTATGATCACTCATTGGACTCCAGTGTGGGTGACACAGCAAGATCCAGTCTCCAAGAAAAAGAAATTTTTTAAAAGGATTGTCATACAATTGCAATCATGTAGAAAGCAACATTCTAGAAAACTATATAGTAGTATAACTTTTCTAGACATTTTTTATCCAACCAGCATAATGCATTTTAGATGAATCTAAATTAATGCACATGTAAATAGCTTATTCTTCTTTAATTACTGAGTAGTACTCCACCGTATGGATGTTCCTCAGTTTACTTAGCTATTCACTATTTAAAGGGCATTTAGCTGTTACAAATTTTTGGCAGTTAAAAATAATGCTGCTATGAATAATGCGTGTACAGGTTTTAGTGTGAGCATTTTTTTTTTTTTTTTGAGATGGAGTCTCACTCTGTTGCCCAGGCTGGAGTGCAGTGGTGTGATCTCAGCTCACTGCAGCCTCCTCCTCCCCAGCTCAAGTGATTCTCCCTCCTCAGCCTCCCTAATAGCCAGGATTATAGGCATGTGCCACCACACCCAGCTATTTTGTGTATTTTTAGTGGAGACAGGGTATCACCATGTTGGCCAGGCTGGTCTGGAACTTCTGACCTCAGGTGATCTGCCAGTCTCAGCCTCCCAAAGTGCTGGGATTACAGGCGTGAGCCACCATGCCTGGCCATTTGCTTTTATTTTCTAGGGTAAATGCCCAGGAGTGGAATTAGTAGGTCATAAAGTGTGTTTAACTTTATAAAACACTACTATATAGTTTTCTAGAATGTTGCTTTCTAACCAGCAATGTATGAGTCTCTTAGTCATTCCACATCCTGACCAAAAAGTGGTAATGTTGGTAACTTTTATTGAAGCCATTCTAATAAATGTGTGGTGATATCTCTTAATTGCTTTAATTTGTACTTCCTTAATGATTAACAATATCATCTTACGATATTATCTTCATGTCTTTGTTTCCCACATGTGTATCTTCTTTGGTGGATTGTCTGCTAAAGCCTTCAGCCTGTTTATCAATAGTGTTGTTTTCTTATTTATGAGTCTGGAAGTTATTTTCATATTCTGGATACAAATCTTTTATCAGATATGTAAAGCAAATATTTTCTCATAGTTGGTAGCTAGATTTTTTTACATAATTTAAATTAAATTTAATTTAATTTAGAGACAGGCTGTCCTCTGTCAACCAGGCTGGAGTACAGTGGCATGATTATATTATAGTTCACTGTAATCTCAAACTCCTGTACTCAAGTTATCCTCCTGCCTCAGCCTCCCAACTAGCTGGGATTATAGACATGAGCCACAACATCTGGCCTTTTCTCTTTTCTTTTCTTTTTGAGACGGAGTTTGGCTCCTGTTCCCCAAGCTAGAGTGCAATGGTGTGATCTTGGCTCACCACAACGTCCACCTCCCAGGTTCAAGCGATTCTCCTGCCTCAACCTCCTGAGTAGCTGGGATTACAGGCATGCACCACCATGCCTGGCTAATTGTATGTGCTTAGTAAAGACAGGGTTTCTCCATGTTGGTCAGGCTGGTCTTGCATTCCCGACCTCAGGTGATTTGCCCACCTCGGCCTCCCAAAGTGCTGGGATTACAGGCATGAGCCACCATGGCTGTAGAAAGAAAAGGCTGGCCTTTTCTTTAACATAATTGATGAGATATCATTTACTTACCATAAAATTCATCATAATTTTACAATTTACGGGATTTTAACAAATTTCTATAATTGTACAACAATGACTACATTTACTTTTAGAACATTTCCATCATCTCAATATATCTCTTAAACCGTTTACAGTTAATTTGCATTTCCATTGCTATGCCCAAATGACCACAAAGCTACTTTCTGTTTCTGCAGATTTGCCTATTCTGGAAATTTCATACAAATTGAATCATATAATGTGCCTTTTGCATCTGGATTCTTTCACTTAGGATGTTTTTGAGATTCATTTATGTGGCATGTTTCAGCACTTTATTCTGTTTTAACTGCCAAATAGTATCCTATTGCAGAATACCCTGTATTTCTTTTTACAATTTCTGGTTGATGGACATTTGGATTGTTTTGCTTTGGGGATACCATGAATAATGCTGCTATGAACATTCGCATGAAAAATCGGAATAGAAACGTTTCATTTCTCTTTGGTAGATACTTAGGAACATGATTGTTGTTCCATGTTGTGTGTGGTAGCTCCATGTTTAAAGTTTTCAAGAGCTGCTAAACTATTTTTGAAAAAGGCTGTACCATTTTACATCCAAACCACTGAAATATGGTTTGGATATTGGAAATATGGTTTGTTCCCCTTTCTCCACATCTTTGCTAACACTTGTACCGTCTCTATTTTTTAATTAAGCATTTTAAGTGTTATCTCACTTTGATTTTAATATACATTTTCATAATAACTAATGACAATAAGTATCTATTCATGCACTTATTGGCCTTTCCTAGAACATCTTTGGAGAAATATCTATCCAAATATTTTATTTGTAGTTGAGTTGTTTATTTTCTGATTATTGAGTTTTTTGGGTTCTCTATATATTTTGAATACCCGTGCTTTATCAGAAATGAAATTTGTAAAGGTGTTCTACCAGTTTATGGCTTGTCTTTTCATTTTCTTAATGATGTCTTTCAAAACACAAAAGTATTTAATTTTGATGAAGTCCAATGTATTGATGTTTTTCTTTCATGAATTGTGTCTTTGATGTTGTATGTGAGAAACTTTTTCCTAAATCAAGATAATGAAGTTTTTTCTTCTGTACTTTAAAAAATTTTTATAGTTTAGTCCTTGTATTTGTACCTATGATTTTTTTTGAGTTTATTTTATGTGTAGAGTAAGGTAAATGCTAAAATTAATCTTTTTGTATGTGGATATCTAATTGTTCTAGCACCATTGGTTAAAAAAACAACCAAAATAAAAATAAAACACCCTATTTTTTTCTGTTGAATTGCCTTGACAACTTCACACCTTTTGATGAAAATCAACAGACTATAAATATAAAGGTTTATTTCTAGAGTCTCAATTTCATAGATGTATAATTCTATATTTAAGCCAGTTCTGCACTCACTTGATTACACTAACTTTTCAGAAAGTTTTGAAATTAGGAAATGCAAGTCATCCAATTTTTTTCTTTTTCATAACTGTTTTAGCTATTATGGACCCATGCCTTTCCACATAAATTTTAGGATCAGCTTGTCAATTTTTGCAAAATGAGTATTGGAAATTTGATAGGGGTTGCATTGAATCCATAGAATACTTTGGGGAAAGATGTCATCTTAAGAATACAGAGTATTCCAATCACTGATCTTAGAATACCTTTCCACTTATTAGAGCCACTTTAATTTCCCTTTAATTTCCCTCAGCACTGTTTCACCGTGCAAGACATGAAATCTGTCTTTTAATTTCCATAACAATGCCTTTCATGAATTACAAGATTTTAATTTTTATAAAATTCACAATTTTCATGACATGATTTTTTTTGTTATTACATGTTAAAACTCTTTGCCCCAAACAAGGTCATGAATGATTTATCCTTTATTTTCTTGAAACTGTTTCATATTTTTATATCTTGCATTTAAACCTATGTCTGATTTTGTGTTATTTTTGGGTAATTGTGAATATAATGCAAAAGGTAAAGGTACTTCTGTGCGTGTGTGTGTGTATGTATATGTCTACTTATGGGTATCCAATTGTTACAATATCATGTTTTCAAAAGACTACTCTTTATGTAGGCTGGTTTTTGATTTTGTTGTTTCCATTGTTGTGCAGAAGTTTTTTTAGTTTGATGCAATCCTATGTGTTTGTTTATTGTTTTGTTGCATATGGTTTTGGTCTCCTATTCAAAAATGTATTGCCAAGATCAAGGACGTTTTTACCTATATTTTCTTCTAGAAGATTTATGGTGTCAGTTCTTACATTTAAATCTTTAATTCATTTTGAATTGATTTTTGTATATGGTATGGTATAAGGGTGCAATTTCATTCTTTCACGTGTTGCAAATCATATATATGGTAGGGGATTGGTATTAAAAATATATAAGAAACTCAAACACTATATAGCAAAAATATAAAAGACTCAATTAAAAAATGGACAAAGAACCTAAACAGACATTTCTCCAAAAAGACACACAAATGGCCAACAGGTATATAAAAAGGGCTCAACATTACTAATCATCAGGGAAATGGAAATCAAAACCACAGTGAGATATCACCTCATACCTGTTGGGATGGTATAATTAGAAACAAACAAAATGTAACAAGTATGAGAAGAATGTGGAGAAAAGAGATATGTTGTACACTGTTGATAGAAATGTAAGTTGGTACAGCCACTATGGAAAGCCATTAGGGAAGTTCATCAAAATTAAACATAGGATTGCCATATAATCAAACAACCCTACTTTTAGGTGAATATCCAAGGAATTTAAATCAGGATCTAGAAGAGATATCTGTACTCCCATGTTCATTGCAAGAGTATTCACAATATCTAAGATATGGAGACAACCTAAATGTCCATTAACAGAGATAAATGAAAGAAATAAAGCACACACACATGTGCAGAAATATTATGCAGATTTAATAAAGAAGGAAATTATGCCATTTGCAATGATATGGATGGACCTAGAGGATATTATGCTAAGTGAAATAAGTCAGATACAGAAAGACAAATACTGTTAATATTACTTGTGTGGGGAATCTAAAATAGTCAAACTCAAAGAAGCAGACAGTAGAATGGGGATTGCCAGGGCAAAGGGGAGGAAATGCTATGGTCAAAGGGTACAACATCTCAGACATCTTCTGAAGAGTCTCAGTTATATGAGGTAAATAAGTTCTAAAGATGTATTATACTGTATAGAACCTATAGCTAACAATACTGTATTGTATTCTTAAAATTTGCTAAAAGTATATCTTATGTTAAGTATTCTTAATAATACTTAATTATACTATTAAGTACAATAGGAACACTAAGGATAATAATGATAAAGGGGAGCAAAAGAAAACTTTGGAAGGTGATGGATATGTACAAGGCCTTGATGTTAGTGATAGTTTTACAGATGTGCACTTATCCCCAAAATCAACAAGTTATATACATTAAATGTGTACAATTATTTCCAGGTCAATCATACTTCAGTAAAGTTTTCTTTTTTCTTTTTTTCTTTTTCTTTTGTTGTTGTTGTTGTTGAAACGGAGTCTCGCTCTGTCGCCCAGGCTGGAGTGCAGTGGCCGGATCTCAGCTCACTGCAAGCTCCGCCTCTCGGGTTTACGCCATTCTCCTGCCTCAGCCTCCCAAGTAGCTGGGACTACAGGCGCCTGCCACCTCGCCCGGCTAGTTTTTTTTGTATTGTTTTTAGTAGAGACGGGGTTTCACTCTGTTAACCAGGATGGTCTCGATCTCCTGACCTCGTGATCCGCAAAAAGACTTTCCTTTCTCTTTTGAATTGCCTTTGCATTAATATCCAAAATAAATTGGAAACACAATTTGGCCATATATGCATGGATCTCTTTTTGGATTCTCCATTATCTTTCACTAGTCTCTTTATTGTTGATATATCTCTTTATTAATAATACACCATCTAGATTACTATAGCTTTATAGTTAATCTTAAATTTGGTAGTATCCTACAATTTTGTTTTCATTTTTCAGAATTGGTTTGGTTCTTCCATTTTCTCTGCCTTTTCATATAATTGTAGAATCAGTTTGTGTACATTTTCCAAAAACCCTGCTGTGCTAGTGAAATAAATTTGTTTAAATCTGGAAATAAATTTTGGAAGAATTAACGTTTTTAATATGTTGAGTCTTTCCTTTCATGAACACAGTATAACTTTTCATTATTTTAGGCCTCCTTTGATTTATTAAACAAGAATTTTGTCGCTGTCAGCATACAGACCCAATACATGTTTCATTAGGTTTGTATCTAAGTATTTAAATTATTGATGTTATTTTAAATTTCAGCTTGTTTATTGTTAGTGTATAGAAATTCAACTGATTTTTCTGTAAATCTTGTGCCTTGAAAACTTAAACTCATTAGTTCTATGTATTACATAGAACTATAATACACCATTAAATGCATTATATTGTAGATGCTAGGGATGTTCTAGTTAGGTAATCATGACATTTGTGATAGGAAAAAATGATATTTAAAAAAAAAAATTTTTAAATAAAATTTTAAAATTTTCTAGGCTTATTGTAATAAACAGAACTTCTATTATGGTGAATAGGAGTATTGAGAATGAACATCCTTGCCTTTCTCCTGATCTTATGAGGACATAATTCCATTTTACATCCTTAAATATGATGTTAACTGTTAGTTTTTTGCAGATGTCCTTTATCAAGGGGAGAAATTTCCTTTTATTCTCAGTTTGCTGATAATTTTCATCATGAATACATGCCAAATTATGTGAAATGCTTTTGCTGTATCAATTGATATGACCACATGGTTTTTCTTCTCATACTGTTAATATAACGGATTACATGAATTGTTTTGAATATTGAACCAAGCTGATATTTCCAGAATCAAACTTATAAGGTTACAAAATATGATAATTTATTTATTGAGGAATTAGATTCACTAACATTTTATTGAGGATTTTTACGTCTGTGTTCATGAGAAATGTTGGTGTGTTGTTTCTTCTTTAATATTATCTCAATCTGATTTTGGAATCATGATTATTCTGGCCTTATAAAATGAATTGGGATGTGTTTCCTCTATTATCTGGAAGGGATTGTGTGAAATTGATCTTCAGCTATTTGGTAGAATTAACCAGTGAACTCACGTTGATGTAGATTGTTTTTCAGAAGGCTTTTATCTATGAACCCAGTATCCTCTGTAGTCACAAGATGCTATAGGTTGTACATTTCATCTTGAGTAACTTTTGGTAGATTTTATTTTTTAAGGAACTACTCCATTTTATTGAAGTTGTTGAATGTGTGTGCATAAAGATGTTTATGGTATCTCCATATTCTTTTTAAATGTGTGTAGTAATATATACTTTTAAAATTTTATATTGTTAATTTTGTGCTTTCTCTATTTTCTCTACTAGTCTTATAAGAAGTTTCTCAATTTTATTTATATTCTCCAAAATTCAGTTGTTGTTATCATGAATTTTCTGTTTTATTTTTCTACAAATCCATTGCTATATATTCTTATATTAAATATCTTCTTCCTTCTTCTGCTTGCCTTCTGTTTATTTTTATTCTAACTCTACATTAGCAGTTTAGATTATTGATTTGATGCATTTTATCCTTTCTAATGTAATCATTTAATTCTATAAAATTTTTCTTAAGTACTGCTTTAGCTGCATCCCAAATATTTTAACACAACACATTTTCATTTTCATTCAGTTTATAAAATTTTCTAATTTCTTTGAGATTGTTTGACTCACAAGTTATTTATAAGTATAATGTTTAATTTCAAAGTGTTTGGATATTTTCTAGTTATCTTTCCACTTTTTTAAATGTCTAGTTTAATTTCATTATGTTTAGAAAACATAATTGGTACAATTTTAGTTTTTTAAGTTTGGTAGAATTTTACTGCCCAGGTTATACCCAATTATGTGTACTTGAATATTATTTCTTCTGTTGTTGCTATGTGAAAAATCTTATAAATCTCAGTTAGATTCAGTTGATTGACATCTTTTTATTTTTATAACCTTGCTGATTTTCTGTTTATAGTTCTACATATTATTGAGAGAGACATCTTGAAGTCTTCAATGATAGATTTTACATTTTTCTGTCTACATACTTCCTTCGGTTTTGCTTTATGTATTTTGAAACTGTATTGTTAAGTGCCTGCACATTAGTTTTGTCATGTTTTGGTAGAAGCTACTCTTTTATCATCATGTAATATCCCTATTTAGACCTGATAATTTTCTTTGCTCCAAATAATACATCAAATATTAATATAGCACCTTTAGCTCTTTTTTTATTACTATTTTCACGGCTCATCTTTTTTCCATTCTTTTACATTTCATCTACCTAAATAATTATAATTTTATAGTTTCTTATAAAAAGAATACAATTTGTTCATGTTTTAAAATTCAATCTTGCACTCCCTGTCTTCTGACAGGAATATCTAAATCATTTAGTGTAATTATTCGTATGTTTGGAGTTAGGTCTACAATTTTACTATTTATTTTTAGCTTTATTTTTTCCTTACTGTCTTACTTTATTTATATATCTTTGGATTGCCATTTTAGTTTTTCTATTCTGACTACAACTCTAAGTTTTAACTGTCCTAGACACTACAGTGTCCCTAATTAGCTTTCTGCAATATTTTTTAAATCGATGTTTTACTATTGAAAGTGGAATGTAGAGAGTCTACCAACTTTTGCCCACACCAACTTGTGCAGTCCTATTCATAGCCATTAAAAATATCATTCCCAATCAATGTCATAAATTTTATTCTCAACCATAATACCTATTTTTAAATATTCCAGAAAAAAATAAATGCACAATATTCACCAGGATATTTATTATTTCTGTTCCTCATTCTTGATTTCCAATGTTTTAGGTTTCTATTTAGTATCGTTTTTCTTTTCTCTGAAAATCTTTCTTTAGCAATTCTTTCAGAGTATATATACAAAAAATTTTTGTTCCCATATGAGGAATGTGTGTTTTTTTCTGTGTGGTTTTTGTTGCTTTTTATATGTTTCTTTGGCTCTTAATTTTCCGAAGTTTGATTTTGGTGTGTCTTGACATTGCTTTTATTTTTTATTAAATATTTTTATGCCCCACACCCTTTTTCCTCTCTTTCTGGAAGTCCAATGATATAAATGTTAAAACTGTTGTTACTGTCCCACAGGATGCAGAGTCTGTATTTTTAAAATCATTTTTATTCTCTCTATGGTTTAAATTTGGCTAACTTCTGGCTGGGCGTGGTGGCTCACGCCTGTAATCCCAGCACTTTGGGAGGCCGAGGTGGGCAGATCACGAGGTCAGGAGATTGAGACCATCCTGGCTAACATGGTGAAACTCCGTCTCTACTAAAAATACAAAATATTAGCCTGGCGTGGTGATATGCACCTGTAGTCCCAGCTACTCAGGAGGCTGAGGCAGAAGAATTGGTTGAACCCAGGAGGTGGAGCTTGCAGTGAGTTGAGATCACACCACTGTACTCCAGCCTGGGCGACAGAGTGAGACTCCATCTCAAAATAAATAAATAAACAAATAAATAAATAAATATAAAATGAAATAAATTGGATAACTTCCATTTATCTATCTTTAATTTAATTGATTCTTTCCTCTGTCATCTTCATTCTCCTACTAAAAGTCCAGTGAGGACTTATTTTATTGATTTTATTGTTGTTTTTAATTTAATTATTCATTCTACATATGTCATTTGGTTCTATAGCTACTATATTTTGTGCTGATGCTTGATCATTTGTTTTCAAAATACTCCTTGCTGCCTAGGGCATTTTAATGATCACTGATTAATGTCTCTGTTATGTAGTTCCAATATTTACGTCATCTCTACATTGGCATCTGTTAATTATATTATCCCATGAGAGTTGAGATTTTTCCTGGTTCTACAGATGCTGAATAAATTTGGGTGGCATCCTAGGCATCTTTAATTTTACATTATGAGACTGTGTCTTATTTAAATCCCTTATACAATGTTGATATTTTAGTTTGGGGATTATTTTATACCACTGCTCAAGAGTTACTGAGGGCTGCAGGGATGGGATGAGGTAATTTTTCAGCATTTCTGGCCTTCAGGTATAGGAAGCATGACCTTTCAAGCTTCCAGAAAAGTCCTCAGGTATAGAGACATGGATATCAGATTGGTAATTGAAAGATAGCCAGAGTGCTTTGAAATGATAGAGTCCATGGGATATGACAGGTTCTGACAGTGTCTGCTATGCTACGACTGTATTTTCAGATACTAATCTATTTCCACCTTTATTTAGCTTCCCACCCTATGTCATTCAAGGAATGTAATCCATTTGTCAGTTTTGCTATTTTCCTTTGGGGAAAAAAATGTGGATGAGTGTAAAATTGTAAGTCTTTCTGGATTTTGTATCCCCAATGCTTAAGCCCTTTGTTATTTAAGGTATAAAAATCTGCCTTTGCAAGAAGCAAAAGAAGTTCTGTGGGATGAGTGAGGAAGATAGTGATGAGAAGGATATCTATAGATCTCAAGAACAAAGGAAATGGGGAACACAGATGGAGCAATATCCAGAGACAAACAGGCATCAAGAGAGCAGAGGCCTCCACAAGGTTTCTCAAGCCTTGAGTTCAAGGCAGAGGGCAGCAGGTCTGATGCAACCATTCAGATGAGCAATCTATGTGAACAAATGATATATGAAACATTTTAGAAATCTTTAAATGGTTTAAAAGAAGATGGTTGTGGTTCAGAGCTATTTTTAGTATCTTTTATTTGATTATACATTTTGATATAACAAATAACTACCTGGAACTAATTCAACGTGTAAATAATTAATACTCTGAAATTTTTAAAACAATAAATGCTGTTAGTTTAATACCAAAAAATAGCACAGTATATTAGAAAACTAGAATACCAAAGAATGATACTCAATTCTTTATATATGAGCTATGACAATTTGTCTTGTCCTTATAAATTGTTCAATTTCTTGTTTAATTACATCACATAGAAACTTCTGAACAATGCAGGTAAAAGCAGTACTAAACGGTATCTTGCATTGTTCCAGCATTTAAAGACAAAGCCTTTGATATTTATCTACTAAGCATAATAATTACTGTAGTTACTTAGAGTGACCTTTGTCTGGTAAAGGAAGTTCCCTTCTAGTTCTAGTTTGCTTCTAGGTTTTATTATAAATGAGTGTTGCATTTTATAGAATCTCTTTTCTGCATCTATTATGACAAATTAACATGAGCATATCATTTTTACTTTTGGACTCTTAAAGCAATAAATTAATATAATTTCTAAAGTTCCATCATCATATTTCTAAAATACACTCATCTCGATCATAATTTTTTACATATCAGATGTAGTTTGTGAATGTTTTATATCCAGAATACGCAAATATTTTAGTATTTTTGTGTTCTAATTTTATCTGGATGTGTTATCCAGATTATACTAGGTCAAAAAAGGGGGTGACAATGCTCCATATCTATTATTGGGACAAAATGTATGTAAAACAGGGCTTATTGTCTAGAGAATTGTAAAACACGAGGAAAGCCATTCAGGAGTGTTATTTTTGCAAAACACAGTACAAAGTTTTATTATAATTAACTGCCTTAGAAAATTTCAAAACTCAGTTTTGGTAATTGACACTGTTTTAGAAAAATTGACTGTTTTGTCTAAGTTTTCAATTTATCCATACAGATTTACAGCATTACCATGTAATTTTTTTGGTCTGGAGCAGATCTATATTAATGATCTCTCTTTATTTCCAAAATTACTTATTTATGCTCTTTTTAAAAATAAATATTGCCAGCAATTTGCCTAATTTATTAAGCTTTACAAATAAGCCATTAATGGTTTTGTGGTTTCTTTATGTTTCATCTTTGCTTTCTATTTTATGTTTTTCTACTCTTATCTTTTGTATTTCCTCTTATCTTTCTTTGAGTTTATTATGCTTTACCGCTTTCAAATTCTGTCATTGAAAGCATCCCCCATTAATTTTCCATTCTTTCTTTCTAGTTATAAATACTTCTCTTGGCATCTTTAGATGAACCTCAAATTTGTACTAAATACTATTTTTTGTCATTTACTGGTGATTATTTTCTAATTTCAATATGACGTTTTTCATTTATGGCTTATTCAGAGTGGTGCTATCATTTCTAAATTCATAAAATTGTTAACTTTTTTTGTTATTGGTTCACAATTTTAATTCATCATAGCCAAGAAAATGTATTTTGTATATTCATTAGGAAATATTTTTCTATTTCTATATTTGGAATATAAATACATATGTATTTGGAATATAAATATGCTTGAAATACATGTATAAACATATGTATAAACATGTATATAGTCAAATAATAAATTACAAATGTATAATATATGTATGTATATATGCATGTATATGTATGGATGGATGAATAAATAGATGAGAAAGAGAGAGAGATGGATAGTTTTGTCTTGTTATGGCATCCACCAAATTACAATTGATTTCATCATTTCATATTTAATGCATTTTATTTATTGTTCCAGGTTTGAGTGGTATATGTTACAATACTCAACCTGATTATGGTTTGAGAATATATTCTTTAAAATCGTATCAACCTTTGCTTTGTGTTATATAATTTAAAATTTACTTTTAGACTTCCTAGCAAATCGTTTCATCTATTCTCTTAAATTCTCATTTTGCTTGTTTCTTTAAAATTTATACTATTCTCATTCTGCCTTTAACTCTCTATGCTGAATTCTGAGCAATTTTCTTGATTCCAACCTTCAGTTTACAAATTCTCTATATTAAATATGCATTTCAACTTTTCTTTTACTTTTTAAGTTTCATCTGAAAATTGTATCATAATATGTTTCATGTCTCAGTGTTGCAGATGAGAAGTCCAATGCTTGTCAATTTTTTTTTCTGTGTAGATAGATTAATCTTTTGCCTATAAGACTATTAATTTTTTCTCTTTTAGAATGGTTGAAGAATTTCCTAAGATATGCCTGAGTGTTTTTCTCTAGCAGAGGTACTGGTAGGAGGAAAACAAGTACTTTTTTTTTTTTTTTTTTTTTTTTTTTTGAGACAGAGTCTTGCTCTGTCACCCTGGCTGGAGTGCAATGAAACGATCTCAGCTCACTGAAACCTCCGCCTCCTGGGTTCAAGCGATTCTCTTGCCTCAGCCTCTGGAGTAGCTGGGACTACAGGCGTGCGTCATCATGTCCAGCTAATTTTTGTATTTTTAGTAGAGATGGGGTTTCACCATGTTGGCCAGGATGGTCTCAATCTCTTGACCTTGTGATCCGCCCGCCTCGGCCTCCCAAAGTGCTGGGATTACAGGCGTGAGCCACCATGCCCCACCTACAAGTACTACAAGTACTACAAGTACTACAAGTGCTACAAGTATTCTTTTATTTTCAGGTTTGTCTAATCTTAAATAGCTTCCTCTGTTTTTATTTTTTGTTTCTTTCTTCTTGTCATTACAGAAGAAACTTTGTGAGCCTATTTGAGTCTTCTTTCTTCAGCTCAGAAAAATTTTCTTCTTGTATTCATGTACTTACTAACATACACTTTCCTAAATTTGTTTTTCTTCCTCTGGAACTCCTGTGATTTGAATGTTACATGTCAACTCTTTACCTGTTTTATCATAATAGTCATCTGTGTTTTACACTCTTGTGTTTTGATGCATTTCTTACATTCATCTAGATCACTAATTTGGGTCCTTGTTAAATGATCATCTCATTTCATATAATACAAATTATTTAGTAAAAAATACATTTTAGTTCTGGAAGCATATTTTTGTGCTGCACCAGAAATCCATTTGAAACCCATTTTAAAATTTATGTTTTATCATATTTATATGACAGTTTTATTTTACTAGGTGTCTTTTCTGAATTTCTGCCTTATCTTTCTCTTTCTGTGTCTTATATCCTCCTTTAAGTGAGGTGTTAACTTTTTTTTTTTTTTTTTTTTGTATATTGGTGCTCAAATCTTATTTTTGTTGTTTCCTAATTCTCTTGTAAACTAATTCTGGAAGGCACAGGAGTTGTGATTAGTTTGGGTTTTCTGTGTAGCCAGAAACTACCCACCTCCTGTTGAGACACTAGGAGGGGTCACTGGTTGTCTGATCTCTCTGTTCCTCCACCTCAAAGCCTGAGGAGACTCAGCCCTCTTACATGCAAGGAGGCCAAGTGGACCCCTGCCCACGGGGTGTACGTGTCTCTAGAGACTATTCCTTCTCAGAATATGCTGCTTTTGAATCTGTGTTCTAGGTATTCTCCAGGTAGAGAAATTATTACATCAGTTCCTTCACATGGGATCCTAACACAGTCCAAGGTCTTAATCCAAGGTATCTAAAGTGTCCAGTGACTAATGGCTCAAGAGAAACAGTAGCTTGGAGTTGGGATAGAGAAGGAACTTGTGCTAACAGTAGCTTTCCTCAAAATCCTCAGCTTTCAAATTCTTAAGGATGACATTCAATTTTTCTTCCTCTCTCAAAAGAGTAACAACAAGTGTTATCAAGGACATGGAGAGTTGAAACCTTCATATGCTACTGATTGGAATGTAAAATGGTATGGTCAATTGGGAAAACAGTCTTCCAGTTCCTCAAAGGTTAAATATAAAATTACCATATGACCTGTCAATTATATTCCTAGGTCAATACCAAAGAGAAATGACACATATGTCAGCATAAAAACTTGTGGCCAGGCAGGATAGCTCATGCCTGTAATCCCAGCACTTTGAGAGGCCAAGCCGGGCGGATCACCTGGGGTCAGGAGTTTGAGGTCAGCCTGCCCAATATGGCGAAACCCTGTCTCTACCAAAAACACAAAAAATTAGCTGGGCATGGTGCTGGGCACCTATAATCCCAGCTACTCGGGAGGCTGAGGCAGGAGAACTGCTTAAACCTGGGAGGTGCAAGTTCTAGTGAGCTGAGATCATGCCACTGCACTCCAGCCTGGATGACAAGAGCGAAACTCCGTTTCAAACAAACAAACAAAAAACTTGTAGGCAGCATTACTCAAATAGCCAAAAAGTATAAATAATTCAAATGTCTATCAAGTGATAAATTGATGAATAAAATGTGGTCTATCGAGGCAATGGATATTATCTGACAACAAAAGGAAATAATTACTGCTACATGCTACCACATAAATGAACCTTGTAAGCATTTTGATAAATTAAAGAATCCAGCCACAAAAGACCACTTATTTTATGATTCCACTCATATTAAATGCCCAGAATAGGCAAATTTATATAGACAGAAAGTAGATTAGTGGCCTTAAAGGACTGGTAAAGGATTGGCAGAAATAAGGGGAGGAGGGCTATTGATAAAGATTGCAGGGTTTCTTTTTGGGGTGATGAAAATAATCTAACATTGATTGTAGTGATGGTTACAGAACTCTTTGACTATAATAAAAACTATTGAATTATAAACTTTAAATGAGTGAATTATATAGTATGTGAACTATTTTGCAATAAAACTGTTACCAATAAAAGAAAGACTAGAGCTAAAACTAACTTGTTACAAAATGGTTAAGACCAAATACTTGTTGGTTGTAGTTGTAATGCTTTCATTTTTCCTATTATATAGCATTCCATTTTGTGAATATGCTGTAATT
The DNA here is from genome assembly GCF_024542745.1 of Macaca thibetana thibetana. Lineage (NCBI taxonomy): Eukaryota > Metazoa > Chordata > Mammalia > Primates > Cercopithecidae > Macaca > Macaca thibetana. Next base: position 42,566,214 of record NC_065595.1, read on the forward strand.
CATATACCCATTTTACTGTTAATAGACATTAGTTCTCTTAAAATATCACTCTGAACATTGTTATGCATATCTGTATCTGCATATGTACAATGTTTCTCTAGGATAGAAACTGAGGAATGAAATTGGTACATAACAGGTTATATGCATCCTTAATTGGACTAGATATTACCAATATTTTCTCTAATATTTCTCATTGAAGTTATATTAGAATAATCACATTGAAATTACTTTTTATTATATTCTTAGAATTTTGTTTTTTCTTCAGTTTGGAGCTGTAACATGAATCAAAATCTGAAAAGCTGGTACAATTGTTTATATGGTTTGGCTGTATCCCTACCCAAATCTCATCTTAGGAGGGACCCGCTGGGAGGTAATTGAATCATGAGGGCAGTTACCCCCATATTGCTGTTCTCATGATAGTGAGTGCGTTCTTAGGAGATCTGATGATGATATAAGAGGCTTTTCCCCATTTTGTTCTTCACAAGTGCTGCTGCCATGTGAAGAAGGACATGTTTGCTTCCCCTTCCACCACGATTATAAGTTTCCTGAGGCCTCCCCAGCCATGCTGAACTGTGAGTTGATTAAACCTCTTTCCTTTATAAATTACCTGGTCTTGGGTATGTCTTCATTAGCAGGGTGAGAACAGACTAATACAATTGTCAAAAAGGAATGATTGCAAACACCACGATTATTGAGAAATTTGTCGTTGACTATCAGTACATGCTCAGCTACTCATTTCTGCAAAGTGAGGAGAGCTAGATTTCAACAGGGCAGTTTATGGTGAGGAAGTGAATGTTGAGAAATAAGAACTTTTTAGGATTTAGATTATAAAGGAAATAAAAACCAAATGGTGTTTTGAGGAGTGAAAATTTTAAGTAAAAATATTACGCGTGGTACAAAGATTTGCATAACTTAGAGAAGGAAGGAACAGAGAGAGAAAGATGTTAAGTACCGGAAAGGAATAATACAGTGAAGTTCCAGAAAAGCTCCAAGAAAATGGAAAAAAGAATACAAGTAAATAGGGAAGCAGCACAAACGACACGTGGGGCCAAGCCTTCTTCTATACGAGAGGGGAAGAGCAAAGGGAAAGGGGCAGGGAAATGGAGAGACATGGAGCAGACGGAAGGAGTTCATGTCTGATAGCCTCTTAGTTTCCTGGAAGAAGCTATGTATGTGCATGTGGGGTCGTTAGGTCAATACCATCATCAAAACGTCTTGCTAATAAACGTTCAGAATATTGGAGTTAAACATCTTTTAAAGGTTTCTCTCAATTGATCTCATTTTTTTCAACACTCTGTCAACCGTCCAACTCAGGATCCACTTCAACCCTTGTGCTTCTGTTCTAGTAGCTCAGCCCATTTGAAATGAAGATTTGGAGATTTTAAAATTATGGCCTATGTTTGGATTGTTAGTTACCATTGTGTGTCTTGTACAAGAGTCTTAAACCCTCTGATAGGTACTTTTCGTACCTATAAGATGAGAATAATAGCATCTCTCTAATACGATTGTGGAGTTTATTAATGAGATAATATGAAGACATTTTGTAAATGCTATGGCACTAAAACAACGCAAGCTGCTTCTTTGTTTTTATTTTCTGACCCTCTCTTCCACCTTTTTATGGGATCCAGCATTATTATCTAGTTGTTTCATCCATATAAATATAGTTTTCCCTACAAGAGGAGCATCTAACAGGTTCAGCAATTAAGATGAGACTATTTGTCTTGAAAACAGATTGACTTGGCCACAAGGGCAAATATGGAGAAGAAATTGTGAAAGCACAGATTTCTTACGTGGTGCCTTGTCATCTTGTACTCTACAGCTATCCAATTTTTTTTGCCAGAGTGTAAGCAGGTCTTTAAAATCCATTGTAATATGACACTACCAAATGATACTGATGACACTCAAAAGAACCTGCATTTTAATTGGAGAGAAAACAAATGCAGGTGTAAACATATGAATAAAAATACAAGAGCCACTAACCACAGAAAGCAGAATAGGTACCTCAGGGAAGAAGGTATCATTGTGGTCTGAATGTTAGATGAGTTATAAAGCAGCGGGTTTTCAAATTTCATGTAGAGCTCATTGCTATTTTCCAACCTAAATAGTCTATCTCTTATTGAAGTAGAGGATAAGAACTCAGACAGAGCCTAGGGCTGCTGCACCTGTTTTCTCACAACTCCTTCTCCCCATTCCTGGCAATTCTGCAGAAAACCTTGAAGCACCTCTGCAGAAGTCTGGGCTTTCATGGAGAGAAAGAGGATTGGATTAAGGGAAAAAGAGGAGAGAAATGAAGGAGTTTTAGAATTTGGAAAAGCATGGTAAACTGGGTGAAAATGAGCATGGGTAACACTGGGATTTCCTGGTGCTGTGGAGTATCGAATACTTGAAGCAGCGTGAGTAAGTAGCATGGAAATTTATGAAACAGTTAAATTATGGAATGTGTTAAATGCTACACTTAAGAAACTTGCAAGTTAGGAATCCCCAATAAATAGACCAATAGAGCAAAAGACTTCAAAAAATGACCTTGGTTCATTCCTACAGCATACTTGATACTACATCTCTACATCTTTTTCTTAATTTTCTTTCAGGGTTTTACCAGTTTGAGGGGGGTGGGCTGGTACAGATAATAAACCCGTGCATAATTTATACATAACTTCTTCAGAAATCCTATTATCTTCTCTTCTCCTCTCAACACAGACAGTCATGGAGAGATTTCAATGATTCAGGACTGTAAAAACTAGTTCCTAATTGCAAAGTTTTAAAGGCTCTTTTGACAAGCAATGGATACTTATTAAGGTTTCTTGAATAAGGGAATATGATGCAAGAATAACTTAATTGAACCTCCCTGGAAAGGAAGGAGTGTCTCTGCTCTATGTGTGCAGGTATTTGCGTGTGTGGCTATAGAGGTTTGCATATTTATATATTTATGTGGATTATACTTAAAAGGCACCCTAAGGGTGGATATGCTGCAATAATGTTTCATTCTACAAAGGTTAGTGAGATAATTTACTCAGAGTAAATAGGATAATTTGGAAAGTTGTATTTTTCAAATAGGAAAAGATTGAGTTAATTATGATGTCAGATCATCACAAGGTTTCTTGCAGTTGTGGAGGAGCTGAGAGAATATCTTTAGACATCTATTTTGTTCCTTAATCTTGGCAAATGGCTGTGAAAATTTAGCTCATAGATGTACACTTATGCACACATACAGATCCACCCAAGCACACACTCTCACTCAGTTTATTACACACAGGACTGGTGGTTTGGAGATTTCTGATAAGTGGTAACACATTTGTCCCAATATCAGCGGAAGAATAGAACTATGGAGTTGGCCCAGCTCACGCAGAAGAAACTAAGCGAACTTTGTCTAAAAGGATATAACATTTCAGCAGAATAAACATTATACTCCTACACAAAGATAAAGGGAAATTAAGCTAAGAGCTCATTATTTCTCAGTCCTGTGATTTAAAAAGAAAATTCTGAAATTCTCACTACAGAACCCCCCATGGATTTCCCTATTAGAATAAAACAAATGGTAATAGCCTGCATTATTTTTGTCCTTGGAAGATGGAAGTGAGGAAAATCTTAATGAGTCTTAATTGTGGGTGATGATGGTGAGAGGTGAGTAGCAGAGACCTTGTGTGTGAAGTCACTCCTCAGGCTAAAAAAACTCACAAGTGAGAGCTAAAATCAAAAAGACTACTTTTGTTTATTCTTGACAGTTAATTAGAAAATGAAATAAATCTTGTTTTAAAGATACACGCCAACATTTTCTCTAGTTGGTGGTGCGGGTGGCTATATTAGCTTATAATACTAGCTAAAGTGAATAGAATGAGACTCGTCAGTATCTTTCTTTTTCAAATTTCAGAAGAAGGGGTCAAAATCTTCCAGTGTTCCTTTGAAATGTCAAAACTCAACCTTCATAATCCCAGCCTTGTGCAGCAGCTCTGCATACCAAAGGAGCTGGGAAGCTGACAGTCTAGTTTGCTTCTCTCTGACTGAATGAACTCACAAGGGCAGCAAAGCCTCTTTGTTGGGGGTGGAGGATGGAATTTAAAACATCTTTACTGATTTAAACTAACTGAAGAGGGACAGTCCTGTGAATCAGTGATTAATGTGAATTATTGAACAATCTTTTGAAAATTTCATTCCAAGATGTCTATACACAATGAAGGTTAGATGGGCACAAAATGACATGCTCTTTTACCAAGCAGGTTCATGGGCTTCCTGGGGATATGTTTTTAAAGAATGTGTTTTATTACATTAAAGTAAATATTAGAACATGAGCTCACCTAGCAAATGACTGTCCTTTGGAGACCTAGTCTATAAAGAAATAGATAATAGTTATTGTCTGGCAATGTATCAATTGCACATTTGCTGATCAAAGAAAGTCATAAGCTTGAGTAGCCATAAAAAGTATGTTCCAAATCTTAAGTGTTTTATATTATGTCATGGGCGATAAACCCCCACTCCCCCCACAAATTAATATGTTGAAGTCCTAACCCCTCAGTACCTCAGGAAGTAACTGTATTTGGAGATAGGGTCTTCAAAAAGGCAATTAAGTTAAATTGAAGTCATTAGGCTTGGCCCTAATCCAATATGACCGGTGTCCTGATAAAAAGAGAAAATTAGGATGTAGACACATACAGAGCAAAGACCACGTGAAGACACAGAGAGAAAATGGCCAGGTACAAGCTAAAAAAAGAGGTAACAGAAGAAAGCAAACCTGCATACACCTTGATCTTAGACTTCTAGCCTCCATGATGTGAGAAAACAATGTTCTGTTGTTTAAGCCACCCAGTCTGTAATGCTTCATTATGGCAGCCTGTTAAGAACTGAACGTTGGTGTCTCCCTAAAATGAATATTCCAAAGCCTTAACTCTTAATGTAGCTGTATTTAAAGATGAAGCCTCCTAAAGATGTAATTAAGGTTAAATGAAGTTATAAGGTAGAAGCCCTGATCCAATAGGATTTGTGTCCTTAAAGGAAATGACACTAGAGAGCTAGCTCTTCCTCTCTGTGCAAAAGAAGTGGTCATATGGGACACATCTAGATCACAGTCACCTACAACCCAAAAAAATAGGCCTCAAAATGAAACTGACCTTGCTGGCACCTTGATCTTAGACTTTTCAGCCTCTATAACTGTGAGAAATAAATTGTTGTTAAGACTCCCACTCTGTGATATTTTGTTGTGACAACCTGAGCAGACTAATTAATGCACGGCCTCAGAAAACTCATATATACCATATACGTAAAAGTTATATTTCTGTCCTAGGCCCAGTCCTAGTCCTCTCCCAGACACAGAAACTGAAAGTTAAATGAATGTATTAATAATATGTTATAGTAAAAAAAATTATAATACATAATTATTCAGTACCTATGTTTTGAGCAATCATATATTTTCTGTGACAGCGGATTTCAAAATGTTTTGTTATAAGGTCTTTACTGACCAGGTGTGGTGGCTTATGCCTGTAATCCTAGCACTTTGGGAGGCCAAGGCGGGTGGATTGCCTGAGCTCAGAGTTCGAGACCAGCCTGGGGAACACAGTGAAACCCCATCTCTATTAAAAATACAAATATTAGCCGAGCGTAGTGGCAGGCACCTGTAATCCCAGCTACTTGGGAGGCTGAGGCCGGAGAATCGCTTGAACCAAGGAGGTGAAGGTTGCAGCGAGGTGAGATCGCGGCATTGAACTCCAGCCTGGGTGAGAGAGTAAGACTGTCTCAAACAAAAACAAAAACTAAAACAAATAAGGTATTGACCTTCCTTTAAATTAGGGTTACAATGTATTATTATTTTATATATAATTTTATTTCATATTTATAATTGTTTTTATTAATCCATATTGTAAAACATTTACATTTTCATGAACTTCTCCAAGTTCTTTTATAAGTTTGTTTTTCTTATTTACATCTCTCAAAAGCCCAAGACAGGTGCAAAACACAGCATCTGTATTTTTCCCCCTTGCTATGGTTTGAATGAGTCCTTTCCAAAATCCAGGGGTTGCCAATGTGATAGTTTTAAGAAGTGGGAACCTGGTGCAGTGGCGTGCACCTGTCATCCCAGCTACTCAAGAGGCTGAGATGGGAAGACTGCTTGGGTTTAGGAGTTTGAGACCAGCCTAGGCAACATAGTGAGACTTATCTATGGAAAATTTAAAAATTAGCCAGGTGTGGTATTAGCACCTGGAAGCCCAGCTACTCTGGATGATTAGTGGGGAGGATCACTTGAGTCCAGAAATTCAAGGCTGCAGTGAACTACGATCACACCATGGCACTCCAGCCTGGGCAACAGAGTGAGATTTCATCTCTTAAAAAGAAAAAAAAAGGGGGGGGGCATATTTGACAGGTGATTAGGCCATGAGGAGTCCTTTCTTTTCAATGTGATTAAGGCCCTAATAAAAGAATGTTCATGCAACATTTGGCCAGCTTGCCCTCTAGCCCTTCTGCCTTCTGCCACATGAGGACACAGCAAGAAGGCCCTCATCAGACGCCATATGCTGGTACCTTTATCTCGAACTGCCCAGCCTTCAGAACTGTGAGAAAATTAATTTGATAATTTACTAATCCACTCCTTATATATTACCCAACTCGGGTATTTTGATAAAGCAACAAAAAACAGAATAAGATCATGGGAGGGGGGGCTAAGTATCCTGGCCAAGGTCTTAGTGATAGGAAGGATGTACACCTTCTGGCAATAGTGGCTATATTGGAGATGGATGAGGGATGTGGTAGACATGACTAGGCCTTTTGTCATACCCATAGAGTTCAGAATCTTTTGGAAATTATCTTTTTTAGTTATTGCTTATGTAAATGTAACATTAAAAAACAGTCACCTAAAACAACAACACAATTATAAAAGTGAACATTAAAACAATGAGTAGACTCCACTTCGTTGGATCTAAGCCCAATATCCCAGACTCGACAGTTTAATTCAAGTTCTTTCTACTCTTTCCACTGATAATTTTAACCTGGCTCTGAAAATGGAAAAATCTTCCTTCTAAGCTCTCCCCAAGGGTGATCATTGGACACCGTCATGAAGATAATGCTGATTCTTGGATCAACCATTGGTACAAACAGTACTTTAGAGACAAGAATAAGGAGGCTAAAATAACTGGATTGGTCCAACTGTCCACTTCCTGGGAGAAGGCAGGCATCTTTGAGAAAACAATGTGATAAGGGAAAGAGATATGCTTAGTGTGCTCCCACATAAACTTTTTGATTTCCAGGGAATCTGCATTCTTTTTTATGTCAGTAAGATAGTACCCAGGAATTTGCATTCTTAATAGGCCATAGTACTGGCCATAGTGAGAGGGCATGGTCGCTGTTCTAAAAGATTTCACTTCATAGGTATAGAGACAAGATTAACATGTTGTCAGAGAAAACTTGCAGTCCAAGGCACATTCAACATATGCCTAAAGAAAGGTGTCAATATTCCTGGGACTCAAACCTCCAGCTTTCAATGGACTAAAGATAGCACAAGTCACAAGAAAAGAGGAGAGTAAGTTTTTACTCTTGGGTAAGCATGCTAGCACCTCAGATTTGTAACTGTCCTATGGGTCACAGGCTTTGCTGCTGGTTCCCAAATCTAGCTGTAAACAGAAATCAAGGAAGGAAGAGAGTACAGAAAAGTTCAGATACCAGAATTCTATACAAAATTTAGACTCAGATTTGGACTTAGATATTATATCATCCAAGTAGTATCTTGTATGAGGAAAACGCTTTAAGAAAAGAAAAAACTCTCACCAAATAAAAATAATGCAGAGTATATGTCTCAAGATAGAACATCAATCTCAAGGTAAGAATGAATACTGAGCAATGTAGAGTAAATCTAAATGAATATTGACAATACAACAAGCAATTGTAATGTAAATTTTAAGTAAAGATTTCTGAAGGAATTAAATAATAGACTGAAAATAAAAATTCTGAACCACATAGAAGTGTAAGAGATATGTGAAAAAGCAAAGTGTAGTATGAATCTTGCCTTCTTAGTAGTGGTGAATAAAAGTGTGAAAAGGTGAGAGTAGAGGTTCCATCTTCCAAAGAGATCCAAGAATCTCTGCTTTCGTTATGCTTCCATGGTGATTCTAGTGTGGATACTCAGCAGGCAGACTTTAGGAAACCCCTGATTTAGAGGATTTAGGGGATGGTTCCTGAAGCCGAAAATAAGCATGTCGGTACCTGGCTCCTATTGCCCACCCTTTTGTTGTTGTTGTTGTTGTTGTTGTTGTTGTTGTTTTTGAGACGGAGTCTCACTCTGTCACCCAGGCTGGAGTGCAGTGGCACGATCTCTGCTCACTACAGCCTCTGCCTCCCAGTTGAAGTCATTCTCATGCCTCAGCCTCCCAAGTAGCTGGGTATACAGGCAAGCACCACCACATTCTGCTATTTTTGTGTCCTTTTAGTAGAGACGGGGTTTTACCATGTTGGCCAGGCTGTTCTCAAACTCCTGACTTCAGGTGATCTGCTGGGATTATAGTCATGAGCCACCCTGTCCAGCCTATTGCCCACATTTTCTAGAATAACTCTAGATCATTGAATGCAAATGCACGTCTTCTGCCTTAATTCCAGCTTCATTAGATGGAATTTTATGTAGCACAATGAGAATGACTTCTGAGAGGTAGATTCAGAAGATACTGTGCACTGGCACTTTGATTTTCTTATGAAAAATACGAATTGTATTAGATGGACTAAAACGCCATTTATAGCTTCAAGTTTAAATAAATTTACAAAGTATCCTAAGTTATATTTAGGAGAGATATTTAGAGAAAATGCAGAATTCCGTTCAGGAAATAATCAGAAGCCCACCATCTGGACAATTTGACATAGGCATCTGGATGAGATGAAGGAGGCATGATTTTATTTCTCCAAGTCTTTCCTATTCCTGTAATGTTTTGTTCACCTCAGACACAAAATAAATGCATGTGTTTTTTGAAAAGGTAGTGGATCTATGAAAATAAAATTCTTTGGGTGGATCTTGGGAAATACAAGATGAAATAAAATCAGAAATGAAATAATTTAGTGCTACTACAGGCTGGTAACTATTGACTAAGAGGTCAAATCTTAAATTTGAATGTCTGGAATAAATGAATCCAAACGGATTTCTCAGAAGCCTTGCCGAGAACAAAATAGAAAGGAAACAGTGACAAGGGGAACAGAGGGCAGAATGAATAAAAAGTGGAGGTGAAGTTTTATGCTAATTTTGTAGTCATATAGTCATCAAATTTCAGGTTTGGCAGGAACCCCAAAGGTCATTCCTGCCAATCACACATCTAATGCTTGAAAACCCTAATCTTGCTCCCCTCCAGTGAGATGACTCAGTGAGGACTCTCCTCTCCCTCCTTGGAAATCTATAACTGTAAAATGTTTCCTTCTATAGAGCTTTATTCTATCTCCCTGACTCTTTCTCTCTTCGTTTCTGTTTTTCATGTGGACAAGTGATGGCTCAAATCTTATCTCCTTTGTACATGTCAGACTTTATATATTTGTAATTCTCTATAACACACACACATATAAATTCACATCTATCTCCTTGGAATCTTCTATTTATTTGTAAAAGAGATCCCTAATTGTCTCAGATATTCTTCAAATAGTGTGTTTGTTAACCTCAATTTTTCCCCTCTGAACTTCTTTTAGTTTCTTCAATCTCTTTTAGAATGTAAATCTCAGATTTGGGTAATCAGAATTGCTTGATGATTTTAGGATAGGAATAGATTAATACTACCAATTTCCCCAATATTCTACTAGGTTGATTGTTCCCCCAAACCAACTCACATCTTTTGGTAGCCTCTTTTGTGGCAGTGAAGCTGTGTAGTCAAAGTAAACATACCAAAATCCGTATTATTTTGCAGCTAGTATCTAAAGTTTTCATATAGCAATATTTTGTATTTCAGTCCAAGCCATGAATCCAATTACCCAGCATAAAGCCTTGTGTTAGACCACTAAAAACTTCCTTCAATGTTTTCATTAATCTATTTACCAGCGTTTATTTGTGATTTAATAACCCATTACTCTTCCAAGTATATAGCTGTATTACTATTCCTTTTTTCTCATTACTTGCAATGGAAGCCATACCCAATGCCCTACTAAACCACAGATGTGTCATAACTACCTGATTTACCACATATAACAGACTAGTAGCAGAGCAAAAGTATGTTTTTTTCCTCTTGGTTAACAAATCTTAGGTCCTTCGGTAATTTTTTTTCCTTTTATTAACGTTTATTTTAAGTTCAGGGGTACATGTGCAGGCTTATAACACAGGTAAATTGTGTCATGGGGATTTGTTGTACAGAATAATCTGTACAACAAATAATCACCCAGGTATTAAGCCTAGTACACATCAGTTATTTTTCCTGCTCTTCTCCCTCCTCCCACGCTCCAACCTCTGATAGACCCTAGTGTATGTTGTTCCTCTCTATGTGTCTATGTGTTCACATTGTTCAGCTCTCACTTGTGAGAACATGTGGTATTTGGTTTTCTGTTCCTGCTTTAGTTTGCTGAGGATAATGGCCTCCAGCTCCATCCATGTCCCTGAAAAGGACATGATCTCCTTCTTTCTCAAGCTTAGTGCTCTCAAACCATTATTTAATATTATTTTATGCAAACCCTCTGAAGTTTGATGTGACATTCACAAGTAGTTGAAAAAAATGACCCTCTTTTCCCTGTGCAAAATAATGTGTCATTTGGGCATTACAGTCTTCCACTCCATCATTCATTCTTGAGTCCTTCAAAGAATACAGAGCACCACATTTGCAACTTTATTCAGGACCCCTAAAATGTAACTTATCTCTATCTCCAATCTCGAATTTATGTAGGGAACCAAGATGTTTTATAAAATTTCTTCAGCACTTCTGTAGACCTCATTGTTTATTCTACCCTTCCTTGACAGAAGAAAATTTTCTTTACCAGAAAAGGCAAAATCAAAAACAAATTTGGAAATTCTGCTTTCTCTCCAATCTCTATCCATATTTTATAATGAAAATTCACATATATATGCATATATGGAATATATGTCAGAAAAAAAATTATGTTCCTGAATATCATTGTACTTGAACTTGTTCCAAACAGGTTTTGTAAAGTTTGTTTTGTCTTAGTCTTTAAGGAAAGATCATCTCAAGAACTGGTGAAATAACCACAGAATTTGTGGAATGAATTCAGGACAGCATCTAAGTCATCACCCAACCACCTCTGACAGAAGGACCTCAGTGGCTTGTTGGGTCTCTGGGAATCTTGTTTTAGTTTAGAACTAGTGCCTCCTCCAAACTCTCACAGGGCCAGGGGTTTCCCTTTACCCAGTGTCTATTTATTGTGGTCATCTTAGGGAGTGTTAGGAAGAAGATTAAAGTATAATGTTCCTGAACATACTGTAGGATCTTTCCTCAAGGAAATATTATCTCATTTTAATTCAATAAGCTCTGGACCTGTGAACTGACTCAGATCTGAAAATTGGATAAAGAGCCATTACTCTCTGTTATGTGAACTCAATTAAGTATACTCATCACCATATGTAGAGATGTTGGTGCCCATTTATTTTGGTCTTGGGTACTTCATCAATTCACCATTGCCAAAATATCAAGCCACTTTGATAACCTCTAATGACCGCTGAACTTTTATATTAACTATGCCTACCTGGTACTCCACTTGGTCTTTGTCATCCAGGGTTCCCTCAGATCCACTGAGGTCACTGAGTTCAAATCAATGGCTGTATCTCTCATATTCATCTCCAGTCTATGAGAGGCGGTATACATGCGTGCGCGCGCGCACACACACACACACACACACACACACACACACACACAAACACACCCCTTCTCTCTTGTAATCTTGCTAAACTTGTTTATTACATCAAGTAGATATTTTTGTAGACACTTGGGTATTATATACACAGATAATTATGTTGTCTGCAAATAAAGATTATTTATATCTGATCAGCAAATCTTTTATTTCTTTTTCTTTTTTTGACTTACTGTATTTGCTAAGATCTACACAATTTGAATAGCAGTTATGCAAACAGGCATTCTTGTTCATTTTTCCTCATCTGAAAAATAAAGTATTCAGCCTTTTTACTGAAAGTATGATACATTAAGTATGATACTAGTTACAGGTTTTTTAAAACACCTTAAGAAAATTCCTAGTTTGCTGATGCTGTTTTATTGTAAATGACTGTCATATGCACCAAATGTATTTTCTCCTTCTATTGAGATGACCATGTGTTTGTTTTTTCTTTGTTTCTTATACTGATATGGATAAGCAGATTAGTTTCCAAATTTTGATAAAACATTACATTCTTATGTTAATAAAACATATGTTTGTGATATGGTATAATTATGATACATTATTGGATTATATTTGCTAATATTTTAAGGATTTTGAGACTACGTTTCAGTTTTCTTGTAATACCTTTGGCATTAGGGTAACTCATACCTCATTAAATAAGTTGAGAAGCTCCCACTTTTATGTTTTCTGGAAGGACTTTTGAAGAATTGTTTTTATCTGTTCCTTAAATGTTCTGTGTAATTGTTTAGTAAAGTGAGATAGGCTTGGAGTTTTTTCTTTGTAGTTAGACGTTTAACTATGAATTCACTTTTTAAAATACATACAGGAAGATAAAGTTTATTTTTTCTTGACTGAAATTTAGAGATTTGTTTATTTTAAGGAATCTGTCTATTTTATAGAAATTATCAAATGTATTGGCTTAAAGTTGGTAGTTCTTTTCTTTTAAATCTGCAAGAACTGTATTAGCAACCCCTCACTGCTGATATTGTTTATCAGTGGTTTCTCTCTTTTGCCTTACTGTTTTGTATATAAGTTTATCAATTCCATTGATTGCTTAGAAAATCAGATTTTGGTTTCACTTATTTTTCTCACATTTATTTTCTTTCATTTTTGTATTTATTAACGTTAGGTCTTATTATTGTTATTTGTCTCCTTGTATTTACTTTTGGGTTAATTTGTTATTTACTTGTTTCTTGAGGTAGAAACTTAAAAGATTCATTTGAGACCTTTACTGTATCCTAATAAAAACATTTATTGGTATACATTTTCCGATAAGCATGATTTTAGCTGCACTTCACCCATTTTTATATGTTGTAATTTGATTTATAACCAATGAAAATATTTTCTAGAGTTCCAGTTTTTGGTCAGAGGGAGTTACAAAACTTCACTTTTTCTCTTTCACTGAATACAACTATAAAATGTATACATAATGCATGGAATGGCTGTTTGAGGATACTAGAATAAATAACAGCAGTAATATTGAGAAAGAAGACAAGAATTCAAAGTACTAATGAAGTGGCAATGAGTCTAATATATTTTATTCCTCCAATATGCCTAGTGGAAAGAAATGTTCCCCTCTCAAAGTTTTAGACTACAATAGCTAAACCACCGTTATAAATCTCTGCTACAAAAAATAATAATAATAATAATAATTCTCCATTCATTTACACCTCTTCTAACAGTAGACTGCTATTGCTTGCTACTTTTCACTAGCCTTATGCTTATTGAAGAAGAGGTCTCTGGTTTTCTCCAGCCCAGCCTCCATCACTGGAAGATCCTACGCACTAGAGGCTCAGGGTGAAGCTTTTTTGAAGTTCTAGTCTTCCTTCCCTATAGCAACCTAAATCTGTGTTGTATCTGCAGTTAATCTTTTTTTTTTTTTTTTTTTTTTTTTTTTTTGAGATGGAGTCTCATTCTGTCGCCTAGGTTGGAGTGCAGTGGCCGGATCTCAGCTCACTGCAAGCTCCGCCTCCCAGGTTTACGCCATTCTCCTGCCTCAGCCTCCCGAGTAGCTGGGACTACAGGTGCCCGCCACCTCGCCTGGCTAGTTTTTTGTATTTTTTAGTAGAGACGGGGTTTCACTGTGTTAGCCAGGATGGTCTCGATCTCCTGACCAAGTGATCCACCCGTCTCGGCCTCCCAAAATGCTGGGATTACAGGTTTGAGCCACCACGCCCGGCTTGCAGTTAATCTTTAGTGATATTTTCCTGTCCCTCTCCCAAAAGACAGAAACCACTATTTGGTATTAGAAGAAAGTTTTAAGACCAAGACAGTTTTCTGTCCCTTCTACAAAAGGTACAGAGTTGCTTTTCACACTCTGTTCCATGCAGGCCGTAGTCTTTGCTAACTATCTTTAAGAGGCTTTAGTTTACTGCTTCATAGAAAAGAAAAATTTGGCAAACTGCAGAATATAGTTTATAGTTTGCCTATCCCTATACTATTGAATAGCTGATGATCTCTGCATTACTGCACCAACAACAGAAGCCCTCTTTTTTTTAATTTTTTGAGATGGAGTTTCACTCTTGTTACCCAGGCTGGAGTACAATGGCCTGATCTTGGCTCACTGCAACCTCCACCTCCCAGATTCAACCGATTCTCCTACCCCAGCCTCCCAACTGGCTGGGATTACAGGTGTCCAACACCACGCCCGACTAATTTTTTTCTATTTTTAGTAGAGATGGGTTTTTGCCGTATTGGCCAAACCGATCTTGAACTCCTGAGCTCAAGTGATCCACCCATCTCGGCCTCCCAAAATGCTGAAATTACAGATGTGAACCACCACGCCTGGCCTGAAGCTTTCTTCAGTCTCATATTCTACCCACCACCTTTCCTGTGAACACCTAGTAAAGACGTATAGTAATGAGTTTTTTGGCCAGTGCAAATTCCCTTTTGTCAGATGACCCAGCTATTTTAAACTGACATGCTAGCCCACACTTGAACTTTGGTAATTCTTTTTCAAATTTTAGCATGTAAATTTTCACCTGGTTACAGTGTAGATATCAGGAAGTCTTTTCTCCCTTTGTACCGCCATAGGCGAAAGAGTTTGCATATCTTCTCTCTTGTTGAAGGAGCTAGTCACACTTCAGACTTCAGGTTACCTGATGGCCTTGTAAACTCAGCATTGTGGTTGGCTTTTGAAGTGTTATGATTGATACTTTAACCAGCATTTTCTAATTTTTATAATGGGAGCATTCTCCTTTGCAACTTTCTACATTCTAAGTAGAGAAAGAAGACACTTGCTTTGTTTTTCATATTGTTTCTGCCCCTAATGTATCTTATATTCTCACCTTTCCATGTATAGAAACTATATGCATGATTATTGGACTTCCTAATTCTCTGGAATTGGAATTTTTGTCTCTTCTGATTATTTGCCAGTTAGCATTTAGTACCTCGTATATTTGTGGTGTTTTTTTTTTTTTTTTTCATATGTGACTTTACATATGCTCTGAGAACAGAAACTCTTTCTGTATACATTTAATAGCCCCCCAGCTTACCCACTTGAAATAGAAGTGGGCTCCTAGTTAGCACATAGAAAATATTTTTGAATGAATGTAAATTTTTTGACAAAGCTCTTCAGAGTAGGTAAATGTAGCTAATATTTCTCTTTCTTTCTCTTCATTACCACAGGATCTTTCACAGAATACTTTGATGCTCTGAATTGGAGTTTGGGCTGTGGCTGGAATCAGAGGATCAATCTCTTTTCCTGCTAGTGTCTTATGGCCCAGATTAGAGCTCTGTAAGAAACTTGGCCTGAAATAGGCCTGTGTCTATGTCTATGGTCTTATATTCTATTTATGGGTCAAAGACACCTGTGTTAATACTGTCATCTGTGGTTGGAGTTGAGGCCAGATCCTTTTTGGTCCCTACTGAAAACAGCAAGTCTAGATGATGAGCTTAGGATCTGACCCCATGGTATGTGCACTTCACTAACCTCAAGCTCTAACCAAATGAATAAACTTCCTCAAATATAACACTG
Organism: Macaca thibetana thibetana; assembly: GCF_024542745.1. Lineage (NCBI taxonomy): Eukaryota > Metazoa > Chordata > Mammalia > Primates > Cercopithecidae > Macaca > Macaca thibetana. The sequence continues at coordinate 42,581,965 of NC_065595.1, forward strand.
AATGCCATCAATGTGTCAACCCAGAGAACACAGCAGCACTCTAACAGTTGGAAACCAAATGGATTCCCCAAGTAGGCTTTCTAATTAAACAATACTTTTAATTTTAAACCATCAAATTCAGGTGATTAAAAATTAAAAGATCTACATATTTATAGTTTTATTCTTCATAGGTTGTGTGTATGTGTGTATGGAGGCTGGGAATCTAGGGGGGGAAAAAAACAATGATTTTGTTTATATTTGTTTCTCAAACTGTGCTCTCAATATATCTAAAATTGCCTTAGAACAGTGCCAGAAAATATTAATACAAAAGTGATGCATTCTATCTTTTATTTCAATTGTGTGCCAGAAGTCTTACAAAGTTGAAAAGCTGCTAATTTAGTAGTCAACAGTGTCAAATAAAATTTCTAAACTGTATGTCTATAAAAGAACATCTTAGCAATAAGGCACAGCAAATATGCTTCAAAACAGTGCAGTCAGCAAATCTGCTTCAGGTTTTGAAATATCTAGCAATGACATTTATTAGAAAGAAACTATAATATATCAGTGATATAAAAAGCTGTCTCTTCATCAGCATTGCTTTATTATAGGCACTAATTTTGTGCAAAATCCTTTAGATTCTTTGCAAAACACCTGCTGAACTTAAAGAAATATGGTGAGTGCTTGCACAGAGACAGATGCAGCTTAATCACATAATACTGAATTTGACTTTGTGGTGTTTAACAATAAATGAACTGAGCATACCAGTACAGAAGGCTTGAATCTTCCTCAAATTTGTATAAAGTTTTCAATGAGTATACTGTTTGTGCTGATTCTTTCTTCATCAAGTTTGAGGATATAAACAAATAGCAATTATAAGAATCCCATTATGATGGATTTTTTTAAGTAAAATTAAATCAAATCAAAGACAATGTCTGAAATTACACTCCGTTTTCTCAACTCCCCTTCTGCCTTCTACTTCAATTTTTCTAACTGGCTGCTTTCTGGCTACTTTTCTCTTTGTAGTTTCCATCCATGCATCCATCCATTCATCCATTCATCATACCCTGTTTATTCTTTCAGATTATTTGAAAATTTCATATTATAGATGAATCTGCTTCAAGGTCAGATATGATGGCATTATGGCTCAGTAAAAGATGGAAATAGAATAAGAAATACCGTTTTCTCATTCTCTCTTCTGCTGCCCACGATTAGTTTTATATGTTGATTGATTTTTGGTGGTAGGTTAAGTCAATTTCAATGAATTTCACTCACCTAGCGTTGACCAGATTAATATCCACAATTGTTTACCCATATCACTATTTTTCTTCTTTCCCCAATATTCTAATTTATATGCTGAGAAGACGTTTTATTTGTACATATATGATATAGTCCCTGTACACATACCTACATGTATTTACATTCTCTAGTGAATTAACAATTCTTTCTTCATTGATTCTTATTTGCATTGTAATGTTAAATAATGGTACTTTAATTTTACTTCTTCAGATAAGCTGTGTGCTTGAGAAAACCATAAAACAATGAAACCTCATGAATATTTATATCAATGACTACACAGCATTATAGTCATAATCTCTGGAACTAGTTCTCACCAGTTCAGAATTAATTATCAAGTTCAGTTTTAATTGCATTCTTCTAAATTACAACCCCTCCCTTTTCCCCCCTCCCCAACATGCAAAAGCTATAATGAATTATCTGGTAAGTACTTTACTGGGACGAATGCATCTAGGAAAGAGCTTCCTAAAATCCCATTCTTAATGTCTAATAACCAAACGAAGGCATATGATCCCAAACCAGCGTTCTAATCCTTGTTATCCAATGTATTAGACATTTGCGGCTGCTTCTTGGGGTTTAATATATTTCATTTTCACTCAAGATTCAGTAAGAATTTAATTGAGTTTGGGGAACTTTTTATTAAAAATTAAACCCTAAACACTCATTGTTTTGCTTTCTTATACTTGGGAATCTGAGATAGCATATGGAGAAAAGTACTGGATGGAGCAACCTCTGGAGAACAGTTGTCCCTTTATTAAAATAATAAATGGACATGTTTTGCATAAGGATGTAGAGGTGTTAGGAAAGGAGTATTGATATATTCAATTTTAACTAAATGAGACCATGTAAAAACTTTCTTCTCTGAATGTTAATTTGTGGGGAATATAGGAAAGAATAACCATAATATTCTTATAATAAAAAGTAAAAATTTCTTAAAATAATGTAAAAATTTGAATTTAAAAATGCTAGTTAAAATTTGATGGAGTAAAACTTTCAGGAAACTTTTTATTTCGTAAGGTAATATATACTCTGTTATGTCTGAAAACTTTTTTAGTTAGTTTTAAATGAAGACTTGTGATGTCCAGCCTGCATTTAGGTGTGATGGAAGGACCACAGATGAAATTAGACAAGCGACAGTTTGACAGCATTTATTCCCAGAACTTTCCCTCATACTCAATAATTGTAATCTACTCATGGTTGAGAAGGCAGAAATCAAAAGGGCCAATTAGAAGTACAATTTCCATTAAAAATCTAAATTTCTAGGAAGATATCATTGAAGCAAATGAGCCCCACTGATTTACCCAGTAGATTTCTTTGACTCAACTGAAGGTCTAGTCAAGTTTTAGTGAACATATGGTCTTGACTATATCTAAGGTTTGAGCTCAGGAAGGGTAGAAAGAAAATGGGAAAATAAAAAGTTTTCACAATGTTAGTGTGGCAGAACCAGACAGGAAAAAAAATGTAATAATCAAAAAAATCCCAGAACAAAGAAAACAAATAATCAGTTAGGAATCAGTGTAAATGAATCAATACCGGGACTGGACCATAAGAACCCACAGGAGAAGAGCCTAATTTAAAAAAAATCGCCAGGTGTGGTGGCTCACGCCTGTAATCCCAGCACTTTAGGAGGCCGAGGTGGGCGGATCAGGAGGTCAGGAGATGGAGACCATCCTGGCTAACACAGTGAAACCCCGTCTCTACTAAAAATACAAAAAATGAGCTGGGTATGGTGGCGGCGCCTGTAGTCCCAGCTACTTGGGAGGCTGAAGGCAGGAGAATGGCGTGAACCCGGGAGGCGGAGCTTGCAGTGAGCCGAGATCACACCACTGCACTCCAGCCTGGGCGACAGAGTAAGACTCTGTCTCAAAAAAGAAAGAAAGAAAATTAAAAAAAAGAATAAAAAGAAAAAAAAGTCAGTTTCTGGCTTAAAAAGAGGCTCAGTAATCATAAGCTAAAAATAATGTTCAAATTAATTTATAAATACATGAAAGAATAAACAGCTACATACATATGAAAGAAATATCTCACACCTGAGGGCCAAGTTCCAGAAAATATGACTTTTTCAAGAGTGTTTAAAACATAATAAGTGCTACATACATATTTGAAAGATGAATGAAGAAATTAGATTTTGAGAGTTGTTCCAAATAAGAAGGTAAAGATGTATTTGTCTAGAAATAAGAAAGAAGACAAATATTGTCATGTAAATCTATTTAATTCCATCTTTATTTTATTCCAGATTTGTCCCTGAAATGTTTATTATACCTCTACTTCTTAAGAAGAATTTAATGAAGCCATTGACAATGACACATTTCATCTTTTGGTTTAGCGTGCTTCCGCCCTGGCTTCCTCATAAGAGAGTCTGCCCATCCTAGATAGCCCAGGAACTCCTAAGATAGCTATACCAACAGGCAGCCTCTTCCTTTGACATTATTTATGTGGCAGCAATTTGGACTCAAAGATTATATCTTTTACGAAAATATTTTTGCTGCTCTCTGGCCAACAAATGGTGACACTGGCCTATTTCATCAATGTAACTCCCGTTGAAGTCAGTTTCAGAAGAGAGTGAGCTAAACAATAATAGAGAATCAGATTAACATTTTTACTTAATTCAACCTCTTTTTCAAAAGGTGGAAAATATCTCAATTGTGTAATTTTCATCATCTGCTTGAATCCCATTGCTGCCCAAATCAGGCACAAACAACAACATCAGAGCTGTATGATCTGCCTCTTTTAAAATAAAGTTTTAGAGCGTGCCACTGGTTTTTGACACATTTATTCCATAATATATTAGACACAGTGGAGCTTCAGTCATTATTAAACATCTTACAAATGTCCAATTAGGAATACATTACATATAACATATGACACAGCGTGTGTTTTTATCACATTGCATTAGAATCATGACTGAAGTGACAAAGTAGATGTGGCATGCTGTTTTTACAGTACAGTGACAATGTAACAACAAGGATCACTGCAACAAAGATGAAGTAAATGTACATAGGAACTGTCTTCCATGGACCTTAGGCAGACAACTTGTATGAAAAACAGTTTTATAACGCATACCCTCTTCTTTACCTATTGCCTTCATTCAAATTCTGATATGGCTCAGATGTGAAAACTGTTCCATTAAAAAAACCTGCCACACTATCTTTGAATGATTAAATAAGCCTTGCCTACAATTGTAGAATGATTCTGTATCTCTCAGAACTAACAGAAATGCCAATTTTTTCAAGTGTGAGTTAGAAATGCAGGATTAGAATTGAAAGGGGTCTAGAGAGTTTGAAATAATATCTGTAAAAGTAGACTCATATGAAAGACAAAGAACAGGAGAATAAAACTGATGGCTTCTTAGGCAGTAACTTGTTTATTGTGCTTGCTTAATTTTAGGTAAAAATTCCTAAGGCATTTAAAAACTCTTGTGTGTTTCTTCCACAAGAATGTTGTGGGCTATCTTATGTGAAAAAACAAACAAACAAAAAAAAACTAGTATACATTTTATTTATTTTTATACATTTACAAATAGTGGTATTCACTTTTTTGTGTATAGTTCTGTGAGTTTTAACACGTGATTAGATTCTAACTACCACCACAAATAGAATACAGACCAGTGTCAACACCCTGTGGAATTTCCTCTTGCTGACACTTTGCAGTTGTAACTTCACCTCCCTATGCCTCTAACAAAATGATGCAGCCACTCTAGAAACAATCCGGCAGTTTCTCACCCTTTAATTTGACCCATAAATTATTACCATACTTACAGAATTATCTAGGATGAAAATGTGACTTTAACATATTGGATATTGATTTACCATGGAGTACACCACAGAAAGAGCCAAAAGTGAAAAAGTTAACATTTTTCATGCTGATGAAGACTGGAGTCTATAAAGAAAACCATCCCGCAGGTTATCCACTGCTGACACATACCTATGAGAAAGTGAATGATGAAAAAACTGAAGCTTAGAAGTCCGTGAGATCATCTTCTTTATATATTCTCTTATAGGGACTATCTCTCATAACCTGGTGTCTTTAGCTCAAGTTCAATCCACACCTCACCTTACCTGGACATATGATTTCCCCGGCTCTGTGTAATGCTCTTTCCTGATGCATACCAGAGCAATTACTCAGGATGAGTAAACTGGGCATTGATTTGGGAATAATAAACTCCCCCTGCCCCATGCACACTCTGTAGCTGTCCTCTTGACTTCAGCCACCAATCCAAACTCTTATATCATCATTTTTACTCCTTTCTACATAAACTTTCTATTGCTTCATTCTGTTTTGAACTCACTGTTCTCTGTATACCTCTCACATAAGATTGGAAGCTAGGCCGGGCACGGTGGCTCAAGCCTGTAATCCCAGCACTTTGGGAGGCCGAGACGGGCGGATCACGAGGTCAGCAGATCGAGACCATCCTGGCTAACACGGTGAAACCCCGTCTCCACTAAAAAAATACAAAAAACTAGCCAGGCGAGGTGGCGGGCGCCTGTAGTCCCAGCTACTGGGGAGGCTGAGGCAGGAGAATGGCGTGAACCCGGGAGGCGGAGCTTGCAGTGAGCTGAGATCCGGCCACTGCACTCTAGCCTGGGCGGCAGAGCAAGACTCCGTCTCAAAAAAAAGAAAGATTGGAAGCTAACTTCTTGAAGTATTAGAAGCAAACATGGTGTGTGGTCTTGCAATTGCAAATTAAGTTCCGAGAAGTTGGTGTATCTAACTTTGGTTACATCCATCAAGTTAGAAGTGAGTGATGAAAAACACCCTTAAGAGGGTAATGGCTACAATGGCAAGTTTCTTGATTAGATGATAGGTTGGACCACATGATCTTTAAGGTATTTTCCAATTCTTAATGGCCAGTCCTAGAACACTACAATCCATGCTAGGATATGTTCATTTACTGATTGAATTGTGCTGTCACACCTCCCCACATCACTCGGCCTGTATAGTCCAAACCCCACTGAATTTAACAAGCATTTAGCTGCTTGTTAAAATCAAGCTTCTGGAACTTTAATTAACGATTGACTTGTTACTAGTTTTATTTTATTTGAGACTCTGACTTTTCATTTGAGGGCAAATTATGCTCATCGTTTGACAAAACGTCTACTCTGGTTATCTGATGGCAGCCTTTTATGTAGCACATTTTATGACATGTCACATTGACATGATCACTTCTCTATGGCTTTGCACACTTAGACCTTAGTATTTATACTTTTCACTGAGTTCTTTCCACTTGATATAAAGTGTATGGTAATTCAGAAAAATATGAGATGAGAGGAAAAGAAAAGAAGTCAGGCAGTGTTCTGGCTAAATAAACAAATGCAATGTTAGCAGTGAAGTGAGTACAAGATAGGAAGGAGAAAAATGATATCATATGGCCTATGATGAAAACTATGTCACCTAAGAGCCCATACAGAAGTCAGCATTCCGAGTCATGTGCCACCCCCCCCACACACACGCAAACACACACGAAACATACTTTATACTAAATGAAGGTTTGATGAAGGCATTTCCTTTAAAATTAAGTAAAAGCAAATATGTCTGCTATCGCCATTTTTATTCAATATTATGCCAGAACGACTAAGTAGCACAGAATGAAAAAAAAAAAAAAAAGTGTGAGGTTTGTAAAAGAGCAAATATATACCTAGAATTGTTCAAACAGGAACAGGATATAATTGAACACAGAAAAGTCAAAAAATCAACAATAAATTATTGAATTCATAAGAAAGTTTATAAGCATTGCCAGAATCAAAATTAATACACTAAAATTAGTTGTATTTCTATATGACAGCAATAAGCACATAGAAAAAGCATAATTAGGCTGGGCGCAGTAGCTCACGCCTGTAATCCCAGCACTTTGGGAGGCTGATGCTGGGGGATTACGACGTCAGGAAATCAAGACCATCCTGGCTAACACTGTGAAACCCCATCTCTACTAAAATATACAAAAAATTAGCCGGGCATGGTGGCGGGCACCTGTAGTCCCAGCTATTCGGGAGGCTGAGGCAGGAGAATGGCGTGAACCCAGGAGGCAGAGCTTGCAGTGAGCCGAGATCAAGCCAACGCACTCCAGCCTGGGCGAGAGAGCGAGACTCTGTCTAAAAAAAAAAAAGCGTAATTAAAATGTCATTTATTATAGCTAGATACATAAATTACAAATAATTTTAACAAACTGTATACAAGAACACCGTGGAGAATTTTTTTAATCTTATGGAAAGACATCAAAAATAAGTTATCCTTCCCAAGAATGTGATTTATATATGCATTCCAAAACAGAGCAATTGGTTTAGGAGTGTAGTCACTCTTACCTAGAAAACTGATTTCTAAAATCTGCCAATTTGGCAACAATACATTCAGACCAAAGAGAAGGAGAACAACGTAGAGAAGACAGAGCCTTGTGTCTTAAAACATGTAACAAACAAATGAGGGAGATATATTCATGGATTGAAATATTATATTTCAAATATTTTACCCACATTGATCTACAGATTTATAAAGTTGATACATCCCAAATTCCCAATAGTATCATGCATGTAACTTCTAAAATTTATAAGAGGAGGAAAAAAATAAGAATAGCTAAATCACACTGGAAGAATAGAAAATAGAAAAATATGCTTTTATAGATATCAAGGCTTAAAGATATGGTCATTAACACTGTGTAACAGTAATACAGAAACAAATATTTTAATAAAAATTTGAGACAGATGAAAATTCAAAATAGTGGGAAAAGAGGAAATAACCAATAAATAATCCTATGAATATTAGTTATCCCTTTAAAAAATAATGAAATTTCCTAGCACAAAATCCAAAAACCAATTTTCTGTAGATTAGAATCCTAATAATGAAAGTTAAAACTAGAAATAAATTAGAATACAATATAAGAGAATGTCTTTTAGACCATAGAATAGGAAATGATTTCTCATGCAAGACATAAAATTATTAACCAAAAGAAAAAATATTAACATATTCAATTACATTACCAATAAGAACTTCCATTCATCAAGTAGTATCTTAAGGACAACGAAAAAAAAAACAACTCAAGTGTTGGCAAAATTAAATCATAACACACATAAATTGAAAAAAGTTTAGGATCTAGAATATGTAAAGTAGTCCTACAAATCATAAAAATATAATAAAATGGGAAATAAGCTCTATATAAAAGAAAAATAGTAAACATATAAGGGTAACCAACCTTATCAGTTATTAGTTGAATACAAATTAATACTGTAATGAGATACTATTTCATCTATCCTACTGGCAAAAAAAAATTAAGTTTGAAAATATCAAGCATTTGTAAGTATAGGAGCATCTGCATCGAAATGTTCAGCTTAAAACTGCAAAGAGTTTTGAGACACCATATCTATTGCTATTGGGTGTGTAGATTTGAAACATTATCAGCATTATCTAGTAAGTTTAAGATGATTTATGCCACAAGTTTGCAATTTCACTTCTGGAGATATACTGTTAAAAAAAACTCGTTGATATGTGCCTCAAAACACACAACCAATACATTTCTTAGCAGCACTTTTGATAATAGCAAAACTTTGAAAAATGTGAAAGTTTATCAATAGAAAATTGTGGTATTTTCATACAATGCTCTAGTGTAATACAGCATAATATAGTATTCAAAAAGAATGATTTGTAGCTACAGACATCACCACAGATACATCTCATAACCATAATATTAAATTTAAAAGCAAGTTGGAATTAAATATAGAAATGTTTTCCATTAAGCATGGCTGAAATGTTAAGAATAACTGACAGATGCCTGTGTGTGTGTGTACACTTTGAAGCAGGTCTTGCAAACAAATTACAGGGATGTGGGACGGATTCTTCTCTGAGATTATAATAGTTTTGACACTTCACCATCAATGCTACACACACATCCTCACACACTTGTACACCTGTGGATATGATTAAGATAGAAGTGTAATATTTGTCTATCCGAAACTATTCTTGGAAAAGATATTGCAATATACGTAATTTAAATTTTAATATGAAATGTAGTTTCCTGTCTGTCTCTGTGGTATTTATACTTCAACCCTTATTTCTAAATGCATAGTATTTTACAATTCACACACACACACACACACACACATTTTCTCAATTGATCATTACATCTGTCTCTTGAAGTACTACTATCCTGTTATAGAATAGAGGAATGTGAGACTGATAAATGTAAAAGTGACACTAAGAACACACAGCTAGTATGTGGGATGAGAGAAAAACCTCAAATACCACCAAATGACACATTTTCAAATTCTAAAACACCACCACTATTTTCCCTATCATCTAATCATTATGCATCATTTCTCTTCCCATTAGTAAGTTAATAAGGACAGCTGAACTTTGAAAGTATACATTGGCCAAAGCCATCTCATGGTCCTCTTGCAAGTTTAACAATGACCCTAGATGCTAAATTTTTCAGATATCACGATTCTAATTTTCCTAGGAGACTGAGATCCATACTAATTGACTTATCAAATCACCAGTGCTTGGTATTACTATTATTCAGCATTTCAGTACTATATTTAGGTATTTGTGGTTTTTTACCCGTCAGCAGTCTTTTGCTTTCAAATGACAAAAATGTATATTGTAACCAAGAAGTGGATTGTGCCTTACGTAACAAAACCAAGGGAAGGTCTTCTATTTCTTGCCTCTGCTTACCCTAGCTTGTCATTATCATTCTCTGTCACAAATTCCTCCAAGTGGAACATGGGCACTAGTACCTCTTATATTTCACTACTACCCCTGTACACCCAAACATCCCCCAACACACACTCACAAAAGGGGACTTTTTTTCTATGGTTACTGGGAACAACAAAGGATGTACTTTGCTCTACCCTAGCTCATATAACCACAGCTGGAACCAGAGCGATTGGATATCTTACCTGAAAAAGAGGAGAAGGAGGGCTAGAACACTGTCCTCTACACCTCGTCAGGTACTTCACAGTTTCCCCTCCATTTCAGAAAAGGCAACTGAGGACCAAAGCCACTCAGTGATTTACTCAATGTCACACTGTAAGTAGCAGAAACATGACTGAGTTCCAGTTCTCCTGAGTCTCACCACAATATCGCTTTCTTTCTTTTCTTTTCTTTTCTTTCTTTCTTTTTTTTTTTTTTTTTTTTTTTTTTGAGACAGAGTCTTGCTCTGTCGCCCACCAGGCTGGAGTACAGTGGCATGATCTCGGCTCACTGAAGCCTCTGCCTCCTGGGTTCCAGCGATTCTCCTGCCTCAGCCTACTGGGCAGCTGGGATTACAGGCGCATGCCACCACGCCCAGCTAATTTTTGTATTTTTAGTAGAGATGGGGTGTCACCATGTTGGCCAGGCTGGTCTCGAACTGCTGGTCTCGAACTCCTGACCTCAGGTGATCAGCCTGCCTCGGCCTCCGAAAGTGCTGGGATTACAGGCATGAGTCACTACACCTGGCCCACAATATTTCTTAATGCTGTTACCTTACCAAAAGTTTTAGATAGGCCCTGTATTCAGAGTTTGGTGCATCCCATTCTTTCCAAAATAACATCCAATTCTTTGGGAAGCATGGATGACTGTTCCAAGCACCATCGTCAGTGGTTGATTAGGAGATTCCTTTTGAATTGGGAAGATGGAAATTGACTATCGTGGTCAAATGGTATACTGGTCTCCCTATCCTCTACCACAATAGCATTTGTTCCCACAAGTGCTCTTTACTTGCAAATGTTGGACAATGTAGCATTCTCCAGCAGGCAGACAGATTAACTCCCAGTGGCAGCTATAATTTTCTTAATGATAAAACCCTTTGGGGGCTAATTTATACATCATCTGGGTTTGGCACTGGAATCCTTTCTAAACATTTCAAAGGGTGTGCTCACACTAACACAACACCTGAAGCAATGCTTTGCAAATATCTGGTATTCAGTAAGAGGATCTTTATATTGAAATAAATGCAAGTCACAGCTGTGTGCACTGAGAAAACAAGCAGAAAATATTTATCAAGCACTGTCTGAATATTCAGACTAATTTTGTGAAAACTGAAGAAACATTATAACCCTTCCAGGTAGTTAGAAAAAAATGACTGACTTATGAAGAATAATTCTAAGCTGAGTTCTGGAGTGCTTGGCACAGATGATGTGCACTGTAGGGACTGGCGAAGGGAGACTCTGAATTAGAGATGACTATAGTGAAGGATCTGAAGTGGACCTTTAATGAACTATTCAATAGACGGAGAAAGGGGAGCAGGGAATAAAGGATATTTCAAAGGGGCCCACTACCCGCAATTGTGCTGAGGCATGGTGGCTCTTAATTACTTTGATCTGCTGCTGCCAACTTTATTGAGCATCTCTCATATGCGAGCATTCTGAAGAATAAAAGGATGAGGAAGATTTCTATCTTCAAGAATCTCTCTCCCTGAATGCAGAGCTAATAAGAGAAATAAATACACAAAGCTAAAAAAAACAAGATAGGAATAGGGGTTTCACTGGCTGAGGTTTGGAATCACTGGGAAAGTCTTAATAAAACAGGTACCTGGGGCTCACCTAAAAGTTTCTAATTCAGTGAGACTGGTGCTAACCTAGAGTCTGGTTAGGAGGCTGGCCATTTGAATATTCAGCTATGAATAGCATAGGAAGGCAACCTATGCTGGAAAGGAATGGAGGAAGGAATCAGGCTCTATGTCTGATAGATATCCCAAAAAGTCAATGTCCTTAGTTCAAATAGAGATAGAGATCGTAACGATGTAGTTGTCATGCAGTTAAGAGATGGGGCTGATTTCAACAGTGGAGGACAATGAGAGATGTATTCAGATACATTGAAGTCTGAAGAAACCAAATTTTGGGGATAATTATCACACAACTCACACTCCCCAATATCTTTGTAGACAGAGTATTAGATAAGAAGACGGAATTATTTAGTATTTAGTCCAAGAGGAAGAGAATAAGCCAGAGAGAGAGAGAGAGAACTCTTGCTAAAGTTGGATGAAGGCTCTGAAATAAGTTTAGTCCAAGCAGGAATCAATAAAGGCAATCATGTACAATCAACACTTATGTGTATTTAAGTCATGTGATTCAAGAGCTTAAAATAGAGTTGAATTAGACCAGATGGCAGCTTTCAGAGCAACAGCATAGGTGCAAGAATGCTTTACTTAGAGATTTCACTGAGGTGTTACTGGCAGACAGAGCATTTTACACCAAGTGGGGCAGGATTCAGAGTAAATCACAGCTGAAGGCAGAAGTGGGTGTAACATAAGCAAGGCTTTATGGAGAGGTATAAGTGCTTCTACTTATATATATGCAGCCTCGAAGAGACAAAAAAATCACTTGAAGATTTTTCTGTCAGGCTGAGCTCCTCTTTTCCCATTCACAGGCAATTTACTTCAAGCTGTATCTTGAAAAGAACATCTTGACATCTAGCAAGGGGGTTAACCTTTTAGGAAGCTTTTCAATATTTATACCTCAGCACACTTGATAAGTTTTCCCCCTTCAGAATAAGTTCTGCCTATATACTAGGGGCCTTTACAACACTGTCCTAACTCACACCTGCATGTAGCTCTATATATTTACTTCTGCGCTCCCTCCCTTCTGTTAGGGAAACTTCACCTTGCTTTGCCACCATTCCAAGGGTGGGAGATCTAAGCTAAAAGACTTTGGAATTTCATCAAATAGATAGATCAGTTTGGGAAACATTGACATCTTATCAATGTTGAGTCCTCTAAGCCAAGAAAAGAGTAGAACTGCATGTATTTGGGTCCTTTTAAATTTCTCTCTGTAACGTTTTGCAGTTTTCAGTGTACAAGATCTGCAAACTTTCTGTCAAATTCATCAAGTCCTTTTATATTTGATGCTTTTGTAAAGAATATGATTTATGTCAATTGTTGATTGTGCATGTCTAGTATGTTGAAATTCAATGGATTTTGTAGGTTGATCTTCAATGGTGCAAATTTCCTAAACTCATTCCTTATTAGCCTTTTGTAGATTGTGCATGTCTAGTATGTTGAAATTCAATGGATTTTGTAGGTTGATCTTCAATGGTGCAAATTTCCTAAACTCATTCCTTATTAGTCTTTTGTAGATTTCATAGAATTTTCTAAATAGGAGATACTATCATCTTCAAATAAAGAAGATTTTCTTATTTTTCAATTTGGATACCTTTCATTTCTTCTTCTAACCAGTTGCACTAAAATCTATATTAAATAAAAGTGATGGAAGTGGACATCCTTGCCTTCCTTCTGATCTTAGGTGGAAAGCAATCAGTCTTTTGCCATTAAATATAAAGTTTGTTGTTCATTTTTCATACTTACCCTCCATCATGTTGGGGAAGTACTTTCAAACTCAAATTTTCTAGAGGTTCTATTTTCTTTACAATAAGGAATAGATATTGAATTTGTTAAGTTCTACTTATGCATTTATCCAAATCAACCTGTTTTTGTTTTTAGCCTGCTAATGTGGTGAAATATATTAATTTTCAAATGTTAAACCCACCATGAATGTCTTGCATAGACGCCATTTTGTCATAGTGTATTGTGCTTTTTAGTTGTTGGATTAAATTTACTAAAAATACGTAGAAAATTTTTATAACTATGTGCATGAGCATTTTTGCAATTATGTATATAGTTTTCTTTTCTTGTAATGTCATTGCTGATTTTAGTATCAGTGTAATATGGTATTAAAAAACTTGTTGGCATTTATTTTCTCCTCTTCAAATTTTGGAAGAATTTATGTAGAATTTGCACTATTACTTAGGAGTTTGGAACAATTAATAACAAAGCCATCTGGGCCTGGAGTTTCTACATGGGCAACATAGGCTAAGAATATTATCTATTTATTCTTTAGCAAAATTTGGTACTTTGTGTTTTACAGGAACTTTGTCCATTTCTTCTAAATTGTAGAATATACTGGCATAAAATTGTTAATAATATTTCCTCTTTCATTTCTGACTTTAATAATTTGTATCTTTATTTTTTCATAATCAGTGTGACTAAAAGCAATCATTATATAAATTTTTTTTCTAAGACTCAGCTTTCGGTTATATTTTCTGTTTTTCATTTCATTGATTTCAGCTCTGATCTTTCTTTCTTTATTATTCTTTTCTATTTCAATTTTTTTTAGCTAGAAGCTGAGATCATTAATTTGAGACTTTTCTAATAAAGGCATTTGGCAATTTACATCTTCCCCTAAATACTGCTTTAGCTGTATTTAATAATTTTGATATGCTTTCCTTCAGTTAAAAATATTTTATAATTTTAAAAGTGCTGTATATTGCACAGATATTTGTACATTTTCCAGATGTATTTTATCAATTTTGAATTTAATTCCACTTTGGTCAGAAAATACTCTGTGTAATTTATGCCTTTTAAATTTACTAAATCTTTAAGTTTATTAAAACTTCTTTTGTGCCCAGAATATTGCCTATTTTAATAAGTATTCTGTGTGTGCTTAAAATGGATATATATTATATTGTTGTTGGATAGAGTGTTCTATAGATAACAATTATGTCCAAGTGGTTGATAATGTTATTCAAATATTCTGTAATAGTACTAATTTTCTCTGTTATTTATTCAGTTATTGAGAGATAAGCTTTATGTTTTCATGAGGCATTTAGATCATTTATATTTAATATAATTGTGATATAGTTAGATTCAAATCTAAAAATCTTGTTGTTGGTTTTATATTTGTCTCATCTTTTTTTGTCCAATATTTCCTCTTGTGCATCATTTTGAATTACATGAGTATTATTTATGATTCCATTTTATCTCCTTTGTTTCTTGGGGTGTTTGTATAGTTGCTTTTGGGTCTGTATATTATGATTATAACTCATTAAAGTTTACTTTCGAAGGATATTATACCACCTCACATACAGTGTCAAAATCTTTGAGAGTATATTTCCATTTCTCCCTTCTAAGCATTTATTGAAGTGCTCTTAAACATCTTGTGTTTTTACATAAGCTATAAACCCACAATGTATTGTTCTTATTTTTGCTTTAAATAGTCAATTATTTTTTCAGGAGTTTTAAAGAATAAGAAAAACAGTAATTGTATTTATACTCACAGTTACTATTTCCAGTGCCCTTCCATACTTCCTTCTGGTATCATTTTCCTACTTAGCCTGCTGAACTTGATTTTGCAATTCATGTAGTATGTTTGCTGGTTTTGAACTTTTACAGCTATTGCGTGTTTCAAAACAGTATTTCACAATCCTTTTTAAAAGATACTTTTGTGGTAGTAGAATTCTAATTAGACTTTCATTGTTTTTGTTTGTTTTTTATAGTTCTTCAATGGTGCTTGGCCTTCTTCTGGCTTGCATTGTTTTGGGCAAGAAGTCTGCTATCATCTTTATGTTTGTTTCTCTGCACATAATTTTTCTGTCTTCTCTAGATATTTTTAAATATTTACCTTCATCTTTGGTTCTAAACCATTTGACCACAATATGCCTTTCTCTAGTTTTCTTCATTTTTCTTGTGCTTGGAGTTCATTGATCTTATGCAATCTATTGGTGTATAGTTTTTATATGTTTGGAAAATTTCCAGCCATTATTTATTCAAATATTTTTTCAGTTACTATTTGTCTTTCCTCTGTTAGGAGATTTTAATTATAATATGCCACTCACAGTTGTTATACAGTTCACTGATGCTTTTGATTCTTTATTATATTTACTTTCTCTATTTAATTTTGGAAAGTTTCTATTGCCACATTTTTAACTTCATTAATTTTTTCTTCTGCAATGTGTAATCTGCTATTAATCCCATCCATTGTATTTTGAGTTTCAGACATTACTCTTTTCTTCTGCAGAAATTTGATTTGGGTCATTTTTAGATGATTTTTATATCTGCTTATATGATTAATTGTTCCTCTTTGTTCTACCTTCTCAAACATACAGAATACATTTATAAAAGTCTAAATTAACTTTCTACAAATTAAATCGTCTCTGTCACCTCTGGGTCTGTTTGTATGGATTGTTGTTTTTCTTCTTTATGCATAATATTTTCCAGCTTCATCCATGCCTGGTAATATTATTTTTTCCAGACGTGAATTTTATAATACTTTGTGTGTATTATAAATTTTTTTAGTAATACAGTGATTTTTTAAAATTTCTATAAACATTCTTAAAATTTTTTCTGTGATGCAGTTAAGTTACTTAAGAACAGTTTAATCATTTCAGTTCTTGCTTTTAAGCTTTATTAAGCAAGAGTAGAGCAGCATTATCTCTAGAACTAATTTTGCCCCACTACTGAGGCAAAATTTTTGAAACCTCTACCTCACACCCTGTGAATAATGAGGTTTTTCTCTAGGCTAGAAGGAACAAGAACTATCATCAGTTTGATATCAGCTCCAGGAACTGCTATCTCTAATAATTCCATAGTAGTAGCTCTTTCTCTGGCCTTGGATAATTCCTTCATATGCATGTACTGACCCCAACTCAGTTGAAGATTCAAGAGGGACTTTTAGTAGATGTGGAAATCTGTGTACAGCTCTCACATTTCTGGTACTATGGCTTATACACGCTTGTCCTTCCTGGACTCCCAGCTGTATCAACTCTACTTAGAGTTCAGCAGACTCTGCCTTCATTCCTATGCTTTTTTTATGTCCTTGAAGCTTTCTGCAGACAATGAGCTGAATTATCATAAAGTTCACCATGTTTATTTCCCAACACACAGGAATCCTGTTCTTTGTTGCCTGGTTCCAAATGGCTTGAAGTCTGAGATCTTTTTCTGGAATGTTGGTGTTCACAGCTATATATTTCCTTCTCAGAACTTTTTCTATGGTATCCTACAAGTTTCGGTATCTGTATTTTTATTGTCATTTGTCCCAAGGTATTTTATAATTTCCCTTTAAATTTCTTCTTTGACTCAGTGATGGTTGTAGACTGTGTTCTTTAATTTCCACATATGGATGAATTTTCCAGTTTTCCCTGTGTTACTGGTTTCTAGTTTCATTTCATTGTGATAAGAAAAACACTTGGTATGATTTCAATCTTTTTAAAATGTATTAAGACTTGTTCTGTGGAATAACATGTGGTCTATTCTAAAGAATGTTTCATGTGCAGTCAAGAATACATATTCTGGTGTTCTTAGGCGGAGTGTTTTACATGTCTGTTAGATCTAATACAGAACAAAAACAAAAACAAAACTAGCTAAGTATATCATATTCAACTAGCTGAAAATCAAAGGCAACGAGAAAATCTTAAAGGCAGCCACAAAAGAAGACATATTATCCACAGAAGGACAAAGTGAGTAATACAAAATACTTATCAGGAACCATGCAAGCAAGAAAACAATGAAATAATATCTTTAAATTTGAATGATATAAAACTTGAATGAAATAAAAACTTTCTTAGACAAACACTGGGGCAATCTAGAACCAGAAGACTTAATGCACAAGGAATAGTAAAGAAAATACATCAGGCTGAAGGAATCTGATGTAGGTAAGAAAATTGGATCTATAAACAAAAAAACAAAAAGCACTGAAACTTGAATACATGAAGGTAAAATAAAATATTTTATTCTCTTGTGTTTAATTGCTTAGAAACATATATGACCTTTTCAATCAGAAATAGTAACAATGTATTATTTGTTTAGAACATATGTAAGAGTAAGATACAAAACCCTAACAAGGGGGATGAGAGAATGAAACTGGAAATACAGAGTTATAATACCTTTACGTTAAATATGGAGTGGTATAATTTTTAAAAGTAGACTTATAGAGCAATTGCTATAATACTTTTTAAAATGAATTTATACAGGCAAAAATTTAAAAATACTACACTTTGTAGAATTCAGTTTAAGTATTGTTTGAATGGAAAATTATAGTATAAAATATTTACATTAGAAAAGATGAAAATTGTAATAATAGTAGCCTAAGCTTCTACATAAAAATGAAAGAAATAAGAAATTAAATGTGAAATAAGCAGAAGGAAAGATCTAATTGAGCTTAAATACAACAAAATTAATTTTAAAAATTCACAAATTAATAACAAGATCATAAAAAGATATATATAATAAATAAAACCAAAAGCTGTTTGCTTGAAAAGATGAATAAAATTTCTAAACTTCTAGAGAAACTGACCAACCAAAAAGAGAGGACACAAAATGGCCAACATGAGGAAGGAAAAAGGGGACATTAATACTAATCCTACAGACATTTATAAAACTAAAATACTTTGGTATATAAAAATATGTGTAGGATCTATATGCAGATAAACACAAAACACTGATAAAAATTAAAAATATAAAGAAATTGAGAAATGTACATTGATGTAATTTATGGATTGGAATACTCAATATGGTTAAGATATCAGTTCTCTCCTATTCAATGTATCAATTCAATATAATTTTCATCAAAATCTCATGATTTTTGCAGATATGAAAAAGCAGATTCTAAAATAAAGGGAGGGATGTTGTGATTTTTAAATGTAGATAGGTTCACAAAATATTACCCGGTTTAATAAATTCAAGCAAATAGGTAGAAGCCAAAATAAAGCAGCCTATAGGCTTTTTGAAGCAAAAAAAGTGGGGGCAAACATATATACAGGCAAAGGAACTTGAACAGCCAAATTTCAAAAATTTAGTTTTGAAAAGAGGAACAAAGTTGGATGCCTCACACAACCTGATTTCACAGATTACTATAAAGCTTCACTAATCAATTTCATAGACACATAGATTAATGAAGCAGAATGCAGAGTACAGAAATAGACCCCCACCTCCCCCCACCTTCCACACACACACATACACAGTAAATTGATTTTGACAAATATCCACAACCAATTAGATGGAGAAAGGATAGTCTTTTTAATAAATGGTACTAAAAAAATGGGCTACTCATATGTCAAAAAACCCAGCCCAAATTATGTCACAAAAGATAAATGAAAAGAAATCTATACCATTAAATACAATGATATATAAATTCTTTTATATATCATTCTCTATATATTATTTTACATATATATTTAAGTATATAATATAAAATATATTGAGGCTTTAGTTTTTTTAAAAAAATTGTCCATTTTTAAGTTTATTGAAATAAAGCTATTCATAATGTTCTCTTATTTATTGTTTAATATTCACAATACTTTTCATTTCAACTGTTTAAAAGACAGATTATTTATTTGAGCATATGTTCTTTCTTGTTCAGTTCAAGAATATATATATTGTTTTATATATAATTCTATATAGAACCCTCCAAAGACACATTCTTTAAAATGTCCAGTGATTCTGGATAGAGAACTCTGAAAACAGTGATAATTAAACTGAGATTTAGCTTTTCAAGAGAAACAATAGAAGTCAGTAGACTTTGGGATAAATTATTCCGTTTACTGAAGAAAATGTAACTGTCAACCTAGAACTGGAAAGAAATGAAGACATTTTTATATGAACAAAATTTAAGAAAATTTGTTACACCAATAGAGGGAAATGAGAAAGGATATGCTTTTGGCTGAAAAGAATTAATTACAGATAAAATGTCAGAAGTCAAAAAGGAGTAATCAGCAAAAGATAAAATGCAGAGGTAAATATATGAATGATATAAATAAGTTTGGGCAAGGTCAAAAAATAATAATGCCATACATCACTAAAATTAGATATATTTAACTATAATACTTAGACCACATGTGGGTAGAGAACGAACTGATTACAGATAACATGTTCTAGAGTCCTTATATTTTTGAGGAAGAAATTACAGTATTTGTTAGTATTAGACTCTGACAAGCCAAAGAACTTTATTAAATTTTCCACCTGAAACATATAAAGAATATAACTATAGCATATAACTTCCAAATTTTTGGAGTTAAATAATCAATATTTAAAAGAAAACACTAACAGTGAGAAGAAATAATATAGAAATTATGAGATAGTCCAAATATATTTACTTAAACAAATTAGTATTTAAAATAAGTGTAAATAGACTTTTACAGTTAAGATGAAATGAAGATCTATTTGTATGTGATTTAAAACAGACATTCACGTATCATGTGATCAAAGAGAAGGAGAAAGTTAAAGGAGAAAAAACTGTGTGGCAATAATATCAGATGATATAGATGCACAGGCAAAGAAGTAAAAGAATTTATATATCATCAATTCCCAAACGAAGAAAAATATTCTAAACATCCATAAGGATAGTAACATAAATATTAATAGAAGAAATATTAAAAACTGTGGTAGGCTATTTTAATGCAATACTTTCTGTAAATTTGAATAACACATTAGCAAGATCGATCTAAGGAGCATATATAGAACCACACACCCAGTAACCTCAGAAAACACGTACTTCTGAAGCACACATTAACCACATACTTGGCTGTGAAGCAAGTTTCAACAAATTTAGAATTATTGATGTAATAAAAACCACGTTGATTGCCGCAATGCACTTAACTTACAAATCAGTAACAAAAACTAACTGGAAAAACCACATGTATCTGAAAACTAAGAAACACATTTAAAATAAGTCAAGGATCCAAAAGGAATAATAATGAAGACCGTAAGATGTTTATCAGTTATCCCCATTCCCTAAAATTATGAGATACAATTACTAATACCAATTAGTAGTTATTCCTTAGTATCCATGGAGGATTAGTTCCAGGACAACCCCATGACCCTCCATACCAAAATCTGTGGATGCTCAGATTCCTTATATAAAAAGTGTAATGTTTGCATATAATCTATGCATATCCTCCCAAAACCTTTAAATTATATCTAGATTACTTACAATACCTACTACAACGTAAGTGCTATAAAAATAGCTGTTATGCTATGTTGTTTAGAGTGACAAGAAAAAAAGCCTGTACGTGTTCAGTATAGACATGATTTTTTTTCAAGTATTTTTGATGCACAGTTGGTTGAATTCATAGATGTGGATCCCATGAGCAAGAGGAGCCAAATGTGGAAATGTGTAACCTTAAATGTTTAGTTTCAAAACAAGACTAATAAGATAAGCATCCATGTTAAGAATACATATATATTTCTAAAGAGAGTAAAAAAAGTAAATTTTAAAAAAATTATAAATTAATTAAATGGAAAACAATATACAAAGGATTATCTGAAAAGCTAAATACTCATGTGTGTGTATTTTGAAAGACTAACAAAATAGACACCTCTAAGGAGACTGAACAAGAAAGAACATATGCTCAAATAAATAATCTATCTTTTAAACAGTTGAAATGAGAAGTATTGTGAATATTAAACAATAAATAAGAGAATATTATGAACAGCTTTATTTCAATAAACTTAAAAATGGACAATGTTTTTAAAAAAACTAAAGCATCAAAATTGACTTAAAAAACAAGAAACAACCCATTGAGTAAAATAATGCAACATATAAAAATCGTCTTATAAAAAATTATCAGACCAAAATGATTTACTAACAGTGTTTCAGAGTAGGGAAAAAACAGGAGAAAAGCACAGATTTGTTTTTCTAATTTTTATCTTGAAATATAGAAGATTTATAAAAATAGTCCAGTGGGATCCCGTATACCCTTCATCCAGCTTCCACAAATTTAACTTATCTTGCATAATATATATATTAAATATTAAATCTGAGAAATCAACATTGCTAAAGTTATATTAACTAAACCAAAAACTTTATTCAGATTTCACCAGTTCATACATTGTTTTCTGTTTTAAAATTCAAAACATTTAGTTATTTTGTCTCCTTAGACTCCTCTGGTTTGACAGTTTTTTAGCTTTTTCCCATTTTTAATGACCTCAGAACTTACAGAGTACCTCTCACTTTTAATTTGTATGTTTCTCTTAAGTTTTGGCTACTAAGGAAGAATACCAGAGGTAAAATGCCCTCCCCATCACATCATATCAGAAGGAACATGATATTAACAAGACATTACTCATGATGTTAAACTTGATCACCTGATTAGGGTGGTGTTTGCCACTGTGAAATTCTCTACTGTAAAGTTACATTATCTTTTAATTTTCTAATGCTACTCATTAAAACTCAGTCAGTAAATCCAGCCAACACATAATGGACGGAGAAATTAAACTCCACATCCCAAATGTAGGAATATCAAATAATTTGAGGACATATGTTAAAATCACCCCTATCAGTATGTTTGGGGTGATATTTTGAGGCTGTACTTCTACTGTACTTTCTTAAAATTTCACCCGTTAATTTTAGCAGTATATTTTCCCTGCAGCAGTTATTATTTTGGAACTCAAATAGTATTTTTCTATTTCCCTCATTCCTGTAAGGGGTTCTTTAAGGAAGATTTGTCCATTCTCATATACATATATTTGTTCATTCTCATGTACACACACACACACACACATGCTTGTATATTCATATCGTGGGTATTTATTTTATACTTTGGGTTATATCCAATGCATTTTTGCTGTTGTTTCTCAAATTGTTTCTGCTTTGGCACTTGGCAGCACTTTCAGTTTATTGGATTCTAGTATATCGTTTTGCCATGCCTCAATATATTTCTGTGTTTGTGTGTACTTTCCTATTTTCATTACAAGATACACCCAGCCAGACATATCTGTACTTTTCTTATTCCAGATCTAGAATCAGTCATTTCTCCAAGCAGCCCTGGTTCTCATTATTGAAGAATGGTATTAGACACCAAGAACAGGGTGCTAAGTGTGCTTTGGCTATTGTGTTACTGCTTCTAGGAAATAAATGTATATATACTAACCTATGCATACACACATATCTATACTCATTTCTGTATCTATGCATTATATGTGTGTGTATATATAGACACATTTATATATATATATGTATACATACATGCACACACATGATACCTCCAACTCTGATCCATCAGAGCAGAGTTCATGTCAGCCTTCTAGTTGCTTTTATCTCTGACAGTGACAAATGTGGCTCTCGTTACCTACACTACAGTTATGTGTTCAGCTATTTCATCTATGTAAAATAGTTTAAGAATTGCTAAGCCATACCTTCCCCCCACACTCCTGTAAGAAAGAAAGTTACCAATTAGAGGACATTGTTTCTGTATAGTTCTTTTTCTCTTTAGTCTTACAGTATTTAGTCAAATCATTATTTTTCAAAGTTACTTAGATCAGTTCTCACCTACCACCTTCAGTGATGTTATGCTATATATTTTGTAATACAGTTGAATTCATTTGTCACAGACTATATTTCATCTTAGAATCTCTGGACAATCCAGATAATTATTTTTCAATGTTCAAAAAATTAAATCTTTGATATCTACTGCTCTATGGAATTTGATAAGTGCTTATAGCTATATATTCACCGCTATGGGGAAAAAAATGTTTCATCACCTTTAAATGTCTTATATAGTCCCTTTTTAGTCACTTCCCTTTTGCCAAACACTGATCTATTTTCTGGCCCTATAATATTTTTTTCTTTTTCCAGAATGTTATATAAGTAAATAATAAAGTACTGATCCTTTGCATTTGTCTTATTCCGTATAATGAAATACATTTAAAATTCATTCATATTGTACAAATCAGTAGTTTGTTTCATTTAATTGCTGAGTAGTATTTAATTTTATGGTTGTTAACACATTTGTTTAAAACTTCATCTGTTGAAGAACATTTGGGTTGTTTCCAGTTTTGGGCAATTATGAATAAAGCTGCTATACACATTAACATACAGGTTTTTGTGTGAACATACATAAGTTTTCAATTCACTTCATAAAAGATCTAAGAATGTGATCATTAGGTAACACAATAAGTATATGTTTGCAACCAACTACCAAACTGTTTAACAAAGTGAATGTGTAATATTGTATTATCATTAGCAATTGAGAGTTTTCTTGTGCAATCATTTGGTATATGTGATTGTTAATTTTGTGTGTCAACTTGACTGGGCCATGGGATGCCCAGAAAACTGATCAAGCATTATTTATGGATGTATTTGTCAAAGTGTTTCCTGAAAAGATTCTCACTTGAATTGACAGCTGAGTAAAACAAATGGTCCTCCACAATGTAGATGAGCATCGAGCAGTCCACTGAGAGCTTGAATAAACAAAAAGGTGGAGAAAGGCTGAATTCACTCTCTGCTTGACTGTTTGAGTTGGTACATCAATCATCTCCCACACTTGGCACTCCTAGTTTTCAGGTCTTTCTTCAGACTCAGACTGAAAACTAAACCACCAGGTCTCCAGCTCTCAGACCTTCGAACTACACAGCTGGCATTCCTGGGTCTCCAAATAAGAGACAGCATATCATGGGACTTCTCAGACTCCATAGTAAAGTAAGTCAATACTTTATAGTAAATCTCTACCATCTTTCAACTATGCATCTATCTGTTATCTATGTATCCTATCGCTTCTGTTTCTCTGACAACCCTGACTAATACAAACTTTGATTATGGGAGTGGTTCTAGAGGAATAGTATTTTAAGAATAAGTTTCTGAATTGTTTCTAGTGTTTCTTAAATTTTCTCTCTAATAAAATTATATTTAAAAACACAATGACTTTATTTCCAGTAGGAAAGAGAACTGATGTGAATATGCAATAAAGATAAGCAAAATATCACTATTGGATACACCTAATCAAGGACACTATGTATATGACACTTTCAAACATTTTGGGGAAATTAGAGAATATCATATGGTGACTGATTATGCCTAAAGTTCCTGGACAAAGTAGTAAAAGAAATGGGTGGCCTCAGGTATTTGAACTCTCAGCTCAAGGGTCACATAAATGTCCTGAAGACTTCTATGTGTGCCATGAAGGAGACCCTTATTTCCCATAGCCTCAAAGCTGAGATTGCTGAAAATTAGGTGCAGAATCTCATTTTGCAACTGGTTGATCAAAACTCAAGTTGAACTTCCAGCTTTGTAAGGTATCCACTGTTACAGTGAGTGTATAAATTGGGAAAGAATGAGACCTTATAAGTTGGAATGAGGATGTGTGGAACAACCCCAATGAAGCTGGGGACCTTGAGCTCCTAGATACTGATGAGTCTTCTTTTGCAGTGAAAGAGGTCTCTCTACCCTCAAAGGCAGCAGCATTCCCATCCCAGTCATGTCTGCTTTTTCACCTACATTTCAGAGGATTAACCCTGCATTTTTTGAGAAGACTGTAATCCCCACCACCACCTCCTGAGACAGTTACGAAGCAAGAAAATGCTTATTCTCATCAGGATCCACCTTTACCACCCCTCTTTACTTCTTGACCTATAACAAGACTCAAGTCCCAGAAAAACCCTAAAGATGAGGTACAAAGCGTGAGCCATGAGGAACTGTATTACATTCCAAAATAACTACTTGAGTTTTCTAATTTATACAAACAGAAATATGGGTACATGTGTAGGAACGGATGCTAAAAGTTTGGGCCAATGGTTGAAGGAATGTAAAGTTGGATGAGGCTTAATTTATTAATATGGGCTCAGTAAATATTGAGAAATTTTGCATTTAATTTTGTAGCTCTGGAGCTAAAAAGGACTCTAAGTTTTGTTGGCTTGCTGGACAAAAAGGTTACCAACATTGAGGAAGTTGGAAGTGCATGCTCTGCCTTGTTTTAATGTAGAGAAAGGGATTCAAAGGCTTTTAGGGAGATTGGAATTAAAACCTATTTACCTACACTGGAAAGGTCAGGAAGACATGCCTTTCACCAAAATTACTAGAAATAAATTTAAGAGAGCAGCCTGGCAATCATGAAGAGATCTGTAATTGGTCTTCCCTATAGGCTAGACCCTTACAGTGGGAATTGGGAACAGCAGCCATTGAACTGAAAAACCTAAATGCAATGGGAGTAACTGGATCATGGGGTGGTAGAAGCCAATGGGTGGCATTCAACTGCTAAAGGCAAGATAGGCATGCTTATTATAGTGGGTAGCAGAGTCAAAATAGCAATCCTAACAGTCTTACTCTTGCAGACTTATGGCTTTAGCTAGTTGGTCACTGTTTATCTAGAAGTAAAACATACAGGAAGTCTACTAAATTTTTACATGATCTGTATAAGGACAAAACTCCTAAGTCAAATGAACAAAAGTCTAACCTCAATCATAAACACAGAGTACCCCATCAGTCAAGTTCCAAAATTGAACCAGTTTACAGATCCAGAACCCCATGAATGAAGAACAGTCCTGTCCCCTTAAGGAGGTCTCTAGCACACTGCCAAAATTATATACTGTTAACACATCTCCCAGCCTTCTTCAAAGAAGCCTATAACCTTTCACAAGGATAACTATGTAGTCAGGAATAGGAAACGACTGGACTTTTCAGGGACTACTGGACACAGGCTCTGATTTGACACT
Source organism: Macaca thibetana thibetana (assembly GCF_024542745.1). Classification (NCBI taxonomy): domain Eukaryota; kingdom Metazoa; phylum Chordata; class Mammalia; order Primates; family Cercopithecidae; genus Macaca; species Macaca thibetana. Next base: position 42,608,396 of record NC_065595.1, read on the forward strand.
AATTCCTGGAGATCCAAAGCATGACTATGGCCTACCAGAGGAGGGGCTTATGGAGGTCAGAGGATTAATGGAGTTTTAATTCAGGTCTATTTTACAGTGGCCCCAATGGGTTCTCAACCCCATCCTGTGGTTATTTCCCCAGTTCTGGAATGTGTAATGAAAATAGACACACTCAGCACTTAACAGAATCCCCACGTTGGTTTCCTGAAATGTGGAGGGAGGGCTATTCTGGTGGGAAATATTAAATGGAAATAATTAGAATTGTCTCTGCCCAGGAAAATAGTAACCAAAGGCAATACCACATTCCTAGAAGAAAGACAGTGATTTGTGCCACCATCAAAGACTTTAAGGATGCAGGAGTAATAACTCTCACCACATCCCCATTTAACTGGCCTATTTGGGCTGTGCAGAAGACAGATGGACCTTGGAGAATTGCAGTGGATCATTGTAAGCTTAACCAGGTAGTGATTCCAATTTCAGCCACTGTATCATATGTGATTTTGGTACTAAATTAATAGTCTTTATTTCTTACAAAAGTTTTACATTTACATGTATTTACTTATTTAGGATAGAGAAACTATTCCATATGATACTACAATGATAAATATGACATTATAATTGTCAAATTATTGTGTTGGAAGTTAAAATCTATTCATCCACACTGGGAAGTTCACAATGAGTATATCTCATCAAAGTCATGTAATACACACATAGACTATTTGTATGTATATGCAATGACTACAACACATATGCATATATAAATATATATACCTATATACGTCTATATAGTCTATGTGTATAAGTATACATGTACATATAGGTATATATGTATATGTATATATAGCCATATATACATATATAGTGCATATAGGTAATTACGTGAATATATATACACATATATAGTCAATGTATATAGGTATATATGTATAAATACATATACGGCATAGTTAATGAATCTAGCTATATAATATGTATGTATTATATATTTATTTGACAATTATAATATCATATCCAACACTGCAGTATCTTACAGAATAGTTTCACTTCCCCAAAGGCAAGACTTTATGAAGTAAAGTCTAGCACAAAGTGAGACAAAGGTCTTGACTAAATATCCAAATACCCACATAAAACTGAGAGCAGAAGAAAAGAATGTAAAAGAAAGGTCATATGCCAAGAAATTCTTAGAGAATATTGTATTTGCCATAAAAAGGAAAATTTCTCCTCACTACCAATAAGATCTGAGCTCACCAGTACAGTGTTCTTCATCTATATATGACTTTTACTCATTTTTGAGATACGTTATTAGTATTTCAAGCCAGTAGGACAAAATGTTTTAGACAAAACAGAAACAGAAAAGAGTTCAGGGAAATATAATAGTTATCTTTCAAAAATTTATTAGGAACATTCAAAAACAGGGAAGAACCATTGTTTTCCTATGTTAACTGAAAAAATTAGAAACGGAATATAGAACATACAGAAATAGATATAGAATTTGGGAGTTTTATAATTATTTTATTTTCCTACAAAATAAGTAGTTGCTTATGGTGAAATACAGTCCTGTCACTAACCAAGCCAAAGGAAGTTTAATAAGCACTGCCCAGTCTTCTGGCAATTCATTCCAGATCTGAGGACCTGCATTTTCCTATGTGAGCATGTTTGTGTATATGTGTGTGTGCATTTGAAAAGTGTGCTTGTGTATATAGGAAAAAGTATGTGTGTATGAATGTGCATGTGAATAACTGCCCACAAGCACACGTCTGATTGCATTTCCATAAAGTGCATTGCACTTTTATAATATATAAGAACACTGTGATTTTCAGGACCTGTGCTAGCAAATTTGTGAAGTATGACAAGACTTTATTTTACAGAATTTGAGGACTGTTTCACCAAACAATTTTTCTCCTTTTTTCTTCAAGACATTTTTCTCAAAAATTCTTATCCCTACTCTTGCAAAATTTTCTTAGAAAGAATTTGAATGTAACATGTTGGCTTCGTAGTATAGATTTAGGGCCATGTCTTTTCTCCTCCAGGCAAATTTGTTCAGCTCTCTTACATCTAATTGAAAAATTAAAATGTCTGCCCTTTCCCAAAAAGTTCTACCAATCCATGATTAGGTTCAGAATGGGAGTTATAGAGATTTATTGTGGCATCTCTCAAATTCCAATATCAAGCACATACTTAGAAAATTATAACAGATTTTTAGAGACAGAATTGAAAGTATTGTGAGTTTTCTTGTCCAAATGCTGTGGACTTAGAAGAGCAGCATTTGAAATGTGAGTGATTCTCTCTAATTCCCTTGTCACAATCACATCCCAATGCATGTGGGCAGGCATTTTGCCAATGAGTAATGGCTAATTTTTCTCCCTTAAACATCTCTCTTCTGAGTCACAGGACTGCCCTGCTAATAGATGCAACTTTCTAAAGCAAGCGGAAACACTGGGGGGAAATGAATAAACAGCCTCTTTATTAGCAAGTCTTGATGGGATTTTTTTCCATTGCTCCAGTCTTCATATGTGAATTATTAGGAGAGAAATGAGTTTTGTAAAGTGAAAATTAAACTCAAAGGCAAAAGAAATCAGAGTCAGGCAGAAGGATCCTCAGAGAAAAAGAACAAAGGCAAGAAAGACAAAGAGAAAAGGGCAAAGTGAAGAAAAGGCAGGGAAATAGAAGAAAACATGGGAGGCCCCAGACGGCTACAGGCAAGAATGAAAATGGCATTCTGCATGGGCTTCTCATCTTGGGAGACCCAGCGATAGAAGAGGGTGTATTAGGAAGATTCTGTGCCAAGGAAGCTATTTTGTGATATAAGATTCCTCTGAGGTTTGTTAACCAAATGAAATTATAGCACACGATCATCTTTTATCATACAATGGCCAAAGGCTAGACACACACACTTCTTAAAAGCCAAGATCAGTTCCAAAAATTGGAAGATGACATTGTCCAATTACTATTTGGAGTATTTGTCTAGGAATCCTTTGAAGTCACCCATCCTCTCATAATCCATTTTATTTCTTCTCAGCTTCCAACCTATAGGAATGCCTTATGGAAAAGGACTATGTCAGGTTCCCCTTTCCTTATGGCCTCTTCTTGCATAAAGCTAGGAAAATATCTCTGTATTTAAAAGTCAAAGTTGAGAAAGGTAAAATCAGCCTAATATGGACAACTAAGTCCTGTGAAGGAAAAACTATGGTTGATGTGTTTCAAATTATTGGCAAGATATAAATAAACATAAAAGAGAGAGAAGGGTTTGCAATGGTAGGGCACATCCATCAATTAACTGATAGAACGAATTACTCCATGCATAGCATAGAAAAAAAATACAAGTGGACCAAAGACCCGTGGGTAAATTAGCTAATAGCAGGGCCACACATTAATCTAAATAGAAGCGTTAATATATCCAACATTTCTGGGTATGACAAACAAGACATGTAGACCATCTGACTGCAATTCCTCTGGAGCCTGTGTTGTCAACAGCTCACTGGCCTGAAGAGGACTAAATGTTGCAAGGAATCTTGTGTCTCTACAATTGGAGAGAAAGTAAAAGACAAACCTGAGGCTGGTATGAGTATGTTGTGTATGGAAGTGAAGATTTTGTGTGCTAGATGTGGATGGGGGTTAGAAAGAGGAATTCCTCCTTGTCTAGGCCTTTTAGTGGGATACAGGACTGGAACTTTACTACTTCCAAAACTTCCCTTTTCATAATTCTGAATTTAAAGGCACCAGATCCTTCATTTAGTGTGTGTGTGTGTGTGTGTGTGTGGCAGTTAACATTTTACCAAGGGGCTCTACCTGTGGTTATCAGTCCATCTACTACATGTTTTGCAATTGATTTCCTTCACTCGGGCCTGGCTGGTATTCCTTTAAATACACAGAGATCTACAGCTTGATCTTCTGATCCTTATCAGTCATGTTAGCAAATCCTATGATTTTCCCATCACACTTTCCCCTGTGGCAGCAGAATCATCAGGGGTGAAATAGCAATGATGTCAATAGTCACCTTGAAGTCCCCAAACTGGTGTGCATATCACAAGGCCAGGATATGCCTCTTAAGTAGAAGATTCAAGTGATATCAACCATCCAGCTATTCAGGGCTGAATCAAAGCAACATTGCAACACGAAAGTGAAGCTGCTAGCTTTTCTAAATTATTTCTTATAACGTACCAAATATCATGTTCGGTGCCAGAAATTCTCATGTTTATATATCCAGTTTTTACCTTGTTTTGGAAGATTTACAGATTCCTTCAATGCTGGGCACACAACTCAGAAACCCTTGAATAGATGAAAGGCAGAACCCTTGGTAATTTCCAAATGAAAAGAAGGCTGCCATCCAGGGCCACACAAGGTATGGCATCTAGGAACAGAGGAAAGAAATCTGAAACTGTCGAAGGAGGCTTATGTATGGTAAATATGTGGGGTTAGTTAGGTTTCACGGGCTTCCAGGGGATTGAGTACTTTGAGTAATTCTCCGGGCCCACTTGAGAAAGGGCTATCCCTGGATCCCCTGGATATCTGGGGAGCCTCTTGGAGCTGGGTATGTGTGTATTATATCCCAGGAATGCTACAGCCTAATAAGGAAAGTAGTTGGGGTAGAGAGTTAGCAAACTTCCTGCAAAGAGGAATTGAGGATTTTTAGCTATGACTTCAAAACTTGGTTAAGTTAGAACTTATGAGATACTATGGTATGGACTTCTCCCCTGAACTCCAGTCTTAAATATTTAATTGCATTCTAGGCATTTCCAGTTGCCTTCTAGGCACCTCATGCTCAAAATGTCCAAAACTAAATTTCTCATCTTCCTTACCCAGACCTGCTCTTTCCAAAGACTCTTCCCAGATCTTAGTTGCTGTAAGATTGACTTTTACCTTGTGAAGTATCAACACTTTCACCCATCTCTATGTCTGTTTCCAAACTTTCTCACCTGTGTCATGCAGTGAGATGACAACTGAGGTGGCAGTTTGCTATACAGTGAGATGGCATGGCTGGCAGCTTGACCTTCTCTAATATGATGTAGACAAGTGTTGAAGCAACAGAAAACAGGACTCAGAGAAGTGGACTAGCTGTGACTTCTGATTTACAGTGAGTGCCATCATAAGTTTTTATAGTATGTCACTAGCTTACTCTTAGTCAATGGTGTTAATCTTGGGTGACAAGTCATGAATGATAAGCAGCTGTAACTCTGAAGTTTCCCCCATCACACATTTGACAGGGCTTGAAATCTTGACCTGAGATAAAACACCAGCTAGTTGTTCACTGACTATTTAATACCAAATAGTGCAACATAGAGCACCAAAGAAATGTCAGAAGTTCTTTAATACATATCCCATTAATACTAGCCAATTGGTACTATTTCAGAAAATAAAATTTATCTAGTTTGTCTCCATGAAAGGAAAAAAGAATTAGTATAAATTAGGTTTTTTGTCCATAGTTTTTCATAGGGATACTTTCTTGTTCACACTGTTGGGAACTCTAGTCCACAACAGCTCTCCACCAATCTCGTTAATTAACATATGTATGGATAACAAACTTAAACATTACGGTAATACGATTTTTGGAATTGTCCTTCTTCATAGAGTCATAAAACTGAAGGACTAAAAAGAACCTTAGAGTTAATCTGGCCTAAAACCTCATTTAATCATGAGGTAACCAGAGCTCAGTAAGGATTTTTCCCAAGGGCCATACTGCTCTTAAGTGAAAGAGGTAGAATTTCAACTCATGTCTTCCAACTGTGAGTCAGGGTTCTTTCTATTCATCACACTATCCTCTCTTTCTATGTTGATTCGACCATTTAAATGAAATTGCAGGAAGAATAAAGTAAATAAATGAAATTATTTTCCTTGTATTATCTTTGACTACACTTACAAATAAATAGGCAACTTTATGGTGAACGTCGGGGTGTAATTTAAAGAAAAAGGATGAGGAAGCAACTGCATTCAGAAATGATGTCCTTACATAGACCTAAAAAGTAAATAGTAATAAATTTTAAGAGGTGAAAAAATGGTTAACTCAACATGGAGAATATTCTACATAATTTTTAAGCACGGGATACCTTAGAAAATGCAGTTAGGGCCTGGAGCCTGGGAACAGGATTCATTTACAAAAGGATTCATAGTTTGACACTTAGAAAATACGTTTCTGTTTCTTCATTTAAAATGTGATATTTTGATAATTAAAAATATATATCTTTCTGAAGAAAGGAGGCAGGGCATCCAGGCAAGGCCTTGCTATCATCTTAATTGTCAACAAAAACAAAGCTCCAAATGAGCTCAGTTGCTGCTTTCAAATTTTAAGTTTCTTTAAAAGTCAATTTATCAATACAAGATCCAAATCCAACCCCTGACATGGGCTCCTTCACGACATAAACTCACGGTCTATTTAAAATAACTTTCATTTGTTCCTGGTTCATGTTGTGGGGAGATGAGCTGCCTATGCCTGTTCTGGGACCAGTTGGTCCCCATGTGGCCATCCTGCTGACACACTTCCTTGACCAATGGCTGAGGAGAAGCACCACAGACATCCACAAATACAGAAGAGTGAGTCCATAAAAAGGACAGAGACCAATTATTCTCATTAGCCAACAAGGACAGAGTAGGAGCTAATGGGGCTTCTGTTTCAACAGAGGGAGAATTTAGGTTAATTATTAGGAAAATCCTTGTAACTATTGGAACAGTTAGGACTCTGGAAACAAGGTACCCAGGGAGGAAGCAAAATCACCTTCATTTACAGATACTACAGGTAAGATTAATTCGCCATTTATCAAAGATTATCAAATCAGAACCACTAAAAAATATAAACAAGTATATGCCGTGACCTGAGAAGACTATCTGGCACCTCAAGTATTTTCATTAACAGAATGTCAGGCATTAGTTTAGGTATTAGGGAGAAAACAGAACAGTAAATGAAATCAATAAAAAATCGCTGCCCTAAAAAAGTTTATGACCTAATAAGGATGGGGGAAGGCAATGGAGTCCACAATAAATATATAAGTAAACTAAATATCAATAACATGTTAAATAGCTATAAATTCTGAGGAGAAAACTAAAGCCAGAAATAGGGATAGGGGATGACTAAGAGGAGTGAACATTTTAGATAAGGTTGGCAGACAAAAACTTCCTGAGAATATGGCATTTTAGTGAAAATCTGAAGAAAGTAAGGAAGGAATCTGAAGAAAATAAGGAAGAAAATCCGAAGAAAGACAGGAATCATGGAGCTGGGATGTTCCAGGCAGAGGGGATAGCAAACAACAGGCCTTCAAACAGAGGCCTGATTGTTACGTTAAAGAAAAGGCAAAGATTTTTTTTTTTAATTTATTTATTATTATTATACTTTAAGTTGTAGGGTACATGTGCATAACGTGCAGGTTTGTTACATATGTATACTTGTGCCATGTTGGTGTGCTGCACCCATCAACTCGTCATTTACATCAGGTATAACTCCCAATGCAATCCCTCCCCCCTCCCCCCTCCCCCCCCCCTCCCCCCTCCCCCCTCCCCATGATAGGTCCCGGTGTGTGATGTTCCCCTTCCTGAGTCCAAGTGATCTCATTGTTCAGTTCCCACCTATGAGTGAGAACATGCGGTGTTTGGTTTTCTGTTCTTGTGATAGTTTGCTAAGAATGATGGTTTCCAGCTGCATCCATGTCCCTACAAAGGACACAAACTCATCCTTTTTGATGGCTGCATAGTATTCCATGGTGTATATGTGCCACATTTTCTTAATCCAATCTGTCACTGATGGACATTTGGGTTGATTCCAAGTCTTTGCTATTGTGAATAGTGCTGCAATAAACATACGTGTGCATGTGTCTTTATAGCAGCATAATTTATAATCCTTTGGGTATATACCCAGTAATGGGATGGCTGGGTCATATGGTACATCTAGTTCTAGATCCTTGAGGAATCGCCATACTGTTTTCCATAATGGTTGAACTAGTTTACAATCCCACCAACAGTGTAAAAGTGTTCCTATTTCTCCACATCCTCTCCAGCACCTGTTGTTTCCTGACTTTTTAATGATCGCCATTCTAACTGGTGTGAGATGGTATCTCATTGTGGTTTTGATTTGCATTTCTCTGATGGCCAGTGATGATGAGCATTTTTTCATGTGTCTGTTGGCTGTATGAATGTCTTCTTTTGAGAAATGTCTGTTCATATCCTTTGCCCACTTTTGATGGGGTTGTTTGTTTTTTTCTTGTAAATTTGTTTGAGTTCTTTGTAGGTTCTGGATATTAGCCCTTTGTCAGATGAGTAGATTGCAAAAATTTTCTCCCATTCTGTAGGTTGCCTGTTCACTCTGATGGTAGTTTCTTTTGCTGTGCAGAAGCTCTTTAGTTTAATGAGATCCCATTTGTCAATTTTGGCTTTTGCTGCCGTTGCTTTTGGTGTTTTAGACATGAAGTCTTTGCCCATGCCTATGTCCTGAATGGTACTACCTAGGTTTTCCTCTAGGATTTTTATGGTATTAGGTCTAACATTTAAGTCTCTAATCCATCTTGAATTAATTTTCCTATAAGGAGTAAGGAAAGGATCCAGTTTCAGCTTTCTACTTTCAGCTTTCTAGCCAATTTTCCCAGCACCATTTATTAAATAGGGAATCCTTTCCCCATTTCTTGTTTCTCTCAGGTTTGTCAAAGATCAGATGGCTGTAGATGTGTGGTATTATTTCTGAGGACTCTGTTCTGTTCCATTGGTCTATATCTCTGTTTTGGTACCAGTACCATGCTGTTTTGGTTACTGTAGCCTTGTAGTATAGTTTGAAGTCAGGTAGCGTGATGCCTCCAGCTTTGTTCTTTTGACTTAGGATTGTCTTGGAGATGTGGGCTCTTTTTTGGTTCCATATAAACTTTAAAGCAATTTTTTCCAATTCTGTGAAGAAACTCATTGGTAGCTTGATGGGGATGGCATTGAATCTATAAATTACCTTGGGCAGTATGGCCATTTTCACGATATTGATTCTTCCTATCCATGAGCATGGTATGTTCTTCCATTTGTTTGTGTCCTCTTTTATTTCACTGAGCAGTGGTTTGTAGTTCTCCTTGAAGAGGTCCTTTACATCCCTTGTAAGTTGGATTCCTAGGTATTTTATTCTCTTTGAAGCAATTGTGAATGGAAGTTCATTCCCGATTTGGCTCTCTGTTTGTCTGTTACTGGTGTATAAGAATGCTTGTGATTTTTGCACATTAATTTTGTATCCTGGCTTTTGACAAAATTCAACAGCCCTTCATGCTAAAAACGCTCAATAAATTCGGTATTGATGGAACGTATCTCAAAATAATAAGAGCTATTTATGACAAACCCACAGCCAATATCATACTGAATGGGCAAAAACTGGAAAAATTCCCTTTGAAAACTGGCACAAGACAGGGATGCCCTCTCTCACCACTCCTATTCAACATAGTGTTGGAAGTTCTGGCTAGGGCAATTAGGCAAGAGAAAGAAATCAAGGGTATTCAGTTAGGAAGAGAAGAAGTCCAATTGTCCCTGTTTGCAGATGACATGATTGTATATTTAGAAAACCCCATTGTCTCAGCCCAAAATCTCCTTAAGCTGATAAGCAACTTCAGCAAAGTCTCAGGAAGGCAAAGATTTTTTAAATTCAGATTCGAGTGTGGAAGGAGGAAGTGACGAAGATCAGGACGGAAGGGTAGCTGAATGCTGATAGAGCAGATCACGAAGGCTTGCCACTGCCTGGCAATACCTCAGCTTTTATGCTGAGAGTGACAAACAGGGAAGTGAGGTGATCCCACTTACAGTTCAACAAGATCACTCTGGCTGTTATTTAAAATACACTAAAAATGATCAAAAATGCAGAAAAAATAATCTTCAAGGCTTTTACAGTAACTCAAGTGAAAACAAAAATAAACCGAGATGGCTCCAGTGGAGATAATTTGAAGAAGTCAAATTCTGGACATATTTTCAAAGTACAGTGAACAGAATTTGATGAAGAGTCAAGAGAACACACTGAGTGAGATATGAAAGGAAGGAGGCTCAAGAGTGGCATCATGATAGTGTAATCCCAAGAGAAATTATTTAAAATTAATGCAAAATGGTATACAAGTCTTACTGGTATATAAGTCCAATAGAGGAATTCAATGGAAACTAAAAATTAAAGAGAGACATAAAAACATCTACAATCATAGCTGAAAATTTTAATATCTGTCTCTCAGTAAGTACTAGATAAAATATTAGTGATGGCATATAGAACCAAAACAATACTATCAATTATCTTAATTTAACAAATATTTTAGAAACACTAAGCCAGACAAAAAAAGAGTCTGCACTCAAGATCAGAAAAAAAAAATCAACAAATAACCTATTAAGCAACAAAAAAGAGAAAGTACCAGAAAACACCAAAAGCTTTAATATTACAGAGTATATTCTTTGAACACAGTAAAAATAATTTTTAAATTAATGGAAAAATACACAGAAAGCCACAAATATTTATTAATGAAAAAACACATTTCTAAATAACCTATGAAGAGCAGGTAGAAAGATGTAAAAGAAATCAAAAGGAAAATCAGAAAATTATTTTAGAAATGAACAGTAGTAAAAATGCAGCGTATCAGAATCCACAGGATGCAGCTAACATAGGTCTTAGAAAAGCAAAGAAGACAAAGTTAATTGTCTCGATCTCAAACTTAAACTAAGGGAGTATATGAAAAGCTATTTAATCTCAAAGGATAAGAAAGAACACAATAAAAGCAGGAGTCTTAAAAAAACAGATAAAGTGTAGACAATTTAAAAGACAAAAACTTAGTTATGGTAAAGAATTAATAAAATAAAAACTAGCAAGACAGATTAAGAAAAAAAGAAAACATAAATTGTTAACATCAGTGATTATGACAAGTGCTAGAAATATCAAAAGGGTAATAAAATATATGAGTGATATGCCAATAAACATGATAATTTGGATAAAATAAGAATATACTGAAAGGATAACTTATCAAATGAAATTTTTGAATTTTCTATATCAAAAAAGTGAATTTAACAAATATTACATACACGCATGCATGTGCATGCACATACACACACACACACACACACACAAATCCAGGTCCCATCATTTTACTTGAGAATTCTACCAAATATGTATTTAAGAGAAATTTCTTTTAAAAAATCGGGTAGGAATAAAAACATTCCATCCCATTTTATAAAGGCAACATAATTGTGATTCCAATATCTGAGAAAGACATTATAAAAAATAAGAATATTAAAGACAGTGTTTTGTAGTTCTCCTTATAGAAATCGTTCATCTCCCTGGTTAGCTGTATTCCTCGGTATTTTGCGTGTGTGTGGGGTCGGGGGGCAATTGTGAATGTGATTGCATTCCTGATTTGGCTGTCAGCTTGACCACTGTTGGTGCATAAGAATGCTAGTGATTTTTGCACATTGATTTTGTATCCCGAGACTTTGCTGAAGTTGTTTATCAGCTGAAGGAGTTTTTGGGCTGAGACTATGGGGTTTTCTAGATTTTGGATTATGTCATCTGCAAACAGGGATAGTTTGACATCTCTTCATATCTGGGTGCCTTTTATTTCTTTTTCTTGCCTGATTGCCCTGGCCAGGACTTCCAATACGATGTTGAATAGGAGTGGTGAGCCAATTTTCAAGGGAAATGCTTCCAGCTTTTGTCCATTCAGTATGATGTTGGCTATGGGTTTATCATAAATGGCTCTTACTATTTTAAGGTATGTTTCTTCAATACCTAGTTTATTGAGAGTTTTTATCATGAAAAGTTGGGTGCTGAATTTCATGGAAAGCCTTTTCTGCATCTATTGAGATAATCATGTGGTTTTTGTAAAGACTAACAGAACTAAAGAGTCCTGTTTATGTGAATATTTGCATATGTCACTGATTAACTGAATTGCATATGTTAAACTAACCTTGTATCCCAGGGATAAAGCCTATTTGATCTTGATAGATAAGCTTTTTGATGTGCTGCTGGATTCGGTTTGCTAGTATCTTTTTGAGGATTTTTCCATCCATGTTCATCAAGGATATTGGCCTGAAGTTTTCTTTTTTATTGTTGTGTCTCTGCCAGGTTTTGGTATCAGAATGATGCTGGCCTAATAGAATGAGTTAGGGAAGAGTCCCTCCTCAATTATTTGGAATAGTTTCAGCAGGAATAGCAGCTCTTCTTTGTACATCTGGAAGAATTCAGCTGTGAATTTTTCTGGTCTTGAGCTTTTTTTGATTAGTAGGCTATTTATTACTGACTCAGTTTCAGAGCTTATTATTAGTCTGTTCAGGGACTTGATTTCTTCCTGGTTCAGTCTTGGGAGGGTGCATGCATCCAGGAATTTATCCATTTCTTCTATATTTTAGTTTATGTGCATAGAAGTGTTCATAATAATCTCTGATGGTTATTTTTATTTCTGTGGGGTCAAGGATAATATCCCTCTTATTGTATCTGATTGTATTTATTTGAATCTTTTTTCATTTTTATTAGTCTAGATAATGGTCTATTAATTTTTTCAAAAAATCAGCTCCTGGATTAATTGATCTTTCTAATTTATTTTGTGTGTCTTAATCTCCTTCAGTTAAGCTCCGATTTTGGTTATTTCTTGTCTTCTGCTAGCTTTGGGATTGGTTTGCCCTTGTTTCTCTAGTTCTTTTATTTGGGATATTAGTTATTAAATTGAGATCTTTCTAACTTTTTGATGTGGGCATTTAGTGCTATAAATTTCCCTCTGAACACTGCCTTAGCTGTGTCCCAGAGTTACTGCTGTGTTGTATCTTTGTTCTCATTAGTTTCAAAGAATTTCTTGATTTCTGCCTTAATTTTATTATTCACTGAAAAGTCATTCAGGGGAAGGCTGTTCAATTTCCATGTAATTGTATGGTTATGAGTAAATGTCTTTTTTTTTTTTTTTTTTCGGAGTCTCTCTGTTGGCCAGGCTGGAGTGCAGTGGCGTGATCTCGGCTCACTGCAAGCTCCGCCTCCCAGGTTCACACCGTTCTCCTGCCTCAGCCTCCCGAGTAGCTGAGAATACAGGTGCCCACCACCATGCCCGGCTAATTTTTTGTATTTTTAATAGAGACGGGGTTTCACTGTGTTAGCCAGGATGGTCTCGATCTCCTGACCTCGTGATCTGCCCGCCTTAGCCTCCCAAAGTGCTGGGATTACAGTTGTGAGCCACTGTGCCCGGCCGGTTATGAGTAAATTTCTTAAGTCTTGATTTCTAATTTGATTGCACTGTAGTCCAGGGGATTGTTACAATTTCAGTTCTGTTACATTTGCTGAGGAATATTGTACTACTGATTATGTGATAAATTTTACAGAATATGCCACGTGATGAGAAGAATGGATATTCTGTTGTTTTGGGGTGGAGAATTCTATAGATGTCTATCAGGTCCATTTGATCCAGTGCTGAGTTCAGGTCCTGAATATCTTTGTTAATTCTCTGTCTTGATGATCTCTCTAATATTGTCAGTGAGGTGTTTAAATCTCCCACTATTATTGTGTAGGAGTCTAAGTTTCTTTGAAAGTCTCTAAGAGTTCCTATGTTGGGTACATATATATTAAAGACAGACTTCTCTTAAGAATATAGACATAAAAAGTTTCAATAAAATAATATCAGATTTAATTTAGCAATATATTATATAGCTTGAACACAAAGTCAATTCCAGGAATGCAATATTAATTTAATATTTGTCTAAAGACAAAATTGCAACAAATTTTGTTTAAGATCTTAACTGGCTTTTATTTAAGATTGTAGAGTTAGGCAATACCTCATTCAGATAGAATGAGTGTTTTTATATGCCGAGCAGAGGAACCCAGCTTTATAGACAAAAAATGGGTGGAGGAAAGAAGAAACAGAGGAAAGAAGAAACTGATGATTTCAAGGTTACTTTTCATGTAAAGATTAAAGCAGAGAAGACTAACTAATTATGCAGGCTAAAACTGGCCTGTTTAGAGATTTGGCTATTCTCTCTCTCTCTCTCTTTCTCTCTCTCTCTCTCTCTCTCTCTCTCTCTCTCTCCCCCCTGATTTCTCTTAGAAGGTCAAATAAACACTTATTTCTGGTGTGGTGGCATGGAATTTCATCATGAGTGACTCCATTTTGGTTTGATCTATTGGACCCAATGCAGGAGGTCACTCCGAATGAATGGCCTCCTATAAACTTTATTTAACATATTTTAAAATTGATTAATGTATCTTTATTTCAACACGATAGAGAACTTACATGAGCAATTTAACGCTGTAGAAATGACTTTTGACAAAATTAAACACACATTCATATTTTTAAAAAATTCTAAGCAAACTGGAATTTGAGAAGAACTTTCTAAAATTGCTGAAGTTAAACTACAAAATCATACAGGCTCCATGATGAAATGGTAAACTCTTTCCCTGTAAGATCAAAAACAAGGGTACAATTTTTATTTCCATCACCTCTATTTAGCATTATACTAGAGTTCCTGGCCAATGTAACATGGTAAGAAAAATGAAATAAAGTTGTAAAATTAGGAAAGAGAGACAAAAACTGCCTTTACTTGCAAATTTTATAATTTTTATAAAGAAAATTCTAAAGCAGAACCAAAAAATATTAGAAGGAGTAAATGAGTTGCAGGGGCTTAGGTTACATAATTAATGTACAAATATCAATTATATTTCTATTACTAGCAGCAGTAATTGGGATATGAGATTAAAATGTGATTTATATTAGCATTAAAAAACCTAGAAAAAATTTAACTCTGTTCCAAAAAATTTTTTAAAAAGATACCTAGAAGAATTTTAACTGTTCAAAACTGCTATACTGAAAGGTACAAAACATTGAGAGTAATGAGGAAGATCTAAATTGATAGAGAACTATATCATGTTTGCAGATTGAAAGACTATGATTTAATAATTTATAATTTTAAGATATCCAATTTTTACAAAATTGACCTATAAATTTATAGTAATCTCAATTATAATCACAGCAGGTTTTGTTATAGAGGTTTACAAGCTAATTCTATACTACATGTGAAAAGACAAAGGACCTAGAATAGCCAAAATAATTTTGATAGAGTTATCAAAGTTAATCAAGAGTTAATATAAAATGTTCAAGACGATATGGAATTGGCATAAATATACATGCATAGATCGAGTGATTTTCAACCAAGTTTCCAAAGCAATTGATGGCAAAAAAAAAAAGGTAAGTCAAATTGTCCTGCAGCACACATATGAAATAGAAAAATAAATCTCAATCTGTATATCAAAACACAAAAATAAAGACCTAAACATAAAAGCTAAAACTATAAACTATTTCAAAGAATGTATAGAATAATTTTTGTGTCCTGGGGATAGGAAAAGACTTCTTAGATAGGATCTGGACAGCAAAACCATAAATGAAAAAAATAAAAAGGTCTGAGAAATTTAACTTCATTAAAGTTAAGCAACTTTACTCATGAAAAGGCAATTAGAGAAAATGAATATGTACAAATAAGGAGAAAATAGTGCCAAAACATTTCTCTTCGCAGATGTATGATTCATAGGGTTCATAGAGAAGGTCTGTATTTAGACATACAGCTGAAAGTCAATAGTGAAGAGATAGTAAAACATGAGATTGGTTTAAATTACTTGGGTAATTAGTGTAGATAGAGAATAGTGGAGGTCCAAGAGCAGAACTCTACTAATTGGAGAAAAGTAGTTGAGGCAAATACAGGTGGAAATGTGTTAGTCAAAGAGTAGGAAACAAATCAGGTGGGTATGGGATCCCAAAAGACATATTTAAAAAACTGCTTAGATTCTAGAAAAGGATCCAAATACATGTCCTATACACAAGAATTTATGTTTTCACATGTGAAACTAAATTAGCCCACATGGAAGGACACTCATACACAGAAAATTAAATATGGGGTAATCCACAATATAAGAAATTACAGAAGGTGTTAAATAAGTACCAAATAAATGATTCAAAAAGTCAGGAATGCAGACTTGCAGAAAAATTAGAGTTTACTGTGTATGGGAGCTGCCAGCAAAGACTTAATAGAGCAAGTCTTTACATTGAGAAAACACTGAGAAAGAGCCTTCAAGGTAGGGAAATGGTGAGCAAATAAAGCCCACGTCATGCACAAAGAGAATTTGGCAATGAGAATGCTAACAATGCAACATATAAATAGAACAGGGACAAAAGATGAGACTATAAAAATAAGAGAATGGCCCAGATTTTTGGGAATTCTAATTGTCCAGGTTAGTATTTTGATTTCTCCCATGAAGCATTTTTAGGGTTCCTAAACCTTGGAGGCATCAGTAATGGCTGACCCTCAAGAAAAGGTTTGGCAGACACCATTCTAGAACCGTCAGCCCTGACAGTGTGAAGAAGGGCTACCAGACTGCTAAAATTCCTACCTATTGATTTTTTTTTTTTTTTACATCAATGCGGGAAAGATTTCATTATAGAACTTTATAAGCCAGGTGGAAGAGGGCCACATTTCTATTGCCCTGTTTTTCCTAAAACAAAAAAAACAACTATTAAGAGTTTTACAATTTTCTCTTTTCTCCCTTCACTGCAAGAATTTGAAAGACCCTCAAGTAGAAATAGAGTTGCTCTGTGAAAGTTTCTGTCATTCTTGTACTGAGACTTGATGAGAAGGAGCTGGAAATACAATGCACTGGAGGGTGTTCTGTCTTGTATCATACACCCAAGAAATAGCAATCCTGTGTTCCACAGGCTACTACTCCCATGTAGAAGACACTTTCTCCCTACTTCCTCAAATTCTTCCTTCCAGCACTACCAGCATAAATATCCCTCCTTTGACCACCTTGAAAATTTACATTTTATGATTGAAATCATTATGGGCATCTACAGCCCTTTAAATGCTTTGCGATTTTTCTCTTTCTAATGGAATGTTTATTACCCTGATGGAAATGACCTACTCCATCATATATATTTCTATTTTCTAAGGCTTTGCCCAGGCCTGAAGAGTGAACAGCTGCTGGAAACATCTTTGTCGAATTGACAGAATTAAACTTGAGTTAAGAAAGTTTCACACAGGAGGAGGTCTTAACAAATAAAGAAGCTGAGCAGCAGCTGTTAGAAGTTATAACGTTAGCATCGATCTGAAGGTTGTTTGGAAGCTTCTTTCATTTTCCTGCTAATGGCATTAGGGGCTCTGCAGCAGATAACAGGCTCTGACATCAAGACCTTAATCCAGGCACTCTGCAGAAGCCCTGACCTTCAAGGAGCGCAGACATTGATCAGCACTGAGAGGGTGGAGGGTCAGATATTGAGAGTCATCAAACTATATACAACTGCAAAAAACAAAGCTCATGTTTTACTTTGGAAAAAGTCCATATTCAAGCCAGCCCAGGAAGAGGCACATCTGCAGGGAGTTCCTTATCAACTTGGCTTATTGACTTGTTGACACCCTGGATAATATCATGAAATTTAACTGGAGATGTAGGGTGTGTTACAATATTGGGCCAGCCCCTCCAGAAGAAGAATGGATTGGGGATTCTGAGACTACATCCATTCCTTCCATTCTCACCCCTCTCATATTTCCATAGACCTCTGGTGGAAGCTAAATTATTGAAATTTAGCTATCTTTTATGAGTGATTATCTCATAGCCATGTTCCCCTTTTGGGTTTTCTTTACACAGGCCAAATTCTCAGACTATAGTGGTCTGGCTTCATGCCATCTATCCTTCCAATAACACTAGCTCAGAGCAGAAAAAAAAGTTTTCACAAATATGATTTCATTTGAGGTCTCATGTGCTACAAACTTTTGTTATCTTTGTCATGATCTACCGTTCTTTACTAGGCCTGCAATGTTGTGCTTTTGAGTCTATAATGCCTACAAAAGTTGAGAAATATTTTCAGGAAAGTCATTAATATGTATGATTTCTAAGAAACTGAGAGGGTGGAAGAAGTGGAAATCTAATATTATTGAATGTCTATTATAGTCAAAGAATGGATGTTTTATATATTTGCATTTATTTATTTTGGTTCAGGGAGCGGTTTACATCAAATGTAACTTTTTTCCACCAAGCAGTATTTCAATGAATAAGGCTTGGTAAAACAGTCACAAAGGTCCATTTGTATTCTATGAATTCTCTCTCTGTTTCTCTCTCTCTCTGTCTCTCTCTCTCTCTCTCACACACACACACACACATTCATTCTCTCATATGTATACAAAATATTTTACTTTAGCTTGGACCTATTTTAGTTTAGTATAAAATAGTTTAGTAAATGGACCTATACTGAAGGGGAAAAAAGCAATTTCAGTTTTGGATTTCATAGACTTTCTCATTAAAGTTACATATGTGACGAAGGTTTACATATATGTATATGTGTGTACATAATTTTACAAACATTAAATGAAATCACTGTTTTTAATACAATATTCAAACCATGCTTAGTATACAATGAAAATGAAATCGGAAAAACTCACTTTCATTCATAACCACCTCCCCACCACTCCACTGCCACCCTGGGGAAGACAAGACTGGGTTTGTACACAACCACAGACTTGCTGGCATAGCTTCCACATACCTATGTCAAAGGCTCCTTAAAAGTTGTCAGGGGAAAGGGGTGACCAGGATGGAATTTCAAGGAGTCTGGGAATTGCAAATTTCAAATTGGCCTTCCAGATTTCTATTTAGTTATTTTTGTCAAGTTGATAGAATATATTTCATGTAACATTATGTTAGCTTGATTTATAACTTTTAAATATTTTGACATATGATATATGTTCCTCCATTTGTGCTTTTATATCAGACCCTGCCAATGTTTAGGGGAGGTCCTAAATATAAAATATAAATTTAAATTTTGTTTCGATACTTCCAATTTACTTTTAAAAAGACTTTACTTTTTTCATTTTTAGCCATAATGGAATAGCAGGAACTGTATCTAATTTATGATGTTAACAAGAAAACTGAAAAAAAATATATAAAACAACACTTTTACAGACATTAAAAAACTAGCAGTGCAGAACTCTAATCCCTTAGAGAAGGGAATCAAAGAGTTGAGCCCAACATTGTCCTGGCTTTGTTCTGTGGAGGGGAACATTCCATACTGGGGTGAAGGAAAGCTTCCAAGCAGAACATTGCTGTCTCATTGAGTTGAGGAGACAGAGATTAAAGTTCAGGGATTCAGAGGTGGCCAGAAATTGCAGGGCAGAGCTCCAGAAAGGAAGAAACCATGGAGAAAAACAACTTTTAAAATGAGTGTAGTTTTCCTTGAGCTGAATAATAACACATGCTGGATATGGTGAACAATAGGTCAGGTAAGCCATCTAGATCCCGGAAATCACACATACCAGGAATTGCTTCAGTTTTACGGCATTTAGCAGAAACGCCAAGAGGGCCATACCTCTATAGCAGGCTAAACACTCCCAGATAAAGACTACTCTAGACCTTGACTAACCAAGCGAGATTCAGAAACATCGAAATGAACTAAACAATTATTTAACTATCTACCAGAATAAAGAGCAAAGTTTTCTATAGAAGGAAAACAAATATAATACACTTAATACTCTAAACATCATATTACCAGGAGAAAACAAATTAGTAAACAGAAAGATTCAGAAATAATTTGAGAGATGGAATTTGTAGGGATGAGCTTTAAAACAGCTATTTTTTAAAAAAATGAATGGGGAGAAAATAAAATGGAACATATAGAGATGTAGATATACTACCTGAAATGAAAATCTCACTGGATTTTCTGGACAGTAAACCATTTCTACAGAAGAAATGTCAGTGGACTTAAAGCCAGTGATAGAAATTATTCAAAATGAAATAACACAGAAAAAAATTTAAAAAACAAACATGAACAGAGTATCTTTGACCTGTGGGACAATATTAGGAGGTCTAATATATTAGTAATTAAAGTTCCAGAAGGAATAGGGAACATAGAAATTATTTGAAGAAATAATGGTATGTTTTTTAATTTTATAAAAATTATAAACTCAGAGACCAGTTACCTCATTAAAACGTTAGCAGGATAAACACAAAGAAAAATCACACCAAGACACATCATAATTAAATCTCTGTAAATGAATAACAAAGATAAAATTTTAAAAGCATCCAGAAGGGGGAAAACAGAAAGAAACAAATAAAATATAATCACAGACTTTGCATAAAAAATTATGCAAGACAGAAGTTAATGGAATAATGTGTTCAAAGTGCTGATCCTGTCAACCTACAATTTGCCCAAATATTAAGGCAAATTAAAGACATTTTTAGAAAAACAAAAAAATGAGAAAAATTATTGCAAACAAAACTGGCCTGCCTAAAAAAAAATAACAAAAGTTTTTAAAGCAAAAATAAAATAATTCCAACTGGAAAGTATAAGCACATATGAAGGTCCTTATTTCTATGTCTTCTTGATGTTTACAAATATTTGACTAAAGAAAAAGTAGTGGAAATATGTCTAGGTCTTATATATGTAAGTGATTTTTATGAAAATAGCACAAAGGAGAAGAGAAATAAAAGTATGTTATAATTAAAACTTATATGTGAAATGGTAAAATGTTTCAAATAATAATTTAAAAGTGTGTATTATTTATTCCAGAGCAGGATCAGCAAACTTACTCTGTGAAAGGCCAGGCAGCAAATATTTCAGGCTTTGTGAGCCATACAGTTTCCGTTGCAGCTATTCAGTGCTACTGTTGCAGCATGAAACAGCTATGCCCAGTACCTAAAGGAAGGTGCATTACTGTGTTTTAGTAAACTTTATAACACTGTTGGCTAACTTTTGCCCATGGGTTATAATTTTTTCAACCTTACTCTAAAATTAAAGTGATGCAGTGTTTTTAATAACCTAATTTTGTACATAAAATATAATCTTTAAAACATTAGAAAGTGGGAAAACAGGGGAAAGGAATAAAAACAGATGAAATAAGCAATATGTTGATAGACTTCACACAACCAAATTAGTAACTTCATTTAAAGGAAACCATCTAAATTCTTCAAATAAAAGAAAAATGCTGTAAGTTTGGCTACAAATGTAAGACAGTACTATACATTTTCTATAAGAAACCCACATTAATTATAAAGACACAATGGGCTATATTAATATGAGACAAGGTTGATTTCAAAACAAGAAATAATACCAGGAATAAAGAAGAATATTTTTAATGATAAAAGTGTCAGTTCAACAAGATACCACAATTTTAATGTGTATACACACAATAACAGATCTTCAAAATGCATGAAGAAAAAAACTAACAAAACTGAAAGCAAAAGTAGAACACTTAACAATTCTATCTAAAGCTTCAGTATTTTTTGTCAATAACTGATAGAATAAACAGAAAATCCACTGAAGATAGCAAGCACTTTAACTCTGTGGCAACCTTTGCAAATTTCAACTTTATAGAGCATTCCAACCAACAGCAGAATACACATTATATTCATGTGCCCATTGACATTTAATAATATATACCACATGTGTTGGGTGACAAAATGAGTCTTGATATATTTAAAATATTTAAATCATACAGAGAATTTTTTCTGAGACAATGGAATTTAATTAGAAATAAAGAAAAAAATCAGAAAAAAATAAAATAAATATGAAGATATTACGACATCAAATAAAACGTTCATACATAAACCATAGCAAAAATGAAACCATATAGAAAATTGGAATATGTTAGGAACTAAATGAAATAAATATTTGTAAGATGCACCTTATGTAGATATTAAATATATAATTTTAAATACTTATGCCAAAAAGCAATAAAGTCCAAAAATGATTTAAGCTTCCACCTTAGGAAGCAAAAAAAGAAAGGGCAATGTAAATATAAATAAAGGAAAAAATAATAAATAGAAATCAATGACTTATCAACTAAAAACAAAGACAAGCAATAAAATTTAGAGTTTTTAAAAAGTTAATAAAATTATAAAGCTTTGTCAAGTTTGATCAAGAATAATCAGAAAAAAGATGCAAATTATCAATGTCAACAATGAGAGTTTATCATTACAGATTCTATAGATACTAAATGATAAGTATTATGAACAATTTTATATTCATAATTTTACAAATTTAGATTAAATGGCCTAAATAGTTGAAAAATAAAAATCACTAAAATGAAACAAATAAAAAGTAGAAGTATTTCTCTACTCACTGAAGAAGTTAAATTATTAATTTCAAACACACACACACACACACACACACACACACACACACACACACACAAAATCTTTGCCACAGATAATTCTAGGCTCAAATAACCCCACTAGTAAGTTCTATCATATATTTAAGAATAAAATAATTCTAATCCTATTCACCTCTTTCAGAAATATAAGTTGAAGAACATTTTTAACACATTTTTTGAGACCAATATTACCCTGTTCCAGAGAGGGGAGAAACAGAGAGAAAATAAGAGAAAAGAAGGGAGAAAGAAAGGAAAGACAATAGTTAACAAAATATTAGCAAATAAAATCCAACATCTTATAAAAATATAGTATTTAAAATGGATTTTAACATAGGTAAGCAAGATTTGGTGAGTATTCAAAAATTAATCAATATAATTTATATTAATAATAGAATATTTGTGATCCAATAGATTCTGAAAAGCATATAAAATTAAACATCCATTCATAATAGAATATTTTAGCAAATAATAAATAGAAAATAACTTCCTTAATCTAATGAATAGACATTAGTGGAACATCCATAGGTAACAACAAAATAATGATAAAAACCTGAATGTTTTCCCCTAAGATCTGAATAAGTCAAGTATATTAGCTCTCTTTATTTTAATGTAATATTGTACTGGTAGTTCTACAAATAAATAAAGAAAATAAAGAGCATAAAGTTGAGAAAAACCAATAAAATAGACTTCATTCATGAACAGCATGATCGTTTGTGTAGAAACACTAACAAATCAACAAGAAACATTTCTACAAGTAAGGAAATTAAACAGAGTTTGGAACAAAAGGTTAATATAAACAAAGCATGCATATCCCATATTCTTGGGATAGAAGGATCAGAAGACACAATACCTTTAAGACCAGAATACTTCTGAAATTGATCTATAGATTTAGTGCAACTAAATGACAATTGGCCTTTTTCTTGTCTTTTGAGGAAAAGGGAAAATAAATTAACCAGCTGGTCTAACATTAGCATGAGGATGCATGAAATTCAAAACAGCCAAATCAATCTTGAAAAAAGAACAAAGTTGGAAGATTCATACTTTCCAATTTCAATAGTTAACACTAAATTATGGTACTTATGATAATGTAATACTAGAAAAAGGACAAGAGAGACACAGATGAATGGAATAGAATTGAGAGTCTGTAAACAAAAAAACCCTTACATTTATGAATGCACATTAATAGAGACAAATGCACATAATAATTGAAGATTTCAACACTCCTCGTCCAGCAATAGACAGAACTGGTAAACAAAAAACAT
Organism: Macaca thibetana thibetana; assembly: GCF_024542745.1. Lineage (NCBI taxonomy): Eukaryota > Metazoa > Chordata > Mammalia > Primates > Cercopithecidae > Macaca > Macaca thibetana. The sequence goes on from NC_065595.1 coordinate 42,631,729, forward strand.
ACCAGCAAGGGTAAAAAAAAAAAATTGAATAATACCATCAACTAACCAGAACAATTTGACATTTATATAGTACTCTAACAACAATAGAATATCCATGAAACATTCCCCATGACAAATTATATCTTGGGTCATAAACTTTAACATGTTTAAATAAACTGAAATCATACAAAGTATATTTTCTGATCATAATGGAAAGAAATCATAGGTCAATGACAGAAAAATAACATGAACATCTCCAAATAATTGAAATTTAGACAACACGGTTATAAATTATTCATACTTCAAGAGAAACTAGAAAACTTTCTGAACACAAATGAAAATACAACATATCTAAATTAGTATGATAGAGCTAAGGCAGGGCTTAGGGGGAATTATATAACATCAAATACCTCTGTTAGAAAACAGTTTCTTTGAATCAATAATCTAAGCTTACACCTCAAGAGACTATAAAAAGAAGAGCAAAATAAACCTAAGGAAACTATAAAAGGATGAAAAAATAGGTCCAAAACAAACAGAAGGAAAAAAATAATGAACAATTTTATATTCATAATTTTACAAATTTAGATTAAATGGCCATAATAGTTGAAAAATAAAAATCACTAAAATGAAACAAATAAAAAGTAGAAGTATTTCTCTACCCTAGTTGTTCTAGTTGTTCAGTTTCTAACAACTAGAAACTGAAAACAATTACATTAAAAAACAGAAAAACAATAAAGAAAATTAATGAAACCAAAAGCTGGTTCCTTGAAGAGATCAAATGAATTAATGCACCTCTAGTAAGAAAGCAAAAGTAGCGAAGAAACAAATTACCAATGAATGAAAGGGGGAAATCGTAGAGATATCCTTTAATAGGAGGATGGCTAAAGAATCTGTCCATATAATGGCAAACCACACAACAACAGAATGGAATAAATCTATTTCTGTGTTAAAATTCAAAGAAACGCCCATCAGAAAAAAAATTCAATTTTGCTGAGACAATTTTAAAAATATTTAAATTCTACAAAAATATTTTACCATTTTTACAGTTCATTTTCAAAGATATTTATTTCCTCAAGTTCTCAATCATTATTTTGCCTTAAAATGTTATATATCCAATTATCACATATCTTTTAATTTTTATTTTTGTATTAAATGTAAAATCAGGCACTGGATATATCTATTCTTTATTTGGATTTCTTTTTTGTGACTGCACCTAAATTATTGCCTCTCTTCTCTCCAAATTGTATTATTTTTTCTTTAATGCATCAAATTATTTAGTGATTTTCAACAGATGTCTTTATATCTCATTTAAGGTGGCCTTCTTTTTTTCAATGTTAAACAATTTTCTGCCATATCACTAAAAATGTTAAATGTTCCTGTAATCACATTATTTTTTACGCTTTGGCTTATTATCTATGAGGCATGCATAAATAAATATGGAAACTTACTTTCTGTTTTCCAAATACATTTCCAAATATTCCAAAACATTTTTTTCTCAGTCTACTATTTCTATACTGATTTAAAATATCAGCTATAACTAGGTACATTTCCACAACACTATGAATAAATTTATTTTCTTTTTTCCTCCATTCATCTATCTTACACCAATAGCAATTGTTTTAATTACTAACATTTTTCATATGGGTTAATATCTGGAACATTACTCCTCATGTTATGCTTTTTGGAAAATATATTAAACAGACATTTTCTGTACCATATGTTCTTGAGAATTTACTTGGCAAATTTGTTTTAAAATGTTGGTTACCATTAAAGTGGGTTATTCTGCTTGAGAGTATCAAATGTATTATTTAATTTGGGAAAACGGATTTTAGCATTTTATATCTTCTCATCTAGGAACATAAAAGGATTATTTGTAGTTTTTGTTTGTTTGTTTGTTTGTTTGTTTGAGATGGAATCTTGCTCTGTCGCACAGGCTGGAGTGCAGTGGCCGGATCTCTGCTCACTGCAAGCTCCGCCTCCCGGGTTCACGCCATTCTCCTGCCTCAGCCTCCCGAGTAGCTGAGACTACAGGTGCCCGCCACCACGCCCGCTAATTTTTCGTATTTTTTAGTAGAGATGGGGTTTCACCGTGTTAACCAGGGTGGTCTCCATCTCCTGACCTCGTGATCCACCCACCTTGGCCTCCCGAAGTGCTGGGATTACAGGCGTGAGCCACCATGTCTGGCTATTTGTAGTTTTTAAAGCCCTTCACTGAAGATTTACAATGTTTGTAATATGTGTTTTATAATTTTAATAGAATTATTTCTATGTGTTTGTTTCTTTTATTTGTTTGCATATTTTCACAATTGGGGGTTTAAACAATGAAATCTCTTGTGTATTGAAGGGCTGTTGGCACCACCATTGGTTACCCACTACCCTAGTCAAGAGGGAAGCCCTAACACTCCATCCCTTACCCACTGAGGTCCAAGCAGCTCTGTTGACCAATGCCTATATTTTCAGAAGATGTGGTATTTGAGTTATGTCGTCCTTCTAGGCTCACGGGATTTTTCCAGATCACTAACAACTTTCTACATTCATTCATCTTCTCAGACACTTCCCAGCTTTTCTTTCTCCCTGATCTATTATCAAAAATACCTTCTATCTCCCTATTACAGAAGCTATCATTATGGCAATTGCTATTTTTATACTTCCTCACACTGTTATAAAGATATAACGATGACATTATCTTGCTCTTTCTAATGTCATTAATAACTCATAGCTATCATACTAATCATTAATTACTACAAATTTCATAGTATTTCACACTGAGCCAGGACACCTAGTTCTATAACTACAGCTTTAATTGGGAACTGGAACAAGAAGTAGATCAAAGTGGAATTTAAAACCTGGGGAGGTTTTCCTGGCAGAAATGTGATTGCAGCAAAACTGCAATTGTGATCTGGGTATGTGGATGGAGAGGGGGACCAGAGAATGAGGGAGGAGACACCTGTTGATGGTCTTCTGTCCAGATGTCTTCCTGAAGCCAGCCCTTGTTTACTCAGAGCAATCAGGAATCTGATCCCAGATAAAGTCAGCCTAGCCCTTGCCTTCAGGACACACACCTGAATTGGTTTTGCAAAACCAAACACATTTTATAACAACATTCTCTTCCTCAAAACCCTTGTGAAGGTCATGACATCTAATTCCCACATGCTGAGCTCAGTCCACTTCTCCAATCCTGTATCCGACGTTTGCCTATCCTATGCCTTTATCCCACACAGCCCTCTCATTTCCCCACAAAAGCTCTTGTTCATTACCACTGCTACACTTTCACTCATGCTGTTCTTGACTTCCCTTCTTGACTTCCCCACCATCTCTTCTGAATCTCTCCAAGGCCAGGACAGGTTCCATGTTCTCTATAAAATATTTATCATCATCCGAAACTGTAAAGCTGTCATGCTCCGCATGACAGAACTCTCCATTAAATGCAGAACTCTCCATTAAAAGCAATGATTTGACAGGGAGCAAACACATCTTTTCAAAGTGCACGTTTCTTGTTGCTTCTGTGAGGTTTACACTCAATGAGGGCAGGGACCATGCATCAGTTTTGCCCTGTACATGAGAAGCATGATAAATTATACAAGTCATATGAAACAGCATGCATAAAAGATGGATGAGGAGAATATCTGCCAAAGGGTTATCATGGACAGCATTTTCTATTAAAAAATAATAAGCACTTGATAGATTCTATTAGTAAGTGTTATGCTCTCAATAAATAACTATTGAACATCTACTCTATGCCACATACTATTCTAAATATAGTTTTAAACCACAGACATTTCTTATCCTCGTGGAGTTCACATTGTTCCTCTATTAATACTCATGGTGTTAATTACTAACGTAATAACAATAGTAAAAATAACAATGGAAGGTCTCATTTGTTCCATGCTGCCTATATTTTTCAAGCATGTATGCACAGGTATGTCATAAAAACACTAGGGGGTGATTATTATCATGATTTTCTAGAAAATGAGAAACATTAGGAGGAGAATGGGCAAGTCACTTTTCTCTGGGCACTCCTTGGTACATCTAAACGTTGTTATAATGGTTCTAAAACAGCAGTGGGTATCTGAGTCAGCTATGGTCCTTGCTAAAAATGCCAAAGTCTGGGCTATAGCTCTCAAGATTCTACTTCAGTTGGTCTAGAGTGAGGCTAAAAGGAGATGCACATATTAATAGATACCAATGGTTTGATTAAAAGGTATTTATGTTTGTTATCTCAAGATTGTGAGATTATTAAATGGAAATAGTGGCGTCACCATGTGTCCCTGAAGAGTGATGTTGCCACAAAGTGACAATTGCGGTAGATTGGAAATCATAGCTGCAGGGTTTTGAAGCTCTTCCCAGTAAGAGAGGAAATCCATTTACTCAGCCCTGGCCTTGGCCTGGCCTTTGGACTTGCTTTGTCCGACCAGATGGGGTAAAATGAGGTTGTATGAACTCTGGAATAAGACACATAAGAAGCAGCAACTTCCATCTTGAGTTGATTTTTGTATACGTGTAAGGATGAGGTCCATTTTCAATCTTCTGTATGTGGCTAGCCAGTTATCCCAACAGTATTTATTTAATAGGGAGTCTTTTTCCCATTGCTTGTTTTTGTCAGCTTTGTTGGAGATTAGATGGTCATAGATGTGTGGCCTTATTTCTGGGCTCTCTATTCTGTTGCATTGGTCTATGTGCCTGTTTTGGACCAGTACCATGCTGTTTTGGTTCCTGTGTAGTATAGTTTGAAGTCGGGTAATGTGATGCCTTCAGCTTTGTTCTTTTTGCTTAGGATTGCCTTGGCTATTCAGGCTCTTTTTTTGGTTCCATACGAATTTTAAAATATTTTTTTCTAGTTCTTTGACAAATGTCGTTGGTAGTTTAACAGGAATAGCATCGAACCTGTACATTGTTTGGAGCCGTAGGCCATTTTAATTATATTAATTTATCCTATCCACGACAATGGAATGTTTTTCCATTTGTTTGTGTTTTCTTTGATTTCTTTGGGCAGTGTTTTGTAACTCTCATTGTAGAGATCTTTCACCTCCCTGGGTAGCTGTATTCCTGGGTATTTTATTCTTTTTTCATGGCAATTGTGAATGGGATTGCTCCTGGCTTGGCTATTCTTGGTGTATAGGAATGCTAGTGGTTTTTATACATTTGTTTTTTTATCCTGAGACATCACTGAAGTTTTTTATCAGCTTAAGGAGCTTTCGGGCTGAGACTATTTGGTTTTCTAAATATAGGATCATGTTGTCTGCAAACAAGGATAGCTTGACTTCCTCTACTCCTATTTGGGTGCCTTTTAATTTCTTTCTCTTGCCTGATCGTCCTGGCCAGGACTTCCAATACTATGTTGAATAAGAGTGGTGACAGAGGACATCCTTTTTTGTGCTGTTTTCAAGGGAAATTCTTCCAGCTTTCGCCCATTAGTTGGCTGTGGGTTTGTCATAGATGATGGCTCTCACTTTTTTGAGGTATGTTCCTTTAGTATTCAGTTTACTGGAATTTTTTAACATGAAGGGATGCTAAATTTCATCAAGAGCCTTTTCTGCATCTATCGAGATAATCGTGTGTTTTTTATCTTTGGTTCTGTTTATGTGATGAATCACTTTATTTATTTGCATATGTTGAACCAACCTTGCATCCCAGGGATAAAACCTACTTGATCATGGTAGATTAGCTTTTTGATGTGCTGCTTGAATCAGTTTGCAAGTATTCTGTTGAGGATTTTTACATCAGTGTTCATCAAGGATAATGTCCTAAAGTTTTCCTTTTTTGCTGTGTCTCTGCCAGGTTTTGGTTTCAGGATGATGCTTGCCTCATGGAATGAGTTAAGGAGGACAGCCTCCTCCTCAATTGTTTAGAATATTTTCAGTAGGAATGGTATGCGCTCTTCTTAGTATGTCTGGTAGAATTTGGCTGTGAATCCATCTGGTCCTGGACTTTTGTTGCTTGGTATGCTCTTTATTCCTAATTCAATTTCAGAGCTCATTATTGGTTTGTTCAGAGAATCAACTTCCTAGTTTAGTCTTAGAAGGGTGTGTGTGCCCAGGAATCTGTCCATCTCTCCTAGGATTTCAAGTCTGTGTGTATACAGGTTTTTGTAGTGGTCTCTGATGGTTATTTTTATTTCTGTGAGGTGGACTAAATACTTAAATGTAAAACCCCAAACTATAAAAGCTCTGAAAGACAACCTAGGCCATACCATTTTGGACATAGGAATGGACAAATATTTTATGACAAAGATGTCAAAAGCGATCATGATGAAAGCAAAAACTGACAAATGGGATCTAATTAAATTTAAGAGCTTCTGCACAGCAAAATAAACTATCAACAGAAAAAACACGTAACCTACAAAACGGGAAAAAATATTTGCAAACTATGCATCTGGCAAAGGTCTAATATCCAACATCTATGGAGAACTTAAACACATTTACAAGAGAAAAACAACCCCATTAAAAAGTGGGCAAAGAACATGAACAGACACTTTTCGAAAGAAGACATGCATGAGGCCAACAAGCATATGATAAAAAGCTCAACATCACTAATCATTAGAGAAATGCAAATCAAAACCACAGATACCTTCTCATACCAGTCAGAATAGCTATTATTAAAAAGTCAAAAAATAACAGATGCTGGAGACATTGCAGAGAAAAGGGAATGCTTATACACTGTTGGTGGGAAGGTAAATTAGTTCAATCATTATGGAAAGCAGTATGGCGATTCCTCAGAGAGCTATAACAGAACCATCATGTGACCCAGCAATCCCATTACTAGATATATACCAAGAGGAATATAAATCATTGTACCATAAAGACACACACACACAAATGTTCACTGCAGCACTATTCATAATAGCAAAGATATGAAATCAACATAAATGACCATTAATGACAGACTGGATAAAGAAAACATGGTTCATACATACCATGGAATACCACGGAACCATAAAAAAGAATGAGACTATGTCTTTTGTGGGAACATGGATGGGGCTGGAGGCCTTTATCCTTAGCAAACTAATACAGAAATAAAAAACCAAATACTGCATGTTCTCATTTATAAGTGGATGCTAAATGATGAGACAACATGGACACACAGAGGGGAACAACACACACTGGGTCCTACTCGAGGCTAGAAGGTGGGAGGAGGGAGAAGAACAGGAAAAACTAACTAGTGAGTATGAGGTTTAGTAACTGAATGATGAAATAATATGTACAACAAACCACTGTGACATGAGTTTACCTATATAATCAACATGCACATGTACCCCTGAACCTAAAATAAAAGTTAAAGAAGCAGCAACCTCTATTTTCTGGGGATGCTGCTGCCACCCTGTAGGAAAGCTGAGCCATATCACTGCATAGTAAGGAATCCATGAGGATAAAAGTCCAGTGCTGAGGCCCCATGTGAACGAGGTCATCTTGGACCTTCCTACCATTGTAGCTGGATCTGATTGCAACCACATGAGTGAGCCCTTGTTTTTTAAGCATGAAGTTTCGGAGTGAATTTTTATACAGCACTCAATAACTGAAACCAAAAATCTGCAATTAACAGCATAGTGGGCCATGTACTCATCTGACCCCAAGCCTGGTCCACATTTCCTTCTATGCTCCTGTAGGCACCATGCCTCACTGCTCTCCCTAGGGTATCAGTTCCATGGAGCCAAAGTAGATGAAAAGGCTTTGAATAAAAACTAAATCACAAAATGACATAGGAGCACAGTGTATTGAGTATATCCCTCAATTTCCTCTCCTGGGACTCTATTGTAATTACTCTCTCACACACTGTTGTTATAATTTAAGACTTGCTTCAAATTTCTGAAAATCAGCATGCACTCAGTCTCAAAATTAACTCTGGACCCTGAAGCCCACTTTCAAATGACCTGCAAATGGACCATTCTTGCAGTAATTCAATTATTTGGACATCCACTGGGCACCTATAAGGTTTGATAATTTGGCTTGATAGAACTATATAAAAGCATAAATAAGTTTATATTTCCCCCAGGGATAATTTTCTGAGACCCACAAGTTACTCCTGGTGTCAGAGACGAAGGCTGCCTCCCCAGTGCCCTGAAGGGTGGATTTGCCACATCATCCCAGCTCTGCTGTCCTTCCTACTGTGATTCTTACCACAGCTTTGCTTTTATTTCATGTTCCCCATGAGCTCCTCCTCCCCTGACACATGCTGCCTCTTCCCTCAATTTCCTCTCCTGGACCTCATTTTCTGCTGTTTTAACTTCCACATTTAGTTCTACACATGCTTCATCAATAAATCTCTCCCACTCATTTATCTCCTTGAGTGTCTCTGATTCTGTTTCAATCACTCTCAAACTCGAGAAAATTCATCTTTTAGAGTGTGTTTCGGCATCTGGTGGAAACTGGATTAAAGCTCTCTGGTTCTCTTCAATAACATGATCCCATCTGCCCTACTTGCTGGTCACAACCCTCTCTAGTTTCCAAGTTACTGTTTTCCAACCCCTGACAACAGAAACTTCACTAATGCAACACAAGAGCTGGGTGAATTTCATTCTTTTCAGCCTAGGGCTGCGTTAACGTCTCCACAAAAAAACAAAACAAAACAAAAAATCCGGCTAAGATTAAAAATAAAACCTTGAAACACCTACACTCTGTCAATCAGTTGTTTTTAAAGTTTCTTTTAGATTTAATTCATCTATTAATCAGTAGTCAAAATTAAGCATCAAATATTGTTTGAGCATCTTAGTCTATAAAGACACTACTGTGTGCTGGGGAAGATGCAATGTCCAGAAATCACCCATGGCCTCCAGATACTTGAAAATATAACCAAGGGGGACAGGAATGACACATGGCAATATAGCTGACAGTCAAAGTCCTGTATATGCTACATTTCTAATGACAAACTTGTTGAAAATGAAGCCGTTACACAAAATTATTAAATCAACCACTGGGACCGTCAATAACATGAGGTCTAATCTAGGCTTGTTGCTAGCACATCTTGAGAAATAAAAAATGCATATCTTCTTTGGGTAAATTAATTAGAAAATGGTACTTCTTTCTCTTTTTTGAATACAGTTGCTGACCAGCGCCCAGCTTGGCGGATGGAGGACCAGAAGACTTCTGTCATCCCTTTGCTCTCCAGTCTGCACCCTCCCTGCAATATACAACTTGCACAAATTTCATCTGTAATGTTTCTGCCCTGGGTGCAGAAGGGAATCCAAAGATGGAGCTCCAGAGGCTGTGGAAATTCCTGAAATGGAATGCAAATTGTAGTATTTTACACATCTATGCTTGTCCTCTGCAGAGAGATCATAGTTTCCTCTGAATTCTCAAGCAGTTCATGGCAGAAATACTTAAGAATCACCACTCCAGACACACAAACTTGTAAGACCCTCAGTCTTAGAGTTCATAGACCTGGTTTTGCACTTTCATTTTTCAACTGGTGAGCTGAATGACTTTCTTCAAGCGAATTGAACACTCTTTGTTTTCCTTTTTTGTTGTTTTCATTTTGATGTTTCTCTTGCTTCATATACATAGTGCAAATAAATATTCTTAGTGGATTTAAACTCATAATGATAGTCCTTTGCTCTCGTTCAGGCCATTCAAATGCTTGAATATAAAAGCTTAACTCATGATATTTACCTGTTTTCATACTTCAAGTATAACAGAAATTTCTGACTAAAAAGCAAAAATATGCATTTAATAGGTCCAAGAAATTTTTTCTGCCTCCTCCCAATTCTGTCTACATACTCCATTCTCCCTTTGGCTGAAGTCTAAAGCTTCCATTTTAAGATTTCCGTTTGGTTCTGTGCCCAAGGGTGAAACTGTATCTCCCCACCTACATCTCTGCAGTGAAGGTGAAAGGACTTCTAATCATGGACCCTATACGAGTCTTTTCTTGCCCATCCTTCACTCAGGTCTTTACTTCATAATCTACCCACTATAATTTCCATGGAACTTAATGACTCTCTTGATAAGACCTTATTTCCCTTGCCCCTTCTATCATAGTCATTGGGGAAATCCTCAATCTGGTTGAACCTATCCTTCCACCTGTTTAGTGCCTGTATCTAAGCAACTGCTACAAACCATTACTGGAGAGAGTAAAAATTTCTACCACCAATTTGGGAAAAAACTTGGCATTATCTTAAACTTGTGTCTACTCAATGAGCCAGCAATTTCATTCTTAGGTAAATAACTCAGAGAAATTGCATACACACACCAAGAGATCTGCATGGGAATGGCCATACAGCATTTCTGTAATAGCAAAAACAATGAAAATCTATACACTGAGTGGAAATAAGTGAGTCACATCCCTAAGCAACAATATGGATGGAGCTAATAAAGATAGCATGGGACAAAATTAAGTCACAGAAGAACACATTTAATGTATTTATAGCTCAAAGCCAGGCAAACTAAGCAACATTTGGTTTAGGGCTACACATGTATACGGTGACTACACACACACGTGTAGGAGAGAGGTATAATTCAGAAGATCCGTTATATCTTCAAGAAGGAGAAGGAGGAAAGAGTCATGTAATTACTGGTAAGTTTTATATCAACTTCTTTACTGGTTTCACTTTAAGAATATGATCACACACTTCAGGTGGGCCTTCAGTACTATCCAGAGATCCTCTTACAACCCACTAGTGAATTAACTCTCCCACTTTTTAAGATGGATATAGAATTTTCTTCCTTTTCCTTTTTATCAAACCACTAACAACCCCCTTCTCATTCTTATCTTTAAGAGATTAAAAGTTAAACCCAATATGTATTAATTCCGAAATTTTTCTTTTTAAAATCCCATACTTTAGCTTTTTTTAGGTCAATCATCTCTTTAGAAGCCTAGTATAGAAAAAATAAAGTTAACTTAATGGTTCATTCAAATTTGACTGGATCTGAGTGTTAGTGATTAGAGGCGACAATTACTCCATTCTGTCCTCCCCAAATTTTAATCTATGGAAAGAATTGGCACAAGAATCATTAGCCAAAACAAGACTAAAAATTTCAGCTTTATTAATCATGTAAAAACAGTGACTAATAAGTAGGATTTCTCGTAAACTGTGCTGAAAACAACGGCTAAGGTTTGAGGACTCAAGTAGGATATAAAATTCTGTTAACAATTAACTAGAGTCAGCTGAGCCCACAGGAATGCATAAACCTCATTTACTCACTAATCATGAATGGGGAGGCTAAAGGTGTGTTCTGAGGGAGGAGAACCTCCAGTAAGAGGGAAGGAAGCAGGTGAGAACCCACTGCACTAATGACCAATCCAGGAGGCAAACAGGGCCCAGGCAGAGTCAGGGTAAAACCATTAGAGGCGTTTGAACCAGAGTGACTCCATCTTGAATAGGGGCTGGTTAAAATAAGGCTGAACCCTAGTGGACTGTATTCCCAGGACGTTAGGCATTCTAAGTCACAGGATGAAACAGGAGGTTGGCACAAGGTACAGGTCACAAAGACCTTGCTGATAACACTTTCCAGTAAAGAAGCCAGCCAAAACCCACCAAAATCAAGATGGCGATGGAAGTGACCTCTGGTGGCCTCATTGCTCATTATCCACTGATTATAATGCATTAGCATGCTAAAAGACATTCTCACCAGCACCATGACTGTACAAACGCCATGGCAATGTCAGGAAGTTATCCTATATGGGCTAAAAAGGGGTGGGACCCTCAGTTCTGGGACTTGGCCACCCCTTTCCTGGAAAACTCATGAATAATCCACCCCTCTTTAGCATATAATCAAGGAGTAACAATAAGTATAAGCAGCTGAGCAGCCCATGCTGCTCCTCTGCCTATGGAGTAGCCATTCTTCATTCCTTTACTTTCCCGATAAACTTGCTTTCACTTTACATGACTTTCCCTGAATTCCTTCTTGCCGCAAGATCAAAGAACCCTCTCTTGGGGTCTGGATCAGGACTCCTTTCTAGTAATCAAACCTGTGCCTTATAGTCAAGTCCCAGCATCTGACTCTGATTAATCTCACTGGCTGCTCTCTTTCCACGGAGAGGGGTCAGTGAGAAGAGAAAGAGGAAGGCAGTGTGTAGTTACATCTTCCATCTTCTCAAGAAGGCACAAGAGTTGTGAAAAAGTTTCTCATCTCTGGTCCAGGGGAAAGAACGGTGGTCTAAGGTAAAGAGCCTCTTTTACCAACCACACCTCACACGGTGCTTTTATTTGCTAACAAGTATCACGTTAATTGTTTTGTTTTTCCTCCGGTCTTTGAGCTCCTCTAAAGAATACTGTAATGTGTCAGTCTGGAGCCCCTCAGTATGTTATCTGGGTTTCAAACATTTTAGTCATAAACGACTTGATCATCTATTGTTTTCTGTATTAATAAAAGTCACAGATGTGATCATCACGTTCAGAGCAGAGATTAAGATGTATATCAGTTGGGAGAGGGAGCTGATCCTAAGCTGTTTCCTACCAGTGATCTACGAATTTGGTTTTGTTAAATTTTATTACCTCTTATTTTGCTAGCTCCTCCATATGAGCATGTTTTCTGTTCTTTGCGTCTTTCTTCTTAAATGGGGAATGAACAATTCTAATTAAGGATTATGGCTCATTGGGTCCTGGTTAACTGAGGCTTTCTTGTGAATTAACAAGTACTCCACTGTCCCTTCAGGCACAAGGCACATTCCCCAAAATGATTCATAATAAGCAAAGGACTTCCGTGCCTTTCAGCCAGAGCTTGTGTGAATTGCATCTGAGAAATAACTAGTGCTCTAGCACAATTCATTCACCAAGCAGGGCTTGGTCTCCTACGACATCTCAACTTGGGACAGCAAGCAAGGAAATGATAGGAGGCAGCTGGAAACCAAGTATTTAGTGCACATTTGTTTAGCGCCTACCATGCTTAAGGCAATTTGATTAATTTAGGGCAGGAGAGGACGGAGACATAAAAAGATGTAAAACATAGATCCTGCCTTCAGAGAGCCTTCTCCTAAAATGAGATAGAAGACTGCAAAAAGGATGGACTGTGACAAGGGTCATTATGGAAAAGATTTCAAAGATAGTAGAGAGAACTTTCTCTTGTTGACCACCAGTTGTTTTTCATCTCAACATAAAACTACCCTCCCCACTCTATTCCAATGACTTCTTAGAAGGGGCAACTGGAAGAAAAGCATTTTTTAAATTGCAACTATGAAGTGGGACTATGCTACTATGTAGTCGCTCAAAAGAGAGGTAGGCAATAGTAATTTCCATAATAGAAGTGAGTGTGTTATCAAGCCAGGTTCCTTCTACTCATGCACAAGCAATCACTGAAACAATGGGTTCTACAAAAGATAAAATATCTTATTCATAAGGCTGCTGTACAGGAGAAAAAAGTCTCAAATCTGCCTCCCCAAAAATAGAGCTTGGGGATATTTATGAGATAGAAAGTAGGGTGATCTAAAGTGTGGGGCAAGGTGAGTGGTGGGTAGGAAAGATGAGGTAATCAAGGTTTCTGCATAAGCATAATTGAGCTACATGGGTCTTCATAGGATACATGTGCAGAAATGGCAGCATGTTAAGCATGATTTAAGGGTGGAGATTTTGGTCTTCTGACTTCAAAAGGTCACTCTTCAGGAACCACCCAGGCCCAGTTGAAGGTCAGTGGCTTCAACCACTTTGAAATGGACAAGAGTTCCTGCCCCCTAGTTCCTGAAAAACAACTTGAAGCAACTGTTTACTATAGTACCCCACAGTTGGAGATGTTATCTATAAGGAAGCTAGTGGGATTTTAGTTATACATTGTTTGGCTACGTGACTTGCTAGTGTTAGTTTTAAGATCAACCAGAAGTAAGCAATTAAAAGCAAGCAAGGCAGATTAAGTTTGGCAGGCTTCATCAGGTTAGCCCTTGCTTTCAAAACTGACTTAAAGATTCAGAGAAACAAAAAATAACCAGAAAAGTCAGACTTAGGAGATCTACATGGGAACCATGGCTTAGAGTAGAACCTTCACTAAGACAAAAAAAAAAAAAAAGCCAAGGGTTTGCATTACCTTCTCAGTGTTAGTTTATGTAGTTGAAAGCAAAACTGCATGGCAGATGCTTGAATGTAATTGGCTTTGCGGTTATGGATGGATGCTAAGGTCCTTCAGGTGGGCTGCTGTAATGAGCTAGATTTGAAATTCTGTGAAGGCAGACAGTATCGATGGGTGAAATTTAATAAAAGCACATGTTCACCAGTTTACATTCAATTAGAAACAAGAAATAAAGCTTGATGACATCTTTGTGTCCAATTAGAATTGAAAGATTAGGATGTATTCGAGTGATTGCACTGTTTTTAGAAAAGTTAGTATAAACTTTGCTCAGACTTTATTTTATTTTGGTTGTAAAAAGCAACAAGCTAAAAAAAAAAATCACAAAACTTAAACATTGCTACCCCTCTCCTAAGCATTTCTAGAACTATTATCAGTAATAGAAGATCCTAGGATGAAACTACAGATTCCCATTGGCCCCTCAGAAGCTATTAATAACAACCAAGCCTAGGGGCAAGATCAGAAATTACCTGATTGTGTATTTCATGGTGGGTGTATTTGCCTAAGAGATTCTGTATGTGTTTTATTTTGGGAAGTGGGGAGGAGGAGGTGGTGGGGGTGGAGGGGAGCAGGTAAAGAAAGCTGCCAACTCACAATAAAAGTTAAACAAGACTTGGCCTTTTGGAAGTGAGATGCTCTGGGCAACCGGCACTGGTCGTTTTTGTTTTGAAATGTCTGGAAGTATTTTACGAAGTCTGAAGGGGCTCTTCACTGCTATCCTTGACTTGGTTCCTGTCATGCAAAACATTTTGGGTTTTAAATACCTTAGCGCTAATGGGTGCCCAATTCATGTTCATTGAGTGAGTGCATGAATGAACGTATGAATTAATAAAAAACAGTACTGAGAACTAATCAAGCAGGTAATATGGCTACGTGAAAATGCTGCCTTTTGTTTATGGTTTATTTCACGTGGAAGAATCTCCTCTTCCTGGTGAGATTTGGAACTACAAGAAGGAATATGACTTCATTTGCTTCTATGCCCCTTCTCCAAAGAACTTCTCAGCAAATGCCGGTGATTTAGATTGTAAAACAAGTAAAAGGAAGTAAAAGAATCAAATTCAGTGGTAATTAAGTACTTGTACTTTTTCTTTCCTGCTCTTGTGGAATTCTCTGTGAAAATCTCCCCATAAGACACCATGAGGCTGAGGGCAGCTTTTCAACAGTGGAATGAAATGGAAATAAGATCTCAATTCTAAGTTCTGTAAAGGCAGGATGATGAGTGTCTTGTCCAGGGTGATATTCTCAGCACCTAACAGTTATCTGTATTTCTTTAATGGTTTTTAAAAGAAGAACGCAAGAAAGGTGAGAAAGAAGAAACAGGTTTTAGTCCTATGTGAAGCAAAGGAAATGTGGTTCCTAATATTTTTTAAAAACCCAATGCCTCTGCTCTTTTTGTCTCCTGTACCCTTTCTCTTTGGGAAATTGTGATGACTTCCAAAGTATGGTAGTCATGGGCAGAAGTAAGTCAGATAATTTTCAGAACCAGTATTAACTTAGCAGCTCAACTCTTCTTGTGGGCCCAGGTCTCATTTTGTAGTAGTAACCTCAAATATGGAAACCAACCATACTCCAAAAATTATGGGAGAATGGAATATCTCTGTACTTGCTTTGGTTGAGGTGAAACTAGCTCCAGATTTGCTCCTTAAAAACCCTCCTCTAATACCTTTACAACTATATAAAGATGTAGATAGTTTTCTCTTGTTTGGACTACTTCTGTTTAAACAATCATTTCCGGAGCTTCAGAAAAGATAAACAAAGTCCAGATGGCTCCATTGTCAAAGCTAAACTTGCCCACCAGTCCACAAGCCTCAGAATAGAAAATGGATAGTTATTTGAAGAAGAAACATAAAACTCTATTCTCTGATACCTTCCATACAACCCCACCACTAAATCATTGGAGCAGGTTGCCTGTTGGCTCATTTCATCTTCATTTTATTATCTGGGGATAATTGAACTCCAAGAGGATGGATGACTCATTAAGACTCAGGTTTTTCTGGCTCTAGATTTTATAACTTTGTATCTCTTGTAAAGCAATAAATCTTCATGTTATAACATTGAAAATAGTGTCAAAAGACAAAATTACAACAAAATTTAGTTTAAAGATTTTAATTGGCTTTTATTTGTGATTCTAGAATTGGCCAACACCTCATTCTGTAAAATAGAATGAGTGTTCCCATGAGCTGAGCGGAGAAGTTTGGTTTTATAGACAGAAAAGGGCTGAGTAAAGCAGAAAACAGAAAGCGGATTGGTTGTTTCAAAGTTACTTTTCTTGTAAAGATTAAAGCAGAAAGGGCTTCCTTATCATGCTGGCTAAAACTGGCCTGTTTGGGGATTTGGCTATTATCTACCTCTGTCCTGATTACTTGGAAGGTCAGATAAACAATTTAGTTCCCACTTGATAATGTACAACTTTAGCGTGACTGACTTCATTTTGGTTTGGTCTATTGAGCCACATGTAAGAGCTCAGTCTGACCAAAGACCTATAAATTTTATTTAATAACAATAATGATTCATTGTTTAATGTCTATCTTATAACAACCTAAAACTTTAAGAGTAAAATTTAAAATCTGGATTTCAACTGAAAGGTACCTCACTGGTTTAAATAACAATTGTTAAAGTCAGGTATCAAATCTGGGTACTTGACTGCTAGGCACGGTTCATTACAGCCTGTTGGCACTTATTGTATGACTAAGCTTTACAAGTAACATTTAACTTTCCAACACCAAAGCAGAGTCACATCATCAAATTAAAAGGAAAAGGTAGCTCAATGACATCACACTCAAAGAGGAAAGAACTGCCAGTAGCCTCAGAGTAAGAAAAAAAATATATATAGAAAACTTTAGAAATTTTCACATGAATTTCAAAAACACAGCTCTAAGCTCATTAATATTGGAAGCAAATTGCAAACTGTATAGACAGCAATAAATGTTTTTAAAAGATACACTGTTTAAGAAATTGGAGCTATACAGCATGTTTTAACAATATAATCATCAAAACCATTAAACTTCTTAACATTATGATAAGTAATTGTTTTTAACACATTTTACACATTTTTGGCACATGTTACTTATGTACATTTGCACACTAGTGACTGATCAACAGAGTTTAATATATAATTTGTAACATTACATATATATGAATGCATGTATTATATATACATTCCTTCTTTAATTATCATTGCCCTCTCTAACTTTCTGGCTCAGTTTCACTTGAATGCTTTCCATTCATCCATTCTTGGCTTCATTATGCATCCTCTTTAATCCACAGTGCGATTTTCATACAGGAGTTAAGAAGGAATCACTTAGGCAGATAGTAATGGTATGGGAGTCCTCAGCAAGGCTTTTCCCTTTACGGAAAAGCAGACCAAATCATTTTCTAACAGAGGGCAACCTATGAAGTCGAGCTGCAGACAGAGACAAGCAAGCTGGGAGCTTGCACAGGTTAATGCCAGCAGGAACAGGGACTAGACATGTTCAAAATGGTGGCTCCATCTTCCCTTCTCTGCCAGCCATGGGTACAGTAAGGTGCAAACAAGATGGTGATGCCCACGGAGAGTTCATTTGCACAATAAGATTAGGGTGGGGCAATCAGCTTTCCCCTCCCCTCCCAGCACTATGCAAATGTCCCACCTGATCAAACCAATCTGTGAGCCCTAGGTAAATCAGACACTGCCTCCTCAAGCCAGACTATAAAATCTGGCGCACCCATCTCTAGCCCATCTTTTCCAATCAGAAGACCCCTTTCTAGAGAGAGAGAGAGCTGCTTCTCGTTCTCTTCTCTTCTGCCTATTAAACCTCTGCTCCTAAATTCCTTGTGTGTGTCCGTGTTTTCCTGCTGTGAGACAATGTACCCCAGGGTTTGTACCCCAGACAACATAGCTACTTCAGTTTAAGCCCTTTGGGTGCTAGTAAATATTGAAAAAAAATTTTTTTAGAAACCTCTAACCCCTGCTGTTTCACTAATTACTTATTTACCTTTCCTAGTCATTAGAGGTGGCCATTCCAAACACGGGATGTCACCAGATACTAAGGAAGGATTGCACAATGGTATTACTGGTCCAGGGAACAATGAAAGATTTCAGGTGAGCAGAATCTTAGTGGAGGTGGAGTTTTGGGTGCTTATGTGAATCAGGAAAAGAAATAGGACCTACCCTGGGGAAGACCAAAAACAATCATGCAGAACAGAGTTGGAGGAAGTTGCAGTAGGAGGAAGGATGAGGGTCATGAGTTGCTTTTTAGGACAAAGCATAATTTCAATAGCTACCTATGGCACCCTAAAGATTGTAAAGCTTAGAACTAGGGATAATGTGGAGGGTGAGGGACATGCTTTGAATTCATTGGCGGAAAGGCAATTCTGCAACAATTATAACTTAGCTTATTATCTTCCACCATATAATCTAAAACCCATAGTTGAGAAATAGATGCTATTCACATATTCTCCTCATGTCCAAAGACACATTTTTGAGGGGCAATTGGCAATGGTTGAGGTCTGTTTTTAGGTTCAGGGGAAGAATAGTTTGTTGAAGCCAAGGATAGGGAGCAGGCTTTTCCCAGGTTAGGAGCTTTCCCCTGCCTCCTACCCCCAAGAGTGTAAAGGTATCTAGCCATGGTACTGTACAATGACTTTGATATTCCGAGTTAATCAGCCATGAGTTAGTTGGCTGCTGATTTTCTTTGCCCTAAGAACTTGGAGGCCCGCAGTGGTACACAACAACGTCCTGCTCTTGAATAGAGTACGCCAACTGCTGTTTGCAGTTTGACTAATCCTAGACCCCTAGTCATGACCAGCTGTCATTTTGGAGAGGACAATTTTAGAATAGGAGCTTGCTGAGAACAGTGTCTATGTTAAAGAAAGGATTTGATTGCATCATTTTTGGTTCTTTGCCTTTAGAAGCCAGAGTAATTGAATCATTGTAGCCCTCCCTCCTACTCACCAAGTTCTCCCAGCTCAGATATCAACTCCTGTGGAAAGCCTTTCTTTATGTCTAAGTCTATTTTGGATATTTTTCCTCTATGCTTCCATGACATTATAGTAGTTCTCATATCTTCTTGTAATTAACTAAATGCTTGTCACACTTAGAATGCTATCCTGTTCCCCGCTAAGATGTGAGCTTCTTTGCGGTAGAAACTGGATCTTTTTCAGTGTTGGATCCCTAGCTCCTAGGGCATGCAATAAATATCTATTGAATGGGTGGATACCTGAATCAAACCATCTCCAAGTCTGCCTGCTCTCTTTATGCATTCACCATCTGGTCCTGGCCCTGATTCCTAGTTTACTCAGATTGTGGATGATAACACGTGTCATCATATATATGTAACCAACCACATTCTGCTCCCAACCTACTTCTTCCTCAAGTTCAGACTCAGTCACCACATCGTATAATGAGCCAGGCCTGACTGCTGCAGGCCAAAACGATGTCTCCTCCCTCTGACCTACAGCACTCATTATTTAAAATTTGTACAAATAGCTCTTTATCACACACTTTCTTTAGTGTGATGCCTGTGGGTCTGGTCTTTGTGAGCACCTCACACATAAAAGTCCATGTCTTCCCTTTCCCTTTTATTCCTCTGTGCATCTAAGCTCTGAACTGGGCACAAAGAACACTCTAAAGTGGTACCAAATGGCATGAAATTGTCCTAATCAAAATGAAGACATAAGTTCTGAGGGCAAGCATTTTGTCCACAGAACTCTACCTGTATTTGCGCTACAGAGGCTGCTTCCTGGTGATGAATGGAGCCACTAGGCAATGAATGTAGGAGGGGATGGAAAGTAATTGGCAGAGGCAGAACTGTTATTTTGTTATAAATAAACTCCCACAGTGGAAACTTGTTAACCTCAGTCCTTGCCTTCACATCTACTTATATGCAAGACCTCCCTCGACAAATCAATCTTTATACTGCAGTGGCACTCTCTTGACAAGATATGTTTGGCTTAGCCACTGTTGATATTTGTTCTTGAAATCTCGGTTGTGTGGCATGGTACACTCTGAGAGCAGAAATGGAGACGCTTAGTTTATATGCAAAGAGGACGGGCAAGATGCAAACAGAAAGAGACGGTCCACAGCAGGGCAGCAGGAGTGGCGGGAGCTGAGCAGCACTTAATATGTTGTGATGTATTGAATCTATGAAACGCCTGTTCAATAGCTAGTCAAAGTAAATTTGGAAGGACACAGGAAAGGGATTTATTTTTTCATCACTGTATAAATGTTCATTATATCTTATGCTGTTGGTCATAGTCTACCTGTGTCGTTTTGAGGTCCCAGTGCCCTTAGACTCCCAGATAGCACCACTGACAAGAAATAGGTGAGGTTTGTTCAATACACACACACACACACGTATATATTTCAAGTTTCAAGAATCGAAGGGTTATAGGCAGCACTTTGGGGTTGAGCTATTTTGCTGGATTTTAATATCTGAAAAGAGAGTGATCCCCCAGAATAAATCACTTGATCTTTTCTCTTCTCCTCTTGTGTATAACTTGATTGGATCATTTCCCAAATTTGACTGAGATCATTTAAATAAATGTCTGTTTTGATCATCGGACAGCATTTGCAACCTAGACGACATCTTACTCATTTGTGTTTCCCAATAGAGTAGCAAGGTGCCCAGCACGTAGGAATCTCTCCTGAAACGTTAGCTGAACAAGAAATCCTAATATCCATGAAAAATTGCATATGCAAGGGAGAAAACCAAAAGGTAAACAAAAACTATTTTGAGCCAACTTAAGAGAAATGCAGACAATATTAGATTATTAATTAAATTTTAATTTTCCTGTAAACAGTTCCAGAGAAAAATGCTGTTTTAGCATTGTACCCTAGTCTACGCTACCGTGTAAATACTTTCTGTGGGTCTAGTTTTAAGCTAGGTGGCATGGAAGAACAATTGAATAAAACGTGGCCTCTGCCAACAAGAATTTTGGGTGCCGTCTGGAGAAACAAGGTTCAAGAAAGGACCCAAAGCATGCAGTAGAGTATGATGACAGGCGAGATGGAGGAATGGAAGCAATATGGATTAAAGGAGGTCAAAATAGGACACGATTACATGAGCTAGTACAATTAAGGCATTAGGAGGAGGTAAAACTGCATTGCAGTGAAGTTCTAGTTGACAAATGACATGTGGGTAAGCATTAATCGAATCATGCTGCTATTTCATATAACATTCAGGATGGGAATGTTAGATATTATATCTCACAAAGGAAATGTTCTCCCTTGGTGTTGATGAATCCTTAGATCATGAGAGTTTCCTTAGGTTTATCAGTGAACCATCTTGTCTTTAAAAAGACAATTTGGTGTTCTGTAAAGGAAAAGTGTGCTGAGTGTACAGACCTTGATGTTAGGCTTCAAGTCTACTTTTAGCTGTGTGACCTTGATAAAGTTAACCATTCTCTGAGCCCCACTTTCCTTTTTTAAAACATTGGCAACAGGAAAAACGCTGCCCCACCTTGACCTCAGGACATGGAAAGACTTAGATTGTCAGAGAAAGATCACTTGTATAAAGACAAGACGTCGCCTCATCCTTTGGCCTTTTTCAGACCAAGACTTAGATGAAAAGTGAGAGAACTGCATGATTGCTGCTCTTCCTCACAGGCACTAATTTTTTAGGCATTCAGGACACGTTCTCCCACCCCTCAAATCTATTTCCTTTTGGCAGTCAGAAATTCTGAGAACACATTGAAGCATTTATGCATGTACATTTTAACACATAGAATAGGGTACTCCACAAGTAGAAAATTACGTATGTGGCACAGGATTGGGGTGAATGTCAGAAGAACCTTGATTAATGGGCATATTGCCAATTCTATTTTTCCACCAGTCTTTCAATTTGGGAGGTCACTAAGCCAACATGGGTAGGAGTGAATTCATATTCTGTAGTAAATCTGCAGTAAATGGATGTCTGATAAGAAGCAAGAACTGAAGTTGGGACTGTTCAGAATAAGCCTAGAGAAATCTGAAACAATGTGCATTTAGAACTAGTCCTAAAATATGTGACTAAATTCCACCTTTAAAGATGAGCAAAGAGAAAAACAAAACAAAACAAAATAGAAAACAAGAAGAGAACCCACATGGAAAACCTCTGGAAATTACCTCCTGTACAGTCCAGAGATTAACTTTTTCACTAGGCTACAATAATGCAGGGTCTCTTCTAAAAAGAGCAAAGGCCATAAGGGGAAACCGACCAAGCTAAGATGCAAATACTAGAATATAAAAAGAAAGAAAGAAAGGTGGATAAAACATTTTTTGTACATAAGGAAATAAAAATAAAATTTAAAAGCATGGTGGAGCATGCATAGAAAAGAACTAATTTTAAATGGCAAAAGATTCAACCACTGTTTTGAAGAACAAACTTGAGAAGCTACCACAGATAGCAGAGATCAAAGTTCTGAAGTAGTTCATAACTTACAGTAATAATTGACTGAGTACAATGGCTCACATCTGTAATCCCAGCACTTTGGGAGACCAAGGCTAGAGGATTGCTTAAGCCCAGGAGTTTGAGACCAGCCTGGGAGAAATGGTGAGACCCTCCATCTCTACAGAATTTTTAAAAAATTGGCTGAGCATGGTAGCACATGCCTGTGGTCACAGCTTCTTGGGAGGTTTAGGCAGGAAGGTTGCTGGAGTCCAGGAGGTTGAGGCTGCTATGAGCCATGGTCATGCTGTTGTACTCCAGCCTAGGTGACAGAGCAAGACTGTCTCAAATAAAACTCTCTAGAAAGTGATGTACAAATTGAAAGGCCCAGAGGTTTTAGGGTAAAGTCAATGAAAAAAAATCACATTTAGATTCACATCTGGTAATTTCATTGTAAGTACAAACCTAAGAAGAATATATAAAACTGGAGAAGTATGCAGGCAACATTCAAAGATAGAAAAATTATGTTGCCTTGAACCCATATTTGCAAACCAAAATGCTGAAGCTGGGGGAGTGCCCAAATATTAATGTTTTTTCTAGAAACAAGATAAATGGTATAAAAAAGATAATTTAATAATAATGATTAGTACATCAATTAGTCTGTTCAGGCTGCCATGACAAAATACCAAAGACTAGGGGTGGCTTCAGTAATAGAAGTTTATTTTCCCACAGTTCTAAAAGCTGGAAGTCTGAGATCAGGGCACCAGCATTGCTGAGTTGTGGTAAGGCCTCTCCTGGTACAGATATTGACCTTCTTGCTGTGTCTGCATATGGTCTTTCCTCAGTGTGTGTGCAATGAAAAGGAGATTTTTCTCCTCCTCTTCTTGTACAGCCACTAATCCTATTGGATTAGGACCTCGCCCTTATGACCTCATTTAACCTTAATTACCCACTAAAAGCCTTATCCCAAAAACAGTCACATGAGGAATTACAGCTTCCACATATGCGTTTGGAGAGGGACACAGTCCTAGTAGCATAAAAATTATATGAAATAAGACTGAATGAGAATATCAAAACCACATTATATTTTATAGCCTATAAATGGTGAGATGCAGAGGTAGTTGGTCTTTTAATACTGAAAATTAGAGAAACATGGATTAAATAATAATTTTGAAAAATGTAAAGGTTACCATTAGTTATGAATAAAACCTTCTAAAATATGTAAGAATATAAAAAATACAGCGCATATAGCAAAAGTTAGAAAACAAATACAAGGGGAGATAGACTGAACTAGGAAAATAAAACAAATGCAAATGGATGTAGAACAACTATACAATTTTAATGGGTGTGATTTATCATTAAAATATATAGCCCTATATGTGTTTTGAAAAATGCTTATAAAATATCCTTCAATGTTAAGATAATAAAATAATTGAAACTTAAAAATGAGCAAAGATATGTAAGTAAATTAAAGTGAATGTGAGAATGATGGTAATAAATAAATCCCCCAAATCAAAGAACTATTTCAGAATAATAAAAATGCACTTCACAATAAAGAGAGACCTGAGAGAAATTCATATGCAGTATAGTGAGATATTGATACACATCACCCAAATTTTCAAACTACAGAAATATTTTACGGAAATATAGTAGTCTTGGGAGAGTTTGCCAAAATGTATAATCCTTCATAGACTCAATGGGCAAAATAATTAACAAGTAGAAATACATATACAGAAGATGGACATTATAGCATCTGTTTTTAAAAAGACAGGAAATGTTTCATACACACAGAAAAGGGAATATACCCACTTTTACAATAAACATAGAACATTTACCAAAATTGTCTATGGCAAAGATTGTATTATTTTATTACTTGTATTGGATAAAAATACAGTATGATAATATAATAGTTGTCATAATCACTAGTAACCATTCTGTTTTCACACTATGCCAGGAAACATGCACTTCGTGTATATTAGCATTGTTTGTTCCTAATAACAATGCTATGAAATTTATGCAATTACATCTCTATTTTACATATGAGGACATTTAAACAAATTTTTTTTCTGGGTTGACACGGCTAGTTAGATGTTAAAATTAGTGCTTCTCAAATGTAGTGTGCATCAGAGTCCTGTGATGGGCTGCTGAGTCCCACACTCATGAGTTTCTGATTCAGAAGGTCTGGGTGGGGCCCAGTAATTTGCATGTAGAATAGTTTCCAGGTGACGCTTATGCTGCTGGTCTAGGAGTCTGTACGTTGACAAGCACTGGGTCAGGTGATGCCAAGAACAATACCTTTACTATACTGCTTTGGAAAAGGAGAAATTGCAGAGAGCAGGTTCTGACAAAAAATGCAATAAATTTAGAAGTTTATAATTAGCAAAGCTAAGAAAAAAAAAAGTGCTTGGAAATTTAATTAAAAATTAAAAGCAATCATTCCCAAGTTAATCAATTTAATACATTTCCAATTAAAATTCCAATTGGATTTTTTTCTTTGAACTTGACAGAATGATTCTAAACTCCATGGAGATAAATAATAGAAAACAGTAGTCAAGAAAAATTAGAAAAAGAAGAGTATTTGGTAGGAACTTGCCTGTATATAATAAAACATCATAGATTTCCATACAAGATTGCATACCAACTAGGTTTTCACACGAGGCTTCTCTAAAATCTCCACTGAAACACTGAAATGAAAGCTTTAAGATATGACAAGGAATAAACCGATAACAGTGGTATGGAAGGGAGCCACCAAAGAAGAGAGAGTACAAAAATTTGGTCAAGATAAAAATGGATGAAAATGTATTTGTAATACAATCAAAGGAATGAAACCTCCATGACCTGATGTAATCCAGAGAATGCTGGAATCCGTAAAGAATTCCCACCTTTCAGAATCCTGGATGGAGGGGACTTGGGCTCAGTGAAGGCAGATGCTAGATAGGTAAGTGTGAGAAGTAGGGCTGACAACAGAGGCGCTGATTAAAGTTCTCTGAATCCAGCAGGTGAACCAAGTGACTTTTTCACCCCTCTTCCCTTCTATTCTTTCCTGCTCTCCTTCCTTGAGTTAGAGCAAAGGTACCTTGATATTTATCCCCAGGCACAACACTAGAACATCTCTTCGAATGGTTGAAGAGAGTGATGATATTGACATCTAGGAG
This sequence comes from Macaca thibetana thibetana, assembly GCF_024542745.1. Taxonomy (NCBI): domain Eukaryota; kingdom Metazoa; phylum Chordata; class Mammalia; order Primates; family Cercopithecidae; genus Macaca; species Macaca thibetana. The sequence continues at coordinate 42,657,190 of NC_065595.1, forward strand.
TAAATCCAGGCTCACTCTGACATTTGGGAATCTTCAGCCTTGGAATGAACATCATCTTGTTCAGAGAAAATTAGAAAAAAAGTTGTCTGAAGACATTCAGTATCCCAAGAGATAAAAACGTCCAATACTGGTATGTGAGATCTCTCTAGTAGAACAAGAACCCTAAAGCAAAATTGTAGCTCCAATAAAACCAGGGAGCAAAGGAGGAAACCGTGGACCCAACCCAGGGGACCATTTAAGACATAAGTTAGGCTGACAGGCTTGCAGACAGGCCTAGAGAAGATCCAGGCCAGGATAGAGCCTGGGACAGGGGTTTCCAGAAGCAAAGGTGCTTGGGTGGAATAAAAAAGTGTTAATTAACATAATTACTATATAGTGAAGATCTTGATTTTTATGAGGTATTCATTGGAAGGAAAACATTTCAAGAGGGACAAAACAATGTTCATTAGAAACTCCAATTACAACAAATGTATACTCTCTCCAAAAATGTGACCAACACACAATAAGTGACTGCTGCAAACGATGTTGAACAAAGTACAAATAATACAGCCAGCCTTTACTGAGGTGCATAATCACAGTTATGCAACCACGTGGGGAGGATGAAAGACTACATGAAGGTAGTAAAAAAGAACTAAATCTCCACCCATAATAGCAGAAAATGATTTGATAATGTCTAAAATTGATAAAGTAGTAAATGTGTGCTCTTTGAGATTGAGAGCTTATTAGAAATAGGCCTTAAAACAGCTAAAATTGGTTGCCTCTGGAGAACAAAACCAGGGGATTGGCAGTCATGGGCCATGGCAGGGTACATTTATTAGAAATCTTACTCTTTCGTGGTGGAAAGTTTCTCAATGATTTTTATTACTTTATGTTTCCATGCAAACTAAAAAGCCACTTGATTTAAAAATCATGTTGTAATTTCATTATGATCATGTTAATTTTTAGTTTAACTTAGGAAAATTTCCATGCTTATGATTGTGAGTGGTTCTGTTCAAGAATGCCTTTCTATCCTTTCAAGTCACCTTTTGTGTCCCTGGAAGAATTTTGCTCTTTCAGTGAAGAAACACACAGCAAATAGTGAATAAAAACAGAATTAAAGCCATAAAAAAAGGTTTCATAAGATAAATGACAGATCACGGGCTAAATAGATCAGTCATTCTTAATAAAAGTAAACTTCTAAGCAGGTGAAACACTCCCATTCATAAAAAGAAACAGGTGGTAGGGATCATAAAATAAAACCCAAAACCCTGCTGAATGACAAACACCTACAAAAACGTGGCTTGGAACTGATGAGAATAAAATATGAATAAAGGCAAACTAGGTTAGTAAAAAGGATAAGATAGCAGATATCCATTCCTCTTGTTAGGCAGGTTTGAATTCAAGGCAAAGAGAATTAAAGGAGGTAGAAAAATGTACTTTTAATGACTGAAATATAAAGAATCTAATGTACAGAAACTTTAATGGATTTTATTCTTCATATACACAGCATAGAGCAAAAACCACTTGTAATACACAAGCAGATATGAGAAAACGCCTATTCTTAGAAGAAAAGCATAATTTACCTCTCTTGGCCTCCGAATGCCACATTCCTAGCCAGGAAAGACTCTCCAGCATGGTTATACCCATCTATGTGCTCAGTAAACGTTCAGGGGAGTCCCTGTATGCCCACGTCATTTATCACCCTATGCTTAGGATTATCCAGCTTTACTCATTTCTCCAAGCTCTAGTAGGTACAAAATATATCTTGTATTTTGTGTTTACTTTACATTACAGTTTATTTTGTGTTTACTTTCCATTACAGTTTACTTTACATTACAGTTACTTTACATTACATTACTTTACATTTACATTTGTGTTTACTTTACATTAAAGTTTACATTACTTTCATACAGTTTTCTGATGAATTTGAGTATCCTTTAATATGTATTTCAGTCATTTGGATTACTGGATCTATAAATTTTCTGTTTATGCCCTTTGTCCATTTTCTATTTAAGTTTCTGACTTGTTCTAATTGATTTGCAAGAGTCTTTTGCGTATTCTAGATATTAATCCATGGTTAGTTTCAAATATTGTAAATATCTTCCCCACTGTGTCACTTGCTCTTTATTTTTGCCTACAATGTCCTTCATTGAATGGAAAACTAATTTTAATTTAAACAAATTAATCATTTCTCCTTTAGGATTGTTTATGATTTTTTATTTTTTAAATCAATTTTATTTCAGTCTAACTTAAATACAATATATGTTCTATTGCACACTTCAGCAAGATTTGACAAATGTATAAACGTGTAATCATCACCACAATCAAGACATCAAGGAACCCAAGAGGTTCCTTTGTGTCCCTATGCAGTCATTAACCATTCCCTACTTCAGGCAACCTCCTATTGAGCATTCTCCCACTGTAGATTCATTTTGCTTGCCCTAGGAGTTTATAAATGAATCATACAAGATGTACTATTTTTTGTCAACCTTCTTTCACTTAGCATAAGAGATTTGACTATGTTGTTTCAATAATCAGTGGTTTGTTTCTTTTTTACAAATATGCTACTTTTGTTTATTCATGTGATTAACATTTTGGTTTTCAGTTTTTAGTTGTTATAGTAATATTTTTAATTTTTTTGTGGAATCTTCATACTGTTTCTTATAGTGACTGTACTAATTTACACTCACACTAACAGTGTTCAAGGGTTCCCCTTTCTCCCCATCCTTGCCAATTCTTGTTATCTTTTGAATTTTTGATAATAGACATTCTAACGGGTGTGAGGTGATACCTCACTGTGGTCTAATTGACGCTTCTCTGATGATTAGTGATGTTGAACATTTTTTCTTTTACCTGTTGGTCATTTGCGTGTCTGTTGAAAATTTTCTATTCAGATTCTTCTCCTATTTGTATTCTTGCAAGTTGACTTCCTTATATATTTTGGATATTAACTCCTTATCAGATGTATGGTCTGCAAATATTTTCTCCTATTCCATAGGTTGTCTTTCTTACTGTTTGTTTTCTTTACTGTACAGAAGCCCTTTAGTTTTATGTAATCCCATTTGTCCATCTTTGCTTTTGCTGCTTGTGCTTTTGGGGTCATATCCAAAAACTCATTGCTTAGACCAATGCCATGGAGATTTTCCATCATGTTTTCTTCTCGTTGCATTACACTTTCATATTTTGCATTTAAGAGTTTAATCCATTTTGAGTTGCTTTTTATATATGGTGTGAGATAAGGATCTAATTTCATCCATCTGTATATAGATATCCAGTTTTCTCAATACCATATGATCCAGTAATCTCACTACTGGATATATATCCTAAAGAAATGAAATCACAATATTAAAGAGATATCTCCACTCATGTTCATTGCAGGATTATTCACAGTAGCCAAGATATGAAAAAAACTAACTGTTCATTAAAGAATGAATATGTAAAGAAAATATGATACATATACCAAATGAAATTCTATTCATTCTTTAAAAAGAAGGAAATCTTGTCATTTGCCGCAAAATGAATGAACCTAGAGGACAGTATGCTAAATGGAATTAGGCACGGAAAGACAAATACTGCATTCTCACATAGTTTTTTAATGTGGAAATTAAACAAACAAAAAAACTCATAGAAGCAGAGTAGAATGATGGTTACCACAGGCAGTGTTGGGGACATATTGGTCAAAGGATACAGAATTTCAGTTAGACAGGAGCAATACAGTTTAAGAGATCTATTGTACAGCATAGTAAATATAGTTAATAACAATGTAATGTATACTCAAAAATTACTGAGTGGATTTTGTGTTCTCATCACAAAAATAAGTATATGGCATAATGCATATGCTAATTAGCTTGACTTCACCATTCCATCATATATGCATATTTCAAAACATCATGTTGTACACCATAAACATGCGTAATTTTTAAAGTAAATTTTAAGAGAACATAAACAATCAGCAGAAAATATTAAGGGACTGAGCATTTTATACATCTTTTTATAAAAAAGAATTTATCATTATTTTTTGATAAATATCTTTTAGTGTGTGAAAAAAATGCATGTTTATTAAAAACTACTAGAATTTTTTCCAAAGTGGTTTTATCACTTTACACTTCTGCTGACAAAGACAGAGCATATTATTTTCCCTACATCATTGCCAGGACCTGATTAGAGTTTTAAATTTTATTACACAGAGTAGGTATTTTTTGGAATCTCATTGTAAATTTAATTTGAATTACCCTGAACACTAATAATACTGAACATCTGTATTAGTCTGTTTTCACGCTGCTGATAAAGATTTACCCGAAACAGGGGCGAGAAAGAGGTTTAATTGGACTTAGAACTCCACATGGCTGGTGGCCTCAGAATCATGGCAGGAGGAAAAAGGCTCTTCTTACATGGTGGCGGCCAGAGAAAAATGAGGAAAAATCAAAATCAGAAACCCCTTATAAACCCATCAGATGTCGTGAGACTCACTCACTATCACGAGAATAGCATGCCCCCATGATTCAATTACCTCCCCCAGGGTCCCTCCCACAACACGGGGAAATTCTGGGAGATAAAATTCAAGTTGGTATTTGGGTGGGGATACAGCCAAATCATATCAACATCTTTTTAATGTGCTTATGACTATCTATGTACCTTCTTTTGTGAAGTGTTTATGCAAATTATTTGCCATTCTTTTACCGGATTGTCTTCTTACTATTCCATTGTTAGAGTTCTTTTCATATTTTGCATATCAGTCATTTGTTAGATATGTTTAGCAAATATTCTTTCCCAATCTATGGCTTGACTGAATTTTTTAACACTATTTTTTGAAAAATATTTTAGAATTCTGATTGTCAAATTATCACTTTATTTTCATTTGTAGTTCTGGGAAATGATTGCCCTACTACAATTTCATACTTTATGTTTTCTTCTAGAAATTTTACAGTTTTCGCTTTTAGACTTAAATTCATGAAACATTTAAAGTAAATTCTTATAAATTGTATGAAGTAAAGGTCAAGATTTATTTCTTTTTCCCAGGGGACTACCCAGTTGTCCCAGCACCACATGTTCAATAGCCTCACTTCTTAACATTGATATGTGTCCAGCACATACATGCGCACATATCCATATACATGATTATACATATTTGTATATATATTTTCTGACTCTACTGGTCCATTAATTTATACCTTAGTTCTTACACCAAAAGAAAATTATTGATTAATGTGGCTTTATAATAAACTTGAAATCAAGCAGTGTAAGTCTTCCAGTTTTATTCTTTTTCTACAAGTTTTTTTGGTTATTATAGATCCTTTGTATGTGCCCGTAAATGTTAGAATCAGTTAATTTTTACAAGAATCATGCTGAGAAATTGATTAGGCTCATGTTGAATCTATAGACAAATCTGGGGAGAAATTATACCTTAACAATATTGAGTCTTCTGATCTACGATAATGGTGTATCTCTCCATTTTTTAAAGTCTTCAATATCGTTTTGGAATGTTGTGTACTTCTTAGTGTATTGGTTTTACACAAATTTTGTTAAATCTATACTTAGCTACTTGTTGTTTTTAATGCTATAGTAAATAGTAACTATTAATTTTATTTTCCAATAGGTCATTTCAAAAATATAGAAATCTAGTTGAATTTTATAGTGAGTTGGTGTCCTGCAACCTCGCTAAATTCCTTTATTAGGTTTTGATAAGTTTTCTAGGAATTCATACATTATTATCTGCAAATAAAACAGCTTTACTTTTTATTTCAAATATGCATGCCTTTTCTTTCTTTTTCATACCTTATTGCACTGATTAGCACTTTTTATAAAATGTAAAATTCAAGTGGTGAAAGCAAACAACTTTGCCTTATTTCCTATCCTGGGGGTATATTATTCAATTTTTAACTATTAAATGTGATATTATCTGTAGATGTTACCAGATTGAGGGATCTTCCTTCCAATCCTAATTTGCTGAGAGTTTTTTTTTCCTTTTTTAACATGAGCGTATATTGAACTTTATCAAATATCTTTCTGTGTCTACTAAGAAGATCATATGTAAAAACATCTCTTTTGTTCCATTAAGGTTGATTTGTTTGATTTTTGAATGTTAAGCCAACATATTCCTAGAATAAACTCCACTTTGTCATATGTGTTATCCTTTATATTGCTATATCTTTCCATCCCTTATGGTTTGTGCTTTTATATTTTTATTTTTGAAGTATCTGCCAACCATACATCACAGAATCATTGTGATCTTACACTTTTCTAATGGCTTGATACTTTTATTTTTATATGTAGAATTTTAAACTAGGATCCAAATTTGTATGTAAAGTACAAATCCATTTCTATTATTCATAAAGTAAATCATTTTCCAAAATTGTCTGAGAATTTGTTTTCCCCCTATTAATTTGTGGTGCTACCTTTATTATATATAATACTGTCAAATATATCTGAATTAATATCTGTTTTACTCATGATACTTTACTGGCCTATTTTTTACTCCTTATAAGAAAACCATATTGTTTTGTTTTATCATTTTATTATAACTTTATATTACATCTTAACTTCTCATATGATTTTTCACCCTTTCCTATCAACTTCAGGATTTTTTAAACAAATAAACTTCTTTCTAGATTTTTATTATTCTATATAAATTTCATATTAAAGCTTCATATTAAACTTCCTAAGTTTAATAAATCTAACTGTATGTCTTTATAGAATCACATTGTAATTGTAGACTAAATTGAGAGAGAATTTACATAGGTATAATAGTTAATCACCCAGTCCAGGATGGGCTTTCTTTATTCAAATTATCTTCTGTGTACTTCTACATGCTAAACTTTTTAATAAGAAATCTTATTTTTTTTGTTAAGTAAATTCTTAGATGCATTATAGTTTTGTTGCCATTGTAAACTGTATTTTATTTTTTACTTAAAATTTCTAGTTGATTATTGCTGGTATTGTTAAATTTTCATTAACATTTAAAGCTTATATATATAAACATTACACCTGTAATTTCAGCACTTTGGTAGGCCAAGGTGGGTGGATCACTTGAGCCCAGATGTTTGAGACCAGCCTGGGCGACACAGCAAAACACCATCTCTACTAAAAATACAAAAATTACCCAGGTATGGTGGCGTGCACCTGTAATCCCAGCTACTCAAGGAGGCTGAGGCAGGAGAATCGCTTAAACCTGGGAGGCAGAGGCTGCAGTGAGCCGAGATTGCACCACTGCTCCCCAACCTGGGCAGCAGAGTGAGACTCTGTCTCAAAAAAATAAAAAAAAAATAAAAATAAATACATTGCTGGACTTACTTAAATTTTGTCTATTAGTTGTATTACTTTTTCAAAGTGATAGGCGCATTATCTGAAAATATTAGCATTTTTATTTTCCCCTGATTTCATCATTTTCTTTCCAGTAAACTAATTTGAGTCTTCAAGTTTTCTTCGGGTGTTCTTTACCTGCTTCCTACTGGTTTTGTTATGTTGTGCACGCATCATTCATTATTAATAGTTAATTCCATCTTCATTCACTCTACAATGTGTTATTTAAGGGTGTGTCTGTATTTTTGTGTGTGCAGGCATGTGCTTACAGAGGTTTAGGTGCTTAATTTCCAAGTGTATAGATTTTTATTGGATCTAAAAACTGAGTTGATATATCACATTAACATCAAAGTCTTGAACTGAAATGGCAAATTTAGCAGATTGTTTTGGTTATTCTCTGTATTCCCCAGATACAGTCTTTACCTTTCTCTCTGCTGCTGTATACCTGTGAGGCTTACCTCTATGGTCTCAGTCACTCAGGATGCTTGGACCCAGCTTCTGTATATGGGGAAGTATTATCAAAAGACTAGAGTGTAGGAGGAGAGAAGTAGAGGTATTTATTTCCCCATTCCTTGCTTGCTTTGCTACAATTCTTCCCTGGCTGTCGCCTCCATGGCTGCAGCAACTAAAGGCTGTCCCTCGACTTTTCTCATCTTCAGAGACAAGGCGCACCATTTTCTCTTACTGGCTTTTCAAACTTTGAATAGTAATTTCTTCCTGCTGTTACTGGTTTCTCGTCATCCTTTTCTCATTTCCTTAACTCTTCCCACATGCCTTTAAAAGGTCTCTTTATTAGCTTTCTTCTCAGTTAAAACCCTTTTTGTGTATGTCCTTTGTTTCCACTCAAGACCTTTATCAATGTATACTGTAACAGGAAATGTCAAATAAAAACAGAATAGCACAATTTGGAATCATCAAATGCTTCATTTAAAACACCACCTCAAAGGACAAATGAGAAATTCCATTCCAACATCCCATCTCCTTAGGCCTTCAGATTCTTTCCTACATACACCCCCAAGTCTGACACCTCAACCAAAATGACCATGGAACATTGTTGAACGAAGGCTTTCAGTAAGCAACTCAGTAGCAGTGAACAACACTCCTAGGTGCTTGAACTATGTAGTAAGTGAGGAGTCCTAAGGGTGTGCCTCCTATCTGAATAAATTTGGCCTGATCTACCCTTTTGGAATCCAATTTGAAAGATCCTGCAACTCTTTTAGTGCATTTATTACATCTTCCCAGAATATTGTTTTACTTCCATGTTTGGAATTTACCTTCTTACAGTGCTAGAAGGAATGAAAGGTGGTACTGGAGGGCTATGAGAAAGGGCATCCATGTGTAAGTCAATTGCTTCTAGTGATTTCATAATTTTTTCAATTTTCTTTTTTTTTTCCCATAAGAAGGCTGGATTACTCAGATTATGAGAAGACCTTCGAGAGGGATATGAGAATTCAAAATTCTCAGATTTCATCTTTGTCTACCCAAATTTCTTCAGGTCAGATTCCAGATCATACTCTTCGCTAGCCAATACCCTTACTTAGCATACAAACTTGATGTAATATCTATTGCAACTCTGAAATGTGTCCATGCATATCTGAAGTCTGATTTTCATCCATGCCTTCTTGGTATTTAAAAGGAGAAGGGATTCCCTTAATGCCACCTTAAAGTCTTTCTGATTATTTGTGCCTTCAGTTAAGAGGTTAAATCCTTAAGCTTCTTTTTTAAAACATTTTTCTGTAGGCCCTTTAGTGCAGTTGAAGCAGTTGCCCCACCACCCCATCATACGTAATCACCATTATCACTGTGGCAATTAAGTGCCTCAATCACTCAATCTCTCTTTACCTTGCCCTCCATCTGTAATTTACTCCATATCATCACCAGGGATAATTTTAATAACTGTAATCATAGATTATCAGTGTCTTCATGGAGATTATGTATATTATTCAAAAATATGAGCAGTTCTATCTCAGTTTCAGTATTTTAGAGTATGAAGGGGTGTAGTATTCCTGGTAGTGATAATTCTATTGGTTAGGGTCCCTGTAGGAAAAAGCACAGTTTAAAAGGATAATTTACAGAAGTGTGGGCAAGGTCAGGTATCACTAGGTAACAGTGAAACAGCCCAGGACAAGAGACAGTAGAAATAATCTCTCTATGCCTGAAAGATCAAATTGAGAAATCCGTACGTAGTTACTAGAAGCTGGAAAAATTAAGATGCATCATCCAGAGGAGTTAGAGCCCTAGAGGGATATAGCCACTGACAGCTTCATCAAACTGAGGGATTAAAAAGAGACAAACACCTCGACCTCTCTTTCAGCCCTCTCCTCCCCTACTACTTTCTTTCAATGACTGGGCCCAACAAGAATCCTGGGGTCAGGGAAGACTGAGTAATGCCTCTTATTTTGGTCAAATTCTAGGAACACTGTAGAGGATAGAGAAGGGCACAAAATGGATTTGGGTGGAAGTATGCCGCATCTCTTTGTGAAGTCCACTTGGTAAAAGTTGGTAGTTGTTGCCACTGCTCTATGTGAGGATAGGATAATGAGAAATCTAAGTATTACAGACAATGGTAAACCAGCTGTAATAGTGTAATATCCTAACAAGTAAGATTCCTCACCAGTGGCTATTTCAAGCATGGATACTTTTCACTGTACCTAGGCATCACCACCAAATCAGAGAATTGCCTTTCTCTTCCACATAAGATCCCGTACTTTCCAGTCTAGCCTGGAGGCAAATCTCTTCAAAAGTGATACTTAGCCCCAGGTTAGGTGAATGCTGAGAGTTTGATCAGCCAGGTTACTTCACTGAGATACTCCAACTGATCAATCAGCCGGTGCTTCCATCTGGCCTCCTCTTCCTAGCTGTCACCACTTTCAGGCATAAATCATCTTATATGTAACTCCCAATCACTACAGGAGAATTTAAGCATGTCCTTAGCTCTAGTTTCCCACCAAGTGTGGTCCTATGACTCTCTTTCATTAGTATTGCATACTTTTCCTTTCACAGAAAACCCTGCTTTCTTGCTTTCCCCATGGACACATGTTCATTTTAATGTATTTTCTATCATTTTGAGGAAATCTACATTTAACAAATATTCTTCAGTATATCCTCAATCTGTGATCTAGAAACATGAGTTCTCAATGCTATGAACATCCTAGTAGCTTTATCATAAAATAAAAGTCCCTTGATTTGGAACTAGACCTATGATAAAACTCATAAACGGTTCAATTTCTCAGTATTCTTCACTTGCTCTTCTGTTCAATTTATGCTTATGGGGGAATGCGTCAATTTAGAGGAGAACATTGGCTTAACATGGTATTTGTGTATATAACAGATATTTCTTAAGCAACTACTTTTGTAATGTCCTGTACTGATGGAACTGAAGAAGGCAATTGCTTTACCCCAGAGCAAGTTCAGAGTGAAAAGGATAGTACTTATTTTTCTTAAACAGCCCACTTAGAGGAAAACATGTTTCATAGCCTTAAACATCAAAAGGAATAGAGACTAAGTTTAAAGTAACATGCTTGCCAATACAACTTGATATGACTTCCAATACCCTAATCCACTTCAAATCTGTAACACTGGTAGTCCATGTTAGGGTAACAGTGTTTCCCATATGTATAGCACTAGTCCTAATCCATGTAAATTTTGACTTGTCTATACTGAAAGCTCAGCCAAAGTAGATAATGGCTAAAGGTAGGTAATAGTAACAGGTAAATCAAAGGGCATTATGTCAGTACGAATCACATTTTGGGGGTAGCTACAAGAAATACTGTATTGCAATAGACAACCTCACGTTATGATACTTAATATCTGGTATATCAGAAATACACAGGTGAAATCCTGTGCTATGGAATCTCACAAATTGTCAGCACAAAATACCTTTATAGTGAGCATACTCCCTTGACTTCCCTTAATCCTAATTATCCATCAAAGTCCATCTCAAAACTCGTTTTCATTATGAATTCCTATCTGGCAAACGTAGTTCACAGTAATCTCATCCTTCTTTTGGTGCCCAACTTTGCTTTTTCCTTCAGTCTTTTGGCATGTCAGCGTTATGCAGTTCCCTTTATTCTTGTACTTTTAACAATATGACATAAGTTCCTTACAGCGTAAGTTCTAAAAGGCAGGCAGATAGTACCTGACATGATAATGTGTGCATTGCAAGAACACATTACTACACAGTAAAAAGCTGAGCAACTATTCATCTCATCTATCTTTCTATTTATAGTTGTAGAGAGCATCTGAGGTCTGGATTTTCTTGGACATGAGATTGTTTTACCCAAAATATTCTCAAAGTACATTTACTTTTATTTTTTACATATCTTCAGTATAATTTATAGATTATTCCCTCCTATAATCTTTCATTTGTCAGTTATGAATATTACTAACATTACATCATATCTGAGATGATTTAAAATAAACTCTTATTTTTAACTGTGTTTCCTACTTTACCCTTTCCAGTTGACATCAGGTAAGTTATAACATCCCTTGTCCATATCAATATGGTTTGTACCCCCATATTTATACTTCTGAATATATGGAATACAAAATTGTATTAAAGAAAACCGAGTCTTACTTTCTAATATTTCTATGTAGTTATTTTTTCTATTAAGTTACAAGCTCTAAATTAAGAATGTGTCATTTTACACTATCCTTTCTACTCACATGCTAGATGCATTAAAATTGCAGGTGGATTAAAAGGAAATTTTCATAAATACATGAAAATCTTATAATCACACCATGCAGAACACATAATAGCTCCTTAGAAAGCAGCTATGAGTTTATTTTCATAGTATTCTTATACTTAGCCAGGAAAGTACTCCTGGAAAATGTCTGGAGATACCATGTCTACAGTTAACAGACTTATCAACCTGCCCCAGTGGTTAGTAGCTCATTGCTCCCTTTCCTTCATTTTTCCCACCCCCCATCAGTCTCTTCTTGTCACTAGGCAGTCAACCTAAAGTAGATACTCCAATGGCTGAAGTTTCTGCTTTGGGGATCATAAAGTTGTCATCCCAATAATTTAAGGACCCTTTGGAAGCTATTTGGCTATAAGATATAGCTTGATAATTACAGTCATGTAAGGCAGCTAAATGTTGAGGGTACCTTGAAAGTTGGTCTCTAATCTATTATTTCATTTCCTTCCAGTCATATCCATTAAGATGGTCCAAAGACCTGGTTCACATTTTCTTTATGTATTGCCCTTTAATTATACTGGTATTTCATCTCCCATATTTCTTTTTGCCATTGATACTAATAGCCATGTCTGAATTTGTTCTCCCTCAGACTATAGGTAGATACTACATGAAAAAGTGGCATATGCAATGTTCCATTTTAATACCAGTTGGAAAAAAATACACCCTTTATTCTTCCCCAGTTTACTTTGGCATTATCCATTTGTTGCTTTTTTTTTTTTTTTTTTTTTTTAGCATTGTCTCACTTTCAATTTCTTGCATCCATCTTTCTTTCATTCTCTGTATCCCTATAAAACTTTGTTATAAAATAAACTCAACTCAAGATATTACCTTTCAAAGGCACTTACCACCTCAATCTTCTCCAGACTGTAATTATTTAAAACAAAACAAATGATTTTGGGCTGGTTGCTGTAGTCCATGCCTGAAATCTCAGCACTTTGGAAGGTGGAAGTGGGCAGATCACTTGAGGCCTGGAGTTCGAGACCAGCCTGATCAACATGGCAAAACCCCATCTCTACTAAAAATACAAAAATTAGCCAGGTGTGGTGGTGGGTGCCTGTAGTCCCAGCTGCTGGGGAGACTGAGGCACAAAAATGGCTTCAACCCAGGAGGTGGAGACTGCAGTGAGCCGAGATCATGCCCACTGCACTCCAGCCTGAGCAACAGAGTGAGACTCTGTCCCCCGAAAAAAAAAAAAAAAATGCTTTCCAGTGAAAGCAAATGTGAGACACTGAAGAGGCAGTTGAAGAGGGAAGTCTTTTAGATATTTAAATATTGTAAAAGGCAGTACGTCAGTCTCTAGTGCCAATCTGATAGTCATATGGGGATTTCAGGTATAGTGCTTTGATTTAAGAAATCCATGAGGACAAAGCTTGTATATCTAGAAAAAGAGGCTCCCTCCCAACCTGCCTTCCTAGATCCAATTGCAGGAGTGGGAAAATATGTCCCTTTCATCCACAAGGAGTGTCCTCCATGCCCAGTGAGTTGGCTACCTGCTGTGTCTCAGAATTCAGGCTCTGACTTGCCATCGAAAATGTTATATCCATGTTGTTTGTGAATTTAATTAGTTTTCTAAACATATGATGAACTAAATTGAATAAATCAAACTGACCTTTAAATTTCCAGAATTATAGCCTATTTAAATGTCCATAATACTGCAATAATAACCCAAGTTAATAACCATTTCACTTTCCTCCCTGAGAGTCTCTCTGGGTGATACACAATGTTATTAATTTTGGCATGATTACAAATTATTCCTATAGTTCAGGTTTAATACAGTATTGATGTTGTTATTAATATAGATTTGTCAGTAAAGATACAAAACTGAGTCAGTCCCAGCTAATGTCAGTTTTAAGGTTAAAAAATTAAAAAAAAGCTAGCTTATATTGCAGGAAGGTAGGGAAAACCTATAAGACCAAAGTTTCATTACAAGGGTATTTGGCTTGGTATGAGCAAGGACTCAAAATGATAAAATAGCAAAAAAGGTATTGTAAATCTGTTAGCAGTTTAAGTTTTTTAAAATATATATTGCCAATTTCTCTGTTTTTCCAAATTTCTTGAGAGACTGATTAAATCATGTGACAATTTTATGAGGATTGTCAAAAAGTAAGTTTAGAAAGTTAATCATCAGGGTCCAGTGAAGAGTATAATAATAATTCACACCCTACTATTTTGTGAAGCATAGCAAGGCAAACAAAACTAGTTATAGATGTGTGATTTGGAATGAATAAGAAAAGAAATCTTGTATGAAAACTGGTATGGCAAGGCAATCTGGTACAGTGGTGACTGAGTTGCACTGAAGTGTGAACTTGGGTTTAACCTTTGGCATTGCTTTGCCTGTGTTAATTACTAAAAAATCTTTGTGCAAAATATTTCATCTGAAATGTCATGTTAACAGCATTAAATATCTCAGAAGTTTGCAAAAAGTACTTGAGATAATACATGAAAAATGTTTAATGATGCTTGGCCCATAGTAAATGTTCAATGCATGCAAGTTCCTATTAACAGGCTACCACTATGTGTGAAAACAGACATCACTTTCATCACGATAATGTCAGACTGAGAGAAATAAAGTAATTTCCACAAAGACTCATAGTTATTAAAATTTGTGATGGGATTAAAACCGTACCATTTCTAATTACTCAATCCGTAACCACGCTACCCATTTGCTTTGATTGTTTTCTGAGGTATGATCCCAGGTAACGTGTATATGGATTTTTATTTTTTTCCACATAAAAATTAAGTTTTCAGGATTTCTGCTTTCAGTGTTCAAATAAACCTTTACAATAAGACAATTAGAAAAAGTAGACCAAATGCTTTCCTGCTTAAAGGTATTAGACAGTTATAATGAAGTGGGAATATATGGGTAAACTATTAGGACAATAGAGTAATTTAGAAGGATTAACTCACTTTTTGGATCTGCATTTTCCTTAAAAGGGTCTACTGATATTAGAAGAGGTGCTGAAGAAGCTGCCTAATACTATTCTTTTTACTTTGTATGTATTTGAAAATTTCTATGATATATAAAATAAGAAAAAAAAAAAGCTTTCCATGAATGTATCCTAACTTGCTTTTCAACCCCAGCCCCTACTGTTTATTGATCCTTGAACATTGTTTGCTGTTTCCTTTGCCTGGAAGGTCAAATGCTCACTTTGCATAGCAAAATATTTTCATTTTTCACAGTCTGAAGTCATTTCCTCCATGAAGTCAAGATTGCCACACAAATGAAAATAGCCTTACTGTGTCCACTTGACACTTTCTTTGACTTTCCCGTTGCAATGAACCTATTCCCTTTTAAGTATGCATATTTGTGTATGCCTGTCACTTCATAAGCATTTTTTAAAGAGAAGGAACTATGACATTCTCATAGTTTATATCGCTCTGCTTTAACAAACATAGGGGTAAATTAAGTTCTGTGGAACCTGAAGCTTATGCATTTGCAGAGAGGAACGTTTTAGTAAAAAGAATACAAAAATACAAATACAAAATTGATAGAGTGCTTGGGAGACTGTCATGCAAGTTAGGATTCCTGAAAACCTTAGCTTCGGTATATCTACAGTAAATCCATTTCAGCCAAACACATTACAAAAAGTGTTTGGCTTACTGAAGTAAATCCTCATTAAGGGGACCATGTTCATCAATGTTTCAAAATGTTTTCTCTGTGATATTTGAAACTTTTTTCTATTCCTCTATATCTAGACCTCACAATAGTGTGAGAGAGATGAAGTGGCATCAGTGGGTTCTACATCTTACACTCTGGGCTTCCTCCTTAATCTTTTAACTTTTTTTCTTTAAAAATGATTAACTCTTATGCATGTCACCAAATAGAATAAAATTTTCCTAAGTAACCTATAAACATAGGGCAAAGCAGAGTATACCACAAACTTTTCACTCCATGTTTGACTATTGAGTTTTTAAGCCTCACTCTTTCCTTTTCCTCTTCTTCTCCACATCTGGGCAGTCTGACACAAAACCCCATTTGCTGTCTTCCTTGGCCACAGCAGAACATCCAAACAATAAACACTCCAGACCTCATACATATAAACCCATTCACCCCAGCCTCTTCACCACAACAAAATCCTGGGCAAGCCTCTTTTCCCTGATCTCTCAAGTGATGATCCATTTTCATACCTGCCTGGGAGCCTGCCTTCTGTTCTCCCCAGAAAGCCTCATTATGTTTTAAATCTTCTCATACCTTCTGGCTCTGTGTGTATTTGTCCGTGTGTGTGTGGCAGCATTAGCCTTGATATTTAGATCAAACCTGAGGGCCAAAGGTGTGGTCCATCTCATTTCAGCAGTATGACCACTACATGGGAAAATTTCCTTATGAATGTAGAAAGAAAAAGAGTTGTTCCATGAAGATTAAAATCTTGAGTATAGTCATATAAAATGCAGATTTTATTTTGAGAAGTAGAATGTTGGAGGTCACAAATTCCAAACTACACATAGATTTTATCTCATAGAGAGGAATGTGTTGAAGAAAAGTGATATGATTTGATGTGTGCTTTAGTAAGATGCACTGGAAAGCTACGTGCTAATTGGAAGTAAGTGAAATGGACATGAGAAAGAACAAGACGATCTTGACAACACAGAGCCTGGAGGATAAAGGGGTAGGATTAGGGGAAACTCCAGGCTGCAGATGCTGGTTCCAACAAGGACAACAGGTGGTTGATGCACAATGGTTAAAGTGTATATTAAGATCAAGCTGGGCAAGTGCCATCATGTGGGTGGGACCAGGGTAATAGAAATGGAAATCCAATCAGTCATCCAGTAAAAGTGTTTAGTGGCACAAATCCTACCCCATACACAAGAAATTTCATAACAGTGATCATACAGACAGTAAACAGGATCTAGGTCTGAGAAACGTGACTTTATATAAGCCAGAGTAGGTTCCAACTTCCCTACTGTTAGGATCCTATCCTATACCATGTCTAGGAATCTAAGCAAGGCAAGAAGTAAGACCACAAGAGGAGTATCTAAATAGAATCCCAGTGTGGTGAACTGGGTAACCAGAAGGAAGCCACAGATAATACATGATTGGGGACCACATGTGAAACTGAGCATTTTCTTAGCCATTTTTAGGTACGAGTGACATATGTCTGAAAATTTAGGCAGCAGAAGAAAGAGGAGATATGAAAGAATTTTAGAATGAGAAACACTGGAGTTCTGTTGTTTGTTCAGCTTCAGAGCCACAGGTTTGGAGAACATGGCTGCATTCTAGGATTTAATGATGGTGAAACTCAAATTAACAGAAGGCCAAATCCTAAAACTCTGTTTTATACATCTTCCAATATCTTACCTCTAGAGAGCTACCTATCTATCTACATATCTACCAAATTTTTCTAACCTAAAAACACTTCTAGTTTGGGGAGATCACTGAATATGACTTGTATCTTTAGATCTTTAGTATTTACATTTAGGAAAAGATAATAGTATAAGGTATGATCAAAGTAGTACCAACCGAGACCACAAATGCTGAGGAACACTGAAGAAGAGAGGGTTCATCCAAACACAGTCACTCCTGTTCTCAACTGGAGATAGGTTCAAAGGGTAGTAATTTTTAGGGTATTTGCAGTAAGTCCCAATAGTGGTTGTATCAACTAAGATGTCTAATAAAATAGTGAACTATTGGCTTCAACAAAAGCAGTTTATTTTCTTACCCAGCAAAAGGTTCAGTGGTTGATGATTGCTACATGGATATCAAGACTTTGAATCTGGATCTTTGTCAGTGCTTTATCCTTCCTTTCATAGTCGTAAGATGGATGCAGCCATTTCAGGAATCATTTCTCAAGACCATACAAAGGCAGGAATTTGGCAAGTCCATCACCATATATATCTCTCCTTTATCAGAAAGGAAAGTTATTTCTGAGAACTTCCTTCCAGCAAAATCTTCCTTGCATCTTTCTGGCCAGAATTGCATAACCTGCCCACTCATAAATGAGCTGGTGATAGCCAAAAATATTCACCCCATACTGAAACAATAATGGGGTATTGCTAGCAATAAAGAGGAAAATGACCTATAGATGAGCGAACAACAGTCTCTACACAATAGGCTGCGGCATTTCCCTTTCCAGTTAGCCTTTACGTTTAGTGATGGTGACCAGTGCTTCATCTAAGAACTTCCTGGTAATAAGAGTTTCTGACACAACAATCGGCCAGCATTAGACATAATTTGGGGCAGTGAGGCCTGCCTAAATTCACACTTCAGAAGCAACCATCTGCTTTACTTAGTTTATCTACAAGTGGGGACAAATCTGTCCTCCTTTAAATGCCTTCTCAGAATTTGCTTCTTCTGTGTACCTTTCAAAGATTGGCTGTCTCTCTGGTGAACCCAGCCCTTATCTCTGTTTCCTTTGGTAGCTCACATTCTGCATAGCAATGCTTGGCCAAACACCATCACTCCTAGCAAGCGGAGACCTGTCTCCTTGTTCTGTCACAAGGTGAACCTTTTCTTACGCTCTGCAAATGAATAATAAACATGAGTCAAGTCAACCTACTGCTTAGCAGATAATGAACTCACCTTTCCTCTACATGTGGACTCCAGAAACCACTGCCCAGACATATCCAGGGATACATTTTTAGGTACTAAAATATTTGGGGAGATATTTTAATTATTTATTGGCATATGATGTATAGTGGAGAAAAGGAAGAATGTAAAGACTGTTCTCCTTTTCCTTCCTCCTTTTCTCTCTTCCCAAAGCCCTCTACCATATAGAATTAAGATAGACTTTTCTATGTGATATTAAATCCCAGTATATTTCTACAAATATGTCCAAAGTGTAGCTTAAGAATTTTGAACAGAATAAAAGCATAAAAAACTCCATTGTACCCATCTTCCCCATTTAACACTCAATAATAAAGAGTCAAATGTGCTTTGTTCTGGTGAATAAAAATGAAAATTGTTTGCTTGCCTATCCTTTGTGAGCCATTCCTAATGGGAAGACCATAGTTAAGTCAGCTGAGTCTATCCCTGACCCATTACTTTAAGGGAGAAGCAATGTGAACTCTGCCAATGAGATCTACTGTCTTGAGTTCTTTACCTGTAATTGTCTTTCTTTTGTTTGACTTACATAAGTTGTACTGCATATTGGGTACTCAGAAAGGCACTAGGGTGTCCAAAAGAATCACACTATATGGAAGCAGTCAGCACTATTTCATTTAGGATAATTTGACTAGCACTAGAAGTTACACCCTGATCAAAAGCAGCAGCTCTGAAAGCCTCATTGATACTGTTGCTATGAGCTAGTTAGTATTGCTATTCTATGCTTTATTTAGATTAATCATACTCTTTGTAAATCTAATAACATCAAACCCCTGCTCAGAAACCCTCACAAGCTCCCCCATTACCAAAGCTTTTTAGTAACTATATGATTCAACCCAGTAAATAAATTTTACTACTTTTTTCTTTTAACTAAACCAGGTACATATATGGTTAAAATGAAAGAGTTAAACCAATTATAAACATGAATGCAACTTAATAGTACCAACATGGCCAGAGAAAAGACTGATTGCACAACGAACTGATGTATCATTAAGGCTCTCATTAATAAATTGTGTTATATCTTGAAGTTTGTATTTTTTTATTGATTACTTTGAAGTTATGCAATCGTAATCTAAAGATTTATACTGAAGATGCTTAAATTAGGGAGACAGTTCTTCCTTTTCTTTGGATAATATCAGACAGGAAAGATGTTTTCCTCATGCAAAGAGAGATTTTGGAATGATCCAAAGTTTCCAGGACCCTCTGAAGACCTTTCCAATTCCAACAGTGAGAAAAAAACAAGAAAAAATCAAGTTGTGCAAAGCCAGTAGCTCTGTTATTGACTGGCATCTCTATCTCTCCAATTTTCATCCAAATAAACAACTTATGATACAAGATAAAAATACCTTACTTTGAAAAATAGCTTCATATAATAGGTTAAAAACATACCCCAATAATTTTGTTCAAGCTTGCTTTACATCCCTGGATATTTTAATCTAAAACTCACATCATGTAATTCTTCTTCATCTAAAATAACCTCATTTATTTAAATATTAAAACTTCTTTTCCCCATTAGTAAAAATAAAATAATGTAGGTGCAATTTTGTTTTCTCTATGCTTTGGGGACTAAATTTATCTAATTAACATTTTAATAACATTCCACCATTTGTTTCTGCAGAATTAGGGACTTGCTCAAGATAGATTAAGATTTACTTTGAGCCATCTGGAATTCAAGTAGCTTTGATTTTAAATAAGTACTTGTTTTCTTATATGTTTGTGGACATTTCAGACTGATTAAAATACAGGCCATAAGGTAAATGGACAGAATAGAATTTATTTATTTTCATTAAACTTCTCACATTCAGAAGATTCTGAATTGCTTCCCTCAATGGGATGATTTAAATTTTGATGGGTATTCTGGCAGAACAGGCACTCAAGGTAATATTGTGAAATCTCACCGATTCAGAATGATTTGAAGGAACTCACTCTGTATAGAAAAGCTTTTAAATTATAAGATTGTCAAGAACTAATATTTTATTACCTTTAAATCTACATGCAGTAACTCAAACAAAGTATTATTGCTGATAGAGATGCCAAGGAACCCAGTTTAATGAGTGACTAAGGACTAGTTTTGCATAAAAGACACATTGAGGGCAACAGTCTGGATGGGACATAAACTTCCTAGAAGGTAAAATGGAAGGCAAAGTTGAGATGAGATTGGGACAAGGAAGAAAGCATCGAATATGATGCTAAGCTATAAGACCTACAGGTTAAATATATAAGTCAGATGGCTTTCTCTGATAGAAACCCGAAGCCAATTTAGGCCATCAAGAGAATTCCTTGTTTTAGGACCAATAGGACTGGCCAAAGTGATCTTCCTTGGTAGTTGTGGGCATAGAATTTTAAAACAGACATTGAGAAAGGATAATCATATAAAATAGTTAATTTGAGGTCTGACTTACCTGAGAAATTTTGTGGTAAGCAATGGCCCCCAATGCCAGGACTCCTGATTGGGTTTGGCGCTACGCCAAGCCCACAGCAATAAGTCTCCTAAAATGGAATCCCAAATTCATGGATAGCCCAGAACAGATTCCTTAACTCCCTGGAAAGTCATGCCAATCCATGTGTACCTCACCTCTATTTGTCTTAACCCATTACTTTGTGGTAATTCCTTCTTTTTTTCCAGTCCTTTTTCTTTCTCCTATAACCTCTCCATTTTCTCACCTTCCTTCTCTATTTTCATCTTCATTTGTCTTTTCTGATTTACACTCTGCCAAGACACAGATGCCCTTATTTTCTGTATTTGTGAGTGCAGTAATAATATACTCATATTTATATCACATGTAATAACTTTCAAGTGTTTTCTATTTGTGGCCTTACTTAATCTTCATAATAACGTTGGCAACTATCATTTTCCATCATTTTACAAATGAAGAAACTCAAGTCCAACAACTTAAGAGGCTTATTCACAATTATAAGAACATTTCTTGATTCCACTTAATTGGGCATAGGAAAAATCAGTTTTAATTGTAGAGAATTTGAGAGAGAAAATGAATAAGAAGGGGTCAAAGGCAGCTATGAAAAAGCAAGGCTCTCCTGGAACATTTCTTTAACTAGATGTGAGTTTGAAAGTTTTTTTTACCTCCATTAAAAAAGACTTTTATATAATAAAAATATCACTTAACAAGTATTGATTTATTGAAATTTCTTGGGTATAAAGTAAAAAAACCAAAATTCTGAAATTACAAATTTGCTTCAAATTTCTGAGTTCTACTCCCTTCCTTACACATAGAGCTCATTCTAACAGGTAAACCAATAGGACATTCTGCAAAGAGCAGGACATTTGGAATTGGAAAGTCCTGAATTTCAGTCTTCAAACAAATTACTTAAAAACTTCTGAGTCCATTTGTTCATAATTGGAAGGGGAAATAACAATAGCTGGATATGGTGGTGGTAAGGAACTACATAAGCCTATGAATGTGGAGCCCAGCGCTATCCCTGGCACGGAGTACTTTTTGTACACCAGCTGTTAATGTCTCTGCTGACCCAGACATTTCCTGGGCCTTGATATTACCTTATGGACTACAGGTTGGGCCCCACAATCTTCATCATAAATATTTAACTCAGCTGTTGTAGCTAGAAAGCAGCCATAGACAATATATAATTAAATGAGCATAATTGTGTTCTAGTAAAACTTTATTTATATTAAAAAAAAATACAGGAACCCAGACTTGGCCGGTGGGTCATAGGTTGTCAATTCTTATCCTGGCTCCATCGCTTACAGGGATTTGAGGGTGATGATAGAAATGTATGGCAGACAAAATGGAATGTGATGCTCTAGAAACTTACTCATTACTCATATAAATTTCAAGATATGAGAGCCTTTCTTTGAAACATGCCACTTCCTGCTAAATGCCAAGTTTTCTCTTTCTTTCCATCTTTCTTTCTGTCCATCCTTCATCCCTCCCTCCCTCCCTCCCTTCTTTCTTTTTTTCCAAGCTGGAGAGTGCAGGTGCGCAATCTTGGCTCACTGCAAACTCTGCCTCCTGTGCTCAAGAAATTCTCCTGCCTCATCCTCCCAGGTAGCTGGGATTACAGGTGTGCACCACCATGCCCAGCTAATTTTTGTATTTTTAGTAGAGACAGAGTTTCACCACATTGGCTAGGCTATTCTCAAACTGCTGACCTCAGGTGATCCACCTGCCTCAGCCTCCCAAAGTGCTGGGATTACCAGCATGAGCCACCAAGCTGGACCCAAGTCCCAAGTTTTTGAACATGCTCCAGGTTAATCTAGGTTAGCCATGGCTTCTCTGACTTGTATTCCATCTTCGCAAGTATCAAAGAAAAGCAGTCAGGAATGAACAGACAACAGAGCCTGTGAAGTAGGCAATTTTTCTTTGGAGTTACGTGCATATCTTTCTGAAGTGGGAGGGTCACTTGAACAGTTCACTGCTTCTGGAATCAGTTTGACAAAGTATGACCATCCCATACCAGTTCTACCATTACCAAGGTTAGCACAGATGGGGAAAATGCTCAACTACATGATTCCTTAGTGCTGAAATGTCTACCTTCTTTCCCATTTGAGAAATAGCCATCTACCTTTCCGAGATGTTTGTAGGTATCACTTTCTGTATATTACTTCTTATCCAAAACCTTCTCTGATTACCCTTGTCACAGGTGGGTACTCCTCCTTTGCACTATTATATTACTTATCTAAATCACATTGTCTTGTCCTTGCTTATCAATTGATGTGTATATTTTAATTGTAATATTTCCATAAGTTGTAGCTCCCCATTTTGATCAGAGTAAGCTGAGTATAAGGATGGAGACTTTTCCTTCTCTTCCCCTCTCCTATACCTAGATTAGGGACAGAAACATAGTCTGTGTTTAATAAAGCATGCGTGTTTGATTTAATGAGAAATAGTAGTCTGACCCTGTGGTTATTCTTCCCTAGTTCTGCTGTAGCCCAGGCTAATGGAGCCCATCTCCTTGGGTGCTAATTGTTGCCTGTTCCAAGTAGAGTTTCAACAATCATCTCAGCAGTGACTGGTGCTGCTATTTCAGCCATAGCTGACAAATGTATGATATCAAATGCAACAAAGAGAAGGAGAGTGTGAGGAAACACTTTCTTCACCTTTTCCCATTGCATTCTCAATATGTTTCCCACACAAAAGCTGACTTCATTCACCTCTGGATAGGCAA
Organism: Macaca thibetana thibetana; assembly: GCF_024542745.1. Classification (NCBI taxonomy): domain Eukaryota; kingdom Metazoa; phylum Chordata; class Mammalia; order Primates; family Cercopithecidae; genus Macaca; species Macaca thibetana. Next base: position 42,680,845 of record NC_065595.1, read on the forward strand.
ATCTCGTGGATATCCAATGGCTGAGATAAGGATCATTTTTGCCAGGCTGTCCTAGGTGCATCTGGAGATGCAGAAGAGCAAGATTTAATTAACTTGGTGACTGACTTGAACAGAGGTCTTTGGCTAGAATCCACATTTCACACATGGTTTAAGACCTGACCTCACGAGCACTTTGGTAGCTGGTTTATTGACCCGCCCTCTGTTACTGGCCTCTTAACTCTGTCTTCCCCCAGGTGAGAGTTTTGTTGAATAAACTATGAATTAAGCAAAGGCCTTTTGCCAGCATTTTACTACCATGCCTTTTATGATGGAAATATTCAGTCCAATGACTTTGGTCAACAGCTAGCCAACTTTATAACCTTAAGAATTTAATAGTAAGCATCTGTCCCATTTTACTCATTAACATTTCAGACCTTTTAAAGTCTTTTAACATTTTCTCTCATTTGCTCAGCAGTGTAAAGTATGCGGGGTAGATTTAATGGTAACTCCTTTTTAAATAGTAATCTCAAGGCTAAAGAAATGTGAACTATGAACATCACACGGTAAGTTGGCAGTGGAGTCTAGCCTACATTTCAAGCCCGTTTCCCTTAAACTCATGTTATCCCCAGTACGTTGTACCTCTCCTCCATTACCAACCTATGATTTTAACTTTACACAGCATTAATAGTCACTTTATTTCCTGTCTCATATATGAGATTTACTTTCTATTAACTAGCAAAAAATTTTTTCTTGAGGAACGCAAACTTATTTGCTGATAACTAATGTAATTTCAATATAGAGCAGAAAACAGAAAGGAACTTTCTCTATAAGAATATAATTCTCTACTTCCATTTTAGAAAATTGAGTTTATTATAGATTCTATATGCTTAAAATATTTTGAGATTATAAAACATCTTCCCTGGAAGGAAAGGAAGCATGTGTGAAGGTCCTAAACCTAAGTAAGGATCAGAAGAGTATCTGGAGAAAAGAAAGAAGTTGGAGAGGAATAGATTATTCATTGAATTTTGGACATGCCAATCATCCCAGCTCTGAAAATACATCTAAAGTAGGGATGCTCAGAAAGTAATCAGATTTTGAGTAGAAGAGAGAACCCTTTGAAACAGAAAACAGTGAATATCTATGCTAACCCCGGTAAGAACCTAATAGGTAGTGCAGAATCTTCTGAGATGATGCTTCTCAGCTTTGGAACCCTGGGGCCAACAATGACACTAAGAATAAGCAGCAGAAAAGGAAATGGGAAAGACTAGTGTCTCTAGAATGTCATTCACAGAGTCTGTCCCAGAGAACAGAAATCCTGAGAAGTGGCCGGGCGTGGTGGCTCACTCCTGTAATCCTAGCACTTTGGGAGACCCAGGTGGGTGGATCACGAGGTCAGGAGATCGAGACCACGCTGGCTAACACGGTGAAACCCCACCTCTACTTTAAAAAATACAAAAACTAGCTGGGCATAGTGGCGGGCGCCTGTAGTCCCAGCTACCTGGGAGGCTGAGGCAGGAGAATGGCGTGACCCCAGGAGGCGGAGCTTGTAGTGAGCTGTGATTGCGCCACTGCACTCCAGCCTGGGCGACAGAGGGAGACCCCGTCTCAAAAAAAAAAAAAAAAAAAAAGAAAAAATCCTGAGAAGTGCTCCTTCCTAAAAGGGTTTTTGGTCAAATAATTGGGAAATATCAGATGCTATAGCTCCCCTCCTGAAGATGCAAAATTCAAACTGACATAATAACTAAAAATCCTGCAGAAAAATAATAAAATGCCAACATGTTTAACTATTTTAATTAGAAAATACTTCACACATACTAAAAGTCACAGAGTAATAAAACACCCATATACTTGCCACTCAGATTTAATGCAGATAACCATTTTACTTTCTTGCTTAACATGTTTTTTTCTTTAAGAAAAATGTGTTTCGTATACAATGGAATCCTCAAACCTTTCTCTCCTCCCTCTTTAGAGATAGCGTTGATCCCCTGGTCAAGTTTTAACTTTGATTAATCCAGCACTTCCCAAACATGTTTACTCACAGAATCTTCTTCTTACGTAACATCTATTAACAGACCATGGGAGAGCTGAAGCAAGTTTATAATTTTGGAACACTGATTTAAGATTCCCATATGTCTTTTTAAAAAAACCAATCTGGTGAATATACTTCAGACAGAGAGAAATGGGTCAGAAAAGAAAGAAATGAGTTTGGGGCCAGACTGAACAATAATTCTTAGGGGAATAAAAGCTGCAATATGAGACCTCCACTGTAAAGTCTAGCAATCAGCGATGACTTCTACAGGCCAGGTATGAAACTGTCTCCCTTTCTCAGGGTATCAGCCAAGGGTAACCCCAGGAAGGCTTATCTGGGGATAGATGGGATACTCCAGGGTTCACCCTGGAAAAAAGGAGAGAAAATTCTGAGTGAAAATAAGTCTGACTGCAGACTTCTAGAACTAGAAGCAATCCAGACGATGCCCAACCTCCAGGTAAAATCTGCAAGGTGTCATATAGTCCATGCAGACAGAGTGCCTGTGACAGACTCAGTCCTGACGTCATCTACCTCAGAAAACTACTCCTGCTCTCCGGAACACATCTCAATGCCCCTCTGTGTTCTCCACTGGTGGAGTGGGGTGTGGGCTCCCCTCCATCTTCCTTAGTCCCCAGCTATTTTGGTTGAAGATATTGGTTTACATTTTAGTCCATCTCACCCCCACTGCAGACATAAGGAAATGAGTATATCCATCCATTCATCTCAGATGAGCCCAATTTTTTTGAAGTGCATTGAATGGCAAGGGAGTGGTAACAAGTACATTCTGAGTAGGGAGTAAAGAAAGCTGAGTTAGTTATACTTGCAGTAAATTTGCACAGAGATAACTACACTCTTGGCTGTGGGCAGTTCTTCAAACGCTATAGAAACTTAGTAAATATAGTTTATCAATTATCAAGAGGAGCTAACTGCTTTAAGTACCTTTGGCAGCCCCTTAGACTATTTTTCACTAGCCCAGTGTTTCCACATTTATTTCCCCTGTGACAATGCAGTATGAGACAAAGAGCACACATTTAGCAGGTCACAAGGCTGTGATCTGATCTACCACTTACTAGATCTTTGACCTTAGGGAAGGCACTCACCTCTGAACAGGTGTAACTCTGTCTTCCCATAGATTTAACATAGGATTAAATGAGTCAATGCATGTGATATGCTTATCTTAGTGCTTAGCAAGTGATAGATCCACGAGGTTACAGCTATTGTAATTACTGTTATCATTATAAATAACTGTAGAACAAAACGGTCTATTTGTTTGGGGATAGCAAGGCATGGTTGTATTAGAGAGTGTGAGGTACTATAGGAATCTGCTTGAATTTTTTCCAGTCAGAAGAGACAGAGTAGAGGACACTGATAAAAAAGAGAGAAAAGGGGCAAACATTTGTGACCTAATGGGGTCAGGGAAGTGAACAGTTTAATTAATATTTAATTAACACTTCACCAGCCTGAAATAGAGATAGAAGCCTACAGTTGATCTGACACATAATGTTAATGTGTTATTGGATACTACTAAGTATCCCTTTGTCCCCTACCTCTCTTCTCCCTGGGACTATAAGAGAAACTGAAGGCACATGGGCATCTCTGCCCAGGCTCTTGTTTTATCCTTCTGTGAACCTGCAATATTAGGAGAAGAGTATACTGCTGACTAATCTATGGCTTACAAGAAAGTCCTTGATCACATTCTATATGGCATCATGGAGGAGGCAGGAGGATGGGAAAGATGACAGCAGAAGATACACTGGTCCAGGTGTCCCAGCCAGGCCCAGCAGTGGCCTGAGTATGCTCCATTCACGCACACCCTTGTACCACTCCAAATCTTCTGCACAGGTGCTTGTTCAAGTCTTCTCACTTCTCCATTCTTGCTTCTTTTCCTTTTCCTTAACCCTTTTTTTTTCTTCCACATAAGAGTGTTCAAGTCGCCCCTCTTCTAGGATTTCTAGGAATCTCTTACTGAGCCCCTCAGCCCATGAACTTTTGTGGACAGCACTTACTGTGGCAAGCACAGTTTAGCACTTAACACCTGCCTGGCACTGGAATTGAATGATCAGCTGTACCCATATCTCTTTCGATAGGATTGTAAGCTCTGTTAGGGCAGAAACCATATCTTTGCATTTCCTTAAGCTGCTAGCATATAAGTAAGCACGGGAAAACTAATTAATAAATTCCCATGAAAAGGAATGTTTAGAGACCTAAGCTATGGCCAGAAAATTCTCTAGGGAGATAAAGAGTTATAGAAAACTCCAAGTCCAAATACATTCTCCCTCACAAATGCAGTTACAAACGACCTCCAGTGCAGACCCCAGAGAGCCTTCGAAGATATCTGTCATGTGAGCTTGAAATGCAGCATTGTCATTATTCAGATAGAAAATAGAATCACTTATGAGATCATGGCTCATTGTCAATTCTCTATATATTTGCATTTATTGTGACAGATGCTGTCGAATCTCATCCTAGCTCTATTATTCTACAGAAATAGATTGGCCCTCTTATGCTATGTAGTAATAATTAGGATAATATCACCCATTAACTCTCCATGGCCCTTCCTCTCTGGAAGGCTCAGAGAAAGCTTTGATGATTGCAAGCCTAAACTCTACCCCATCAGTTTGAACAGGACCCTCACTTCCTCCAAAAATTTTATTTTTGACTGAAATATTTTACAGGTTATTCATATCCCAAAGGGGATTTTTTTTTTTTTTTGAAAGTTTGAGATAATGGGTTTCAGCCATCTTGACTTAAAGCAGAATGAATAAATGCATTTTCTCCACAGAAAATTCATAATGCCTTAAGCTGAGTTTGTGCCTATGACATATTCTTAACCACCTACGGAATTGCTTTCTCTTCATTTTTGAGGTTAAATGGGAAGCCTGGAGCCTATAGTAGAATTCCACCATATGTGCTGGTGGAAAATTTAAAAAAAAATAATAAAGAAAAAACTACAGTTCTGTAGTTATCAGGCAGCACAGAGAAAACAGTAAAATTTTCCAAGAACTTACTGTCATTTTTTTAGGTCAGGTGCCCACTGGTTACCTACCATCCACAGGCCTCTACATTATAGAATTTTTTGTCCTAGACTGAAAATGTAGTGATTGCTTATTTATCTTCTCAGGAATATTTATATTTTAAGGAGGAAGAAACCATATAACATGTTGGACTGGTATCTGCGATTTCTCAATGATGTTCCATTTGAAGGCATTATGGATGACTCAGAAGTCATCCATAATGATGATCCACACCAATCAGATGGGTGGAGACAGGAAGCAAGCCAGATTGGACAGGACAGGGGCTGAGGAATATGATCTCACTGTGGAGGAAGATGCAGTATTCAGGAGCTCAGTGGTTGGCTTCTCAACATCAAGTTAGAAGACAAGGCTCAGCCATGGCCCCAGGTCATGGGGCAATAAGCTAATACTCTGGTATCTAGGAAGTAAGACTGGGAAATATTTTGATCTATGGCAGGAGACTTGGCAGTGAAGAGGAGTCCAGTTCTAGTCCGTCATTATGGAGGAGAACTCAGAGAAGATTGTCAAGCCATCAGTCTCCCAGATGGTCCAAAGCCAAAAGTGTGTCTCAAGTGATAAGGTGGAGATTGACTCATGGGGACTAGAGGCCATCAGGTGGAAAGGTCAAGCCAAACACCTAGGAAAGGAGGTAGGTAGAGCAGGAGCTTCAACCAGCAGGCTCCGCAAGTCCTAGGAGTAACAAGTCTGGCTCTAGGGGCATCAGGACAACTCTGAAAGCCACGGGTTAACTCAGCTGCCATGCGTAGGTCCTGAGACTCAGCTTGAGAATGTGCCCAAACATGGATGAGCTCTCCTGCCTCCTGCATTGGCTCAGGAATTGGGTGGGCTTAAGTCACAGATAGAGGCCCTCAGGGTTGTTAGTTATTAGGAATGAGTCCCAGACTGACAGTGGGTAAAGAACCTAGATCTCTAATAAATCTTTTCAAACTGAGACATCTATAAAACTGACTTGAAATCTGGAGATAAATTATTTTTAAAAATATTAATTTTATCAAAGAAATGCATGTCTGTGGTTTAAAATTGCAAATAGTTACACCCTATAGAGAAAATCAGCAGTCCTAATTTCTTCCCTTTGTCCTGCCTTCTAGAGACAAGTACTATGAAATTCTTACTATATATCTTTTATACTGTATATGTTTAAATAGCTTTATATCCTTCCTATTATATGCTAAGATTTTTCTCCAAATTGTAAAAAATATTCTCATACTTCTATGTCTTTGTTTATGATACCTGGCATCACTTGTGGATATCCTTTCATAAAGAATGTTTTGACTTCCTAACCCCTCCTCTTCCCCAGGTATCTCTCTCTCTCTCCTACCATCTCTTTCCAATACAATTGTGCCAAAAAATTGAATGTTACGTAACACATATGTTAGTGTTCTGCTCTCTGCCTTCTCTCTGTTTGTTTCAATTTGTATTTTTTTATGTTTGTGGTTGTTTCATTTCTTCTTAGTTTTTGATGTCTTTAATCAAAAGTCTGGCCATTCTTGACTGCATTCATATGTTAAAAAGAACTTGAGAGCTAATGGAAAGCTGAAGGCTTAGGTAGAGCTTGCCAACTTACTAGGGTGAGAGGGCTGTGGGCTGAGCTTCCCAGTGGGAACATCAAAAATTGAGATTTGTAGGACTTCTTGCCATACCAGGGTCATTATTATTTCTTCCAGGAAATCTCCTGTGTCCTCCTGCTTGGAGTTATATGCTCACCTGATCATGTTATGGAAACGGGGCCAAATAGGGAAAGGAATTTCATGGTCCAACATGCAAGACTCCTATAATTATTGAATCACTGTGTTTCAGCCTTTGTGTTCCACTATACTTGATGGAAAATATTCTATAATTGTTTTTATAGGCCTATGTGGTTTAATTTTTTCAGATGTTAAAATTCAGTTCCTCTGCAATTTAGGCAGAAAGGGAGTGATAATGAAGAGGAAATAGGTGGTTTCTATAAGTAAGAAAGGAGCCTTCAGGTATCATTTGTACCATATAAAATTTTTTTCAGTTTCTATGACCCAGATACTCTTAGTGTCTCCTACCTCTGAGCCTTTCAGGGGTTTAGAGAACAAATGTGCCCACTAATTTGTCAGTACCTCTTAGGAGGTACATGGATTATTTTTCCTCTCTCCTCTGCCAAGACAGTTACCACTTCATCATCTCATTTCCATACTCCAGTAATTTACTAAGGCCTTCTACCCTGCTCTCCTCCTTCTGTGGTTGTGGTCAATTCACCATGTTTAAAAGAATATCTATGGTATTTTTAAAAATATGTCAACTTCCCTCATGGTATTTGCTTTCAAATAGAAGAGCCTCGAAAGCATAACATAAAAAAAATGAAATGGTGTGTTAGTAGTGGACATTCTGGACATTGTTACCTCACAGCTATTTTAGATGAGGGTTGATTCTAGGAAGCTCTCAGATGATGCCAATGGGTGGATTTCTGTGATGCCTAGGCATGAAACAAACATGGCCCCCAACGCAGCACAAAAAGAAGTATTGATTTTCCACATGTATATGACTCAGTGGAACCTCACCTTGTCATTATTCTGCAACATATCTTCAAAGTGAAAAAGGATATGGAAATATATCAGCTGTGTGGCTTTCCAGAAACTATTACAGAATTAGAACAAGCCAAATTTGATTATACAAACTAAGCTTTACACTGAGAAGTTAATACACACCTGGAAAGAGGGTCGTCTGGAAAAAAAGAGGTTCACCATTGTCACCTTCAGGTTTTCCCCCACAGACAAGCCTAGAGAGGTGTTCAGACCCAGAAAAGATCTCTAATATTTCAGTAGTGCTAGTTTTTCCCTGCCCTGACCAACTAGTGGTGTGACACTAATCAGAATTCCTCTCATGCCACAGCTATTTCTGAATCTTAGTTTGCGTATCTAGAATAGTAGATAATGAAATTATACTTTCAGGCTTTAATATATTTCATTTTTGATTGCAAAAGAAGTTATAGAGGATTATTTATGCTTGGAACTATGTCTGAGCTCTTCCAGGGAAGATGGAATTTGATACCACACCAATTCATTTACTTTCTTTTCAACTGGATTTCCGGAATAGCAATTTTTGTATTTATTTATAATGTTTATCATCGCCCTAATGCTAATTTAATCTCTTTGAAAAAAAATCTTCAGGCTGGTAATAAATGATACACTGGGAAATAGGGAATTGATAATACTGATTTCAAACTCTAAAATTCCAGTTTAAATTTACACTTAGGAATTATTTATATCCTCTTATGTCATATCAATTTAAATAATATCCCACTCACTGGGGCATAACGAATAACGCTAATATTAAAGTTTCTATTTAATATTTGCTAATTGCACATGAAGGGGTTATATCAGCTGCATTTAGGGTGTTTTTTATTTAATTTTGCTGTATTAGAAAATCTATGAGGTTAAGTATCCTGAAATTATTGCTTTTAAATATTGAGCAATAAGAATATTGTCCCCATGATGTACCCTATATCATCTGTCCTTGAATAAGCTTTCTCCCCATTGCAAGCTGGTGGGGTGGTAGAGGTAGCAGGGAGCTCAGTCTAAACTTCGTATAAATATGGGTGATCATACTCCCCTTTTAAAATATCAAATCCACATTTGAAAAGCTGTTTTCTTCATGAAATCTAGTATCATTAATGGAGATATAGACTTTATAATACCAGAATCCCATGAAATGAAATAAACCTTATTACTATAAAGTTGGGTTCTATCCTAAAGGGATGCATATAAACCATAGTTAGTGCCCTATCTCAAACCCTTAGCATGGTCTTCATTTGTTGTATCTTTCCATAAACCTTAATTGAATGCTTCCAAAGCACAGCAAAGTGGTAAGTTTGGAAGGAGGCTTAGTTCTGAACCAAGATACCACACATCTGTATGAGCTGTGTTACCTTGATCACACTGCTCAGCTTCTCTGAACCTTGGTGGTTTCTTGGGCTTTCGAAGGGAAATAATAATCCCTAACTTAGAGGACTTTATAATATCAGTTAAAAAAAATGTTTTAAAGTTTCTAGTCCAGGATAGAGCCTGTGTTAAGTTGATTTTTGTGTGTGTGTGTGTGTTTTTCCTTTTTCTTTTTCTTTGAGATGGAGCCTCGCTATCTCCCAGGCTGGAGTGCAGTGGCACGATTTCGGCTCGCTGCAACCTCTGCCTCACGGGTTCACGCCATTCTCCTGCCTCAGCCTCCCCAGTAGCTGGGACTACAGGCACCCGCCACCGTGCCTGGCTTTTTTTTTTTTTTTTTTTGGTATTTTTAGTAGAGACGGGGTTTCACTGTGTTAACCAGGATGGTCTCGATCTCCTGACCTCATGATCCGCCCACCTCGGCCTCCCAAAGTGCCGGGATTGCAGGTGTGATCCACCGCGCCCAGCCCTTTTTTTTTTCTTTTTTTTTGAGACGGAGTCTTGCTCTGTCGCCCAGGCTGGAGTGCAGTGGTGCCATCTCAGCTCACTGCAACCTCCGCCTCCCGGGTTCACGCCATTCTCCTGCCTCAGCCTCTGGAGTATCTGGGACTACAGGCGCCCCCCACCACACCTGGCAATTTTTTTTCTTTTTTAGTAGAGACGGGTTTTCACCATAGCCAGGATGGTCTCGATCTCCTGACTTCGCTGTGTTAAGATTTCTTACTACAATGTAATTATAATAACAGAGAAGGTAGCAGGAAATTTTTGGAAGTGATAGATAACTTTGTGACATAGATTGCAGTGATGGTTTCATGAGTATATACTTATTTCCAGTCTCATCAGGTTGTATACATTAAATATATACTATTTAATGTATTACATAAATTAATTAAATTTAAAAAGCTTTAAATAGCTTTTTCTGTATGGATCATACCCCAATAACGTGGTTTAAAAATAGTTTCTAGCCCATAATACATGTAAACAAATTGTTGTATAATAGTGTTCACAGACCACACCACTCTATGGGTACAAATTGGTCACTGTAAAACAATTTAGATTCCATAAGCTCTGTTTACCACCTGCTCAAGGAGAACCTCTGACCCCTCAACAGAGCCCTCTCTGGCATCTCCAATGTGCTCATTGTTAAGCATGCATAGACACCATGCTGAAATCAATCCCATATCTGCCATCCCCACTCGTGCCCTTGTCCACCAACATCCACAAACAGCAACCATTTTTTCACAGAGTTTGTCTTTCTGTATCTGACTCCTTTTCAATCCACAGTAATGGTCATTGTTCTCCCTAGAAATTTCCCAGATGTGGGAAGACACACTCAGACCCCTCTCAATCTACTTAGATTCTGAGACAGCCCACAGGAGAAGGTGAGCTTTTCCCTGATCTAGGGCTTTGTCGAGAAGCAATGTTCTCAGAAACAGAGGCACTCACCTTCAGTGAAGGAAATGTCATTTAGACAAACAGCAACAGTTCTTGAAAGTACACTACACATGGAATAAAAATTCTATAGGCAAAATTCATGAGAGAGAGAGAACCCTATGTATTGATACCATGAGGAAGAAGTTCAAAGAAGGTATTGATTTTTAAATGGATCTAAAATATAAGGCAGAATTTTAGCAGAAAACTGGGTAGGATAAAACCTGGTAGCATTGGAGATTGCTGGAGGGTTTTCCAGAGCAGAAGGCAAGTGTGAAGGGACATTGCAAAGAAGGGTTGGACAGAGATAAGGAAGGAAAACAACACTAAGGTGGTGGTGGTGATGTTGAAATACTGCACTCTTCTCATCTACCATCAGTAAGACGTGAGTTTCCAACATGAAATGTGTTCTACCCTGAACTGTCCATACTTCCTTTGTTCCCTTTATTACTCATAGACCATGTATACTGCATAGCAATGTAGTAGTTGTAAAGTACGAGTAGAGCAGGGTTTCATCACAATGTTATAACATGTATTACAACCCACTCTTATCAAAATAAGCAGAGAAATTGATGAGAGAGGCATAGTTTGAGGTAGAACTGGTATGTCCCTTCATAAGGGAACACATACCTTCTTTGTTTTCATATTAACGAAACATAATATTTCACTCATTAAAAAACCATGACTTATCTCATCATTTGCAAAGCTAGCTTCAAAGCTATCTCATCATTTGCAAAGCTAGCTTCTTTGAACATGGAATCTTCAAAGATTCCATGTTCTGTAGCATTTTGGAAAGTTATAATGTTCCTACTCTCCAAAAGTTGCCATTGTGTTATCAGGATATGGGAACAGCAGTGGCTAGTAAATTCTTACAACTTGATTGGAAGAGCGTTGTTGTACCCTCCTACTACCCTTCCTTCTATACTACAGTTTTACAGAGACAAAGAAGACATCTCTTTGCCAAAAACTGCTCTTAATTTCTTGTGTCATTACATTTTATGGAAAGATAATCCAGGGAGTCTCACACATCTGTTTGCTTTTCGAAAGAGCAACCCAGGAAGATAAATTCCAAGAAATGGAACTCCAGTTGTGGAATTATATGGCAACAAGACAATCATTTAAATAACTGAAAACAGGATGTTCTGGAAGGTACAAGCACCACCACTGCATAGAAATTATAGAGAATAAATTCAAGTCCTGTACACATAATAACTTTTTTATAATGAGATCTGTGGGAAGAATGTTCCAGGAAGAAACCAGTACAGGGTGGAAATTTCAAAAAGATTACCTCAAGGAGATCCTCACATCTATGAATCCCTGACAAATTAAGGCGACCACCAGTCAGGACAAAGATATTTTTGACTGGAGAAGCCTGTGCAAATTTGTCAAACAATAGAAAATAGGAGGGTTCTGTGACACATGCACAGGAATCTTGAATCAGGCACAAATCTCCAACATACAACTTAGTGAAATGTGCCAGGGTCACCATGAAACATTCTTTATAAGCACAAATTGTTAATATTGAATAAGGTAATCTATGAGCCTAGAGGACATGTTGAATAAATGTTTCTGGTTCTTGAGACTATGCATGAATTCCGCTTCAACATGTGGCTAATCAAATGAAGCTCAAGAATGTATATGTGGACATATTTATAGCTAATAGTTTTTAAATAACTTAATTTGTAAGGTCATAGTTGACTGATGAACAATAACTTCAACTTAATAAATGTTGATATTGACCAACCAAAAAATCAATAGCTGCTTAATAAAGAAAAATAAAAATATATTGGACTTAATCTGATTATATATAACATAAAAATTACTTACAAAGTGTAATGTTTGCCAAAAAACTAAAGAACACTGAATATTTAATTAGAAGTATCTTATTAGTGTGGCCATTCTTCAGAACCAATCAGAAAGGAAGGAAGGAAGGAAAGGAGAAACAGAAAAAGGAGGAAAACAGATTTGCTTCTCAACTTAGCACAAAAAGAAATACCTGCGAGAAAGCACAACAGAATGTCCCCCTAGATCTCTAGTACTATGGCTACCACACCTCGTGATCCGCCCGTCTCGGCCTCCCAAAGTGCTGGGATTACAGGCTTGAGCCACCGCGCCCGGCCAAAGTAACTCAATTCTTACAAAATTATGCATAGTGGGCTCTATCTATCATACTTCCATTTTTCCAATGAAAGGATTAAAGATTAGAAAAGTTAAATCACAAGGCTGAATAGAGATGGATGTGAAGATTTAAAGTGTTTTATAGTTCAGGAGAAAATGACGTGGCCAATCAAGGCAGGAGGAGCAGTGGAAAAAGGCCTTAGAGACTAGTAATGGTGGACACTATGGCCCGAGAGTGTGTGTCTGGCACATGACATAATCCAGGCTGTGGTTCTGGAGGGAGTCTGTTAAGACAAATAGAAAAGAAAGTCACTGAAGATGGGGAGTTTAAAAAGCAGAATATTTGGCTATGTTCTGTATCCTCCACATGCCTGGGGAAACCTCCAGCATGGAGACGAGCTGCTTCCCTCAGTGGTGAGTCAGGTCAGGATCCGCCACTCTTAACAGCACACTGTGCCTTGTGCTGAAGGTAGGCCATCTTCTCAGCCCCACACAGACCTCACCTGTCCCACTCAGAGCTCACATGTTAACAGTGCACTCCTATAGCTTCAAGTTGCAGTGAAAGCACCTTGAAACCTAAACACTAATGTATATCAAAATGGCTAGAGTACTATCTCCAGTCCCATTTCAGTTGAAAAATATCCAGTTTCCACGTCCAGTGGAATGAATTGATTGAAATGTGCCTGCATAATAAGTCTTCAAGGACAAGATGAGCACTTGGGTGATTCCCAGTATTCCCCAGTTGGTCACTGTCCCTGTTGTTCTCCCATTGAAATGCATACTTTTAGCTTCAGTGGAGTTCTTCTTTGTGACGAAAGTGTAAATCTCTCCTGTAAGAGCTGTGGTTTACACTGATTTTTGTTGCTTGTAGCTTGGCATAAATGAGAGATCTAAGAGCAGGTGCTGAGAGAGAAATGAGGACTCTAGGAGCAAAGAGAAACTGGAAGGTGGGGAGTGTCCTGAGGACACAAAAGACAAACTAGGCTGATGTCTTCATTCTACACACCCCTCCTCAGAAGTCTTCAGCCTTCTTTATTCATTCAGTGCATAGGCCTCTAGCCTCATTCCAGTTTACCCTGGTCAAATGGTAACATTTCTGTTAGACAAACCAAGGAGTTTGTAGGGAGGAGGATTTAGTCAATAAAATCAATATCCATAACTAAAATTTAGTTTAGTCATATATTTTATTTCAAATGTATATGGATTAATCTATCCATTGCCACGTAACCCCAGCCTCAGTAAGGGTAGACCATGCCTGCATCCTCCCTCCCTCGAGAGAGGTATTATAAAGTTTTTATGGTCATTACAGACCTTCCCTACTCCGGGGATCTGTAGCCTTTTTTTTTTTTTTTTTTTTTTTTTTAATCTTTCAGACAGCCTCAGCTAAAGCTTGGAGGAATCTAAATAAATCATAAAATGTCCCCATAAAAATAGTTTGTCCTGGTGAAAGAATAAATTAATGAGGCCAGTTTGGACAAAAGCAAATCACAGGAAAACATCATACCCTGATTCTTCCTAAAGTACTAGTATGTCTGGGCTCCTATTTCCATTTTTCGAGATGTTCCCCTGCCCAAATGCCAATGTGTCAACTGTTAGAGGAAAAATATCTGTCAAAATCCCTAAGGCTAGTCCAGCCGCAGTGGCTCACGCCTGTAATCCCAGCACTTTGAGAGGCTAAGGTGGGCAGATCACCTGAGGTCAGGAGTTCGAGACCAGCCTGGTTAACAAGGTGAAACCGTGTCTCTACTAAAAATACAAAAATTAAGCGAGCATGGTGGCATGTGTCTGTAATCCCAGCTACTTGAGAGGCTGAGGCAGGAGAATCACTTGAACACAGGAGGCAGAGGTTGCAGTGAGCCAAGATCTCTCCATTGCACTCCAGCCTGGGCAGCAAGAGTGAAACTCCATCTCAAAATAAATAAAATCCCTAAGGCTGAGGTGTCAGGGAGTAAATGGATCCCTTGCTAGGGGAGGTGGCACCCAGAAAAGCAATGGATTGGCATCTGTGAGACCTGGGTTCACCCCTAGCTTTACCATGTATCACTGTGGGTACACTTCACCTTTTTGTGAACACTTCACCTTTTATTAATATTAGTTGAGGCTCTTATCTCCAAGTGATAAAAATTCAAGTCTAGCCTGTGTATGTAGAATAGGAACCACTGTGGCTTGTGTGACTGGAAAACCCAAGGGGTGAGCTACTGCATTAGTCACAGCCAGACCAGCAGATCAAGTGACTCTCTTATCCATTTCACAAATATTGGCTGGGGGCCTACTTTGGGTTTGGGAGCTGTTCTAGGTGTTGAAGATACAACCTTGAACCAAACGGAAAAATCTGTAAATATATGGTATGACAGATGGTGATAAATGCTACGGAGAAAAATAGATTATGATCAGGCAGGACAGGAGTGGCTGCTTTTTACTGAGTGGTTGGAGAATGCTGTGTTTGGGTAGAGATTGGAGAAAAGCTAGGGTGTGAAGCCTTTGGGAAGCTCTGTGACTGCTTCTGTCTCTGTCATAGATTTTACCCTGTCTCTGTTTCTTTCTTGGTTCTGTTTTCTTCTGGCTTTAGTCTCGGCAGATTCATTCCACATGGCATCAGGCATCATTTCACATCAGAGATGGCCGCGTGAATCTCTGGGCCTGCCTGGTCCTGTCTACTCATCCCTTAAGAGGAGAGGCATATTCTTTCAAAGTCTTCCCATCAGTCCCTGAGAAAGGACTTTGGTCATTGAGGTAAAAAGACCCCTCCAAATGCTTCACCAGAGGACAGTAGTATTTTTATTGGCCAGCCTGAATCACAGTTCTAAACTTGGGGCAGGAGAAGAGAACTGAGTGATTGACAGCCTCACCAGATGAAGAAATATTAGCTGGAATAGACATGGGCGCAGGGACACTGGCCATGGAAAAATGGCAGGTGTTGACTATCCCACTAATCCTCAAGTATTCTTATTTGTAGGAAGAGAATAAACATGCCTAAGCGAACAGTTAAAATACACACTAGAGACAGCATATGTGAACTGTCTCATGTGTAATGACAGCTTATTAAATAGTGGCCATTGTCCTATAGATACCACGGGGCTTGCCCCTGCTCTATGTGTTTCTTACTGGGGGTAGGGAAGAGGGGGAGGCAGGATCACAGGCTGCTTCTGCTCTTCCCTATTCCTGGTGGCTGCCACAGCTCATTCTTTCCCTTAGGGCTTTTCTCCCAAGAACAGTAAGCACCCTCCACACACTTCCTGCAGTCCACTCCCTTATTAACACCAAAAACAAGCACTTAGGCCCTTTCCTCATGAGAAATATATTGCTAATAATTCAGGGAAACAGATGCAGGATACTAAAATGATAAACCACTGAAAGCCACAAATATAAATAAATCACATTACAAAATCCTAATGTCTTTAACCTCAGACAGGAAAGGTATGTAGAATAATAAATGAAAGTCTACGTTCTGCTTTCATTCCCTAAATGGGGCTTCACTTCAACTCAGTTGTTCTCTGAGATCAGAACAAGTCTCCAGACTCAAAACAGCCCCTCTCCCCAGCATGTAGATCTGAAGGTAAACTCAGCAAGAACATATCATGTCTTTTTACCTCTAAGTCTTAATCTTCGGGGTAACACTGAGAATGGAGAGGAGGGATAAACACAGAAGATGTATCAGAGGTCTTGGTCACTATGATGGTTGCTTTCCTGTTTCAACTTGACTGGGCCATGGGGTGCCCGGATATCTATTTGGTTAAACATTATTTGTGGGTGTGTCTTTGAGGATGTTTCTGGAAGAAATTAGCATTTGAACTGGTGGACTGAGTAGAGCAGATGACCCTAGCCAATGTGAGAGAGCATCATCCAAACTGCTGAGGGCCAGAATAGAACAAAAAAGTAGAGGCAGATTGAATTTGCTCTCTATCTGCCTGGTTGAGCTAGGAGATCTGTCTTCTGCCCTTGGTGCTCCTGGTTCTCAGGACTTTGAACTACACCACCAGCTTTGCTGGATCTACACTTTACAGACTGTAGATCATGAGAATTCTCAACCTCCATAATAGCATGAGCCACTTGCTTATAATCATGTGTGTATATGTATACCCTCTTAGATCTGTTTCTCTGGAGAACCCTGACTAATATGACTAATACAGTCACTGACTGGATGTGGAAATCAGGGAATGAGAGGTGGAGATTACAAATGACAACTAGGTTCTGACAAATTGACAGGGAAATTGTATGTAGAATGGCAGGGTAAGGAACTAATATGGAGAAGTTTAAGGTAATTAGTTTTATGGATAAGCAGAGGAATTGCATGTGGAACTACAGGTGGACTGTAGTGGTAGCAGTGGAGACAGAGAGAAATGGACAGGTTCATCAAGACTGTGGATAAAAGAGAAGACGACTAAAAAGAGTACCATAAGGTCTGAGCAGAGGAAGATGGGCCCATATAGAAGAATAAGAATGATTTACCTGGTTGTAAATGCCCATTGGGAGGGGACAACATCCACACAAAATCAGTATGGACAACCCTGCCTTTGTCATACTTGGGCCTCCCTTTCCCCCACACCCTTCCTCTCCTTCAGTTGCTACAGTTAAGTGTGCCAGCATCCTTCACCTCCTCTCTAACTTGCAGGATTCCGGAGGCTGGCTTCTTCCCCTAGAATACCCTCTCCACCTCTTAGAGTTATGCACTCTGAGGTTTCATTTTATACCTGATTTCTTTCTTCTTCCAGTTTCTCATTAAACTCTGCCCTGTGTTTATTCTCCCTGTCCCTGCATCCATCTTTCTTATCAGAATGGAGTATAGGCACACAGTGTAGGTTCATGGCAAGGAGATCCTGCTATACCTTCTCAAATTCCACCATGTTAGCAGCTAACTCCTCTGGGTCCACACTGAATCAGTTCCTTGATGGAATTTGGCCCAGGACTAATCAAAACTGGAGGTATGCCACATGCAGCTACATCATGGGCTGAGCTGTGGCCACAGGAGCAGAACAGTCCTAGTGCACTCCCTTCAAAGTCTGTTTATTTTCTGAACGACCAGCTTGAGTGAGGTAACCCTGGCATTTGTCAGGGAATGGATTACTTGGCAACATATTGCTTTTTACAATGTGGATGATGACAATAATTTTACATACCAGTACTATTTCATGACCATTGCAAATGATGGTGTCCAAATGGAGGAAGAACAGTGTGATTCAGAGTGAGCCATGGCCCAGGGACAAGCACAGAACCCATTGTGCTTTCCCCCTGCAAAATGTCTCCCCTGGGCTTGAAAGTGACGTTTATCAGCAAACAGTTATTATTACTGTTTTATTATTGCCTCAGTTAGCATTTATATGGCACTTTGTATTTTCAAGGTGCTTTTCAATCATTTTTATTAGTGAGAGAGGGCAGATTCTCAGGCACAGGTGGAAGAAGCTAAGAGGCTGGGTTTTCTTAAGAAAAGGCAAGATGTTTGTATAAACAGACAGTCATTCTGCTCTCTAAATTTGACTTTTTAAATGGTGGTTGAGGATGTAGAAATCATTTGTGCAGTAATTATCCAATAAAAAGCCACTAAGCCAACTGAAATGCCAGGAGAAAAATTACAAATGCCATGCTGCTAGGCAGTCACAAGGAGAGGAATTCATTCATTCATGCATGTATGCATACAATTCATCCATCATAATTTACTGGAAAATGAACACTTCCTTCCACCCCCAAACTTTTGCCAGGCATTGCAAGTAATGCATGGAAAAGTCGATTCATGGCCTTTATCGTAAAGTATTTGAAATTATTATTTCGAAAATAAAATACATTAAATAATTATGGCCACAAAGCAAATAGTACTGATTTAAAATCCAAGAGTGATCTAGAGAAGGAAGATATTTGGGCGGGAGTATTCAGAACAGGTTTCCTAAAGCAAATTGGATTTGAGTTGGATTCTACAGGATGAGTAGAATGTGAAACCTTTTTGAAGTGGTGACATCAAGAAGATATGATACCTGTCCCCCAATAATTTTCAGTCTACATAGTTGATATAATAGGTTTCTTATATTTGAAGAAGAAGGGGGTTCCGCAGGCAGATATTATAATTAGTGGTAAAGATATGAGATTCTTTAAAATTTCAAAATAAAGAGATACTTTCCAAACTAGAGTGAATTTTGCTTAATGAGAACTTGTCTCAGCTAAAGGTATAGAAGAGGGATTTCTAAGAGAGAGATCAACGCTTAAAGTGAAGAAGGAGCTACTAATAAGAGACCATCGATTTAGGGCTTTTTAATAGAATGTAGTCTCCAATCAGTCACCCAAGCAGAGATACATCACTCAGGAAGACTATCCATATCTTGGGTATCAGAAAAACTCTCTATTCATATCTTTCTCCTCAATAATGGATAAAATCCTAAGACTGAATGACTGAAAAGAATTCAGCCAATGGGCTAAATTGAATCAAATATTTGGTAGAAAGAAAGGGACATTTATGCTCCCAGTCCCAATTCCTTTTATACAATCCATTTATGAATATTTATCTATTACATACTATGTTTCCAGTCTTGAGCCAGTATCTGAAACGGAATTCTAGGAAAAGGCCACTTCTCACTCTTGGAAAAATTATTCTGCTCTAAGTGGCAGATCAGAGTATTAGGAACATCATGTAAATGACTCAAGGTAAAGTTAGGTGATTGTGTGGGGAGCAGGAGTAGAGAAGGTAACACAAGACATTATGCTCTTCCTTTGGGCACAAGTCACAGAATGGAGTCAATGAGGGAATTATGTTGGAGAAAATGGAGATTTGGTGGAATCCTTTTGTCTTTATGCCAAATATACAATATAAGACAGGTATTAGAACTGAAAAAATAGTGTATACATACAAAGTGACACACTTGCAAGGAAAATATAGAAAAACAGGAGCTTAGTTTCCAATTTACTCTTCTCTTCAAGTGAGCACATTTTTCCTACCCCACTTACTAATGGAAACTTATCCCAAGTACTAAGTTCTCAGATTTCGCAATTCTGGTTTCCTTCTAAAACCCAGCATTGGTATACTGTGCTGAGTGCAAGGCAAGGTTACTGAATGCTTAGGAACTTGAGCTTTGAAAACCTCTACTAGATACTGATGTGACCTTGAGAAAGTAAATTAACCTTTACTTATCACTGTATTTTGGGTGTATCTGCCTCATTGGGCGGTTGTGAGGATGAAATGACAATATATGTATGACATTTAACATCTACTCCAGCACACAGAAACAACCATCAAACATTCTTTTTATTATATTTCCAATTTACCCAAAGTCCACAGGATTTAGATGTATAAAATTCTTTCAGAATTTCAGTACCTTCCAAAATGATGAAATTGATCTAAACAATCTCTATTAATCAAATGATAACATTTATAATAGTTTATATTTCTTTGATGTATTAACATTTACAAAGCTACAACACATACTCAGATAATGTTTAGCTTTAGCAGCAGATGAAATTATGATTTACAAAAAGTAATTTGTTAAATCACACAGCTTGTGAGAGGAGGGTCTGGGCCTTGAACTTAGGTCTTTGGACTCAAGTCTTCCATAGATTTCATTACTTCATGCTGTCTCATGATGTATATTAATATGAACCTGTTTAGAAAGACAAATGAGTTATACAAACAGGGCCTTCCCTCTTTTCTTAGGAACATATATTTATTTAAGAAGGAGCCCATGTTGTATAACTCTAAGGAAGAGTTTCTAATGATTATCATTTTAGCATTTTGGAAGACTATTGGAAGGGATATTTTAGAAGACAATAAGGGTTGTAGACACTCAGTTCATTTGTGATATACATCATCAGCCATTACATTTAAAACAAGAGTGGAGGTAATTTTGTCTGTGAAGCACCTGCCCCTGTCTACAGGCATAGAAGAGAGTAGGATGAATAATCCAAATTGTCCCGGGCACTTTGAACATTTTTTGAAATTAGAGAAAGCAAAGGGCCCAGCCAAAGCTTTTCTAGTGTTTCTACATGAAATTTATAGTCTTACCCAATGGTCCAATCAATAAAGTTGAGTAGGAGCCAGGAAATGAAGAATTTCTGTTTGCTGGAAACTTTTTGATTTGTTCTATTATCATAATTGATGACCTGGAATCAAGAACTTACTCAACCAGAATATCAAACATCTCACTCTCAGACAGACAAATGCCTCTGGAAACCAATTAGGAAAATGTTGTTGATTCACTTAGCTGTTCCCTTTCCCAGTAAATTTATTTTTCTTTTCTTTACTTATCCATCTGACTTACATGCAACTCTATAGAAATATGTGTGTGGCCAGGGAAAAGAGAAGGTGTCTGAAGGGGTTATTTCATAGTCCGTGTGCCCAGGAAGGTCAGGGTCATGGAGAGAGCATTTATGAAACTTCCCTGTAAAAAACCTTGACTCCCTCCAAATAGGTCCTGCTCTAGATCCCCACTTGACAACCACCATTTGGCCCATGGTATTCAAAACAACTCAGGTTGTTTCGTGTTCTCAAGAGCCTCTTTTATCTGGCAATTCCTCAAGTGCATGTTTATCTTGGGATTTTGTTATTGGAGTAAGACCAGCCTGTGACCTTGTACCTCCAGGTTTCCCCATAGCTGGTGCCTTTTAATATTCAGGACTCAATTCAAATATTACTTCTTTAGAGAGAGTTTCCTTGACCTTTCTAGCTAAATTTTATCCCTAGGCCCTATCTGTCATATTATGCCATATTATTTTTTTCTTGTAGCATTTGTCACTCTCAGAAATTATCCTAATTATGTGCTTACCTAGTTAGTATCTATTTCTCTGCACTTGAATAGAAATCCCATAAGGGCAGAGGCATTTTCTGACTTTCTATGCCATATCCCCAGTTCTTAGATTAGTGTGTGACATACAGTTGATTCTCAGTGTTTGTGGAAGTAAAGAAGTGGGGGCAGCATTATGGATTTAGTTTTCTCCATGT
The DNA here is from genome assembly GCF_024542745.1 of Macaca thibetana thibetana. Classification (NCBI taxonomy): domain Eukaryota; kingdom Metazoa; phylum Chordata; class Mammalia; order Primates; family Cercopithecidae; genus Macaca; species Macaca thibetana. The sequence continues at coordinate 42,702,262 of NC_065595.1, forward strand.
TTTGTGTATATTCTATATTGCTGTATGATTTATTTCAAATTACTACTTTTATTTATTAATGACATTTTTCATCAATTAGTTCTTCAAAAGAAGAACCCATGTCTTCTGTGTTTATTATATCTCCCAAGGCTGATTGTAAAACTGGTACTTGGTAAATTCTTGGTAACTAATGGATAAAAGTAAAAAAAACTGATAATCATGCAATCCCAAACAAAATAAGTCATTTATCAGATACGACAGGTAGATAAATAAACATTTAGAGGCGTTCAGTTACTGAAAGAATTAGCTTAGTTTTCTGCCTTGCCTTTGTGTGTGCTTTTGGCTAAGATAACACAATAAGGAAATGTACAAATGAAGATGGCTAAGGACTGGATATTGTGTCTCCCCAGCATTCACATGTTGAAGCCCAATCCTTAACATGGTATTTGGAGGTGGGGCCTTTGGGAAGTAATTAGGTCATGATGTCAGAGTTCTCATGAATGGGATTGGTACCCTTATGAGAACAGACAGCTAGAGAGCTTGATTGCTTTCTCTTTCTGCTCTCTACCCTGTGAAGATACAAGGAGAAGACAGCAGTCTGCAACCTGGAAGAGGGCCCTTACCAGACCTGACCATGAATGCCCTCTAATCTCAGAATTCTAGCCTCAAGAACTGTGAAAAATAATTATTGTTTAAGCTACCCAGTCTACTTGTTATAACAGCCTTAACTAAGACAAAGATGAAAGCGTGGATGCAAAAAAGCATCAGAAAGGAAGACTGGATGGGACATTGTGAATGGCAAGGGAGCTGGAAAAGGAGAAATTACTGAGGACACAGGCTTCTCAATCTGGTGACAAGAATGGCAATGTCTTTGGAAGAAATCAAGAAGTCAAGATATTTTAATAATTTTTGTGGGTACACAGGTGTATATATTTATGGGGTACATAAGCTGTTTTGATACAAGCATGCAATGTCAAATAAGCACATCAGGGAGAAGGATAAATGAGCCATGAAGATAGAAGGAGAGATTAATTTTGGTTCAGAAAAACTGAGCCCAAAATGGTGGCAAACATGCAAGGAGAGATGCCCAATAGAGAGGGAAGAATGAAGCTAGAAATTGAAGTTAAAACATCCTATTAGGCCGGGCGCGGTGGCTCAAGCCTGTAATCCCAGCACTTTGGGAAGCTGAGGCAGGTGGATCACGAGGTCAGGAGATCGAGATCATCCTAGCTAACACAGTGAAACCCCGTCTCTACTAAAAATACAAAAAATTAGCCGGGCATGGTGGCGGGCACCTGTAGTCCCAGCTACTTGGGAGGCTGAGGCAGGAGAATGTCATGAACCCGGGAGGTGAAGCTTGCAGTGAGCCGAGATCACACCACTGCACTCCAGCCTGGGTGACAGAGTGAGACTCTGTCTCAAAAAAAAAAAAAAAAAAAAAAAAAAAAAAAAAAAAAAAAATTCCTATTAGTGGCTACCTTGGATTTTGTGAGAATGGGTGAAAATGATCAGAAAGAGAGTGAAAGGGTTGAAGACTTGCCCTAGAGAATTCCCACATTTGGAATTGAGAAGGAAAAGCAAAAATCAGGAAAGAGAAGAATAAAGAGAGGCAGGGTGGAGAAGCAAAACAAAAAAAAAAATTACAGAAATCAAGAAAAGATTGTATAGCATTTTGTTAAAGTATGAAATATATCCATGAGTCTTATTTCTCCAACCAGATAATAAAGAACCCAAAGGTGAATGTCTTTGTTTTTGTGTGTATGATGCAGGGTAGGAAAATGTTGGTAAATAAGTTTTATTTATGCACATATCATTTATTTATTTTTAATTTCTTTACTTAAATCAGCTACATAAATTTGTTATAAATATGTTATAGTAACAAGATATGCACACACTTCCTGACCAGCCCCCTCTCCGCATCCCAGTGCCCTTATTTTGTGCATGCCACCCCGATCTTTTTCCATAAATTGATATACCTACAAGGTAGAAATGTATAGTTGTTCTTTTTAAGTTGGTTTATAGTGGTACAAAGTGGTATTACATTGTAGGTCATAACTTGAGGCTCTTTTTTTATTTATTTGTTTTTATCCAACCACATATATTAGAGACTTCTGTTCTGGTACATGGATCTATGTTATTCATGTTTACTGCTGCATGGATTCCCAAAGAACAGCTGGACTTGCTTCATTTAACTAGAACCTTTGTCATGAACACTGACTCCCCTGTTCATGGCTCCTATGCATATGTGTCACTTTTCCTGGTGTGGACACACTAGAAGTTGGAGAGTACAGCCCCCTTCTCTTCCAAATATTGCTTCAACTACCCAGGGCCTAATACAGGCCTGGGCATAGAGTGGGTGAAATAAATTTGGCTGAATTGAAATCCCTAGAGTGGAACATTTCCTCTGGCCCTTCCTTCCCTTTCACATTACTACCACTTTGGCTTTGATCAGGCATAGAGCAGCCACAAGGCAGTACAAGTACTGCAGAGGTGAATGCAAGCCCGTGTCCTGGACCACCAACAAGCAACTTGGGGGTCTTTGCACTCTTGGCCTCTAGGATCAAATAAACTGACACAGAAAGATGGCAAGCATCCTGCCAAATGTCCCGTTGAAAATCAGGCATAAGAAAACTCATGTTTTTCCTTCTGCCAAGGCTTCTATGTGTCCTACCCACAAGCCCCAGAGGATTCACATTGCCAACTTCTCACTGCACTGACACACTCAAACACCCACCACACTCAACAAATTTTATACTTTTCACTTGGTCCCATTCAATCCCATGTGGTGTTTTGAAAATATGTAAAGGGAAAGTGAGGCTCCAATATTTTTCCTTTCCTCATAAATATGGCATTTTAAATAAGTTTCATACATATTCATCATTTGCTCTTTCTTTTTTCTAAATATGCACCTATAGCTTAAGTTTTATTCATACCCTTCTCTGGTTCCCTGGTTTGAATTGGAAAATTGAAATGTAAAATATTAACCAAATAGTAAGTTGGCTAAAACTCACCTTTCAGTGTGAGCCTGAAAAAAATGGAGAAAATCTTTTAATAATTAACAAGCATGGTAGTGAGAGAACATACACAGCTTAAATAAAAAACAGCCATAGGAAGATAGAACAATCTGTAAACAGAATATTTATGAAGAGTGAGAAATTGGTCTGTGGGAGTAACTTGTGATGTCAGTGTTATTAATTTAGAATCACACTTCAAGCATTTAATCTTAAGAATTCTCAGGTGGTTGAAGACTTTGCCAAAGTTTCTAAAGAACTTAAAGATCGTTACACATTGGTTCCCCTCAGCTACGTGTCCAAATGTGTCCAGCACGGATGAACTCCATCCAAAAATCATTATTTTTTTCTTTTTCTCCCTATCTTTTAAAAAAAGAAACTGAGCAGGAAATCTCACTTAAACAAGCTGTCTCACAACATTTCTGGCAAATCCTGATTCCAACTAAGTTGAAAATATCTCAAAAGCAGCCTGTCATACAGAATTTCAGTGCTTCTGCTCCTGGGAAGTGTAGAAAAAGATGGATATGTGGGATTCAGATCCAAAACACCTTAAGAAAACACATCTTGATGTGAACTTCAGGCTGACCTGCTTTTATGTGAGAAGCATATGCTGCCCCTCATGTATCAGTTAGCTATTGCTGTGTAACAAATCACCCCATATGTACGTGACTTAAACAATAAGTATTTTTATTGCTTATGACTCTAAAAGTCAGCTGGATAATTCTGTTCTTGGCTGAGTTCAATCATAAGTGTTCAGCTCTATGTACTGTAAGCTAACACTGCTGTTCTGGGTTGAGTTCTCTCATATGTTTGTGGGTTGGCTGACTATAAGGTAGCCTAGAATGATGCTAATAAGACAAGCAAACTGTCTTGCACATGGTCACTCATCCCCCATTGAACAACTACACAGAGATAGCAGCATTCTAAGAGAGGCCACACATATGCAAGACTTTTCCTTTTCTTTTTTTTTTTTTTTTTTTGAGACAGAGTCTCTCTCTGGCTGGTGTGCAGTGGTGCAATCTTGGCTCACTGCAACCTCTGCCTCCTGGATTCAAGCAATTCTCCTGTCTCAGCCTCCTGAGAAGCTGGGACTACCGTCGTACACCACCACATCCAGCTAATTTTTTAGTAGAGATGGAGTTTCACCATATTGGTCAGGCTGGTCTCAAACTCCTGACCTCAGGTGATCCACCCACCTAAACCTCCCAAAGTGCTGGGATTACAGGCATGAGCCACCACACCCGGCCATATGCAAGACGTTTTAAGGCCTAGTCTCAGAAGTGGCATACCTTCACTGCCACTTTATTTCTTTGTCAAAGTAGGTCACGAGTTTATCCCAGGTTCAAAGACTAGAGAAATATATACCAATTCCTGACGCAGTAACTTTGCAAAGTGTGTAGATATAGAGAGACCATTAAGTAGGACCACTAATGGATTCATCTATCATACTTCATTTTTACAGAAACATTTTTGAAAAATCCTATAAAGATATTTTTAAAGTGTACTTTCCAGTATTCACCTGATCACAATATCTTCACCACCGGTACATAGAAAACAGCACTGAATGAGGGTCCTGTGAATGCATGATTTATTTGCAAGAATTTGAGGATAAGTGAAGAAAATAAAAAATAGACATTAAAGCACTAATACTGAGACAACATATAAAGATTTATATATATCATTGTCTATGTCCTCTGTCCTTAAGCATGTTGGTGATGCATTATTTCTTAAAAGACTGTTCTATTATTGTATACAGAACATTCGTCCCAACCACTGCCCCTATTTCTGCAAGTTTCGATGAAAGTGCTTTCTTCATCCTACCAAGTAGTGTCAACTGAAATTTTCAGAAAAGAATCAAGATGCAAATTTCTTTTCCAAATGATCTTTAAAAGGTATAGTGACTGAAATATTGAGAGGTTATGATGACCGAGCTACACTACCAAAAATACCTGAGTCCTCATAGTGCAGATGATGACAAATGGACCTCTCTGTCAGCTGACCCACAGCAATCGCTAGCCTTCATTAGTTATAAAATGATTCCAGAAATGTTAAAACGTGAACATAGTGGTCATCTTCAAATTGATAGAATATAGTATTAAATATCACTATATGCCAAAATACTTTTCCAGAACATCACTCAATGCTTTTATACCACTGTCCCCAAACAGCTCCATTAGCTTTTCTATTTTTCAAGATGAAATGTCTTCTTTAAAGTTTGTCCTTTTTTTTTTTTTTTTGGTCTAATTGGAGAATCCTATTAGAATGTCATTTCAGGGGGGGCGGAGCAAGATGGCCAAATAGGAACAGCTCCAGTCTCCAACTCCCAGCGCGAGCTACACAGAAGACCGGTGATTTCTGCATTTTCAACTGAGGTACTGGGTTCATCTCACTGGGGAGTGCCGGACGATCGGTGCTGGTCAGCTGCTGCAGCCCGACCAGCGAGAGCTGAAGCAGGGCGAGGCATTGCCTCACCTGGGAAGCGCAAGGGGGAAGGGAATCCCTTTTCCTAGCCAGGGGAACTGAGACACACAACACCTGGAAAATCGGGTAACTCCCACCCCAATACTGCACTTTAAGCAAACAGGCACACCAGGAGATCATATCCCACACCTGGCCGGGAGGGTCCCACACCCACGGAGCCTCCCTCAATGCTAGCACAGCAGTCTGTGATCTACCGGCAAGGCAGTAGCGAGGCTGGGGGAGGGGCGCCCGCCATTGCTGAGGCTTAAGTAGGTAAACAAAGCTGCTGGGAAGCTCGAACTGGGTGGAGCTCACAGCAGCTCAAGGAAACCTGCCTGTCTCTGTAGACTCCACCTCTGGGGACAGGGCACAGTCAACAATAACAAAACGCAGCCGAAACCTCTGCAGACACAAACGACTCTGTCTGACAGCTTTGAAGAGAGCAGTGGATCTCCCAACACGGAGGTTGAGATCTGAGAAGGGACAGACTCCCTGCTCAAGTGGGTCCCTGACCCCTGAGTAGCCTAACTGGGAGACATCCCCCACTAGGGGCAGTCTGACACCCCACACCTCACAGGGTGGAGTACACCCCTGAGAGGAAGCTTCCAAAGCAAGAATCAGACAGGTACACTCGCTGTTCAGAAATATTCTATCTTCTGCAGCCTCTGATGCTGATACCCAGGCAAACAGGGTCTGGAGTGGACCTCAAGCAATTTCCAACAGACCTACAGCTGAGGGTCCTGACTGTTAGAAGGAAAACTATCAAACAGGAAGGACACCTACACCAAAACCCCATCAGTACATCACCATCATCAAAGACCAGAGGCAGATAAAACCACAAAGATGGGGAAAAAGCAGGGCAGAAAAGCTGGAAATTCAAAAAATAAGAGCGCATCTCCCCCGGCAAAGGAGCGCAGCTCATCGCCAGCAACGGATCAAAGCTGGACGGAGAATGACTTTGACGAGATGAGAGAAGAAGGCTTCAGTCCATCAAATTTCTCAGAGCTAAAGGAGGAATTACGTACCCAGCGCAAAGAAACTAAAAATCTTGAAAAAAAAGTGGAAGAATTGATGGCTAGAGTAATTAATGCAGAGAAGGTCCTAAACGAAATGAAAGAGATGAAAACCATGACACGAGAAATACGTGACAAATGCACAAGCTTCAGTAACCGACTCGATCAACTGGAAGAAAGAGTATCTGCGATTGAGGATCAAATGAATGAAATGAAGCGAGAAGAGAAACCAAAAGAAAAAAGAAGAAAAAGAAATGAACAAAGCCTGCAAGAAGTATGGGATTATGTAAAAAGACCAAATCTACGTCTGATTGGGGTGCCTGAAAGTGAGGGGGAAAATGGAACCAAGTTGGAAAACACTCTTCAGGATATCATCCAGGAGAACTTCCCCAACCTAGTAGGGCAGGCCAACATTCAAATCCAGGAAATACAGAGAACACCACAAAGATACTCCTCGAGAAGAGCAACTCCAAGACACATAATTGCCAGATTCACCAAAGTTGAAATGAAGGAAAAAATCTTAAGGGCAGCCAGAGAGAAAGGTCGGGTTACCCACAAAAGGGAAGCCCATCAGACTAACAGCAGATCTCTTGGCAGAAACTCTCCAAGCCAGAAGAGAGTGGGGGCCAATATTCAACATTCTTAAAGAAAAGAATTTTAAACCCAGAATTTCATATCCAGCCAAACTAAGTTTCATAAGTGAAGGAGAAATAAAATCCTTTACAGATAAGCAAATGCTTAGAGATTTTGTCACCACTAGGCCTGCCTTACAAGAGACCCTGAAGGAAGCACTAAACATGGAAAGGAACAACTGGTACCAGCCATTGCAAAAACATGCCAAAATGTAAAGACCATCGAGGCTAGGAAGAAACTGCATCAACTAACGAGCAAAATAACCAGTTAATATCATAATGGCAGGATCAAGTTCACACATAACAATCTTAACCTTAAATGTAAATGGACTAAATGCTCCAATTAAAAGACACAGACTGGCAAACTGGATAAAGAGTCAAGACCCATCAGTCTGCTGTATTCAGGAGACCCATCTCACATGCAGAGACATACATAGGCTCAAAATAAAGGGATGGAGGAAGATTTACCAAGCAAATGGAGAACAAAAAAAAGTGGGGGTTGCAATACTAGTCTCTGATAAAACAGACGTTAAACCATCAAAGATCAAAAGAGACCAAGAAGGCCATTACATAATGGTAAAGGGATCAATTCAACAGGAAGAGCTAACTATCTTAAATATATATGCACCCAATACAGGAGCACCCAGATTCATAAAGCAAGTCCTTAGAGACTTACAAAGAGACTTAGACTCCCATACAATAATAATGGGAGACTTCAACACTCCACTGTCAACATTAGACAGATCAACGAGACAGAAAGTTAACAAGGATATCCAGGAATTGAACTCATCTCTGCAGCAAGCAGACCTAATAGACATCTATAGAACTCTCTACCCCAAATCAACAGAATATACATTCTTCTCAGCACCACATCGTACTTACTCCAAAATCGACCACGTAATTGGAAGTAAAGCACTCCTCAGCAAATGTACAAGAACAGAAATTATAACAAACTGTCTCTCAGACCACAGTGCAATCAAACTAGAACTCAGGACTAAGAAACTCAATCAAAACCGCTCAACTACATGGAAACTGAACAACCTGCTCCTGATTGACTACTGGGTACATAACGAAATGAAGGCAGAAATAAAGATGTTCTTTGAAACCAATGAGAACAAAGATACAACATACCAGAATCTCTGGGACACATTTAAAGCAGTGTGTAGAGGGAAATTTATAGCACTAAATGCCCACAAGAGAAAGCAGGAAAGATTTAAAATTGACACTCTAACATCGCAATTAAAAGAACTAGAGAAGCAAGAGCAAACACATTCGAAAGCTAGCAGAAGGCAAGAAATAACTAAGATCAGAGCAGAACTGAAGGAGATAGAGACACAAAAAACTCTCCAAAAAATCAATGAATCCAGGATTTGGTTTTTTGAAAAGATCAACAAAATTGACAGACCACTAGCAAGACTAATAAAGAAGAAAAGAGAGAAGAATCAAATCGACGCAATTAAAAATGATAAAGGGGATATCACCACCGACCCCACAGAAATACAAACTACCATCAGAGAATACTATAAACACCTCTACGCAAATAAACTGGAAAATCTAGAAGAAATGGATAATTTCCTGGACACTTACACTCTTCCAAGACTAAACCAGGAAGAAGTTGAATCCCTGAATAGACCAATAGCAGGCTCTGAAATTGAGGCAATAATTAATAGCCTACCAACCAAAAAAAGTCCAGGACCAGATGGATTCACAGCTGAATTCTACCAGAGGTATGAGGAGGAGTTGGTACCGTTCCTTCTGAAACTATTCCAATCAATAGAAAAAGAGGGAATCCTCCCTAACTCATTATATGAGGCCAACATCATCCTGATACCAAAGCCTGGCAGAGACACAACAAAAAAAGAGAATTTTAGACCAATATCCCTGATGAACATCGATGCAAAAATCCTCAATAAAATACTGGCAAACCGGATTCAGCAACACATCAAAAAGCTTATCCACGATGATCAAGTGGGCTTCATCCCTGGGATGCAAGGCTGGTTCAACATTCTCAAATCAATAAACATAATCCAGCATATAAACAGAACCAAAGACAAGAACCACATGATTATCTCAATAGATGCAGAAAAGGCTTTTGACAAAATTCAACAGCCCTTCATGCTAAAAACGCTCAATAAATTCGGTATTGATGGAACATACCTCAAAATAATAAGAGCTATTTATGACAAACCCACAGCCAATATCATACTGAATGGGCAAAAACTGGAAAAATTCCCTTTGAAAACTGGCACAAGACAGGGATGCCCTCTCTCACCACTCCTATTCAACATAGTGTTGGAAGTTCTGGCTAGGGCAATTAGGCAAGAGAAAGAAATCAAGGGTATTCAGTTAGGAAAAGAAGAAGTCAAATTGTCCCTGTTTGCAGATGACATGATTGTATATTTAGAAAACCCCATTGTCTCAGCCCAAAATCTCCTTAAGCTGATAAGCAACTTCAGCAAAGTCTCAGGATACAAAATTAATGTGCAAAAATCACAAGCATTCTTATACACCAGTAACAGACAAACAGAGAGCCAAATCAGGAATGAACTTCCATTCACAATTGCTTCAAAGAGAATAAAATACCTAGGAATCCAACTTACAAGGGATGTAAAGGACCTCTTCAAGGAGAACTACAAACCACTGCTCAGTGAAATCAAAGAGGACACAAACAAATGGAAGAACATACCATGCTCATGGATAGGAAGAATCAATATCGTGAAAATGGCCATACTGCCCAAGGTAATTTATAGATTCAATGCCATCCCCATCAAGCTACCAATGAGTTTCTTCACAGAATTGGAAAAAACTGCTTTAAAGTTCATATGGAACCAAAAAAGAGCCCGCATCTCCAAGACAATCCTAAGTCAAAAGAACAAAGCTGGAGGCATCACACTACCTGACTTCAAACTATACTACAAGGCTACAGTAACCAAAACAGCATGGTACTGGTACCAAAACAGAGATATAGACCAATGGAACAGAACAGAGTCCCCAGAAATAATACCACACATCTACAGCCATCTGATCTTTGACAAACCTGAGAGAAACAAGAAATGGGGAAAGGATTCCCTATTTAATAAATGGTGCTGGGAAAATTGGCTAGCCATAAGTAGAAAGCTGAAACTGGATCCTTTCCTTACTCCTTATACGAAAATTAATTCAAGATGGATTAGAGACTTAAATGTTAGACCTAATACCATAAAAATCCTAGAGGAAAACTTAGGTAGTACCATTCAGGACATAGGCATGGGCAAAGACTTCATGTCTAAAACACCAAAAGCAACGGCAGCAAAAGCCAAAATTGACAAATGGGATCTCATTAAACTAAAGAGCTTCTGCACAGCAAAAGAAACTACCATGAGAGTGAACAGGCAACCTACAGAATGGGAGAAAATTTTTGCAATCTACTCATCTGACAAAGGGCTAATATCCAGAACCTACAAAGAACTCAAACAAATTTACAAGAAAAAAACAAACAACCCCATCAAAAAGTGGGCAAAGGATATGAACAGACATTTCTCAAAAGAAGACATTCATACAGCCAACAGACACATGAAAAAATGCTCATCACCACTGGCCATCAGAGAAATGCAAATCAAAACCACAATGAGATACCATCTCACACCAGTTAGAATGGCGATCATTAAAAAGTCAGGAAACAACAGGTGCTGGAGAGGATGTGGAGAAATAGGAACACTTTTACACTGTTGGTGGGATTGTAAACTAGTTCAACCATTATGGAAAACAGTATGGCGATTTCTCAAGGATCTAGAACTAGATGTACCATATGACCCAGCCATCCCATTACTGGGTATATACCCAAAGGATTATAAATTATGCTGCTATAAAGACACATGCACACGTATGTTTATTGCGGCACTATTCACAATAGCAAAGACTTGGAATCAACCCAAATGTCCATCAGTGACAGATTGGATTAAGAAAATGTGGCACATATACACCATGGAATACTATGCAGCCATCAAAAAGGATGAGTTTGTGTCCTTTGTAGGGACATGGATGCAGCTGGAAACCATCATTCTTAGCAAACTATCGCAAGAACAGAAAACCAAACACCGCATGTTCTCACTCATAGGTGGGAACTGAACAATGAGATCACTTGGACTCAGGAAGGGGAACATCACACACCGGGGCCTATCATGGGGAGGGGGGAGGGGGAGGGATTGCATTGGGAGTTATACCTGATGTAAATGACGAGTTGATGGGTGCAGCACACCAACATGGCACAATATACATGGCACATATACATATGTAACAAACCTGCACGTTATGCACATGTACCCTACAACTTAAAGTATAATAATAATAAATTAAAAAAAAAAAAAGAATGTCATTTCAATGGCTTCCAGTGGCAAAGATTTTTCTCAGGAAGTTAGGTGACATTGCCTCTGCAGATGAACACATGCCTTTCAAAGATCCTTAAAATACTGGAAAGCATGGGGCAAAAAGGACACACAGACATAACATTCAGGGCACTTTTTGTTCTTTTACTATCTTTACCTTTTCAATAAATTAGTGTCTCAAAGTTTAACCTTCGTCTATAATCCATCTGGGGCTTCCTCTCATAATTCACTCCAGAAGGAACATTAGTGGATGTGAGTTTTCTCCCAGGGATTCACCCTCCTTCTGTTTTAAATCAAAAAATGCTTTTGCAAATTAGCCAAAGGAGACAGGCTATAAGCTTCCTGTAAGAATCCTTCAGTGTGCCCTCTGGACTTTTTGCCTGGCTGTTTTCAAAAGTTGTGCAACTTAGGATGGACATTAAAATCTACATGGAATGTGTAAACAGCGCATGTGGGGACAAACACGTCTTCCATAAAAACAACAGGCATCTGCAGAGTTGCTGCAATTGAAATGCATGGTGTAAATGCTTGCCAATCAGAGGAAAGCTGGTAGTTTTTAGATTTTTATGGTGTAAACAGTTCCTAGAGACCATGCTAGTACAAGCCCCTCATTTGACCTAAGAGGAAACTGAAGCTAATTATTCTTTCATTCAAAACATAATTATTAAGTGCTTATAATGAGTCAGGAGCTGTTCTAGCCCCAAGATACAGCAGAATGAAGATCAAGTAACTTCTCTGGGGGCACATAGCAAGTTAGTGATATCCCTGCCCTAGAACTCCAGTGCCCTCACACCTTGTCCAGTGTTCTTGACAGTACCTACACTTTAAATTGACTTAGAATATTTGGCAATAGAGAAAGAGAGAGAAAAAAAAAAAAAAGCATCCTGACTCCCAATGCCCTGATCAAATATTTGTCCTTCTTCAGTTTTTCATTTACCTTTAGGATAGCAACAGAAAATCAGTAACAGAGGAACTGGCAACCTCAGAAACACAACAGAACTGCCAAATCAGCTCCCAGAAACCACTGCATTGAGGCAAGGAGAAAATTTGCATTTCATGCTTTTACTCCATTGTTCACACTACACTGACCCTGTACAAAGTCTGTAACAAAATGCAAAAGGGGATATAAAAGGAGAAAGATGCAGCCCTAGTCCTCATAAAACTGCTTAATTATCCAAACTAGGAACAACAGCAACAAAAGCAAGTGTAATACTTGGAGACAAGATACATTGTAGCATATATCAATTTGTGCTGCAAGAATACAGTAAGTTCAGTACCCAGTGAGTCAGAAAGGCTTGTTGGGGAAGACCAATCTTAAGTTTGGTTTTGAAAGAAGTAAAGAAACAACTGAATAAAATTAAGTCATCTTTTATTTGTGAAAATTATTTTTCATTTTTAAGGATAGTTTTCAACCTAATGGGTTTTTTTTGTTCCTTTAGGATACTACTATGTTTATGTTCAACCCCCTTGATTTGTCTTCCATATCTGCCATTCCATTATTTTTAATTTTGTTCACTTCATTTCACTTTGCTTACTCTTCTGAATCCTGATATCTGTCTCTCAATATTTATTATTGTTTTAATTTTGTTTTCTTCAAAGTCTGTTCTCCTTTATGTTGTATGGGCTTCATTTCTGCAACGGTTTGTTCCTTGCATCATTTTTCAAGATAGACTCTCCAAGATAGAAAGTAATAAATCTTTCTGTTTATTACTCATGTTTGAATGGGGCAGGTCCTCCAGAACCAGCTTCTGGTAGCATATTGGAGTTTACAGGGATTTTCATCATGGTTGGTCACAGGGTGAGGTACATGAATTCTCATAGCCATTTGTCATTATTTCCCTCCAGCAAAGAAGATAAACCCTGCAAGGCTTTCCACAATGCAGACTTTTCTTCCCCTCACTTCACCAAATCCCATCTTTCTGCAAATATGAGTTATAGTATTAACCAAAAACAGTTTGATTCTCTTGGGTCTTATTAAGAGAATTTCTAGGCAAGACCACAGCAGCATTTATTCAAAGACTAGTTCTCCCTCACTACTGAAGAAAAATCCTCTAAGCACTTCACCAAAACCCCATACACTTTGAAGTTTCCAGTTTGGCTGGTGGGAACAGGCACCAATTGGGCACTATATGGCCCTGGTGCCCTCCCTTCTCATCCTTTCCGGGTATTCTGTCTCTGGCCTCAAGTAGTTTCCTCACATGCACGTGCTGATCAATACTGTGCTGAATTCTTGGGGTCATCCTCTGCAGATCTCAGGTTTCTCTCTATGGTCAGCTATCCTCTCAATCTACCCTGCAAACTCTAGCCACCTAGACTTCCTCATATTCCCAACCCCATCTCAACTCAGGGGGCTCACTGGGCTCTGTCTGAGTTCTTCCTCCCTTCTCCATAGCCTGAAATTCTCTCAAGGCAATAATCTTAGGAAAATGGAGCTCTTACTTGTTTTCCATCTTTCATGGATCACTGTTGTCAGATGTCCAGGTTTTGGAAATGGTTGTTTTATAACTTCTGGGTTTTTTTTTGGAGGGGGAAGTTGTTTCAGGTAGGAGGATAAATCTGGTCCTTGTTACCTACCTTAACCACAAGGAGAAGTCTAGGTTATGGTAAAATTATCTGTTTAACCCCAACTTTATTTCTATTAAAGATTTGTTTCAATGGGTATCCAGGAGAGCTCCCTCCGTATCTGGGGTTCCAAACAAACAACTGTAGATTTTGTTACTCAGAATACGTCACTTAGGCTGGAGACCTAGGTGGTGATTGAGATCCTCCTTCAGCATGGTCCTGCAAGGCTACTAAACGTTTACTGCACTGGTAGCCCTTCATCTTTTGTCATGTCTCATCAGATGTCTCCTAAGTGTGTCTGTCCTAGGAGCAAATGTCTCCTATATTTGCTTTTCATTAACTTTAATGAATGCTTTGTGGGAGGAGCTATCATATTGACTCTGCCTTCTCTCCACCTAATGCTGAGCTTCTTGTAAGTCAATATGCAAAGAAGCCCCTGCTCATGGCATGTAGCCTGCACATGTGACTCTTAAAGGGCATTTGCTGATGATAAAGAGGAATGCAAGGACATTAATAACATCTGTGGAAGCACAAGCGCTTCATAAGGATTCAGCAGAGCAAATGGGTAGCTGAATTGACACCACTTCTTGGCTCCAGCTTGAATAAAAGTCTACATGTGTAAAATTAAGTATTTTTAGTTAAAATGTGCATTCTAGAAATGTTTTAATAACCATCTAGATAATAATGGCAAGATACAGAGTCACTAGGTGAAGGAAGAAAGAAAATATGTAGGAAAATAAAGCATATGGGAATACAGGCATGGCACACAATATGTGTTTGTATTTCTCAAAAGCTTAGTAAGAGACGCAGCTTTCCTCCTTGCTAACAGACACCCCTTATCTTGGATTCTATTAAGCATTCACTAATTGAAATAAAAATGAACCAAAAGTTAGAAAAATGTGATAGTGTCAACTGTACTCAAAGAAAAAAATAATTACTAGTCACTCTAATTACACATGCAGAGTAGAGCAATTGCTATTTACTGGTATATGCCAAAACAACTTAATATTAATAAATATTTGTGAGAAATTACTTGTTAAATTTAATTAGTTAACAAAAGCAATAAAATAATTTTTAATTAAAAAGTACATACACCCATAAGTAAAATGACCCCTTGTGTTCCAATATAGTGGCGGCTTTTAGAGCTGAAGGATAACATATCTGAATCCCTAATTACATACAAATCATGAGGGAGCAAAGGGGCTAAATACCACATTGTCTCTTGCCAATGGAAAATTAGGAAAGAAAATTGCCAAAGGAAAAAAAAGAATGAAGATTGAGATAGGTCTTTTTTTTTTTTTTTTTAGATACTATCTTCTTATCTTTAAAGAACATTATCTTTATTTTTATTCTGGTGAAGTAAAAATCCAAAGTTCTTGGAACTGCCAAGGGTAATATATAACCTTGAGGTCCTGAGAACTACTTCTGCGCTCTTACTGCCATGCCAGTCTCCAATGGGCTAATTCATTACAATTCTTAACGAATGAATTAATTGATATTTTCTTTGGAAATTACAACCAATTTGCAAAAATTAGTACTGATGACTTTTTCAACAGACATAAATAGTTGTGTAATTCTTACTAATAATTCCAACCACTAATCAGCAGTAATTGGAAAACAACTTGTGGGGTGGGGTGAAGGATTAGTGCTCTGAATTTCCCCCTATATGTCTGGAGGAAAAGGTTAAATGAAATGGCCTTACTTTGCCATCCCAGGAAATCAATTCTTCTAACATCCCTAGTATGGCAATAGCAAACCATATAAAAAACAGTTTTCCTTATTTCTCATTCAGTTATAAAATTCTGTCCCTAACTGGTGTATGCCAAATCTTCCTCATTGTTAACACAGAAAACTCATCGAATGGAATTATTCTAGTCTTCTATGCAAGTTTTATAACTAGGTTCTTCACTGAATTTTTTAAGTTTCTGAATCCTGGGTAAAAGTTTCCTTGAGTCTTATTCCTTCTTGATGGAGTCTGCAGCAGAGGCGAGAGTAGGCAATGAAGGGGAGCAAGAAAAGGATAGTCCCTAAAGTAGACTTGTTTTCAGAGAGATGATTTACTAAATTACCTTCTCGGCACAGGCACCCAACTAACTTCAATCTGAACAAGGAAATAAGGTCAGACATTATCAATAAAGTACAACCATGGTCATTCGTCTGATAACAGCAAATTAGCCCTGGAAAGGAACATGTATCAGCCTGAAAAATTCATGACAATTTGAATCTTCTGCCTAATTAGCCACAGTGGTTGATACAAGAGAGAAAAAAAAAAAACAACAACAAAAAACCATAGCCCATAAGTAACACTGTCAAATGGGGGGCATTTGCTAAAACTTTCTATTGAATGGCTGAATCCTTTGAAGTATCCAAATGACCAGTTAAATACATGGAATCAGGACCACTAGAAAGTTTTTATGTGATTATGTCATCACATTTAAGTATAAGTGACTCACAAAGCATGCATTAAATCACACTCACTGTCAAATAAGACATATAAGTGTATGAAATCTGAGAAGGCTTCAAAAAGTTCAAGAAAAAGTGAAATTAAAAGATAATTTAAAGGATTAAATATAAACTTTATTTCTCAACATAAGCTCCATCCAGGTAAAATGGCTGATGATACCAGCCATTTAAGCTATCCCTAAAGAACTGAGGGTCTTGAGAATTTAACTATGTCAAAGGAGTCTTTTTTACTAACTGAAGAAAAATGCGTGCCCTTAATAGATTCTTTAAGATTAGTAAACAAAAAGAATTCGGAAGAAGCCAAATCAGGACCACAGGGTGAATGCCTAATAATTTATCTTCAAAACTATCACAGAATTGCCCTCATTTGATAAGAAGAATGAGCAGGAGTGTGGTCTTTGTGGAGAAGAACTCCCTGGTGAAGCTCTGTCTGGTTGCTCTGACTGGTCCACTTTTGTGTTGACCGCACCACTTCCTGCCTCTTCGTAGCCATTGTTTTGATTGTGCTTTGTCTTCAGCATCGTATTGGTAATGCCATGCTTCATCTCCTTTTAAATTCTTTAAGAAATGTTGCAGGATCTTGAACTTACTTGTTTACAATGTCCTTTGAAAGCTCTGCTCTTGTCTGAAGCTGATCTGGGCTCAACAGTTTTGGCACCCATCAAATGAAAAGTTTGTTAAACTTTAATTTTTCAGTCAGAATTGTTTAAGTTTAACTAATGATATGTCTATGGAAATAGCTATTTTTTGTGTTGTTAGTCATTGTTCCTCTTGGCACCCATCAAATGAAAAGTTTGTTAAACTATACTTTTTCAGTAAGAATTGTGTAGCCTTAACTAATTAAGATGTCTATGTTGTTGGCTATTGTTTGTGTTGTTAACCATTGGTCCTCTTTAATAGGGTATAAACAAGATTAATTTTTACTTGCAAATTGACGTGGATGATCTACTGCTGTGGGTTTCATCTTCAACAGCATCTGATCCCTTCTTAAAATGAGTTACACATTGGCAAACTGCTGATTTTTTTGAGGCATTGTCCCCATAAACTTTTCATAAATCATCAATGATTCACCATTTTCCACTCAAGCTTTACCATAAATTTGATGTTTGATCTTGTTTTAATTTGGCAGAATCATGTTGTCCTGATAAGAGCTTTTTAAAACTGATGTCTTATCTTTCTTAGTCCCTCAAACTAGATCCTGTTCAGGAATATTATAACAAGCTAATATGAGTTGATTTTTGTACAAAAACATTTTGAAATCCATGCATAATTTTTTCCTCATATGCATTTTCCATGAACTTTTGGAATTTCCTTCATATTGATGTAAATTTCAAATAAATGTGAATCAAGATCAATAGAGTGACCATATACATGATTTCTTCAGAGACTGGAAATTTGCATTCACTCTAACCTTCCCACCAATGTGTCAGTCTCTCTCCTCTATCAAAATAAGAAAAAATACAAACATGTGCTTGAACACTTATAGTGTAATGTATAATAACATGTCATAAATGTGTTCATTCCCTTAGATCCAAATCATCTTTACTCCTCTCCAAAATCTTCACCTTAGTGCTTCCCTGGCAACACTAACAGATGGTCAGTGAGAATAATAAGAGTCTTTATAGCTACTAAAATCCTTAACAACTTAGATAAGAGTCGGCACAAAACAGACCTCCTCCATCCTTCTCTGTGTGTGGACATTCAAGAACTACGGAGGGGAGAGAAATTTTCTGTGAGAAAAAAAATAGTTATAAGAACTAATGATGAATATTTAGAGAATATTTTATTAGCTTTTCTTTTCTACATGGAATGGCACTGGATACAGTTGGACTTGGGGGCCTGGGTACAAAGCTGAATACAGACAAAGATGGGACATGGTACTTTTGCTTGGGATCTAAAGGATTAAAAGTGATCAAAGGGCAGTAAGGAAAATCAGAGACAATGAAACAAGGAACAGTCTACTTACCTTTTGCTTCAGGCAGTAGACTTCACAGAGCAGTAAAGGGAGTTATGAGGTTACCTTGTAGGTTTCCAGCACACCTCACTTTGGCAAGAGGAAAAAGCTCTATGCAGGAAAAGAGAATATGCATTTTCTTCAGGCAATCACATCATGTCACCTCTGAGGAAACAGCCTAACGGTGGATGGACGAATAGAATGTACCAAAACCTGAAAAGGAAAACCATTTTTCATCATTGAACTATTATAATTGCTAGTTTCATACTGTTAGTCTACTTCCTCGTGATGCACCTCTACTGGTTATTGAAGAAAATATGCATCTATATTTTTATGTAGATATAGCTATAGGTAATATATGTATATATTCTGTAATATGCACACACACACACACACACATATATATGCGCTAAGTTGTATGCCATGTGATGAAGGATCCAAGACAAAGAAAACTCTGTGAGTTTATTTGAATTCTTGAGCCCAGAAATCAATTTGTATAGATAAAAATATACAGGTGAAATATACCAAATAATGCAGTCCAATAAAATTCCCAGGTAATATGATGGCTAGGAAGTGGAACAAAAGTGAATATTAGAGCATGAAATTTTCAGATACTTTGGAAAGGTCTCTTGAGGATATCTAAAGGCTGGAGAGGGTTTGATTCAATGGATGTGATGGGAAAATGGCAAAAGGGCAGAAGATCAGCATGAGAAAAGGTGTAGAGGCAGGTATGTGAACATTTCCTTGCAGATTAATAAATAACATATCAGTGGTTGCCTGAGAGTCAGAAACCAATCCAGTGAGAGGGCTGCCTGACTCTATCTGGACCTTACCTTTTCTGAACTCCCACTGCTCCCTTCGTGAGTGACTGTACATTAGGGGGAAGTGGAGACCACACAAGGCCAACATTTTGCTAAAGGAATTTACTTTCCTAGGCTCGGTGCTATCCCCTCAAAGGACCACTTTGCATACTTTCACTTAAGCATCAGGCATTCAAAAGGGTTCTAATTGTTCCTCATCGTGTCAATGTTAAGTTAGTTTTTGATGACTATTATCTATAATAATGTTACTATTTAACACATTTGCGCTAAGGCAAAAAAATTTTTGGTTGCATTTTAGGAAATCCCAGGTCTCTGGCTGTGCCATCTGTTCAAAACAAGGTGTAATTTCATTGCTTTGGGGTATTTGGGCCTCCCTCTGGTTATCTCTTGAATTAGAGCCCATCTGGATGTCAACTCATGACCGTGTTTCCTGTAGGTCCAAGAATAGCTTTTAGGAAAAAGAGTAAATACTGTGATGGTTAATACTGAGTTTCAACTTGATCGGATTGAAGGATACAAAGTATTGATCCTGGGTGTGTCTGTGAGGGTGTTGCCAAAGGAGATTAACATCTGAGTCAGTGGGCTGGGAAAGGCAGACCCACCTTTAATCTGGGTGGGCACACACTATTCAACTGTGAGTGCAGCTAGAATATAAGCAGGCAGAAAAATGTGAAAAGAGAGACTGGCCTAGTCTCCCGGCCTACATCTTACTCCTGTGCTGGATGTTTCCTGCCCTCAAACATCGGACACCAAGATCTTCAGTTCTGGAATTCAGACTGGCTCTCCTTGCTCCTCAGCTTGCAGACGGCCCATTGTGGGACCTTGTGATCCCACATGTGATCATGTGAGTTAATACTACTTAATGAACTCCCGTGTGTGTGTGTGTGTGTGTGTGTGTGTGTGTGTGTATATATACACTATTAGTTCTGTCCCTCTAGAGAACCCTGACTAATACAAATACCAAAGTGTTGGGTCAAATTATTTATCATCTGGTATGGTGTCCACCAACCAGTCTTGCCTATTCTGCTATAGATATTCTAAAGCTAAAATGTGAGCTTTTGTGTTCTTTCTTTGTGTTAGCAGTTGATGAAAGACAAAACTAAGGAACGAAAGCAAGTAACTTTGTTAAAACAAATTCAACTCACTGAATTTGTCATTTTCATTATTATAAAAAAGATATTTTGACTCAGAACCTTTAAGAAATACAACAACCACTATCTAAAAACAATAAAAGAAAGAAAATGATCTCAGTCAAAAGCAAAGGAACTTGGTGATTTTTTAGCCTATCACTGAGGAGTATTACTGATGATGGCTGGAAGTAGGCAAGTGAGAGTTATTTTAAAGATGTGAATCGGGAAAAATCTCAAATGGCTCAGGAAGACTAAAACACAAAATCTTGACTGATCAAGATTGGCTGATGGATTTAAAAAACTGAAAACAAAATCATTCTTGTAAAATTTGAACCCTTCCCAGAGCTTTTTGCCAATATACAGCTCAGAGATAAATCTGCTCAATCCTCTGGACACTAGGAAGGACCCGAGAAAGCAGAGTGCTAAATTAATCAGGGAGATTTTTCTTAAAGGCTTTGGTTTGGGTTAAAAACCAGGTATTCCTGGGATATATCACTCTAAACTGATATTGACTGTGTTTACTTTGAAGTGGTTAAAGAATGTAATGGCAAGTTTTATTAAAGAGAAACAGAACTAGGAAGGTGAAAGTTTTTGGTTCTGGAAACCTGAAACAGATGGAGAAGGAACCAGATTGAAGAAGTGTAGACTAATAAAGATGGGACATCAAAACAATGATAGTCAAAGCATGGCTTATTTCTGCATCCCATTAACTGATGTGTGAGGGCTCAGTGACAATGGGATGCCTGAAAGGTTAAGAGAAATTTTAGGGATTTCACATGTATCTAGGCTACACTGTCTACCCCAGATGTGGCCACCACAGCTGACAAATCCTTTTATTTGCCTTCTTCCACCCCTTAAGAACTGGTGAAAGTCCATGTTAAAGATTTAAGACATTGATATTTCTCCTGTGGTATAAAATGACAGGATTGCCTCCCAAGAAGCACAGAATGAGGGTTGGACATATTTTTTATTTACTAAAGCAGCATTTGCCTAATGTTCTGTATTTTTTCTGAAAAACATATTGAGAAAACCTGACCATCAATGTATCAAAACTCCTTAACCATTTCTTTCAAGTATTATGCAGCACAGATATGTACCCTCCTTCCCAGACCATGTCACCTTGCTATTTTATTTTCCATCACACTAAAACTTGGGGACAGGGAGACAGCCAGAGAGAGAAACACAGAGGGGGCAATATAATCATATGAGATAGAGAATTGATGTAGGGACATGAGAGAGACTGACAAAAATGTATAATGGCTGCTCTAGAAGTCAAGAAGGAAGGTCCTTGTACTAATACCAAGACATCCATTAAAACCATGTCTCATATGATCTTCTCTAGCTTTGCCAGTAATAACAAAGAAAGGCAAGAGGAAAGGCATAGCATCACCTGCCATCTTCACCTTCGTCTAGACATCTTCTCCATCTGGCACTGCAGACACTCCACAGTATGGCCTGACCCGTCTCTGTAGCCTGTACCTCCTCTTGTCTTTGACAAGCTCCAGGTTGCTCTCCATTGCTCATGTCATCCCTTCTTATGAAACGCCCTTCCCTCTCATCTCTACTTTCCTCTATTCCATCCATTCTTTACCATGAACCACAGAAGGTTTCTCCTTGGTGAAACTCTCACTGCCCCTTCCAATGAAGTAGGATGTCTTCTTTCTCTGAATAACCAGAGATGTTTGTTCAGACCATGCTTCTAACATTTAAAATATTCTGCCTTATTTGATCCAAAAACGTTTATGGAACACACTATGTGCCAAGCTCTCTTTTAGGTGCTATTCTGTGCCTTCATGAAATTTAAGATGATTTGTATCCAGTGTCCCTAAAAGTTCTTTAAAAG
Source organism: Macaca thibetana thibetana (assembly GCF_024542745.1). Lineage (NCBI taxonomy): Eukaryota > Metazoa > Chordata > Mammalia > Primates > Cercopithecidae > Macaca > Macaca thibetana. Next base: position 42,724,494 of record NC_065595.1, read on the forward strand.
AGGGCTAATTTCATTCATCTTTAGGTCTTCTGCCTACCCACTGAACATAGAAGGGGTTAGAAAGTCTCTGTCAAATCCAGTGGAATATAATTCCAATAGCAAATGTTTCTTCTTTCCTTGAAGGACTGTGTTCTGTAAGATTAGTTCTTGGTCCTATTACTATTACTGGTTCCCTGCCTATAGCAAAGAGAGTTTCTTTCTTTCTTAGAAAAGCAAATGCATACAATATATCCTGGGGATGTTAAGAAGGCCCTTCTGGCTGGAGCGCTTCGGTAAAGGTCCAGGAATTTCCAAGGTTTTGTGAAACTCCTAATATAGCATGTTCTGTCTTGTTTTTCATATATTCTCTAAGGCATCTGCAAATGCCCAATGTTGAAAAATGTATCAAAGAGAAATTGTTCTTAGTTCTGAGGGGGAAAGCTACCGGGTTGACTGCTCTCAGGAGTTTCTCTGGAGTATCATCTTCCAGACTGAAGAACTGCAGTCTACCCTGGCCAGTAAAAATGTAGTGGGAGCCATGAGTTAATGGGATCTCAGGGAAAACTCTTTTTATATGTTCACGTTTGAAGTCTGTGTTTTGGGGATTGTGCCATAAAACCTCAATGAGTATTTATGTAATACATGAATGAATCAAAGAATAACAAAGTGCAAGTTTGGCAAACAGTGGCACGATTATGCTGGAACACAATTATCAACCATAGCACAGCCAGTTTGGCCTGCTCCTGGCTTCTCCACAATGTTGATATTTGCTCATATTGCTCAATGCACCACCATCTTCACGGTGTGTCTGTCTTCTCTCTAGAAGTTTGCCATGAATGAGGGAACTTCACCTTTTTTTGTTTTTAGTTAGCCCTACAGTTCTTTTTATGTATGTATGTATTTATGTTGAAATGGAGTCTCGCTCTGTCACCCAGGCTGGAGTGCAGTGGCATAATCTTGGTTCACTGCAACTTACACCTCCCAGGTTCAAGCAATTCTCATGTTTCAGCCTCCCAAGCAGCTGGGATTATAGGCATATGCCACAAAAAACGACTTTTTTTTTGTATTTTTAGTAGAGATAGGGTTTCACTATGTTAGCCAGGCTGGTCTCAAACTCCTGACCTCAAGTGATCTGCCCACCTCAGCCTCCCAAAGTGCTGGGATTACAGGCGTGAGTCACCACGCCCAGCATAGCTCTATAGCAGAGCTGAGTACATAGAAGTGGGCTGAAATGAACAAGAGGAAACTAATCTTGTAGGGATATATATGGCCCAGCCATACTACAAAGTCTGTCAGACCTTTAATATCCTAAAATGCATCAGCTATGTCTTTTTCAATATGTGTAGTCCTAGGTATCAATTGCTCTGTTCTTCAAGATGACTTTTTTTAAAAATAATATTGTTCCCAGACTCCAAAAACATTATCTATGACAGAGAGGGAGAGAGAAAAGACAGTACACACACATATAATAAAAATTAACCATTATATGTCGTGGTCCCATGGTAACAATATTAACCTCTTCCTTCTACCTTTTCTTATGAATATACATATAATATAAATACACACAAAAACATAGAAGTATAAATATCACACCATTAGCATGGTACAATTTAAGCAAGCCATGCGTTGTCATTTTTTTATCCTCTCCAAACCCTGATTGTCCTCTTTAATAATGAACCCTGTTTGAGATGTGTCTCTAAAACCCTGAATCTGAACCTTTAAAATTTACCTTGTAGAAACTTATGATTCCTAGCATTTCACTTGGTCTATTAGTTAGAAAGCTCTTTGGGAACTTCAAGAAGTTAAAAAATTGGACTATTTCCCATAGATGCCTTTGGCACATAAGTTCTGATGAATTTTTAGAACAATGAATGAATATTTTGGTAATCCTATTCTCTACAATTCAAGATATGGGATCTTGATGATGGAGTAGGAACCTGGATGGCAACCAGAAGTCAAGCAGAAGCATCTCACCATGCGAGCTGCTCTATTATCTCACTACTCCAAAGCGATGGTGGTCATGGCTGCCAAATGTGTGGTGATGGCCACACGCACGCTGAGACCTTCATGGGGAAATGTCAGTCCAGCAGGAATAAAGCACAAAGCATGCTTCTTTGTTTCATTTTAAAAAATATTTTGTCTTGCACAAATACTTTACTTAGAGGAAATTTTCCAAGTCCACCTCATCAAAGTGTGGCAGGATACCTTGGCTATTGTCAGCATCAGCTCTAATAACATGAAGTACCTTCTGAAAATAAAGAAAGTAATGTCTTCCCAGCTCTAGTTGTTAGCACAAATACTCTCCCACAGATTTACGGGAAAATCAGCTTCCCAGGAGGATGGTTGAGAGACCCACTGATGGTCCCTCAGGGAAAGAAAGAGAGGCCTAACTCACCTCACTGGATTTGTCCAAAAGCAAAGTATTTAGAATTCAGGAAATCTTCAGAGGTTGGGATTAATTAAACATGGCATTAATAACTAGTGAAGTAAATGGTGTATCTGTTGATACTAATAATAGGTCAAAACTCATTAACGAGGACTCTTTATCAACAAGAATGTTTCTGTGGGGTGTGGGTATGACAGGTCAGTTGTAACTAAACAGGGTCAGAGATGGCTGCCAGCCATAGAAAAACTGAAATTTTTCTGAAAGATGCCAATACGGAGTTAGAATAGTTAATGGTCCAGGTTATCCAGAATATATATGATCTCTACCACCCATGAAAGAAATGCAAGATAAAAGTGGGCACTACTGGGTTATACACTCACAATTTACAAAGAAGCTTATAAAAACAATAGTGCAAAAATAGTGCCCATTATGCTTTGTATTTTTTTCTTTCACAATTATCCCTTAAATTTTTCATTTGTTGACTTTTAAAATGAGATAAATGTTACTAAGACCCTTATACTATGTTCCTTAACACACCTAGCATGTAAGACATTCAATAATTTTTAATGTTTTCTAATCAGTTTCTGTCCAGTTTCAATTACATTTTTTATGAATATTTTATCCTTATGTTATAAACTCAGGTGTATTGTAGCATTCAGAGTTTTTTCTCACTGAATCATGTGACGTTTAAAATAAAAATGATTTAAAGGGCAAGTAGGGTCGGGTGTGGTGTAATCCCAGCACGCCTGTAATCCCAGCAGTTTGGGAGGTTGAGGCTGGCAGATCACGAGGTTAGGAGATTGAGACCATCCTGGCTAACATGGTGAAACCTCATCTCTACTAAAAATACAAAAAAATTAGCTGGGCGTGATGGTGGGCACCTGTAGTCCCAGCTACTCAGGAGACTGAGGCAGGAGAATGGAGTGAACCATTCCAGGAGGCGGAGCTTGCAGTGAGCCGAGATCGCACCACTGCACTCCAGCCTGAGAGACAGAGCGAGACTCCGTCCCCCCAAAAAAAGGGGGTGGGGCAAGTAGGAAGTCTTAAACTCATTTAATTAAGTCTTAGTATTTAAACAAACCTCTTTAACTGCTTGGGACTCCAATAGTTTTGTGGATCTGTGTTGATTCTGCCTATTCTGTGTATATTACATGTATATTGTCATTAAGAGAGACACTATATGTGAAAGCCTGAAAAGGTCAATATACTATGAACACTGAAAATAATACCATCATCATCATCAAGGAAGATAAGCACTGCAATGCAAAACTATTTTTTTTTAAATCACTTCTCACACTTGTTACTTCTGTACTAGAAACCTAGTAGACACCTAAACCTGCCTTACCCTAAAGACACATGACCATACATCCCTGACACTATCACCCAATACAGCCCACATCGAGACCAAGTTACTGGTGCTTGTTACTAGTGTTTTTCACAAGAGCAGCATGAATATTTGTAGTTTTTATCCTCTCTCCAAAATAAGCAACTGCATCGCGCTGACTGGATATGACACCCTGTTTCATGTTTTTCAGAAACTATGTTTTCTTGGGAGACTGTTAATTGATGGCCTGCAGCTGACCACCAATAGAGCTACAAGTCAGTAACTGGAGGACTTTGTGCTACAGTGCAGCATCCACTGAACTGAGAGCACAAAGGCTTGCCCTGCTTCATGGTGAAAGGAGGGTGAAGGTGGATGACAAATGAATGACCAAAGGGTCAACGTCTTGATTGCCTGTCCTATGCCTAATGTGGAGGCTCAAATTGCAAGAAAAGACACAGTCCTCTTCTTTAAGACTTATCCAATCTAGTTGAGATGATGAGCATAAAACATTTTAAAAACACAAAAGATAAGATACTGTCCTCATGAGTGAATTTGGATGACAGAAAACACATGCTGAAGGAGTTCAGAAAAAGTAACCCGAAGGTTTCAGTGATGGGGAAAATTCACAGAGGAACTGAACTTGTGCTGCGCCTTACAAGCACAGGTGGAACACCTGGATGTATGGAGGAGAGAATGGGAAGTGAGGATGCTGGCCTATACCAAGCAGATGGGCTGTGTGGGGAATAGTGGGATAATGAAAGGTCTTGACATCTTGTCAAAGTTTAGATTCAGTGCAGCTGGAAGTGAAGACCCACTAGAGATTTTGAGTTGGGAATAGCCTGGCAATATCAAACAGCTGAAAATACAAAACAGCAATCAGTTTGGGGCTTTTCCCATGGGTATAGAGAACTGAGGGATTAATTCAGGTATGACAGACTGCATATTTCCTATGGCCTCCAAAGTATACCCAGCATTTCTAATGCACAGCCCTCCACAATCAGTACAGGTTTATGGGTGTCCAAGCCCCATCATAAGACAGGGTTTATTCAAGAGCAAGTTGTTGAAGAAAAAGAAAGTTGTGAGTATTTAAAATAATTGATAGGGGTGATGGTTAATTCCCAAATTAGGCACTCCTAAACTGGTGAAAATTTACAAAAATACCCCTGTTCAGAATTTAAGACAATTAATCCAGAGATACCAGTCTTTTCCTTTGTGAAAGGAACAGTGGTTAAAAGCACAGCTCTACAACTTGCTGTGTGACCTTGGATAAACTTATTAACCTCTCTGGGCCTTGGTTCCCCACTTATAAAATGAGCAACCAACTTATGGGTATAACTTATGGCTATGTTATAAAAATTAAAGGAATTGATATTTGTAAATCACTTAAAACAGTAAGAGTTAAGGACAGTAAGAGAAAGCAGAATTTCCCTAAGTATTAAAGTGTGTCAGAGAGTTTCGTTTAATCCGCTAAGAGATATAAATATTTTAAGAATTCTAGAGAATTAATTATAGTAGTGTATCTCAACATGGATGGATTGCGGGAATTATGCAGATTTATATTTTCTGTTGTCATAACTGTGGAATAGAGGTATGGAGGAAGGGGGAGATACTGTCATCTAGTGGGCAAAGACCAGGGATGCTTCTAAGCATCCTATAATATACAGGATAGCTCCCACATAATGAAGACTAACTCCGCCCAAAGTGTCAGTAGCATCAAGGTTCAGAAACCCTGGATTATATGGACTTGTTGCTGTTCATTATGAACAAGAGAGTCTCACGAAGAATGTCATGGCAGAGTGGGAACAAAAAGAAAATCCTGAATCTATCTTCTAATGCACTCCTTGTATTCTTTATATTCCTCTGCTAACCCGTTGTTCAACTCTGGTCACTGATTAAGGTTTTCTACTGTAGGCTTTAAATCAGGATATAAGGAGTGAACACTGAGAAAGCGTTTTCTCAACTCAGTCCAGCACGATGTGCTAGCATCACCAATATGTTCATTTTTGTGCCAAATGGACTGTGTTGTAGAGAAGGAACAAAATGTCTTCCCTCAGGGATCATTCTCTTTGGTTGAAGAACCAAGAGCCACACCTAGAAAATTATTAGGAAGTCTCATACAACCGTGTGTGACCAAGATTGAGAACACAACTCGAGATCACAAGTGCCCCAGCTGGTCTTGGAAAGAAGAAATTGGCATAGCTATAGATTTTCTGAAGGCTTGGAGGTGGCTATCAAGTGTAAGTTAAGCTTGAGAGGTGAATAGGATTTCAGTGGATGAAGGAAAAGCATTCTTTTGAACAGTACTATGATTAGTAAAAGTGTGGTGGTGGGAATATTCGTGTATTCAAATGATGGCGAGGCATTCTCTCTGGAAGGACTGTTTCAGGGGCTGGAAGGTGAGTGGAGAGAAGCTTGGTGAGAATAGAAAATAAGTTTAAATAAAGAGGGAGCTGGTGAAAGCGTTTATTTTTTCCATTATGGAAAAATTTGTTCAAGGTCTTCATGCATGAAAACAACACAAAGGAAAAGGTGTTTAAAAAGCCTGGGCTGTATCAGCATGAAGGTAGACTTCAGCAAGGAAAGAACACGGATGAATCCCACTTCCTGCCCTTGCTATGAGGTGAGGAAAGGGGCCGTCTGCCCTGGAGTCCAACGCATAAAGCACAAGCTGCTAAATCAGTTGTGCTTCCTGGGAAAGGTGTTGTTTAACCTAGCAACAGTTTTAAGTTTGTACACATTTGCATGCTGAGATGTGCTACCACACAGTGCCATTTACAAACACCACCACGAGCCCAGCCTTTAGCTTGGGGTGGGTATTCATGTTTACTTAGCTATGTGGGTTTCTTTTTTTCTTTTTTTTTTGGTTGCTAAATTATACATGTAAATCAATATGTATCTTGAATTTACATACCAAATGCAAATGGTGTGACTGTCACTTTTTCTCCTGTTCCATATTTGTTCTCTGCAGAATGAATACCATATGCACCTTCACTGAATCACTCTGGGCCTTTGCCCTTCTTGCTTCTCAGAAAATCGTCATGGATGAAGTGGAAGGAAGATTTCTGCAGGGCATTCCAAACACACAAGCAATGAGGGCTTACTGCACATAGCCTAATAATAGGAGTTCAGAATCGGAATTGGACAGTTAATGTAAACTGAGGAAGCATAGCCAATATCAGACAACAGTGGGTGATGGGAGCTGCTGTGACCGGAGAATGGATGCCTCATTTACAGATACTATGTTTTAAAAGAAAACTAAACCTGCTGGGAAGTAGGGAACAGACACTAGGCCAAAGGGCCTAGGAGCTACTCGTTGGCTGCCATTGTCATGTGCTGTATGTGCCAGCCGTCAAAGTATAGGTCAAAGGTCATAATTCCTCCGAGGGATCTGGTCCCCTGTGTCCCAGTGCCCTTGTCAAGGATAAGCCCTGGCACTCCTACGAGGTGATCAGCATTGATCTGTAGTCCCAAATTCCTTATATGATGGTTTCCTCTTTTCTTGGTTGACCTGCAGTCTTTTGAGGGCCTAGGACTCCAGCTGGTCAATTTGGGCAGGGCCCAGGACATTTTCTTTCTCCTTCTACCCTGTGCACATGGACTTGGAGACAGCACGGCTCATTTGCCTTCCTGATTAGTCAGTTCAGTGGTTATAACCAAAGCCCCACCCAGAAACCCTCCCCAGGAAATCCTGCTCCATCATTAATTTTAAAAAAAACAATATCAAATAGACTCTAAGACATGAATTCCGGGAATATTTTGGAGCAGAAAAGCAAATTAGCTTTCCCCTGGTCCCTCTTCTAATTCCAGCTTGAAAATTCTACCCTTAATTCTGACATTGTCTTTCTTCATGTGAAATAATTCCTATTAACTGCATAAAATTGGCAAGATTAATTCTGAGGGTTTAAAAAAAAAAACTAAATTTGAGTTTGATCCTTTTCACCAAATCTCACCGCAATTTTTTTTTTCTGCTAGTTCAATACAGTTTCCCGTTAAGAACTATCAAATTCAATCAAGGTACTCAATTCTTATAGTTCAGCTTTCCTGAAATCGAGCACTCTTCCCTCCTTCTCAGGGAACTTTGCTAACAACATGCATAGAGTTGTCACTCAACCTCAGTTACATCAAACAGATGCATTTCTGGTCTTTCATATCTAAGACAGGAGCAATAAGACCTTAATCATTTCCAAATGGAAACAAAGTTCTCCAGTCATTGACAGCCATGCTGTGTCAGCATCGTAGATTCCATCATCCCATCCAATTGGTGAAAAGAGCTCTGCTCCTTTCCTTCTGACTTCTCCCCACTCCTCACCTATTGAAGGGCTTCTTTGGGAATCCAATCATATTTGAAGGGCAAGGGCTAATTTCAAAGACCAAACATTTCAAACTTCTCACCAACCTTTAAGAATGAAAGTGAATGCTCAGAATACCCTAAAATAACTTAAGCTGTGCTTATTTAATTTACTTCCTCCATACCCACATGCACATATATCACTTTTTGTGTGCGTGTGCTAGGAGGGAAAGCAAACCGATGTACACTGTAATGGAACCACTAATGAGCTGATGCTATCTACTGGCCTCTTTAAAATGCTGTTCCCTTCCTGTTTTGCATTTGTTGGGTTATAATTTTAAATTACCTATGCATCCCCAGCTCTCCTCCTTACCCCGTCTCTCCAGTGCTTTCCTCCCCCTTTCTTTCTGTAATCTAAGAATGACATTTTCTTAAGAACAGAGATTCATACTTTTACATGAGCACACACATACATATATGTGCACAGACCATACCTACGATCACCCAGTTTTAGGTTGAAAAAGGCGTGTGTGTGTGCACGAACTGTCCTTCTCTGTAGCTCCCTTCTTCCAAACAATGTTCTGAGCTTCAATTTCCAGGCATACACCATTCTTTGTTTGCTAGGGATTCTTTGATTCTTTTTTGACGCAGTCTTGCTCTATCGCCCAGGCTGGAGCGCAGCGGCACGATCTTGGCTCACCGCAAGCTCCACCTCCCGGGTTCACGCCATTCTCCTGCCTCAGCCTCCTGAGCAGCTGGGACTACAGGCACCCGCCACCACGCCCGGCTAATTTTTTGTATTTTTAGTAGATACGGGGTTTTACCATGTTAGCCAGGATGGTTTTGGTCTCCTGACCTCTTGATCCACCCGCCTCGGCCTCCCAAAGTGTTGGGATTACAGGCGTGAGCCACCGCGCCCAGCCCACTGTAAGCTTCTTAAGATCTGGGACAGAATCATCCTTTCAGCACTTATCCAAAGGCTGGACATACGAAAGTTGCTGAGTGAATTTTGACTGATAAGCACTCTAAGCCACTGGGATGAAACCCTACAGTTGCACACTGCAGTCAATTCCGTGAAGTAGCAACGCCACCTAAGTCAGCTTCTTAACCACAGAGTACTTACCCAAAGGGAACTCTGCCCTCCAGGAGAGTAAACATCATTTGGACTCTTAACATTGTGAAGTTGGTCAGTATCAGGGGTGGAAAGGGCTTTAGAGACTGTTGGACTCAAATGCCTTGCTTTACAGATGGAAAATAGGCTGATGAGGTGAAGTGACTCACTCAAGGTCACACCAGGAGTTGGTGGCAGGCTTGGATCCTAGAATGCACACTGATCTCCTTTCCTCGCCTGCTCTCTCCCTTCCAATCCCTGCCCAGCCTCCATGAAGGAGACTCTGAGGCAGAATGTCAATTTCCCTGTCAGGGGTGTTTGATTTGGCTGTGAAATAGAGGCTTGTTCTCCCTCAATATCATTTATTGGCTTTTTTTCTTGTAATTTTGTAACTATCTGGATTTTCTGGGGGGGGGGGGGAAGGGGTAACTATTTGGATTTTTTTCTCCAAAGTTATCTCCAGACCTGTAATCTCCCAAGCTGCTTGTCCACAATCACTCTCTGCTCTCCACAGGAGGGAATCATCTGTGGAGTGGCTGCCAAAACTCAAGAATATTCTTCACAACATGCCTCCGCCAGAGCGGACCTCTAGGCCCACGGTCCCGCTCTCCCTTGGATTCTTGCTGCATCTTTCTCTGAAAACTCAGGTGTCACTCAGCATTGGATTTGTGTACTGTTAGCTTCTTCCACTCCCCCCTCCTTTCTTTTTCCTCCCTCCCTCTCCCCTTTAAGCTGACATTTGTGTTCAAAGGCACCGTACCCTATCTGGCTCTAGTCTTTTCCCAGCAAATTCCTCCTCCCCAGCCCTGGACCTTACAGTGACCTCCTACAGAAGTTGTTTGGCTATTTCTTCTAAGACTCAAGGCCCTTCCATGCTGCCTAAGAAGCTCCTTTCTAGGGAATCTCTTTTAAACCATCAAATAGAGTACAATACCTGACTTTGCTGTTTTGCTTAATTACTTTGTATAACATTTGGTAAATACTATAATATTCTGATATATAATTTGGAGTACATTCCTTGTGGTATATGTGGTCTTTTTTTTTTAATAAGAACTATTTACATTCTCAATCTAAAGGTCCATATCACAATCCTGTATTACAATATTGTACTCAAGACAAAATCAGATTACATGTGGACTCACGATGCCTCAGGAATGTGCTTTGCATACCGCTTTTATTTTCCATAAAACATGCTATTGCAGCACAAGAATTCTGAGCGTATCCAGCACTCTGGGCAAGGTAAAATATAAAATTTAAAAGTTAAAGAGAAACAAAAAACAAAGTGGTGTCTTATTAAAGAGGAAGAAAAAGGAGGTAAGGAGAGAGGCTATTTTTTTTTCCAAATTAGCCGTTCATTATTACAAAAATAAAAAATAGACAAATTATCTTTTCCAAAGTGCCCAGACAGTCTTCACAAAGTCCCTAGCGTCCTCTCCACCATGCAGAGGCCTCCAGCTGTGCCTGCCTTTCCCACCCCGGGCGCCCTTATTAGCTGTGACACACACATGCACACGGCAGGCCTTGCTCTGTCTTCTTCTTACTCCAAGCATTTCATATGAATCCCTTCTCTCTTCCCCTGAAGTTGCTTTCCTAATATCTGTTTTTATTTTCCCCCAGTTTCAAAGATGTAGGTTTTCTGAACAACTGAGCCCTGCCTTTCCTCTTCCACCCTCCATCCAGAGTAACAAGCGTCTCTTCTGTCGGGCCTGCCAGGCCTCAGGACTTTCTTGGCCTGAGTTGTCAGCTTGCCGGGGGCAAGGTGATACCCTGTGTGGCCTATTTCCAACAATACCCTGCCCGTTAGTCTAACCAGTCAGCTGGGGAAGGCATAATGTCTGTGCCAGCCTCTTGGTCCATGGGCTACATGGGTGCACAGCATTGCACTGTCCTCTTTCAGGAATGAGAGATTCTATAATAATACAAAGGGAACTCTGCCCTCCAGGAGCTCAGAGTCTGGGCAGACAAAAGGCACATGCACACGGAAAGAAATAAAGAATACAAAGTAAAGAGCCATTTAGAGTAAATTATGGTGTAGGCAGTGGGTGCTTGAGCAAGGAGAGCAGGAACGCGTCCTCATGGGAGAATGGCAGGAAGGGCTATATAGAAACGGAGGTTTAGGAGGACTGGAGTGCTCCTGGCTCAGAAGGGGAGGGAGAGAGCCGATGCAATGCCCTCCACTATAGCCTTCTTCCTTGTACCACCTGGCAGCTTTAAGAAAGCAATGAAGCTACAACAGCCAAGTACAGTCAGAAGGAGGTTTGGGGGTTAATGAGTTTTGTTAGCGTGTTACTTTAATTGCTGTCGTTATTTCTGTACATATGCCTAGAGGCTTGCAGTGAATGCATTTTATTATTAATATTAAGCATTTTGTACAGCACTTTCTGTTTGCAAAGTGCTTTACAATCATTAATTAGTTATTCCTCCTGACACCCTGGCGAGGTGATCCAGGCCTCATTCACTCCCCTGCTCGGTTATAAATGACAGCCCCAGTGTGTTGAGGTTAAATGACTTGGCCAAGGTCACCAGGCCCATCAGGGAAAGGCTAGGATTAGAATTCCCTTGTCTCCCTTTAGGCTGGGGCTGATACTGCTGGACCCAGCAGCTTCCCTGGACAGTGCTCATAAATGTTACAATCAATAAATAAATGAAGCCAGAGGCAGGAAAAAAATGGTTCCTAGGCCTCATTGCTAAGGCCTAGGGACACCTCTGTCACAGTGGCAGCAACTAGAAATTGCTGAGAGAAGACCAAAACTGAGCTCCAGTAATAACATAACCTTCCGCATTCTCATAGCCGGTTTTAACGCGTCCTCCTGGAGACCCTCGCTGTCCTTGTTGCTGACTCCTTTGAGTGCATTTCCTTTGCACATTCCTTTTTAACTCTGAAGGCATTTACTGCCCAAAAGGGCTCCGAGATGTATAATAACGTGGTGATGCCTGAAAGAGCACCGTGTCAATTTAATTTGAACCAATTTGACAAGTCTGATACACTTTCAGGACAGCAGCCCACCACGAGACGACACAAGACTTCTCTTGTTAGGTTCTTACCCTCGCTATTTCTCCTGGAGGTAATTGCCCTAGATCAAGAGACCGATTGTAAACACGTTATGTTTTGCTGACAACACAAAGCTGGGGAGAAGCAGGAACTCCAGTTTGAGAGGCAAGGAAAATGCAACACGATGTGCTTCCCTCTCTAAGCTGCTATGCGGCAAATGAAATTCAGTATTGACAAACGCACATTAATGCCATTGGCCAGGGAGAGGGGCGGACAGGAAAATGCTGACCTGCAGAAGGAATATTTTCTAAAGGTGTCCCTGGGCCGCATTGCTGGAAAATTCAGACGGAATCATTAGATTCCAGAGACTCTGGGAATTGTATTTTTATTTTAAAATAATTCATCAACTTAGAAAAGCATTTCCCCCTACCTTACTTCTTTCCCTACACCTGCCCACGCCCACTCTCTGGCACTTGTGCCAACCGGAGTAGCTCCTAAGACATTTCCCAGGGATTAGTGATCTAAGCCAACATCCTGTAAGGAAATAGAGATTTTTCTAAAAACAGGAGTACCCGATTTAAATCCCCTGATGACAGATGTTTTTTAAAAGAAAAACCTGTTTTGCCTCAATTCAGGCAGGACGAGCCCAGCCTTGATTTATGTTCATTACTCTCACAATCTTCCTTTCAGATGTGAGAGGGGATCATGATTGTTCAGTTTGTAGCACATTTCTCACTTCCATTTTGATGATATTTCCAGAAAAATGTCAGAACCAGATGGGCCACCTTCCCCCGCAACTCCTAAAGTTAGCTTTACCTTCAAGGAGAAGAAAACACCATCAATGGTTTAGCACATCCTTCACAAGGTTTCCTTTTTTGGTTTGTTTACTTGTTTTAAGCAATCCTTCCCTGTGCTAAAATGAGCATATACTAGGGATCTGTCACCCTGCTACGTGCTGGATAGTCGGGGTGGGCAGTAGTTAGTGGACACATGAGGAAAAGATATCAGGCTCTGTTCTCAGGGAACTTACCATGGGGGTGAGAAAAAAAATAAAAGTGGACTTAAAAATAACAACTCTGCTCAGCTGTACTAGAGATGGGTCAGACGCCGACAGATAATCAGTGTGACAGGAATTTGTGGGTCAGGGATAAGAATAATCTACTGGGAACTCATAGTGGAAGAAAGGTTTCAGCAAGGCCTTGAAGAATGAATGCCATCTATCTACAGGCATGCCCACAAACAGACACCTATGTTTTTTCCCTAATCTAAAAGTCCCATCTGACCTAGAATCACTGATCAGTGCTCTTTGAATTCTACTTGACTGCCCTCAAGGTTCTAGAAGCTGGAGAGGAATTTGGTTTGGGGTTCATTTGGTTCACAGTAAAGGCATCTCAGGACAGCCTCTGTATTTGTGGTTACAAAAATACAAGAGCACAAGACCTTATTCCAGGACACAAAGAACTTGGTTTTCTTCAGTGTGGCTTTTTTTTCTAGTGAGGCTCTAAATGCCTGAGCCAAATCCCCAGGGCTCCCACGGGGCACTGGGGCTCCTAGAGGAGAGCACGTACTGATTTTTCCTGGACAGTACTTGATAGTCAGAGCCACTGGCAGAGAACCGCCGTTCCGCATGGCTTCTCTCATTCCACTGACACCCAGGGCACTGTAGATCCCTGGTCAAGTTTTTCAGGGTGGCACTCCTTCACTGTGCACATTTTTGAGTGCCTTTGTAACGAAGTGTCATTGTTTGAGTAGTTCTCAGTAATAATATGGAAAAATAACTAGTATTAATTAAACACCTATTGTTACTGTGTGTAACTTACTATGCTAAATGCATTGCAATATTACTTTATAGAATCCCCAAGACAGCCCTCTGAAGTAGGCATATCCATTATTCCCATGTTTAACATGAATAACCTCAGGCTTAGAGGGGTTGCTAAGAATTTCAAGCTTATACAACTAGTAATTGATGGTGCCGTGGGTAAAGGCAGCTCTGGCTGACTCCAAGCTTTCTGCTCTTAATCCCCACCTCCTTATATGACCCAAAGGAGAGGACAATACAGTATATATACAGAATGGCTGCTCTTCCATCTCAACTGTTTTTAACCCAGATGAAATCTTGAAGTTAAGAAGAAAGACATGAACCACCAAAACAGATATCAAAATTTCCACATACTGACCGAGTGCGGTGGCTCACGCCTGTAATCTCAACACTCTGGGAGGCCGAGGTGGGCGGATCACGAGGTCAGGAGATCAAGACCATCCTGGCTAACACGGTGAAACCCCGTCTCTACTAAAAATACAAAAAAACTTAGCCAGGCGTGGTGGCGGGTGACTGTAGTCCCAGCTACTCGGGAGGCTAAGGCAGGAGAATGGCGTGAACCCGGGGGGCGGAGCTTGCAGTGAACAGAGATCGCGCCACTGCACTCCTGCCTGGGCAACAGTGCGAGAGTCCATCCACGTCCTGATGGACTTACTTTTGACTCATAAGAGAATCATTCTGTGACTACTGAATATTTTTTTACAAATAATTATTATCTTTTGTTCCTGTTGCTTACAAAAGCAAATGAGACAGAGCAACCACTCCCATTTTAACCTATAACAAAAATGAAGTTGGTGGATATATGGTTACATTCCAAAGGAAATGATGCTGGCTGCTGGAGGGGTCAGGATGAAAATCTCAGTTTGTCTGAGTCCTCACCATGATTTTGAGAGGGTTTTTCAAAAACATTCTCTGAAGTCAAATCTAAATGTTAATTTAATCTTCAGGAATCTAAAGAGGTCCTCACACAAAGGGGATCATAAGTCATAGGGTGCTAGAACTGCAAAGAGATTCTTTTAATCAAAACCCTAATTTAATAGTTGAGCTCTAAGTCTTCGTAAAATGTGAGACACATGGCAATAAAGGACTCTGGACTTTCTGATGTGGTTGTACCAACCTAGACTAGAATCTGTCGTTACTCCAGAATGTGATTATTCCATGGGTGAGTTATAACTAGCCCAAAGTATAAAAATATATAATCTCAAGCAGCTTTTCAAGCCTTCACAGATCATGCCACCACTAGCATGGAATCCTAAACCAACAGACTAGATTCAGTCTCTTTGTCTTGACTTTTTCTAGTTCAAGTGCTAAAAAGTATCAACATAGTACTCCTATGATATACATAAAAACTTTCAATAATCATATAAATAGGGATAAAATGAAATACCATCACAATAATAAAAGTAAGAAGAGTTGTGTGAAGTTTTACAAAGTCTGAATTAGTGACTATGTCAAATAGATATAAAGCTTTATTAAAAAAATACTTTGTAGATATTCAAACTCACAGCTGTCTAGCAATGACTCCATATATTTTTCTAGTGAATAAATAGCGTACATGTAGTTAATGCAGGTCTTATAAGTGCACCTCTTAACTAGGCTGTCTAGCCCTCCATCTCCACTTTCAAACATGTTTGTGGCCGGGCACGGTGGCTCATGCCTGTAATCCTAGCACTTTGGGAGCCCGAGATGGGGGGATTGCCTGAGCTCAGGAGTTCAAGAGGGCAACATGGTGAAACACTATCTCTATGAGAATTTAAAAAAAAAAAAAAAATCAGCCAGGTATGGTGGCGGACATCTGTAATCCCAGCTATGTGGGAGGGAGGCTGAGGCACGAGAACTGCTTGCACCCCGGAGGCAAAGGTTGCAGTGAGCTGAGACCACTGTGCCACTGCACTCCAGCCTGGGCAACAAAGTGAAACGCTGTCTCACAACAAACAAACAAACAACAAAATAAAAACATGTTTGCACCATAACTCTGCTTCATCCCCACCTTCTTTTAAAATTAAGTTCCTTGAGCACAGCATTTTGCAATGCCTTTTCCTGGGGCTGTTCATAATTCTATCATAAGGAATTTTCAATTTATGGTATCCATATTAATTCATAATTTAGTCTCAGTGATAGAACTTCCCTTTTCCTCTGTGGGTATGAGAAATTTAAGACAGTCTCACAGGACATTGGTATAGTAATTTAGCTTTGAAATCCCCAAATCTAATTTGATTGAATTCAGTGTGTTTGCTAAACATCTACAGTGTATTCAATGCAAATTTTTTTTTTTTTTAATTCTGAGGGATGTGAGAGAAAGTGCAGAACATTTTCCTGGGTAAATTTACAGCTTACCATAGAATAAAGAATGTGTATACGTGAAACAACAAATAACCAGGTAATGGAGAATATGAAATTCAAAAACATAGTAAAATGTAGCAGTAGCATAGACGGGAACATTAGGGAAGGAGAGGTCAATGTTGAAAACAGTGTTGTCCTGAGAAATTTAGTGGGTAAACGCCTAGCTAGGTTTGCACTGTAGAGAAAGGTGATCATCTAGAGATGGATGTAGGGTTTTCCACTAAAAGGAGATTAAGGTCATGACCAGCATTTGGGCAGGACAAAGCAAGATACTAAACAATCTGATGTGAGGCACATGTGACAGAGGAGGCAAGGTCAGCTTAGAAAGAAAGTTTGGTGCAGTAGATAGATGGCCACCCCCATGCACCACAATACACAGATCTGCAGGATGTTCTCCTGTTCACGGGAGAAACAACAGGCTCAATTGTAACTTGGAGGGACTGTTCAGAGCTCCCTGCAGATTCTCATTGAAATATTTCTCATCAAGAGAACATTTAAGAGGATGGAGAGGGGTGCAAATGGCCAATAGAAGGACTTACTGAAATGAAAGCAGCAAAATAATTTCCCAGATTGCTACTGACTAATAAAACAGGCCATGAGGGTCCATGGTTATTACTTTAACAATTAGTTAATTTTAGCAGCAGGGAGGCCATTAGCTGACCAGCTCACTCTTCTGCCCAGCATATCCTAACCAATGAGCTGTGATTGGGGCAATAAAAATGAGATTGTGCCCAAACAATAAAATATTTAGACTTTTAATATGTTGGTGGAAATGGACTACATTTTAAAGTGACAGATCATCATATTTTCCTTCACTTTATTTATTTTTCCAAGGCCAGTGTGCCTAATCATTGCCTCAGCAGTCTGAGAGAAGGTATAATAAAAGTAACTAAAAAAGGAAAGAGGAAAGATGGTGGGAAGAAACAAAAATTAATAAAAGGAAAGTATACAGATACATTCTGTGTGCTAGAGTGAGTAGACGTACTTGAATTTTGTTTCTATAAAGGAAACCAGGATATGTTTAAAATCACAGCATAAATATCAAATTGGCCTAATTTATAAAGAATATGAAAATTAATGATGTAAACATAAGTTTATCTTTGAAGAGTGTCTATGGGTAATGTCTTCATCCATAAATGCCACCCAAATGTAAGTAAATTGCCAATTTTAAATTAATTTGCAGAATGCATGCAAATAACTTTAAAAATCTATATACAAATTAATGCAAATATTATAAAACTCCTGAAAATGGAAATGAGTATGCTTAACTTTCTGCACCAATAAAGCTAACATTTATAGTACTATTTTCTTTCAACTGAGGTTTGTTTTTCTACACCAAATGAGCGTAATATAATTGTGAGATTTATCCTGAGGTGAGCATCCTGACTTTTATCTTTCTTAAAATCCTCCCTGCTGCATATATACAATAACGATCGCCCAATCAGAATTGATCTGTCTTCAAACCCATGGTCTGCAGTTGAGCATCCTTGTCTCACCTCATTGGGAATGTACTTTCTCTCTCTATCCTAATACTACTCCAACATTACAACATATAAGGTCCATCATGAAAAACTGAGCTTCTTGCTTGTAAGTACACTCTATTTCCCACATGATATTAAAGGTTTTTAGTATTCTACGGAGATTTCATTGTGATCTGAAGCAACCAGGAAAGGCTTTGCAAGGAAATGTAAACCTGAACATGCCTTGAAGAACAAAGATTGTTTGGATGGGCAAGAGGAGAGGGCAAAGCTCTATGTCTAAAAGATAAGACCTAGATGAGGGAGGGTTAAAGGAACACACTTGCTACTTTTCTGAGAGCAAAGGCCACTTGAATGAGGATAGCTCAAATGCAGAGCAATAGCAGAGCCGACTACAGCTACACCCTACAGATGGGCCTCCAAACCAGTGAGCCCAACCATGAGACAACCCTCTCCAGGTCGGGTTATGCATCTCCTGGACCAGGAATTCTTTTGGCTTTAGACTAGCACATGGGTAGCCCTTGCATTGCTTTCTTGGCATTACATCATCGTTGAGTTCTTGGCAGATCGGTTAGCTTCAAATTTACTAGTATTCATTATTTGTTTAAAAAAAAAAAAAGAAGAAGAAGAAAAGAAAAGAAAGAGGATAATTTACATTTCCTGATTCAAAGCCAGGGCCTATTCATCATCGCCTGCACATCGCTTATAAAGATGATAAATGAATGTATAGTAACTGAACCCTAAAACAAAATAATGTGTTTTTCTTAAAGCTTCGCAGGGCTGCATTTCCGTTGTAATTAGTTTACTTTTTTTAATCAAATTCTGTTAAGCGGCAGTCAAAATGAAAGCTGATTTTCAGACCGCTAAAAGCAGCCCAAAAAGGAGGAAAGAAAATAAGGATATTTTTTCACATTTAATGGTGCAAAAATATCAAGGTAATTGCATAACTTTCAGAAACAGCAAGAATATAATCATGTCTCACTGATTGTATGATATTCAAATATAGGAAGCTATAAGAGAACCTACCATTTGATAGAAAACCTAGTTCAATTGCTATTCCATCTTTGGAAATTCACATTAAGAAGAACATCTTTAAATTTCTATGGGTCTACATCGCCCATAGGATAAATTCCAAATGCCAAAATATTACCATTTCAACTTCATACTCCTTCCTAAAGTTAATCCCTGTTCTCTTAAAAGTATCCACTTATTTCATCTCACAGCTCCCTGTTTTTGAGCCTTATGTTATTCTCTCAGCCTGCAATGGAGTTACCGCTACATTCTGCTTGTTTGCTTTCCTTCTCTGTAAAGCTTTCTCTGGCATCTTCACTGACAATGGTAGCTCATTATGTAGCTAGATATTTCCATCACTAACATTTCGCTTAACACATAAACACTTTTGACATTGTCTGTATTGTTTCTAGATTTTGAATGGTTATTAATTTCTCAGATGTGTGCTTGTCTCCCTGACTAGATTTCATAATCCTTGAGACTAGAGTTTAATATACAAGACTATTGTTGAATACAAGACTATTGTTCATAAACTGACAATATTGGGAGAAAGAAAGCAAGTTCTCATTGGACTATGGCAGCAATGCTACCTCACTGATGTGATCTGTCATCAATTGCATCCCAGCCTTGGAGGACCTGAGAGTCCAGGGTAGCTTCATTGCCTTCCTGTTACCAAGAAAGCAAGCGGAGGGGAGGAATGTGTGCCCACTGTCCTATGTGACATGTGTTGGAGATCTTTTCTACATAGGACCTGCACATGAAATACAGTGGAGTACTTGAAAATTTCCTGGAGTACACCCTTTCCTTTTGTTTAACATTATTTCTTTTCTTTTTTTCTTTTTGAGATGGACTTTTGCTCTTGTTGCCCAGGCTGGAGTGCAATGGCACAATCTCGGCTCATTGTAACCTTCGCCTCCTAGGTTCAAGCAATTCTCCTGCCTCAGCCTCCTGAGTAGCTGGGATTATAGGTGTCTGCCACCACACCCAGCTAATTTTTGTATTTTAGTATTTTAGTAGAGACGGGCTTTCACTGTGTTGGCCAGGCTTTTCTCTAACTCTTGACCTCAGGTGATCCACCCGCCTCGGCCTCCCAAAGGGCTGGGATTACAGGCGTAAGCCACCGCATCCAGCCTGTTTAACATTTCTTGCCACTATTCTCTGAGGTCCACAGCCACCATCCCCAAGCACATATTTGGTCACACAAAATATCCCAGAACAATTATGCTCTTAACCCTCCTTTGCATTTACCATTTTATTTGAACCTGTTCTCAGATCTCACCTTCTTTCTCGGGAAACATGTGTAAATGGCCTAGACTCTAGGGCCTAGCGTATGGCACCTTCCAGGAAATGAGTCAGGTTCTCCCCATTCCTGTGCTTGTGGTGCTGTAATAATGAGTAGCGGCTAACGCTAAGTGAGCACAAACCTTATTTCAGGAAAGCTGTCGTGTGATTTACAAGTTTTCAATCTTATTTGTTTCCAACATTTTGCACATAATATTGAATCCTTACTGATAGCCTTGGAGGAAGAGGTATCCGTCTTCCTACATAAACCTAATGTGTTACTTTGTCTCTAGATCTGATGCCTACATAAAGATTTTTAGTCTTAGAGGCAGACTTTTTCTCTTCCTTCCTTGATTCTTTCCTTCTTTCCTTCTTTCCTTCTTTCCTTCCCTCCTTCCTTTCTTGTTTATGAGATGTCTATCCTTCTTAAGGTACCCCTTATTTTCCCCCAGCATTAATTAGCTGTGAGTCTTCTCATTGACTTTGCCCATATTACAGACAGCCTTTTCAATGGGCATGCACAACCCTTCCCTAACTTTAGGAAATGTTTCTTCTACTTAATTTATATTCATATGTTGCATTTGGAATTCCTTTAATACTCTTCTTTGGGAAAATCAGTTATTGATGTCCCTTTCCTCTCATTTGGGTGTGGGGAATCTGAGGTACACATGCTCCCCAACTAGCAGAGCCTTCATCACAACTGCAAATTTGTCTGGATTTTGTATGTCTGGATTTTCTATGTCTGGATCAGTGGCAGACGAGGGATACCTGAGGCGGCCAGGGAAGCTACCTGGGAACACTCTCATAGCAAGCAAGCTATTCTCCTAATCCAATGGTTCTTAAACTTGAGCAGCATCAGAATCACCCATAGGGCTGGTTAAAGCACCAACTACTTGGCCCCACTCCCAGTGTTCTTGACTCAATAGGTTGAGATGGTGCTTGAGAACTCACATTTCTAACAAGATCTCAGATGATGCTGCTGCTGCTAGCCCAGTGATCATATTTTAGAATCGCTGTCCTAAATAATAAATCCAAATGATCTTATCAGTATGAAAGAGAATTTGACAAATGGTTCTTTTGTTTTCAGAAATTATTAACAAATATATTTATCCACACCATCCAGTGAGTGTGTGTTTGTTTTGAAATCAGCCTTCAAGATAGAAGTCAGAGCAAGGCAGTCTCCATTTTGGAAATGGTTTTCAAGTTCATCCTTCGCATCGCTGATCAATAAAGTTCCAATGCTGCACCACATTGCCATAAATGAGGACTTTGGTTTTGGTGCTGTAATTTCTATTTTATCATCCTTTATTTTCTTATGTAGATTATATTCCCACCTATGTTATTTATTATTCATTCATTGTAGTTTGATTTTAGCCTTTTCAATTCTTATGGGTTTCTTTCCTTATTGCATGTAGACTATGCCTTATATCTTACTAAACGTGGCATGCGGTTTTCTGAAATTTTTTCTGGTTATTTTAGTACATTATTTTCAAGTATTAGCTTTCTATTAATGTTTAGGATAATATTTCATATTCTTTTGCCTTTAATATTTTTGTCTTAGGTTCTGGTCTATTTTTCCTATGTTCCTGCATCCTTAAATAATGAGATTTACACACATCAGTTCAATATAGGCATTTAGTACTCCTTTTAGTGATTCCATATTTCAAGGAGTCGTGATACATTTCAATCCAACCTTTTTCAAGAGATATGATGTGTAAACATGCTTTGATCGGGCCAGGCACGGTGGCTCACACCTGTAATCCCAGCACTTTGGGAGGCTGAGGCAGGCAGATCATGGGGTCAGGAGATGGAGACCATCCTGACTAACACACTGAAACCCTGTCTCTACTAAAACTACAAAAAATTAGCAGAGTGTGGTAGCAGGTGCCTGTAGTCCCAGCTACTTGGGAGGCTGAGGCAGGAGAATGGCGTGAACCTGGGAGGCGGAGCTTGCAGTGAGCAAACATCGCACCACTGCACTCCAGCCTGGGTGACAGAGTGAGACTTCAGCTCAAAAAAAAACAAAAAAACAAAAAAACATGTTTTGATCTTACTAGTCACCTAGTATTTGTCAAAAAGCAAACAAGAACAACAATAGCAAAAACTTTCTCAAATCTTCAGCTGGATAGCAATTTGATAAATAATCCAACTAGACCAAGGCTGCTTTGCTGCATGTAGATTCTTAATATCTTATTCTATTGCCTGATTCCTAGAACTGATGCCTTCTATAATAAAGAAATATTTAAATAATATTAAATAATAAATTAAAACTAAATTAAAATTAAAACTAATTAAAATAAATTAAAGCTAGTGTGAACTGTTGTTAAGGATGTTTTTATTTTTGTTACTCCCAAGAACACTGTTTGTATGGGATTTATCAATCAAAATGCCACATGCCAAAGCCATTCCTTGTTTGCACCCCATCCCACCCACTTCTTTCCCTGTTATCTAAAGATAAAAGAGAAACAAACTCTGCTGCAAAATGCTACATCAATGCAGTGAATTCGGGTGATCTCCCAGTGTTATGACCAGCAGAGACACCAAAGGCAATAGGTGTTGAGCTTAAAGAGAAGACCCCAGACAGGGTAAATGGGTGCTCACTAATGTGTGGCTGCATGAAAGGCCACAAACTATTTTTCTCAATACAACTACATGAACCATATAAGTGTTAAAATATCTCCAAGAATCTGGTACTGGCTGTCTGCCTTAGTTTCTCCAGAGGTAATGAGTAATCATTTTTTTTTTAATTTGCAACAAAATTTCCATTGGCTAATGTGTGAAGACTATTCCAGAGATTGCTAATCAGTGCTCATTTAACCAGAAATCAGAATAAACTTTCTAATATGAATGTTATCATCTCTTTTTCACAGTTAAAATCCTTCAATATCTCCCCATCAATAGCAGGATAAACCTTAAAATCCCTTAGTATGAGACCCAAAGTCTTTTACATTCTCATCTGGGCCACCTATCCAGACTCCTCTTCCATCACCCTCTCCCAGTGTTATGTATGGACTGAATTGTGTCCTTCAAAATTCCTGTGTCAAAGCCTAACCTCCCAGTGTGACTGTATTTGGAGATGTGTCCTCTATGAAGGTAATTAAAGTTAAATGGAGTCTTCCTGATCTAATAGGATTAATGTTCTTATAAGAAGAGACACCAGAGAGTCTGGATACTCTCCCTCTCTCTGTGTCACTGTCTCTCTCTCTCTCTTCAACCCCACTCACCACCCACCCCTGCCCCTGTGAACGTGCACCAAGGAAAAGCCATAGGGAGACAGAGCAAGAAGGTGGCCACAAGCCACGAAGAACACCTTCACCATAAAGAGAATTTGCAGGCACTCAGTCATAGACTTCCCAGACTCCAGAACTGTGAGAAAATAAATGTCTGTTTATTAAGCCAACCAATCTGTTGTATTTTTTATAGCACCCCCAGCAGAATAAGATACCTAGGGTTCCTGTATTAGTCAGAGCTCATCAGGAAACAGAAAAAGATAGATGATTGACAGGTAAGTAGGTGGGTAGATAATTAGAAGGTAGTGGTTCACATGATTATGGAGGCTAAGATGTTTCAGTATCTGAAACTGGGAACCTAGAGACCTGGGAGAGCCTGGTGTAGTTCCAGTCCAAGCATTAGTTCAAAGGCAGGAGAAGAGTGATGTCTCAGTGAAAGACAGTCAGACAGAAAGAGCAAATTCTCCTTTATTCAGCCTTTTCTTCTGTTAAGGCCATCAGCAGATGAGACCCACCCACACTGGGGAGGGAGATCTGCTTTCCTCAGTCACTGATTCAAATGTCATCTCACCCAGAGACCCCCTCACAGACACACCCAGAATAATATTTTACCAAATATCTGGGCAGACTGTGATCCAGTCAAATTGACACATAAAATTAACCATCACAGTCTCCTTTGGTAGCTGCGATACCGGTTATCAAACACCACCATGGACTACACATAGTTCTACGGATTCAGCAGGATGTCTGCTATCTTATCTTCTTAGCCTCCATGATCGTGTGAACCAGTACCTTGTAATAATCTTGGTGTATGTCATTTACTCCTCTGCCGTAAATGCCTTCCCTCTGCATCCCTTCACTGTCCGTGTTCACCTAAATCTCCACTCAAGGGCTGATTCCTCTGAAGCCTCTCCTGATTTCCTCAAGCAGAATTGCCACTTTAAGCAACTGATGAGAAAGCCCGTATTAGGTACTATTGTAATTTGTATTTATAAATATAAAAGGCTTATTTCTAACTAGACTGTGAGCTCCTCCTGTTCAAAATGTGTCCTTATTTCTTTTTATATTTTTGTGCTGAGTACAGACCATTATTAGAAAAGTACTTTAATAAGTTGATGTTTGAAGTAATGCATATTTGAAAAAGAGCAAGGTTAGAAATGGAAAGACAGGAGTACGAATCTGTGACAATGCCATCTCAGGCATTAGCGAGGGGCACATTGCCAGGACTCCTGATGGCAGAGCATAAGGTGACTTCTTTCCCCAGGCAAACATGAGCACTCTATCCAGCCTCTGCAGCACCATCCCATCTTCCTCCCTGTTCCCATTCCCTCTATTTTGTCAGATAATGGGTGGGCTCCCTCAGAGAGCTCTGTGGGAGCTCTCAACAATTTTAGCACTACACACCTGAAGAATATAATTCTCCTGCCTATCTCCATGTATAAGGAGATGGAGTGCAAAGGAGAGCTCGGCTGAGCACCTAAAATGGTATCACTCAGGCCAGATCAGGCACAAAGTCCCCTGGAATCAGACAAGAAAGGCTGGCGATGACTGGGGAACCCTCCAGGATGGGGGAAGACAAAATATGAGTAAGCAGAGCTAAAGGAAGCCTTCCTGTCTCAGACACGGTGCTCCCACACCCTGCCTGGTGGGGAGGAACACAGGTGCTGAGTTCCCTGTTGTCAGAGCAGTCTCGCTCACAATGCTGGAGAAGTTCCCACACTCCTGGTCTGAG
The DNA here is from genome assembly GCF_024542745.1 of Macaca thibetana thibetana. Classification (NCBI taxonomy): domain Eukaryota; kingdom Metazoa; phylum Chordata; class Mammalia; order Primates; family Cercopithecidae; genus Macaca; species Macaca thibetana. Next base: position 42,749,468 of record NC_065595.1, read on the forward strand.
AAACCCCTTCCAGGAGGCAGAATGCTTGTTTGGAGTTCTAGGACAGACAAAGACATGTAGACTTGGAGGACAGGTAAGGTCCAGGCAATTCCTGTAGTGGAACTCCTAGGTAAAGTGGAGGTAGGGGTTTCCTGCTAGAAGATGGAAAGGCCCAAGAGGAAATACAGGCACTCAGTGGGAAACTCTTGATGTGGTCTCCTATCTCTCTATCCATCTTGATGTCCATGAGATTGTGAGTCACAGTAATGCCTAGTCCCCATGTGTGTGTGCCTTCATTACATGACGGCAGACGGAGAGAGGGGTGGCCAGCTTTCAAGAGACTTGAATGCTGTCTCTTGGCTTTCTGCTGTTTTCAAATCACCATGCCTGGGTCTTGGGAGCAGATACCTGATTTCTTTAAATTTTAAGAAACTGAGAGCTTGGTTTTTCTCCTGACTGGAAAATTTGCAGCCAGTTTGCCTCTGGCTGTTGTCTTTTTAGGGACCTGTATAAAACTTGGCCTATCTGGCCTCAATAAGTAAACCCATCCTAACCAGCAGCAGCACCACACTTAAGGTACCAAAGGGCTGCAGGTAAAGACATAGTTATTCTCTCCCTGCTCTCAATGCCGATCTGTGTGTTGGGAAATGGAAACGTACATATATATACATATATTCAATGGCAGCTGGAGGGAAAATTGAATGTACAAGTTCATATTCACATTCATATAGACTCACCCTTCAAGTCCCAAGGGCCAGAGATTTTGGATACATTTGCCAGTTAAAGTTTTGCTGGAATTGATAAATGAGTACTGGGAGGGGAAGACCGTGGTCCCCTTAAATGATAGGAAAGTGGGGAAGGGAAGTGCTGGGTAGAGAAAGGCGGGTCCCTGGCTAGGGCTCCACTACCACAGACCTAGATGAGGACAGGCACTCCTGCCTTCAAGTCCAAATGTTGCATTTTCCAAGACCACCCTGGCCTGCCACATCCCCATTCTGGGTCTCTAAAAACCCCCAAGACCCTACCAGGCAGACACACAGGCAGCCAGACGTCAAGAGGAGTACCTCAGTAGAAGCAGACACAAGCAGCTGGACAGTGAGAGGACGCTGAGGGTTTACACAGGCAGAACAGAACACTGGCTCACCAGCGGGCCATCCACTGGCAGGATGAGGCGGAGTTTGGCCAGGGCAGTCGGAGGAAAGCCCCGGCCGCCAAGCGCCCTGACTCCTGGGGAAAACCATCTCCCTTCTGGCTCCCCCATCTGCTGAGAGCTACTTCCACTCAATAAAACCTTGCACTTATTCTCCAACCCCACATGTGATCGGGCTTCTTCCAGTACACCATGGCAAGAAACCCCGGGATACAGAAAGTCCTCTGTCCTTGTGACAAGGTAGAGGGTCTAACTGAGCTAACACAAGCCACCTGTAGATGGCAAACTAAAAGAGCACCCTGTAACAGCTTTAGGAGCTGTAAACAGTCACCCCTAGACACTGCCATGGGGTTGGAGCCCCACAGCCTGTCCATCTGTATGCTCCCCTAGAGGTTTGAACAGCAGCAGCGGGGCACTGAAGAAGCGAGCCACACCCCCATTACATGCCCTTGAGAGGGGCAAAGGAACTTTTCCCATCTCAGAATGATTCATTCTAAGTACCATTCAAAGTGGTGGAATCTGGCGGCATTGGCCCCGCCATCCTCTGAGTTTTTAAGGCAATACTGTCAGAGTGGCAGGTAGAGCTCTGGATATCTGGATAGCCCACAGTGACACAGTGTAGCTGCTCTTGTGGTTGATGCAGTAGATCATCCTGCCACTGGATTCTAACCCACTGATGAGAAATCAGTGCTGTGACCACCTGTGCTTTCTAGCGAGGTGGCAGCTCTGCAGAGCAAGAGAAAATATCGTCTCTTCAGGGGCTAGATGATCTGTAGTTGAAGCCGTGTTGTATGTCTGGGGTAATACCTGAGCTTCATTGCCTCACACCAAGGAAATCAAGGATGCAGACACACAAGGAGTGAGGTTAAGAGTGAGAGTTTAATAGGCAAAAGAAAGAGAAAAGCTCTCTCTCAGCCAGGTGCAGTGGCTCATGCCTATAATCCCAGCACTTTGGAAGGCCGAGGCAGGTGGATCACCTGAGGTCAGGAGTTCAAGAGCAGCCTGACCAACATAGAGAAACCCCATCTCTACTAAAAATACAAAATTAGCCAGGCATGGTGGTGCATGCCTGTAATCCCAGCTACTCAGGAGGCTGAGGCAGGAGAATTGATTGAACCCAGGAGGCAGAGGTTGCAGTGAGCTGAGAGCATGCCATTGCACTACAGCCTGGGCAACAAGAGCAAAACTCGATCTCAAAAAGAAAAAAAGAAGAAAAGAAAAGCTCTCTCTCCTGCAGAGAGGGCTCCTGAGTGGGTCTTCCACTCTGTGGAGAAGTGCAGGAGATTTTATAGATGACCTTGAGGAGGTGGTGTCTGATTTACATAGGGCACAAAGGATTGGTTGGACCAGGTATGCCATTTACATACCAAGTGAAGAAGCTAGCTACCCACCCTAATCTTTTATTATGCAGTTCTCTACCTGGCTGGCGCCATGTTGCCTGTTCCCTGACTGCACATGCTGTGACAAAGAAAAGGGAAGATGGAACCTCCATGTTGAATATGCCTGGCTTCTAGGTATCCCTTTTCTTCTGGCACTGCTGCCAGCATTTACCTGTGCCAGCTTCTAGCTTGCTTTTCTGTCTGCAGCTTGATTTTCCAGGCTGCTCTTTGTTAGAAAATAAATGATTTAGGGGCTGCTTTTTTATTGAAAGGGAAACCTTTCTGAGGACTCTCTTATCCTCACTAACTGTCCAAATAATTTCTTTTTAGCTCCTGTAACACAGGTACCTCAGCTGCCTCTCCCCTGAGGCAGGAGAAGCTGGAATGTCAGAGAAGCTTTGCCTGAGGACACAGTGAAGGCAGCATAAGTACTTCCTCTGAGTGCTCTCATCTAGGTGTCAGGGTTTTCCCTGTCTCCAACCCCTGATGTTGTCCAGGTTTATGCAGTCCTGCATAACATATTAAGTCCTTTTTAATATGCAGTTAAAAGTTGAGTCCCCATTATGCTTGAGTTCACAAGAAGTCAAACATCCTACAGAGTATTCATCAACAAGGAATTCCAGGAATTTCCAAGAAATGCTTACAGTTTGTCCCACCCTCTGTCACTCCAGGCAAGCAGCTGCTTCCAAGGACAACACTGCTTGCTCTCCTGACATCACCTCTCCAAACCATAACTGAGTCCTGCAGGTGGCCACCACAGACTTTGACTACATCACTGGATGCAGGAATGGAGCCTCCTCTAAACCATGACTCAGACCAGGTTATGAGAGTTTAAATCTTTTCATTAAAGTTTTTAAGATAATAGAAGAGATATACAATAGAAAAATTCTTGACACTGATTATAAAATGTGAGAATTTCTAGGTTGGAGAGACTGTATCTTCTATACAGCCAACCCTTCAATAGATATTTCTTGGACATTGTCCCCCTGTTAAAAGTATGGACCCTTCTCTAATACCTCAAAGCTCAGCACTGGGAAGGGAGAAGTGGTTCTTCTCATTGTCAGTCTCACATTCATGTCCCAGTCTGCATAATAATCTGTGGACATACAGCTTTGTCCATAATGGCACAGATTTATATGATGCAGCTGAACCGAATATCTCCTCCTTGTAAGTTGCACACAATCTACAGGTTCAGAAAAATATTCCCGCCACTGAAAAATAATATCAAATAACAGTGGCTACATTTTATTGAAGCGTTACTAGGCTCCAGGATTACCATCCTAATGGTATTACCTGTGTTAACTCATTTATTATTATTATTTTCATTTTGCTGCTTAGTAAAATTAGAAGCAGGAAAGTTAAATACTTTTCCAAAGCAGAAAATGAAGAAGCAACTAAATGTCAAGTGCAAATAAAACAGAACAAAAAAATTGCCGCAGTTACAGAACATTAGTATCCTTATCTTCCATCCTTCCTATTCCCTGCCTCACCCCAGCTCTGCCTCTAGACATGAAATGCAAATAATAACAGTGTCTAAGCTCGGAGCCTCTGCAGAAGTCTGAGAGCAACTTGTTAAGGTCCTGCCTTGCCATATGACATTTTCCATTGGGTGATGAATGGCCCTTTTCATGAACAGGACATCCTGTCACTTAATTTAGGCTGGTTCTGAAAGGGAATGGCACTCATCACTGCCAGCAATGTGGTGCAGTTGGATCGAAAGGCAGGCAAATTTATCTACCCCTCCTACAAACTACTGACTTCCATCCAGGTTTTCCTTCGCTGTTTTTCTGGCTCCTTTAGGAGTGTCAGTGCCCGAGCAAAAATCTTAAGTGTGAAGGGAATACTAAAGGGAATCTCTTTCAGGCCTCTTTTCCTGGAGATAGTTTGTTGATTTGGCTCAACTACAGTAGAATAAAGGTTTCAGTTTAACCAGATAGAGGAGAAATTTCCTCTAGATTCCCAATCCAGCTATAGTTCCTCTATTCTCAGAAAGTGGGCACACCTCTGAATCCCTGCATTCCATGCAGTAGGCAAAGATCCTATTGGGGCAATAGAAAAAGTACCAGGGTCCATACTTGGAGTGGCCAACATGATAATCACCAGAAAGTCCTTCTTGCTTGACTCTATAGCTGAACGTGCAGTGTGAAGGGTCATAGCTGTGATCCACTGACCCAGGAGAATGGCAATTACGTCTCCAAGGCTTCCCAGCTCACTGCACTATCTAACCCAGTTGCCTAAGAAATAACTGTAGGTTTAGGGGCTAGAGAGAGACTTGTTGGCCTAAGTGTCATAATGAAAGAGATGGGACACATAACCTGAGGAAGCGTCCAGTGTCAACCGGGGATTCAGAGGTTGGTAGGCTGAATAACAGGTTAAAAACACAAGACCTTTTTATTGCTAAATAGTATTTCATTGTACAGATGAGCTACATATTCTTGATCTATTGACGAGTTAATGCACATATGGAAATACCACTCAGCAATAAAAGAGAACGAAGTGCTAATACATACAAGGGCATGGATACATCTCAAAATACTAGGCAAAGTAAAAGGCACAGACACAAAAGACTGCATGGATGGTTGCCTGGCCTGAGGCTGTGGTGGGAGTGGGGACTGACTGCATGGATGCAGGAGGGAGATGTTGCGGTGACAGAAGTACTCTAAACCTTGAAAATTATAGTGATTTTATGACTGTACATGCATACTAAAACCATTAAAATTTAAACTTAAAAGAAGTGAATTTTTCAGATATTTTAAATATACTTCATTAAAGTTGTATTGGTGTGTGCAAGTGTATGCACACCCACTGCCATACACACAAGTCCAAATTCAAGAGAAAGTTCTAAAGCACATATCTGGAACCAGGGAATAAATAAAAAGGCATTAAGAGCCAGATTAAAAAAGAATAGAAGAGACTACAGCTACAGGCTAAAAGTGTGCCCAGAGTTCTCTCCTGGAGAGCTAGATGTGGCCCACAGTACTTATGTTCAATTCCAATATGCAAAAACTACTGGAAACTGATTTGAACTCACTTGTCAGCCAAACTAGACCTGAACTAACATTAGACTACTTATATAATATGAACATTAAGAGATTTTACTCCAGAATATAACTGTGTGTTTATAGGTTTATTCTTAAGATTCCACTGTATATATTACACTATCTTTATAAAATCCAACAATTTGGAAACCTATCTGGCCCCAAGATTTTCACATAAAAGATTGTGGGTCCATATCACATTATGGAAAGCCACAGTAGAGCTTCCCTAACCTACACTGATGAGTAACTGGGCTATGGTGTGTGTATTCAGTCTCTGACAGCTTTGTCTAGTCACACATACACACACACACACACACACACACACTTTGACAAATTCTAAAGAAGCACAAGGGCACTGGATTAGTGGATTTGATAATGAAGAGTGCAGGAAAGATGAAGATAAAAAGAGAGGCAGTGGAGGGAGGGAGAATGAAGCAGGGTAAAGGCTGACCTGATAAACATTGCCACAGGTCAGATCTAATTCAGTCCTACAAAGAATGGTCATTGGCTCTTAAATTTTCTAAAAAGTAATGGTGTCAGATTGGAAAGGGAAGGCACATGTTGTCTCAGTCAGAATCATGACTTCATATATATCAATTATGGTGCCATTCAAACATGTGATTGGCTTTGGTCTCCCCATTTCTTATCTGGTTTCTGTTGCAGACTGTGTCTCCACAGTGAGAAACAGAATCTAGCACTTTCACCCACCATGAACAAGATCGGCACTGCTCTCTGTCAGCACTCTGTCGCTTCAAGGAAACAGATCAGATTAGCACATGACAAATGCAGCTGATGGGTAAAACGGGAGAGAGAGCATGGTACAGAAGGAAGCATATATGCCCCATCTAACGAACCCTCTCAATCCAATTACAATCCGTATGTTCTTGGACAAGTCACTTTGTCACTCAAAGTTGTAGTTCTCTTGACTGTCCCAAATCTTCCTTGAAAATACATGCTATTATTGTGCAACTGAAATTAAATAATGAATGTAAAACTGCTCCCAATATGTTTACATATCAATTAGTATATATCTACATCATCATTTTAACGACTGCATTTATGTATACACCAATCTTACTGAGACAATCCATTATTATTAATAATGTATATTGTCTTCAGGTTGATCGCTCATATAATGAGATAAAGTTTTATATATATATATATAATTACGTATTTATCTAATTACTTTCTTCAGGAAAAAATACAAAAATAGGATTAGTATGTAAAAGAACTTTTCATTTAACTCAACTTTATTCAGGCAAAATTAAATAATATAAAATGCACAAGTTATAAATATATATACTACACTGAGTTTTGACAAATGTATGTGTCCATGTAACCACCATGACAATTAAGATACAGAACAATTCTATAACCTTAAAGATTTGGGGGCCAATTCACAGTCATTTCTCATCCCTTATCCCTGTCTCCAGGCAACAGCTGATCCCCTTTCTACCACTAAAGTTTAGATTTGAGTTTCTTACGTTTTATTATTAAGTGGAAACATACAATACATACTTTTTTGTGACTGGCTTCCTTTGCTCAGCAAAATATTTTTGAGATGTATATATGTTTTTGCATTTATTATGAGTCTGTTCTTTTCACTATAGGGTAGAAGTTCATTGAATGAATATACCACAATTTGTTTATCCATTTACTTATTTAATGAGCTCTTATGAGTAAAGCTGTTATGAACATTCATGTACAAATCTCTGAGTAGGTATGTTTTCATTTCTCTTGGGAAAATATCAAGGAATAAAATTATAAAGCCACATAGTAGATGTATAACTTTATAAGAAACTGCTAAATTATTTTCTAGAATGGTTGTATTATTATGCATTTTTCACCAACAGCGTGTGAGAGTTCAAGTCACTCCTCATCTTCACCAAAACTTGGCATTATAAAACATTTTGTTCATATTAGCCATTCTAATTGACTGTAGAGCTATCTCATTGTGGTGTAAATTTTTATTTCCCTGATGACTAAGGATGTTAAGCATCATTTTATATGCTTATTGGTCATTCCTATCCTCTTTCTGAAATGTCTTTTCAAATTCTCTGCACATTTTTAACTAGGTTGTTTGTCTTCTTGGATTATTTAAGATCTTTATATACTCTGGATACAAGTACTTTTTTCAAACATAAGAATTGTGAGTTTCTTAGCCTGAAGCTTGCTTCTTCATATACTTAAATGTGTCTTTCAAAAAGCAGAATTTTGATCAACCGGTGATAGAAACAAACAGATGGTTGATGATTGATAGATAGATAGATAGATAGATAGATAGATAGATAGATAGATAGATAGAATCTGTTTTGTCAAATTATTTTTTCAAGTTTTGTGATTTTTATGAGTTAATGAATCTTTGCTTTCTCTAAATTAGCAAGAATTTTCTCTGTTTTCATTATTTTACCTTTTTAATTTGGTCTTTAATCATTCCAAATTAATGTTTGTATATGCCTGCCACAAAAGTTAAAAGAAACAGTAAGAAAAAAATTCTAAACTTAAAATTTTTATCCATCCAAGTTATGATTCAAATACGAGCTCTAAAAATATTACTAGATAAATAAGGCTTAAGAAGCTTTGCTACACAAAGTACCATATATAAAATAGAGATGAAGAATTTAAATAACAGGGAGGACTAATCCAAGTGATAATATCACACACACACAATGCCATATATGAAAAATGTCATACATGAAAAATATAAATATTATATAGGACATATGTATATAACATGATGTGTACAATGTGATATATATCTCATATTTTGATATTGGCAGTTGTTGCTTTTAAAAGTAACTAGAGCAAAGCAAAAGAAAGCAAATATATTCATAACAGCCTAGAATTAAAACCTTGTTAAGTTCAATATCACTGAAGTTGGAGCAGAGACACCAAGAGATGTGAAAACATACTAAAGTATTTGTCATCCATTAGAAGATGCAGATATCACTTTAAAGAAATTATTAAAGTAATACACACATGAGTGGGACGGCAAAACAAAAAGACAGTACATTTGAACACTGACTTTTCAATTACTGATAGAACAGGTAGATAACTAAAATAATTTGAAAGATAAAAATATAATAAATAACCTCGAACTAATGGCCATCTGTGGAGTTTCACAAGCAACAATTACAAAGCACACATTTCTCTCAAGTACTAATAGAATATTTACAAAACTTTAATAATGTGCCAAGCCATCAGAAAGCTTTAATAAATTTCAAAGAACAAATATAATTCCCATAAGCACATGGTTTTGTATACTCGTATTTTCCTCTTTACGACTCTAAATCAGAGTTCTGAGTCACCAAAAGTAAGGGTAAAGACACCCTTGTTCTCAATATAACATAGGAAGACAGAAAAACACGAAGAGACTCCAACTGTTCCTCTCATCTTTTTATGTCCTGTAGACATAACTGGTAACCAACAGGTTTATGCCAAAGCCACCACTCTCCCTATGCATCTGTCTAAAATAGCCTGATATGAGTTTCTACAGTTGGCTATGGCAGGGCAACCTGAAGCAAAACAACCTTTTTTTTTTTTTTTTTTTTGAGACGGAGTCTTGCTCTGTTGCCCAGGCTGGAGTGCAGTGGCATGATCTCAGCTCACTGCAAGCTCCGCCTCCCAGGTTCACGCCATTCTCCTGCCTCAGCCTCCCTCGTAGCTGGGACTACAGGTGCCTGCCACCACATCCAGCTAATTTTTTTGTATTTTTAGTAGAGATGAGCTTTCATCGTGTTAGCCAGGATAGTCTCAATCTCCTGACCTCGTGATCTCCCTGCCTGGGCCTCCCAAAGTGCTAGGATTACAGGCGTCAGCCACTGTGCCCGGCCCACAATTTTTTTTTTTTTCTGAGAGCAACCAAAAATGCTGGATAAAATGCTGCCAAATAATTGCATTGCCAAATAATATCTATGCAAACACAACTGGAGAGCTTCTGAGGAAGCCAACACATGTGAGGCCAAGATCTTAGAAGGGAAGCTCCGGGAATTTGTGGAATTTTAAGTAGTGAGGAGTAACAGCCTGAAGATCTAACCATTTGTCTGTAAGAGACAGAAGGCAGTTGGACTTTCAGCAGCCTCACAGAGCAACAAATGCCAACATTGAACATGGGCTATCAAGGCAGCTGGGTGTAGGGGTTTAGAATCCTTGTGAAAAGCAAGGAGAGAACGTGAGACTGGCATCCTCTGCTTGCCAATGGATGAGTAGAAAGTAGCTAAAGAGTTCAACAGAACACCCCATAGCCTCATGGTTCTGTGGAGGAAAACTAGAGTTCATACACTTCCCAGGAAGAGGTTCCCTGCTCATCACCCCAGGATCTCAGTGGTAAATCCTGGAGAACTACAACTAGGGGTGGGGGTCAACTGAGAGACATAGCAAAACTTACAAAGTCTGAAATCCAGCTTTCAGTCATCTACATTGCTAATTGAATAGAGGCAACGTGCTCTCACTCTTACGCCTGCCAAAAAATAAGTTTTATTCCCTTTGGAGGAATATAATATTACTGAGAGCCTCTGCAATTTTTTTTTTTTTTTTTTTAAGAGACGAACTCTCACTCTGTTGCCCAGGCTGGAGTGCAGTGGCGCACTTGGCTCACTGCAACCTTGGCCTCCAGGGTTCAAGCGATTCTCCTGCCTCAGCCTCCCGAGTAGCTGGGACCGCACCACCACCCAAGCTGGTCTCGAACTCCTGACCTCAGGTGATCTGCCCACCTCAGCCTCCCAAAGGGCTGGGATTACAGGCGTGAGGCACTACACCTGGCCTTTATTTTAGTTATTTCTTTTTTTTTTGGCAGGTTTTTTTTTAATAAAATTTTTAAGATTCATCACTCAATCAAAAATTACCATGCATTTCAAGAATTTGGACCAAGAAGAAAAACAGACAATACTAATAGCCATACAGTTATTTCATATATTAGAGTTATCTATCAGACATGGACATTAAAATAACTGTGACATATTCAGAAAAAAATAGATGACAGGATGGAGTATTTCACCATAAAACTGGAAACCATAAAAAGGAGTTAAATGAACATTCTAGAATTGTCAATTATAGTATCTGAAATTAAGAACTCAATAGATGAGGTAAACAGCCATTGAATCACCACTGCTAAGAATAAAATAAAACGAAAGATGGATTAGCAGAAAATAATGGAATGAAAGAGAGAATAGAAAATATTAGAGAGAAATGTGTCATGATAAAAAGATGTAATACATGAGTAATTATAACCCAGAAAGCGAATAGGAGAGAATGAGATAACAGAAATACAAAGGAATAATTTCCAAGAGTTTTCCAAGAATTATAAAAATCTTGAAGGCACAGATTCAAAAGCTCAACAAAACCCTAAGCAACACAGTTATAAAAAAAATACACCTAACATATGTCATAGTAAAATTTTTGAAAACCAAAGCCCAAAAACAAAATCCTAAAAAGTAGTCAGAGGAAAAAGGACATTACCTTTGAATGAAAAATAATGAGTGAACACTGACTTCTCCTCAGAACATATAGAAGCCAGATAATGATATCCATAATGATCTCCTTGAAGTGCCAAAGAAAACACCTGCCAACATAAAATTCTAAACTGAATGTAAATGTCCTTTAAAACTGAAAGTAAAAAAGCGAGATGTCTAATCAAACAAAAGCTGAGAGAATTGTTAAGGAACACCTGTGCAAAAGGATATATTAAAGAGCATATTGGATGCAGAAAAAGTCTTCAATAAAATTCAACATCCTTCCATGGTAAAAACTCTCAATAAACTAAGTACTGAAGGAACATACCTTGAAATAATAAGAGCCATCTATGACAGAACCACAGCTAATATCACATTGAATGGGCAAAAGCTGGAAGCATTCCCCTTGAAAACCGGCACAAGACAAGGATGCCCTCTCTCATCACTCCTATTCAACATAGTATTGGAAGTTCTGGCCAGAGCAACAGGCAAGAGAAAGAATAAAAGGGTGTTCAAATAGGAAAAGAGGAAGTCAAATTGTCTTAGTTTGCAAATGACATTATCCTGTATCTAGAAAACCCCATCTCCTCAGCCCAAAGGCTTATTAAGCTGATGAACAACTTCAGCAAAATCTCAGGATACAAAATCAATGTGCAAAAGTCACAAGCATTCCTATACACCAACAACAGGCAAGCAGAAAGCCAAATCATGAATGAACTCCCATTCACAACTGCTACAAAGAGAATAAAATACCTAGGAATACAGCTAACAAGGGAAGTGAAGGACCTCTTCAAGGAAAACTACAAACCACTACCTATCCATGCTACAAACCACTACCATGCTAATGGATAGGAAGAATCAATATCATGAAAATAGCCATACTACCCAAAGTAATTTATAGATTCAATGCTATTCCCATTAAACTACTATTGACATTCTTCACAGAATTAGAAGAAACTTTTAAAATTCATATGGAACCAAAAAAGAGCTCGTGTAACCAGGAGAATCCTAAGCAAAAAGAACAAAGCTGGAGGCATCATGCTGTTGGACTTCAAACTATATTACAAGGCTTCAGTAACCAAAACAGCATGGTACTGGTACAAAAACAGACACATAGACCAATGGAACAGAATAGAGAACTCAGAAATAAGACTGCACATCTACAACCATCTGATCTTCGACAAACCTGACAAAACAACCAATGGGGAAAGGATTTCCTATTTAATAAATGGTGCTGGGAAAACTGGCTAGCCATATGCAGAAAATTGAAAATGGACCCCTTCCTTACACCTTATACAAAAATTAACTCAAGATGGATTCAAGACTTAAGTAAATCCCAAAACTATAAAAACCCTAAAAGAAAATCTAGGTGATACCATTCAGGACATAAGCACGGGCAAGGATTTCAAGATGAAACCACCAAAAGCAATTCAACAAAACAATCTAATTAAACTAAAGAGCTTCTGCACAGTTAAAAAAAAACAAAAAAACAACAACTATCATCGGAGTGAACAAGCAGCCTACAGAGTGGGAGAAAATTTTTGCAATCTATCTGTCTGACAAAGGTCTAATATCCGGAATCTACAAGAAACTTAAACAAATTTACAAGAAAAAAAAAAAAAACCATTAAAAAGTGAGCAAAGGATAGGAACAGACACTTCTCAAAAGAATACATTCATAAGACCAATAAACATGAAAAAAAAAACTGAACATCACTGATTATTAGAGAATTGCAAATCAAAACCACAAGAAGATACCATCTCATCCTAGTCAGAATGGCAATTATTAAAAAGTCAAGAAACTACAGAAGCTGGCAAAGTTATGAAGAAATAGGAACACTTACACTGTTGGTGAGAATGTAAATTAGTTCAATCATTGTGGAAGATGGTGGGGTGACTCCTCAAAGATCTGGAAGCAGAAATACCATTTGACCCAGTATTCCCATTACTGGGTATATACCCCCAAAAATTTAAGTCATTCTATTACAAAGATACATGCATGTGTATGTTCACTGCAGCACTATTCACAATAGCAAAGACATGGAATCAACCCAAATGCCCATCAATGATAGACGGGATAAAGAAAATGTGGTACATATATACCATGGAATACTATGCAGCCATGAAAAGGAATGAGATCATGTCCTTTGCAGGGGCATGGATGGAGCTAGAAGCCATTATCCTCAGCAAACTAACGCAGGAACAGAAAACCAAGCACCTGCATGTTCTCACTTATAAGTGGGAGCTGAACAATGAGAACACATGGACACAGAGAGAGGAACGACACACACTGGGGCCTGTCTGGGGGTGAGGTGGAGGGAGGGAGAGCATTAGGAAAAATAGCTAATGCAGGCTGGACTTAATACCTAGGCAATGGGTTGATAGGTGCAGCAAACCATCATGGCACACATTTACCTATGTAACAAACCTGCACATCCTGCACATGTACCCCAGAACTTAAAATTTTTTTAAATATAAAAGACCAACAACAATAACAACAACAACAACAAAAAAAACAGAAAAGAGAGTACTGGAGAAGAAAAGTATTAAAGATGGACTCAAAAAAGGAAAGTACAATAGAAAGGGTAAATACGTGTATAAATAAAAATGAACCCCACTTTGTCCCCTTAGATAATTTCTAGACTTATCACCATTCTCATGACTATCTCTGAACTGTACTTGTAAATCTTGCTCTTAAAGTGTAAGGCTCACTAGTGCGTAAGATGTGATGATCTGATTTGTTCTACTGCAATATAGAAGTTCTGCTTCACAAATATAGTCTTTATCTGAATGAGTTCTATGTTAAGCCAAACCTCCTGATGCCTTCCAATTTTAGGGTAGGTATTTACCTAAGAACACCAGGTCTTTTAAATGAACTAGTGATGCCAATCCATGACTTCTCACACTGCCACAGCCTCATCCTGTGAGTCCCACATTTATGTCGTTAGGTTTCTCATCCTGACAACTTCATGTCATTAAATGTTATTAATGCCAACTTATGTCAGTTTGGCATGGTTCTAACCTCTTGGGTTTGAGGAAAACTAAAATGTTCCCAGAACTTATATTACAGACTTCCCACTGCAGCATAGTCTTCTGGGGCACTATCCTCTTTCTCTGTGTGTGGTATGCCATCAGAAAAAGCGGAGACAAGTGTAAGTCACATAACTAATAAAATCCTGTTCCAAATATCAATTTACTATGCAAAGAGTAATTGTGTCAGTTACTTACCTAGTGCCTCCCAGTCCCACACTGATAGTTCTCTCTTCTCTGGAATGCTGAGGCTAGGTGTCTTTAATTAAATTTCCACTTTCCTTTGCCAACCAGTTTTCTATTAGTTTTTCCCAAAGGAGGCATTAGTTAGAGACCAGAAGAGAAGGGGAGAGAAGAAATTCTTCTTACTTGATTGCTCTCTGCTTCTGGCAGCATTTTTGGAAGTGTATATGCCTCTTCAATGATCCTCATCGGACTTTGATTGATATAGTGTTTGGTACCAAGAAGATACTTGGTATTTGCAGAAGTTGTAAGTTCTGTCATACTGCCATTTAACTAGTCTTGTTTACTATGCAGAAGATGACTAGGTCTGGAAAATGACTGTGGAGTTCCAGAAAATAAATCAGGTGGTAGCTCAGACTGTAGCTGCTATTCCTGTGTTAGTATCTTTCCTCCAATAAAGCAAAATCCCCTGGCACCTGGCGTGCAGCTATTTATATATCATATTTTTCCTCCTATATAACAGTTTCTAAAGATGATGTGAAGCAAGAAGCTTTGGCCTCACGGGGTAGCAATACTTTTCAACTGACTTGTTCTAGAGCCACATAAACCTTCCTGACCTCTGTCATAACCTTGTTTGCAGGGACCTTGAACATCTTGTAACCCCAAGAACATCATGCTGGTCCACTACCTTGATGGTATCATGCTGATGGGACTTGATGAGTAGAAAGTGGCAACTACCTTAGTTGCCACAGTAGCATTCAAGAGTGCCAGAAGTTAGGAGATAAACCACATAAAAATATATGGACCTGACACCTTGGTAACATTTCTAAGAGTCCAGTGGAGTTTCCCCTTATACAGCCCACTACTAAGAAATAAGCACAAAGCGTATTTGGCTTCTTTGGATTTTGGAGGCAGCACATACTTTATTTGAAGGTACTGTTCCAATTTATTTACTGACTTGCTGAAAGCCTTTCAGTTGTGAGTGAATTCTGAAGTTGGTCCAGGTTATAACGGATGCTGCTCTGACACAGTGACTTTAGTATCCAGCCTCTCCAAAGGAACACAGAATAACTATGGTGAACAACAATGCTGGAAGAAATCTATGGAATTCACCAATAGACAGATCATAGTGCAGTTCTCCAAGATTTCGGAGCAAAATAATGCACCCTTCTGAGGATACTATTAGCTTCTAGAATAAAAAATTAATACTGGGCCCTGGTAGAAATTTACTATCTGGTCACAGGACAACTGATCTAGCAACTTGAATTATATCTTGAACTAGGTGTTTCCTCATTCACTAAATCACAAATTTAGGGATGTAGAGCAGCACTCTCCCATCAAGTGGAAGTGTTATCTACCAGGAGAGATTTTAGAAGGGTCTAATGGCACAAGTAAATTGCAGAAGCAGGAGGCTGAGAACGTCCTGGCACCTCCACAGATGCACTATCTCTTGCCACTCCTTTAAACGACTCCTATGGCCTTATGGCGTGATCTCAATAATCAGTATTTTGTGGCATACAAAGCAAAAAGTAACTCAGACCTAGTTTGCAAATAGTTCTATATAATATTCTGTCACTAACCATAAGTGTCGTTTGTCAACCCCAATCAGAAATATCACAGAAAGATAGCATGAGGAGAAAATCTGCTTTGTTGTCTTTTTATTTTCTTTCTTTCTTTACTTTTTTTTTTTTGAGAGAGAGAGAGAGAGAGACAGGGTCTAGCTCTGGCACCTAGGCTCCTACAATCATAGCCCACTGCAGCTTCAAACTTCTGGTCTCAAGTAACCCGCTTGCCTTGGCCTCTTTGGTTGCTAGGATTACAGGCGTGAGACACCACACCCAGATCAACTTTGCATAAAAGGAAATAAGGCCAGAATTGTAAATCTATACTAATTTGCAAACAACAGATAACTATTTGACTTGAGAGTCAGGTATTTATGAAGTAACAAAGATTCAAAGATTAATTGTAAGAAGATGGGGGGAAAATCATGAGAAGACCCTCTCAGGATGGACAGAGCAAAGAGCATAGATTTGTTCTATGTTATTGATTACCACAGGATAGTCCAAGAAGAGTAAGTTCTCAAAGATTAGGCAGACAAGATGACTGGGCCTCTAAGCCTCATGTCTGCCCTTCTCAAATCTATTCAGTAATGGCAAGGCTGGGAGTCTTTTTATCAGGCTTCCTGGTAGTTGTAACCATTAGGAGGTATTGGTGAGATGAGAGACAGGAGTAGGGAAGAAGCAGCACGTCTTCTTTGCTTCTCCCTTAATCTCTAGTGGCATCTCCAGAAGTATCTGCAGCCCTGGTTTCAGCCAGGAGGCTCTGCATGGTTCCAGCACCATCCACGTGGCCTTTGTTCAGTATTTTTGGACTCTGATAACACCACTTCCTCCCTTTCCTTCCACCAGGTCTAGGAGTGGTGTATGTTTCCTACATTCATTAATTCCTGAGTTACCGCCCCAGTCCCATGTACTCTCTCTCTTTGAAACAGATACAGTGTTTTCATTTCCCTGCCTTACATACCCTTCCTTTTCCCATTCTGTCCTTTTCTCCGGGACCTTTGACTATCTCACCTCTTCATCTGAATCAGTGATTTTCACACAGTTTCCTGGGGTCTCAGGGGGTTTCAGAAGCCCCCCACAGGGTTACTGATTTTTTTTAAAAAAAGGGAAGGGAGGAGAAAGGAGATCTAAATTGTTTGGAAAACATCCTGCTCACTTTAACCATATTATTTCCATTCCTGTATGTTTTATTTGTTTACATTTCTTAGAAAGACTTCATTAGAACAAAGGATTTTGCTTATAATAAGTGTTTGAAATCATGGCTCTTTGCCACTAATACACATTTTAAATAGAACTTGGTCAAGGATAAAATTATGGCTATGGCCTCAGTGGATGTTGCTTTATTCTAACCAGAAGGAGGGGGAAAAACATCATCCCAGCCTGTTTCCTCCCTTTCCTCCCTCTTATCCCACCTCATCAGTTATAATTTTCTTCCATGGCCCTGACCTTCTGCCTTGTTTCTAGAATATTCTCACTCTCAGAAACTCAGCTGAAAAAAACTCCCTGAATATATTGCATATCAAAGGGTAAATGCATCTAGAAAGCCTGCAATAAAAATAACCCAAACAAATGACTAACACATCACATGTCCTATTAGCAAAGTACTTGTGTGGGAACAAAATGTTGTTGTTGGTTTTGTTTTCATTTTTTTAATACAGTCAAGGCCCCAGTGGGGCATGAATGTAGAATATCATCCCATTTTATAATATATGCACCATAATCTTCTTAAAATGAGTTTTCACTTCAAGAAACATAAGGACTTAAATATGAGCAGCCTGTTTTGTGCGTTTGTGTGTTTGGCATCTCATTACACTTCAGACCATTTTGTCTTCTTAGAACAATTGAATATCATTAGTGGAGGCATATTTTGTTGCCAGAACTTGCTTGGTTGCGATTGTGCTCGTTAAAATGTGTCCATTTGCCAGCTGATGGATGGGAGTTCTGAAGGGTGCCTGGTGGGTGAGCATTTGAATATCAGAAGTTTCATCTCTTTCTTCCAGAGAGAAAAATAGCTTTGCTACCAACCAACACAAAGCATGAATTGTCCTTGACTTTCCCTCCCTCCTTCTATCTTCTTTGTGTAGCACTCAGTTTAGCTCACTGACTTTCAGGCACCCAGAACTGTGCAAAAACATAAAAGCTTCAGAGCCAAGCAAACCTGGGAGCAAATGCAGGTTCCTTAGCATGATCTGCACAGTGACCTTGGGCAAATCGCTTAACCTCTCAGGGCGACAGAGTTTGAATTTGTAAAATGGCTTCCAAATATCTATTTTTCAGGGTCCTGACAACGAACATTCCTAACCCGTTTTGGGAATATAGTAGATGCTCAATAATTGACAGCTGATCAAAGTGATGGTGGACCAAAACACTGCATAAAACAATTAGAGAAGAGGTCAAAAGCAAAGGTAGCACACCATTAATTAGAGCATAATCAAGTACTAAAATGTAAAGTACCTCAAAACAAATTATTTTAGAGACAAGACCTAGAAGATATCACTGATTCTCATTACTCACAGGTGTATACAATTGTATAAAGTCACCAGGAACGCTGCATTAGCACTGAATTCACAAAAACACAGAATCATTTTGCTCCTAGGGTAAAAACAGGATTAGGTTCCTGTGAGCCCGTAGCCACAACATTTTTGTCAACTAATCAATATATAACATTTTTTCATGTATGTTTCTGTTTAAAGATACCTCATTTAATGTATTTCATTGATTCATTAACATTGAATTCACAACCACCAGCATTGTAACTCATGCCTGAATGATGCTTACCTAATGCACTTATTTTCACCAGAAGGTACATCCCAGCTTTCTTGCTTGATTTGCTGCAGAACATCAGACAGCAATTTAGCACTGAGTTTGAGAGCCACTTTAAACAGCTAAATTACCACCAAAAAGCATTAAAAAGCACAAAAATGTGAAAAATGCCACACTAAATAGATGACAACCAGGACCCTTGTTTACCATAGGAGAGCTGAAGCAAGAAAGCAGAGTATCTCTTTGTTCAACCTCTGCTGGAAAGTACACATCGGGTGACTCAAATTGTTCTTCATTCTGCATGCCCATGTTCTCAAATGACCATGGAAACACCGTGAGTATTGATTTGGGCATTACAAATGACGTTAGTAAGTAGGGAAATTTGCAAAAATGGAATCTGCAAATAACGAACATCAACTGTAAATACCAAAGAGGGTTCTTGAACAAAGGAAGACTCAAAATGAGTGATGAGAGGAGAGAGTCCGGGCAGAAAAAGCCACATTAGCATAAGGAAGACGATAACTAATAGTTGGGAACGGTGTATGAGAAAAAGTCATATCGGCCAGGATCTAGCCTGACTTAGATCTCATGTAACATACCTGCTCAGTTCCTTCAGATCTGATCGAATGTTCCCTATTCAGAGGGGCCTTGTCTGGCCTCCCCATTTAAAAAGCATCCACCTCTGGTCATTTGCACTCTTGCTTTTCCCCTTGCTTTATTATTCTCCAGAGCACACATTTACAAGCTGATATATGTGGGTTTTGTTGTTGTTGTCAGCCTGTCCTTGCCAGAACGCAGACTCCGTGAGGCCAGGGATGTTGTCTGCTGTATTCACAAACCCTGACATCTACGGAGTGCCTGCAACACCATGTCATTATCTATTGAATGAAGACATAAACTGAATGGCCTGAATAACACGTTAAGAAATATATCTCTCATCGAAGAGGGAATAGTAATTTGGGCAAAGAGTCCAATCAGATAGGGAAGATTTACAGTCTGACACTGTATGCAAAATGAAAGAAGAGAAAAATCATTCCTACCCCCATGGGGTAAGCAATGCAGGGAGAGAAGAGAAATAAGCTGAAGATAGAACTGTGGATATTGTTCTAAGCTTGCGTCAAGCGTTATAGCTAAGCAAGATCATTTAATTTTTTTTTTAACTTTTGAATGAGATAGGAGTCTATGGGGTTGTGGAGCAGAGGGAAGGAGAATGTGGATTAATGTTCAGAGTACATATTCAAAGTGTTGACAACTATGTGCCAAAACCAAGTAGACACAGGTTTCTCTGTCTCAAAATCTTTTGGGATGTTTATACATAAAAGCACCAACTCCTCCACCAAATCTCAGCATGCAAAGCATGTCTGATTACCCGTGCCTGCTTGAGGTTCTTCCCTACTCAAAATCCTCACAGAAATTATAGAAAACATCTATCCTTAACAAAAACATTTTTCTGTTTTCTGACCATTTTTCTGTCTCCTCAACTGCATTCTAAATGATGATTTGAAGGAAATTGGGAAGCTCTCTGCATTGACAATGGTGACTAAAAGGAGACTGCTGCAGAACCTCTGGGGTCTAAGGACTTTCAAATTTCACTGTTCCTGGATAACTAACAAATTAAGCCACTGTCAGTCATTAATACTTTAGTATAAATTAGCTTATTCTGCATTTCAAGCAGTAATGATGTAATTCCAAACCTTAATTTTATAGAATGAGAAAACTGAGATTGATAATGGGAACACAATTTTATAGCTAATTTAGTAATTTGAGACAGGACAAAAACTCAGGTCTCCTGTCATTTCATTAACTGTAGAATTCTGATCCAAAACCATTCCAAATGTGACAGCTTGCAGAGGTGGTTGAAACTATCTCCTAATGAAATTTCCAATTAGTGAATCCTTGTGAGGGAAGAGTATAGAACCCCGAATAAGAGGCAAATAATTGAAAAATTCAAGTAACTAGTAAAGGTATTATCTTCGATTGGTTTATTAAACTCGTTCTTCCCAGAAGTCAAGTCCCTTCTTAGGGCACAGTATTCTCCTTTAGAAGATAAACTGGGCTTCAGTTTTGTTTTGTTTTGTTTGAAAAGGGAGGCCAAGAAAGGCCTGTACTTCTGGAAAGACTTAGGACCAATGTGTCAAAACGACAAAATACGGGAAGCTCCAAAGAGACAGAGGGGAAGTCACAGAGCTAGACTCAAAAGCACCCCAAAACAAACATCAGGTTTGCCACTTGTCTCCATTTGACTGAGGCATGTGCACAGGGGTCCAGGGCCCACCGAGGCTGGCCAGCAGTTACAGGGAGCCAGCTCTCCCTAAGTTCATAGTGACTCTCTGAGTAATGTAGAAGCAACTTCAAATCCTTGTGACAGCAAATGCTAATCAGGAAACTGATTACACCCCACTGAGAGGCAAAAGATGAGCTGATTCCTTAATGGACAAGCTGGGTTTGACTAGAATGTCTTTGGAAACATTTGATTTAAATGCTGCTTGTTTCTTTAACACATGCCATCATTGCCTTCACAACCATGTCCTATACAACACACATACACACACACACACAGAAAGCCTGCCTAAACTAAACATTAAATCTACAGCCACATCCCAATAGACCCTTGTCTCACTGAAAAGGACTTTATAAACAATCTCACTTAGCTGTTCATCCTGGACGCTAGCCTGGAATAATCTCCATAGTTCTGTCTTCAACTCATTTTTCCTCTCAATAAATAAATATTGTTTACATTCTCAGAAGTCTTTAAATTGTCAGACCAAAATTTGCTCTTCTTCCTCCATGAAGGTAGGAATAAATATTCTCTTCTTTAATTTGCATACTGTTTCAGGAAGCGTATTTTTTCTATGAATGGAATTGATCTGCTAAAGGTGGAACTTCTAACATGAGAGCAGTTGAGTGAGTGAGTTACTTGGAGAACCAGGATCCTTTTCCAGTAGCTTCCAAAACAAACCATATTTGCCACCACATTTTTGTACATCCATCTCTTGACAATGTTTAAACACAGAGATATTGAGCACCAGTAATAACATTATCTGCAAAACTCTATGGATCATTAAGAGAAATAGTTGGCTTTCTATTTTGAAGCCACCACATTTTGCTAATTCATTTTCAAGATGCATTCGATTACTACACTGGGGAGAGGAATAATCCTGTTCTAAAGCACAGGTCAGCAAAACAGTCTTCGGGCCAGTTCTGGCATACTGCCTTTTTTATAAAGATTTGTTAGTTGGACACAGCCACGTTCACTTATTTACATATTATGTATAGCTGTTCTTGTGCTAGATGAGCAGAGATGATAAGTTGCAATAGAGATCATGTGGCTCACAATGCCAAATATATTTCCTATTGGTACTTTATACAAAAAATTTACCAATTCTTGCCCTAAACCAGTATATGAGATTTTGGACAAGGACATTTATGTCTTTAACAAGGCTTCCCGGAAAGTCTACTATTAACCAATGTTTCAGAAATCCCACAATAAAATCAAAAGTGCCAGCCTCCAGGAAACTGCTTGTGGTACAAGTGCAGAAGGGACACATTTAGGGACAGTTGCCCAATGTCAGACTTTAGGGAAATACCACACCATAGCTTCCTCTTAACTTTTTGAGTCTCAGGTTCCCTCCAACTTCCTGATTTAGCCTCATATTTCCTGATACAAATCTTGGTACTTTTCCACTTGGCTCTTGGCATTCTCTTTTTAGACAGCCAGTTTTCATTCTTGGCATCAGTCTTTAGTTCCACTCTTGCCACTCATATTGTGTATGTTTATCTGTTCCCGCTCCACTGCCGATCCCAGACATCCAATTCCCATCTCAGTTCAAGTACAAGCAGAACAACAACAAACATTCTTCTCAGGCAAATGATTTGTCTCTCAGGAGGTCTCTAACTCTTGATGTCTGATCCTAAGAAAAACAGAAAATTAAGACACCAAAGCATGATTTTTCCCCCATACTTCAAGGTTAATCGGTGCTCAAGGAGTTGTTACATGGGATTTTCCAAGGATACATTAATTCCATGGCCTCAGGAAAAGCTCTGTCACCAAGTCATGGAATGGGATACCTGGTACATTGATTAAATGTATAATCAGTCTTGTGTTCAGATTTCTAAAAAGCACTGTTTTTCCCCAACTGTATCTATTTTTTTCCAAAGACTTGGAACAGAATCTGTACCTGGATTTGCCTATTGACAGTGAAAAGGTGGGTGATAACAGTTTCTCTGTGGACAACCCACAACCTCTATGCAATTGAACGGTCTGAACTTTGGCCACTAAGCTACCCCAACATTTATTTTGACTGGAAATTGTAACATACTAAAAAATTATAACATTAAGTTGAAAGTATTGATCCTAGAAGATTTAAAGACTCTCAGAATTAAGGACATATCTATTTTTAATAAACTGAAAGAGGTAGTTTAAAAAGCTTATGCAGGTCACTATATATTGTATATAGTAATACACATGCATAAATACATATGGTATTATTGTGAGATATATCTGTATATGTATTAAATAAATACTGCAGTAAAACAATGAAAAGTTGTTGTAAAAGGCCAAGCATCACTATAATGTGAAATCATTAATAGTAAAGGCAGATAGCCTTTTTTACCATAAAAGCTCCCAATAATGCCACAAAATTAAAAATATAAAATAATATATATTTATTATGATGACCTTGAAAAGCTACATACAAATTTTAATTATGCTCAATATCTCCTCTTAAAAATGTAAAACATGCATAAGTTTTACAAACATATTCATTAAAATATTAAGACGGGAACTTTTCTAGCAATGGAATACAGCTTTTCTTATGTGGATTCATTTCCATAAGGTTTCCAAAACCAGGATTCTTGTGGGTAGCTATTTAGATGGAGGCTGATCACGATGTTCTGAAAGCTCCATGCAACCTGACGTGTGTTGCATACATTATTGCATACTTATATCTTGTGTGATACCTGGAATCCAACTACTTTCAGGAAATTCTTACAGCTTTGTCCTCGTGGATTCAAACTTCAGTTTGCATCAGGTAGAATTATTCTCTACCTTTGAATGCTGGGCCTTAGGACTTTAGGGCCAACTCAACTTCTTTCGGGACTGGTCTATCCCAGCACTGGCTTCCTTCTCATCAGTGAGTAACAAAATTATCTCACAGCTGTGTTCCTTCAAGATGTAACAACTCTCTCCTCTGTAGAATTTGCATCATCCAATTGTTACCACCTCTGAGAAACTGTATGAGCCACTTTCAGCAGTTCTTCCTAGGCCCCTGGAGTTCCTCTCAAGGAGGTAATGAAGACGTGTGTCAAAGTTAAATGAGAGTAAAACCCCAGGGGGCAAGAGCAAATGCAGGCATTGAGAGTGATAGAAATGACAAAGGCTGTGATACAGGGACTGGATGTGATCCTGAGGGCACTGGGTGATGTAGATGTATGGAGGATCCTGGAGGAAAAATAAATTAAATTCGATTTTAAAAATTGGGATAGGACAGGGACCAGGCATGGTGGCTCACGCCTATAATCCCAGCACTTTGGGAGTCCGAGGCAGGCGGATCATGAGGTCAGGAGATCGAGACCATCCTGGCTAACATGGTGAAACCCTGTCTCTATTAAAAATACAAAAAATTAGCTGGGCGTGGTGGCGGGCGCCTGTAGTCCCAGCTACTCGGGAGGCTGAGGTAGGAGAATGGGGTGAACCCAGGAGGCGGAGCTTGCAGTGAGCCAAGATTGTGCCACTGCACTCCAGCCTGGGCGACAGAGCAAGACTGCATCTCAAAAAAAAAAAAAAAAAAACAAAAAACAAAAAACCATATATATATATATATATATATGGATAGGATAAGACTTTGGTTAAAATAAAAATAATACAGCAAAAGATGGTGACTCAAGAAAAAATGCTGAAGACACTCCAGTTGCTGACAGTGGAAGGGATTTCCCTGAACCTTCTGTTCAAAAGGAGTGCCTTGGGTTAGAGGTGACAAGACAGAACACACTTGTTACCAGAGGAGACTGTCCACATGGCAAGTGGGCAGGGAGCATTGGCAGCAGCATGGCTGAAACAGAAGCAAAGAGGATGAGATCAAGGCTTGAGGGAGATGGAGCATGCATATGTAATTACAAAAGTCCATTTTAATCGTTTCCATTGAGTATATCTTGTTTTCCTACTTAGACTGCCAGTTTCTACAGGGCAGGAAAAATGTTCTGTAAGTATTTGAAAACAGCGAAATGGGAGAGTTCATTGATCCCCCTTGCAGGACATGTGACAAGGTGTGGCTTGCCTGTTGGGCTGTCACCACCACTCAAACCCCTCCCTGAGGGGAGGGAGAGCACATAGACAGACAAGTGCAGAAGCCCAGGTGTGTGTGTGTGTGTTACAGTGTGCCCTTTTAGCCCTGCCTTCCTTGGACAGCTTGAGTGTGTTAACAGCTCAATGGACCCTCTGCCTTTTCTCAAGGGCAGAGGGCCTGTGTGAGAGCTTTCTGTATCCCAAGCTCTTGCCCAACATCCCAGAACAATCAGGTCATACATGGGCCTGAAGAATGAATGCAAGGTTTTATTGAGTGTGGAAGTGGCTCTCAGCAGGATGGATGGAGAGCTGGAAGGGGGACTGGAGTGGGAAGATGATCTTCTCCTGGAAGTTCAGTCCAGTGGTGAAACTCCTCTGCAGCTGCCCCCAGCCGAACTCTTGGCACTCAGGAGTTCCTCCTCTTCTCTTTCTCTGCTATGTCATTCTGCCATCTGTCTGCTTGTCTCCTCATCTCCTCACCTGCTCATCTGGAGGCATGGCAGACCAAAAGGTAGCATTTTGGGTATGAAAACAGCAATGCCTGTCTCCATTTAGGGCCACAGGTCTCCAGACTTGAGAGTGGAATCTTTGCCAGGGAACTGCCCTCTTCTACCCAGTACTTCCCTGTCTCCTGTCTGTGTCAACAGCACATACAAAATCTTACCCAAATTCATGAACAAACTTGTCCAAAGTAACATGGCTCATGAATATCAGAACCCTTTGATCCTAGAGTTTTATTGACCTATCTAGATCAAATGTATCCTTTTTATATGCCATGTATTTTATATATGCTTCATTCTTGGCTTCATTTTAAATCTCCTCTCTTGTTAATTTTTCTTTCTTACCTTCTCTTAATGTCTTATACAATTATAGTTGATAAATCTCTATAAGCCATCCTATGTCCTTTCAAGTACAAAGCAGTTAACTGAATCAACAAGGAATGTTATTTATATGATACACACAGAGACACACACACACATATGCGTGTGTGTATTTCCCCTTTGGTGAAATGATTTGCACTGTCTAGTTCTAAGTTGTTTAACTTGCCCTTCCATCTCTGGGAATCGTTAAAGCAAAATTCTATCTTTTTACGTTGCTTAATAAAAACATTACTTGGGAAACCAAGTAAAGGTAAACCCCTATTGAAGTCTGGGGTCCCTCTTTAATATCCTTCTCTTTCAATTCATCTCTCCCAAATACTTTCCTGGTTGCCCGCCTGGGTGTCTCCTTTCCTACCAAGTCTCCACTCCATCACAGCAAGTTCAAAGGACTCAGAATGAAGACAAAGGGACCCCCTAAGGGTCTTAAGGCGAGCATTTCTGTTATTTAATGCAGTTTCATTACTTTTTATCACTGGGAGGCATCTTAGCATATGGGAATGGAAATTTAGATTTAGTAACTTTCAGCAATGTCAAAGGAGCTATTAACAGAACCAAATTCTATGGTGTCCTAGTTGCTCTTGGAATATAGGTTTCAGAGTCTCAGCACCACAAGATGACCTCTGAGTTTAATAGAAGTCTACCAATAAAAAATAAATAGGAAATAATAAAAATGACATACTGAGGAATTTAAAATCATAAATGCATGCAAATTCATCTCAAAGATGATTAATCAATCATTAAATAATTAATGAGGACTTAATGTTTTCTCGGAACTGTCCTAGGCACTGTTGTGAATGAAAAAATGGGGGAACTTTAAGGCATAATTTTTGAAAATGGGGAAGCCATATGAAATGTTCCATTAAAAGGGTGAAGGGAGATAAATAAAAGTACTAATGTATACAGTAAATTTTACATATATACATATTATAGACAACATATAGGTTTCATTGTTCTAAGAAGTGGTGTAAAAAAAGTATAAATGCCTTTGAAATGAAACACTAGAACAAGCACTAGATTAGGAAACAGGATACTGAGACCAGCTCTAGCTTGGCACCCAGCAAGTTGTATGTCTCTGGGAAAGTGAGTGTCTATGCCTGGCTCTTTGTTCATCTGTGGAAAAAAAAGAGAATTGGATTATTTATAAACTGAAACTGTATTTTATGTTATGAATATAGAATATATTTCTTTAAATTAAACACTTACTTATTGATCAAATGAAATTAGAAATATTTTGGAGTTGCCACTAAATTAAGAGGGTAGTGTCAACAGAGGAAATCGTGGTCCTCTGAAAGTGTCCCTCAATAGACTGAAATAGAGCCCAGAGCAGAAGGACAATGAGAACAAGCTCAAGAAGACTATTTTTAAAGCAATTATATTGTGCAAGAGTATGAGTGATGGTATTAGTGAAAAATCATGCTATTCCAATAGTTAAAACTTTTATAACACATTTCTATGTTGCATTTTTCAGAGGAGAAGCAAAGCATTGTGACTAAGGCTCCAGGATGTGAAGATGAGAAAAGGCCCTGAACCAAAACCCAGTTCTTGCATTTATTAGCTGTTTCACTTGGAGCAAGTTAACCTCTCTAGAAATGAATGACCCGGACAAAGAAACAAAGGTAACATTATCATGTAAATCCTCCTTGTGGGGGAGGATTAAATCAAAAAAGCATTTAATAAAATGTAAACATTCTGATATTCTTATTTACCCAGATAGGGAAAAAAATAAACAGACAAGTTTATGATTGAATTAGAAGAGGTATCACCACATCTTGGAAAACTTAGTTGTTATAAATATCTTGAAAATGCTAACATAGTCATACCAGCTGATGCCCATGTAAGTACTATTGAACTTTTATTCCTAAAATTAATATTACTCAAAAGTTGTAGCCTTCATTTTAGTCTATCTTTCCGGGAGAAGAAATCTCCATGGTTGGTTATATCCACATTCACCCTCTGGCCTATGCCTTATTGTCTCTCCTTAACGCACAAGTAGAGGTGATTTCTTCAACTGAGAGAGTCTGCAGATTTTTTATTTTTTTCTTTTCCTGTCAACTCTTTGAGGGCATTGGGCTGACAGTTCTGGGTCGGACTGAGTTTAATCTTTTCCTTTCAAATCAAATTATGGGGAAAATGCTAGGGAAATGGCTCCCTAACAGCTGGCATTGTTCAGAAATCACCCAGCTTGGTGAATTTGTAAGATAAGTGTCTAAATTGTGGGGATAGGCAGACAGCTTCCCCTCTTGGGCTGGTATCTGAAGAACTAATGACTAAAAGACTCCATTTTGCTCTCCACACAATGGCCTGTCCTGGAAGACTTCAAAGGCTCTCAGGGTTCAGGTCCCTCTCCAAAAATCAGCCTGCCTAAAAGCTGGCTTGGGATCTTCTCTACTTTATTTGCTCCCTATTTAATAAACTTATAACTTTTTAAACTAGTGAGAATAGAAGAGGATAGATTCTTGCCTGGAGTAATATTAAATCCATGGAAACGTTCCTATCAACATACTCAGAAAAATGGCTAAGAAAACAGAACTTGTAGGACAAAAGCCAAAAAGTGAGAAACAACTTTTAAAATATTATGAGAGGCACCACATTCACATTTAATACTAAAATATTAAAATTGATTGAGGTTGTGAAATAAGTGAATTACTTAGTCTCCCATGCATTAAAATTAATTTTTCATCTCCTTCTGCAGGCCACTTCCCACTGGCTTTCCTTGAGCCCACTTAATATTTTATTTGCTGAAGGGAAAAGGTTTCCCTTTGACATATTGGCATTCCTGGGGTTGGTAGACTATCTCACTGCCAACTCCATGAGCAGATTTATCAGTCCAAGTGAAGCAACAACAAAGAATAAAATATGTGCTACACATCCTAAGTCTGACACATTTGTTTTTTTCTAACCAGATCCTTCCCTAAATACTTTTATCCATGGATCCACTCCTTTTGCTTGTTACAATGCCCAATGCTCCCTTTCTGATTCTCCCTCCAACATCCCCAACCATTAGCCTATTAGCAATATATCCAGGAGAACCACCAAAAAGCAAAAAATAATAAAACAACAAAAAAAGAAGCTGTGATCCCTACAATTGACCTGCTGAAACTAGCTCTTACTTTTCTTCTCTTCTTTTTTTTTTTTTTTTTCCTTTGAGACAGGATTTTACTCTGTCACAGAGGCTGGAGTGCAGTGGTGTGATCACAGCTCACTGCCACCTTGCCCTCCTGGGTTCAAGCGACCCTCCCACCTCAGCTTCTTGAGTACCTGGGACTACAAACACGCACCACCAGGCCCAGCTGATTTTTTGTATTTTGTGTGGAGATGGGGGTTTCACCATGTTGCCCAGGCTGGTCTCAAATTTTTGGGCTCAACTGATTCTCCCACCTCGGCCTCCCATCTTACTTTTCTTTACTGGGGCTCTGGGAAGGGGGCTTACCTCCTTGCAAATTTATATCAGCCAAAGCATGATAGTCCCTAATCTCTGGAGCTCAGGAATTAATATGGCAGATTCTCTGTAGTTAGGAGGTGAATTCTAAGCTGATAGCCATGTATCAGAATAGATGCTAAAGGTAGAGTGGATAGATGTACCAAAGGAGTCAAACAGGCACTCACTGGGCTTTGGAAACTTACCAGGAAATTAAACATAAAAACTCCAACTTTCCAATAGTACATTCACATACTGAATCTGAATTCCTTCCTTTAAGAAAAGTCTACGCTTGTGAGAAAATGAGATCAGAAATCTTCAATGTCTCTTCAGAATAAGAGACATTGTAGGATTTCAAACCCTCCATCCTTCTTTAATGTGTCCCTTCTTGACGATCACGAAAGTGGAGCAGTGCTTTTGTTCACTAATATAATCATCGGTGCTAGATCTAGAGATGACTCTGACCTTAGCCTAGTCTAAAATCCTCCTTCCAAATGTCATGAAGCAGCAGCAACAAAAGATAATCTGGCTTGCCCCAGTCAAATCAGAATAAATGCCTGCTTCCGCATTAGAACCCTGTTTCTCAAGTTTCTAATGTAGGACCTTTACACATTTAGAATAAAACATTGTCCCCTGCCCTCTCAGGTTCTGCAGCTGAGGGGGCCAGCAGATTAAACAGATGAAATGTAGATTAACAGAAGAAAAGGCATAGGTTTCTGTATTGATGTTAATATTTTTACACACACAGGGGCTTCACAGAAGATATGTAAAAGCTCAAAGAGGCAGTTAGTTCTGGGGCTTATATGCTATTTTAACCAATGATAATAAACTGGCTGAGTGACTAAGTGGAGATAAAGGTAGTCTGGGCTCCTACAGATGGTAAACTATGAGAAGGTGACTTGGAAATGTGTAGTAGATAAGAGTTGTTTGGTAAGGTTTGTTATGAAGACCCAGGCTATCTCTAGTAATGAGAGTTGTTCAGCACTTCCTGGTATGGGATGAGGAGGCCCCTTTACAAAGGAAAATTTATGCCCTGCTTTTAGGCAGAAAGCTCCTCTTGCATCTGCTGCTGCTTTATTGCCTTCAGCTCAAAACAATCAATATACCAAAGTGACATATTTTGAGGGGTATATCCTGAGCCCCTTCACACAGATCATTTTTAGGGCAATTGGCAGCCAGACTATGTCTTCTTATTCTTAAAATTAATTCTTCTTTTTTATCAGATTACTCAAGATTAGGGGCCAATGCTGAAACCATATTATTTCAGATCACTTGAGTTTAGAGGCAATGGTACAAATAAATTATCTGGCTATAATATTAACACACTCCTGACCTGGTTCAGTATTCAGACTAAAACCTCGGTGTATAAAACCAGTAGCCAGCTGGGCGCGGTGGCTCACGCCTGTAATCCCAGCACTTTGGGAGGCCGAGGTGGGTGGATCACCTGAGGTCGGGAGTTCAAGACTAGCCTGACCAACATGGAGAAACCCCGTCTCTACTAAAAATACAAAATTAGCCAGGCATGGTGGCGTATGCCTGTAATCCCAGCTACTTGAGAGGCTGAGGCAGAAGGATCACTTGAACCTGGGAGGCAGAGGTTGCGGTGAGTTGAGATCGCGTCATTGCACTCCAGCCTGGGCAAAAAAAGTGAAACTCTGTCTCAAAAAAAAAAAAAAAAAAAACCCAGTAGCCCTCCCTGTATGTATGAGACACTATCAACCTATTAGCTCACTCCATTCCTGTGATGCTTGTAGGAGAGAAGACAGGAGTTATCAGCCCCACTTAGCCTATGGGAAAATATTGATTCTGCTCCATTATTCATCCAAAATCACACTGTCGGTCAGTCCTGAGGGTCAGAGCTAAGCTGCCCTAGTGTGAGTTATGTGTTCTGTCTACTGTTCCCAAATGGGAGGAGAAGACGCATTGCAGCATTTATTTCATCAAAGACACCACTTAGATAGAAGATTCCCAAAGCTTCAACAGAAGGGAACGCTAACCCGTGAGATAATAACAGTGTTTGCAGGTATCAAGGTAAATTGCATAACAATTAGTTTGGGAAACTAAGCTAAATAGAACTAAACACATTTTTGTGCTGCAGAACTTTTTGGAGTCTTTAATATCTTGTTTGGCTTGCAAATATATAAGAGGAGTACATACTAGGCCTATCATAAACATTATGACCCTGGAAAGCATCAACTGAGGAGAATTTCAAGTGAATACTGAACCCTGGAATGCACCTCAGGAAACATGAATTATTGCCTGCGGCATCTTACTATTCTTCATCAGGTTTGCCAGGATGCCAGGGAGCCAGGTAGTAACAGGGAACTGAAGGATTAGTCCTTTCTAACTCTAGTTACTTTTGCTAGTCTATACTCGTATCCTCACAATTCTCAAGATTCCAACAATCAGCTCACTGTGAATGTACTAAAATCACAATATGCAATTTCTCTTCTCAGACCAGACCTATCACTTCATATCTAAACCTCTTACCTGTCCACAACTTCAGGATTATTTTTCACATTCACTGCAATCATACCCCTTGCTTTTATCATACTTGTCCATTTACTGTTCCTATAATGGCCATGGCACTTTTAAGATCTTGTCTTGGCTTATATTGTTCTTCTTATCTGTAATGAATTGTTTTCTTTTTCCTCTTGGTCCAGCAGAATCCTCATTCGGGTGTCTTATAATGTATCTCCTCTTCATGTCAGAAGTGAATTTCTTCTGCTATAAATGTTTACAGTGTCATTTACTTTCTGCCTAGTTTTGCTAGTTATATTTCACAGATTTGGGTTTCACCTGCTATTTAGTTTACAAAGTCTTTTACTCATCTTTGTTTTGCTGTCAGCACAGAGCCTGATGTCTGGCATATAAAACATTTCAAGTAATTGATTGTTAAAGTTAAATGAGACTTGGGAGTTGAAGTTCTATCAATACGTTGAGATCAGATTACAGAGGGCCTTGAAAGCCACATAGAGGACTTTGGTTTAATTCCATAGGTATTTGGAGGTGATCTGGATTTCTTCTTAAAGAGAAGGAATAAGAGAAAAAGCACCATGCCTAGCAGGCCAAACACTGTAGCTTGGTGGTCGTAGGCAAAGCTTTCTGAATCTCAGCTCTTAGGTCTGAATCCCAGCCCTCTTCTGCCTCTGTGACCTTGGGAAAGTTACAAATTTTTCTGGCTTTCAGTGTCCTCATTTGTAAAATTAGAATAGCCTTACTCTTAGGGTCATTGTGAATTTTGGATAAGGTTATCCACGGAAAGCCTTTAAAGCAATGTCTGGTATCTAGTGAGCCTTCAAGAAACATTAGCTAGTATTATAATTAACAACAAGGAGAAGTGAAAAGAGCATTGCTTTGTGCATCAGGGATCTGAACTCTGCTGCAGTTTGAAGACAAGGTACAAACGAGGTCAAGTATTACCAGTCAAAGAGCCTGACTGGCACTTAAAGAGGATGTGTGTTTGGTGAATTCACCATTCTTTTCACTCCAGGCTCAAAATCAAACGAGTAGCACAACAAATGCATTAATCAAGCTTACGGAGACAATCTATAAAACACAGAAGCTCAATTCATTAATATACAATGAGAAATATAACTATTAAATAGACGAGATATTGGTGATGGATAAGCACTTTCTTCCTTATAGACAAATATATCCAGGAAGCCAGATTATAATCCAGGAGCTGTTTGATGAAAAGGGAACAGAGCAAGGAGAGAAAGTGGGTGAATTTGAGCACATGCTCAAGCTCATAGCCAGATGCATCCCACTCTGCTGCAGGCACATACCCACCACTTAAGAGGTGCCCTGACTTACTCTGTACCTCACCCTCCCAGTGACAGAGAGCCCCTCTCTTTCTTTTGCTTCTGAGATCCCCCTCTATAAAAACCATGCATACCATTGTTTTCTTGTTACAATGCAACCATTTGGAGGGATGTTTTCTAAGTGCAATCAAAATGTACTCAGAGTTTTGCCTGACTGTATTCTTGATGCTCATGGACCATTTATTAGGCCAGTTTTAAGATAGTTCATCTTTTCTCTTAAACATCATTAGTGGTCCTCCGGTAGCCCTGAGAGACTCTGCAGAAAATATTTCTGTATCCTTTCTATTTTGAGTCTTCTTAAATTTATCTTTAAATGGTATATCAATTAGCTTGGGTTACATAATAAACCACCCAAAACTTATTGTCTTAAAATGTTTATCATGAGTCCTTTTGTTCATGAAGGACTCCATGGGTCAGCATTGTGGGCTGGGCTCAGCTGAGCTCATCTCTTCCTCTTTACATGATGTCGGCTGTGCTTGAACACATGCCTGGGTTCAGACACTGCCAAGATGACTAGGACAGTCAGGGACTCTTGCCACATGTCTCTCCACATGTCTCTCTCTCATCCTCCCTGTTCTGTTAGGTCAGGTCAGGAGCTGAATCAGGGTGAAACAGACTCCACTTCTTGATGGGAGATGTCGTGAAGAATCTTTAGACAGATTTCCTGAAACCTACTATGGATGGGAGTAACTTATGAATGAACAAATTAATGAATAAATGAATATATCTTCAGGGAGAAAGGTCATAGTAATCAAATACATCAGGCAGGTGAGTTGGCATCTCTGTAACCCATGAGTCCAGGAAACTCACTCATCTAGGCCACAGTGAAAGGGATCCCAGTGCAGCATGCGTTATTCTCTCCCGACACTAAAATTTTGTGATCCTAAGAAGGTAATCAGCAGGGAAGGTCAAAGTCCCTGAAAGGGGGCTGGCATTGAGTGACCCTTCCTGAGGAAGCTGACGCTGACCACTTCTGCCCAGTGATCGAATTTGATGGGTTTCATCATCTTCCTCCCCTGTCCGCTCCAGCTCTATCGATTGCTTCGCCTTCAATATCTCTTTTGTGGTTAAAGGCTGCTCCCGAGACTGCCCTGTCTGAGTTGCCTAGTTTTGTCAATTCCAATTCAGCCAGACATCCTTTTACCCTTTCCTAGACAACAAAGCTTTCTGGTCGATGTTTAAAAAAAAAAAAAAAAAAAAAAAAAGGAAAGAAAACTCAGGGAAGACTTAGAAGCCTCAGAAAGTCTTACTAAACTCTTCCTTCCTTTGGAACAATTCTCCCTGCCTGGGTTGAGAGCAATTCTTCTTCTCTGATGAGAGCTCATATTTATCTTCTCTTCCAGCCTTTTACCTCTGCCTTGGGACCTCAGACAGAAGTCTCCTTGTTTTTCTTCCCTTTCTTTCTTCTTTCTGAAAATTATAAATGATTGGGTAAACATAAAGTTTACCTGTACATTTTAACCTTTACATGTCTTTCATCTTATTTTCTAGATCAGAAAAATACCTTTTGAGAATTCTCATTAGGCCTAAATTATGGAACAGGGACACTTTATTTTATGCTTCAAATCCTATATATTTCTTTAAGATGCTGCAGAAATATCTCTTGAAACAGGGGAGTTATGAAACTGATACCTTCAGAAGAATGTTCCAGTTATCAAGTGTCTCTTGTGCCATCCTGTCTGTAACTTTGTGATAGACATGAATCAGATTGTCAAAAGCCAATATTAGAAAAAAGTACTCAAACTATAGGGTAAAATCCAATCACCTAATTAAAAATAAAAGCTAAAAAAACAAAAAAAGATCTCATCCCTGCCAATTTGTCCTCCTTTAACCTCCGCCACCCCACCCTGTCTGCTCTGCTCAGAAGCCACATCAAACCACTAGTGAGAACTCTCCTTTTTCCGCCTCCCTGAGATTGCACCTGTTATTCCTCTGCCTAGAATTTCCTCTCCATTAGTTTGCCTGGAAAATTCCTTTTCATATTTTAGGATGCATTTCAATCCTTTTTCTGGTAAGCCTTTCTTGCTCTTCCTAAATAGTTGTTTATTTCCTCATTTATATCATCACTATATGTATTTTACCTCCATTAACCTCACTGCACTAAAATTGTTGTGCTTTTCTATGGATCTATAAATAGAGTCTCTTCTTGAAGAAGATGCAGAATCATGTCTTAGTGTTTTTACAGATCCCTACCTTTCTGTCAGAGCTTTTTCTGCTCTTCAAGGGGGCTTATGTTTGTACAATCTGCCTTTGTTTTTGTAGCACCTCCTCTCCATCACCTCTCTACATCCTATTTCCTCTTCATCTTCCAATGTCTCTCTCCATCAGCATACTGCTCTCACACCAGAAACATGATCTTGTCTTCTGTATGCTAAAATTTTGTCAATCTCTTCTTGCTCCTCCATTGACTTCCTTATCATTCTCTTTTACCTGTGTACCTAATTTCTTAAAAGAATAGTTTGCACCTGCTATCTCAACTGTTGCACCATTTGGACACTCCTTGATTCTTTACAGTCTGATCTCTAACTTCACCACTGTTTTTGTAATTGCCTTCAAAAACGGATATAACTGGCTGGGTATGGTGGCTCACACCTGTAATTCCAGGACTTTGGGAGACTGAGGCAGGTGGATCACCTGAGGTCAGGAGTTCCAGACCAGCCTAGCCAACATGGTGAAACCCCGTCACTACTAAAAATTCAAAAATTATCTGGGCATGGCGGCAGGCACCTGTAATCCCAGCTACTCAGTGGGGCTGAGGCAGGAGAATTGCTTGAACCAGGAGGTGGAGGTTGCAGTGGGCCAAGGTCATATCACTGCACTCCAGCCTGAGCAATAAGAGCAACATTGTGTTTCAAGGAAAACAAAAAGATATAACTTATTTTTTGCCAAAAAGTCCCACCTGCACACACACACACACACACAAACACACATAGGTATATAAAAATATAAGATTTAAAGCAATTTTTATTATCCTTAATCTTTCAGTAGCACTCGCTCCTTGAACTCTTATCCTTCATGACCTTGCATTCTTTCTCTTCCAGCTAAGAGACAGTCTGGTGAGGGATAGTAGTTGACACTGAAGCACCACACTTTGGATTAACTGATGTTCTGTCTTATGTGCAAGGCATACTGAAAGCACTAGGAGTCAGTCCTCGGTTTTCCATATTCCTGTTCCCATTCATGAGGTTCATACACACTGATGGTCAGTCATGTTTACGACCAAACGTATTTTTGCCATTTGGGCTTTCTATTATAATGACAGATTTTAAATAATATGTAGGCCATAAATAATAATGTAAGCCAATATGAATGCAAGAAACAGAATTATTGCTTTCATGAAAACTCAATTGTAAACATTTGATGAGGGCAATTTGAGGAAAACAGCACAACAAACCCTGTTGAATTAGAGTGAGATGTTAGTTGTAGGGAGAAAAACATCATAAAACTCTTAAGTGTCATCTTTCATGACATTTAGCATTACTTTAAAGGAATCAAAATGGGAAATAGTAGATGACGCATCATGGTTATGGTTTATGCCGAGAAAAAGAGCAGAATGCTTCTTGCCTGAAAATAAAATGCTAGTGGAGAGAGAGAGAGATGTTAAACTCCAAACAAAGATATTTTACTCCTGGAAAGAGCATTTAAGTATTTTGATTAATCTACAATGACCAGTTCCTTTTACACTACATAAGAGGGCTTCTAGTAGAGGTAAGTGCGCATAGTTCACATTAGACAAATGTGACATTAAATCCAGTTCAGCTGCTTATTATCTGTGTGTTCCTAGGCAAATTACTTACCCTCTCCAAGCTTCAATTACCTTACATAAATAGAGGAAACAATAATATTTTACTTATAGTACTGTTATGAGGAGCTGAAACATAAAACAACCAGTCACATAAAAAGATGTTTAACCTCATTAGTATGTAAAGTTTATTACATAATATCTGACACTAAGTGTTCAATAGTGTCAGCTATGATTTTTGTAGAAACTGCTCAGTAAGTTATCATCATCATCACTACCATCATGAATGCTATTCATTGATGCTTTTCTCTTCCCTCCATCCATCTTCATCATGGGAATTCTACATGGTCTGTATTCACTTCTTTCTTCTCTTCATAATAAAATTTCTCCTTTAGCAAGAGCACCCATCGCAATAGCATGCTGCTCTGTCTGTCATTCCCCTCTTTGGAAAGGCATGGATTACATGTCTATTATGTGCAAGGTCCTGAGAGTAAAGCCTGGAAATGATATTGACCTCAGGAAGCTCAACCTCTCTATGATTGGCTAGTTCAGCCCACAGTTATTTCTTGTGACTCTGGAAGTGCTATCTATACCGCTCATTTACAAATTATATGATATCTTGTATTGTTTTGAAACCATGCATTATGTATATGTATATACATGATCTCCTGTTGGTTTTGTTTCTCTGGAAAACTCCAGCTAATACAGAGAGTGTTCAGCTTTCACTGTATGTTGAAAT
Organism: Macaca thibetana thibetana; assembly: GCF_024542745.1. Classification (NCBI taxonomy): domain Eukaryota; kingdom Metazoa; phylum Chordata; class Mammalia; order Primates; family Cercopithecidae; genus Macaca; species Macaca thibetana. The sequence continues at coordinate 42,786,888 of NC_065595.1, forward strand.
TATTGAGTCCTCTTGACTTCCTATTTTTGAAGCATAGCTGCAGTTTAGGCTTTGGATCTATTTTCTAATAGGCAGCAACATGGGCCTGTCAGCCTTGGCAAATCCTGCTGCTTTGAGGTAAGAATGAAGTTGTATTCATTCCAACACTGGACAAGGCTAGCATCAAATTCGTGGGTTCACATCCACCAGTGACTCTAGACTTGGTTGCGCTACCTACCATGTAGTATTCCCCGAATACTTATATGCCCCCTATATGCCTCCCTATAAACCCTTGTGTGCTTGCTCACTCTCAGTGATGACACCTTAGCTTGGGGTTCCAGTACTTCCCAGTGCCTGGGCCTATAACCTCAACCACCTTGTCTTGAATTTTTACGTACTGTATTGTTTTATGGTCCTGTTCTTCCTGCCCTTCCAACACCTCATCCCACCATATACTCCTTTGCTGCTATATGTGTTTCATGCGCAATGTCTCCAAGAGTTAATACATTTTGACTTTCTTGAAATAACAGCACTACCCAAAATTCCCTACTAATGAGTCCTTTTACCGGACTGAGCCTTTTGCTTATGCAGTCTGGCCTAAATGTGAAATGAGGTCATTATTGCTTTTTGGATTCCAGATGGAGGACTGTCTGCTCCCTTCTCTCATCTAGCTGGGTTGATATCCCACATTATGATCAAACCTATTCTATCTTCTTCTCCTTCTCCCTATCCATTGCTGCTTGTGAGGGCACAGCACGACTCTTACCTTTGTTAACTTATGCTATGGTAGTATGCCACTGTTAAATTATTGATGATAAATTGGTTGATCCCCTTTGATAAGCCCCAAGGGCAGGCAATACATGAGACAGCTACATTGAACAGCAGGAGGAGAGTGAAAACAGGGGTCAGCTGCAGCTTGAAATTGCATCAGACAGAAAGCCTGAGATCTCGATTAGCTCATGGCGATCTTGAGGGCCAAGAAGTGGGGTAGTATGGGGTCCTCAAGGGATAGTGGCTATAGAAGAGAAAGTACAGTGACATCAAAATCAACCATCCCTACAACTCTAGGATATGTGTTAACATTTCCCGTTAATAGGAAGACAAAGAAGAAAGAAGAAAGGATGAACATATGGAAAAATCAGCAGGGAAAACACAGCAATTCTTTCCTCACAAGGAGCTGAATAATTAATGGTAGGAGGTGGGTGTTTTGTTCATGAAGAAAATAGTGAAAAACCTTATGGAAAGTGTCAATGAGGTCAGTGATAGGAGATGAAGGGACTTTCTAATCAACCCAGATTCTCATGGACATTGAAGTCAGGAATAAGAGCTTAGGAACCACACAGAGTGCAATTATGTGTGATACTAATGGAAAAGGAAAAAGCAATCTTTTGGGGGTGATTCACACAGTGAGTAATTGACTCTGGGTTTAGAGAGTAATTGCAGCAATGGCACCTCTGGACAAAATGATGAGGCTTTAGGGGCTGCAATTAGGCAGGTTCCAGATCCAGTGGCTTCCTGGGGGATCCAGGAGAGCTTGGAAGGGCAGAGCCATGCCCTATCCTTATTTGTCCTCCTGAACCCTGAGCCTGAAAGCCAAACTCCCTGATATAGCCTCCTGAAGGTAGGTCAAGATGGGCATGGGCAGAGGCAGACCCTCATAGTAGGGAGGGAAACAGTAATTTCTGCATATATGATGGGGCTGGGTCCATGCTCATAGCAGCTCTACAATGCATAGATTCCCATGGGTCTCCATAATCTCTGCTGCAGGATGGCTGCACTCCTAGCTGCCCTCTGAAATCCACTTAATACCTCGGCTCACCTCCCCAGTCTAAAATGCACTCCATTCCTCCATTCCATCTGTCAAGGTCAAGCAGAACTGTAATTCCTTCAGTAAGCTTTTCCTAGCTATTCTAACCTACAGAGCCTCTCTCTTCCCTGGTTGTCCACAGCCCTTGGGGTCTAGTAAACTGTAGTACAGTCATTGATTACAGTTTGAGTCTTATCACCCTAAAAGATCATATAAGCTTCTTAAAAGCCAGAGCTGTATACCCAACAATATCCAGCACAGACTAGAGGCATTAATTGCCTAGTGAATACATATTGATCAATTGATTATTTAACTCACTTAACACTTTCACATGACTTGGCTTAAGTATCTGATAGTTAAAAAAATTCAGTGGAAATCAAACTGATTTAATTCTAATTAATGAGGAATAGAGATGAGACAAATGGCTTCTTTGGGACAATAAAAATAGGCTTAAAATATAAAATGAACAATCACATAAAAAGATGTTAAACTCACTAGTAACCAAGAAAATATATTTTAAAACAGTAATGAAATAAAATTTTTCACACATTATTTTTGCAAACACTTATGTGGGAGAATGGTTACTAACACACAGTATAGGTTTTGGTGGAATACAAATAGATAGAATCTTTATGGGACTTAAACCATTGGCTTTTTAAAAATTAGTAATCCTGCTTTTGTGAACCTATCCTACAAACAAATGTATACTTAATCCAAAATTGTAAGTATCAATATACATTTTAATGCCCATAAGGAAAAACTGGAAACACCTGAATGTCCACCAGTAACATATTGCTTCAATAAATTCTGAGGCTTCCTTATTATAGGACACCGTCATGCTAAAAACAATGAAGGCAACTGACAGGGAAAGATCCCATCAAGGTCCATGTTTAGGCAATACATTAAACAACCCATTAGAATCATATGTATATAGATGATCCCATTTAGGTTTAAAATTCATATGAATACATGTACACACATGAATATGTATCTCTATCTATCTATCTCTGCATAGAAGAGGGCAGGAGGGATACACAACAAATTACCCATAGTTTTTAGCACCCTTGAGCAGAACGGAATTAAGTAGGAAGAAAAATGATGAGGTACTCTATGTGCTTCCATACAAAATATAGAGTTGAACACAAAATAGAAGACTCAATCTAGGGCACTTCAGTCCAAATCTCAGGAAAAGGATTTTACATGTGCAATGTGCACATATACAAATGTGGGATGTATCTGTTTCAGCCAGCTGTCTGCATGATTGGGATTATCAAGGAACTGCAACTTCACATCACCCAGAGGACACCACTGCCTTCCACCTTTGCAGTGCTGTTCCTCCCATTCCACACTTCAGCACTATTCTTCTCTCAGGGCCCTTTGTGTTGCCTCAATCCACACTGATCTCATCCCCTCAGAACTCCTATGGCATATGTCTGTGTCAATCAATGGATCATTAATTATGAATGATTTTGTGACTTTGGAGGGGATAACTTTCAAATGAGCTACAAAGCAATTCCTATATTTTAATGCTTACAGTTTTGTTATCTGACTTTCCAGCAAGTGGCAGAATTACAGAAGCCTGTTTTCTGTCTTTTTTTTTTCTTCATTCCCTTTTTTCTTAATTTCCCTCTTTCTCCTCCCCCATTCTGGAGATGCTTTGCTCAAAATAAGAACACAGACTACTCAACTAGGTAGAGAGCATGGAGCCTTCTCTCTCCCAGCGTACTGTGTCACAGTTCCCCCCAAGGTCCAAAGGCAATGTGGCACTTTAATTAACATAAAGGCCTTTTTCTCTGATGGACTTCATGGCAATAGAGTAAATACCTGCCTGTGGCAAACCGACCTCCGCAAATGAGAGAGCCTACAATCTCATTGGTGAGCTCAGCTAGAGTTATATAGCCATATGAAAAATAAACACTGCAATAACAAGAGTCCCATTTCAAGTGTTGATTCTGGGTATTGTGCCTCTGTGTTTAAAAAGCTGGGAAAATAGCTCCTAAGTGCCAGTCAATCCATTTGCATCCATTACTCAGTCTCCATTCAAAGGAAGGTCAGGCCATCTAGGATTGCAACTGGTCCCAGAGCACAGTGGCCTCTGCTCAGCTTCAGAACTATTCCCCAGGGCTTCTGATTGCTGTGCTCTTGGAAAGAAAGGGGGGCTGCTTAAAGACTCTTGGAGTCCTCTGGGTCTTCTCTGTTTTCCCATCCTCTCTGCTTTTACTCAACTGCGCCTTCACTCCCCTACTTCCCCAACTCCTAGAATTTCACAAAAGATGCACAATACGTTTTTAATGAATTAAATTAACATTTTTAGCAACATCACAGAAATAAAAGCTCTGCCTCTGGCTGAATGTGAAAAAGGAATTACTGCCTAAAATTTGGGTGTTATAGTAGAGAAAAATAGAGAGGGGGGTATTGAGAGAGAGAGATGTTTGATTTGAATTCAAGAAATCTATAGTTGAAAAGTAGAAGATAATAGAAAGCTAGCAAAGGAGAAGATATGGAGTTTTATATATACCATGCTGAAAAATATGACTTTATCATACCAGGTGCCAGTGAAGAATTTTAAGTAAGGAAAATGACATGGCCAAAGGTTGGTTTTAGAAAGCTCACACTATAGCAGTATAGGTGGTAGACTGGGAGCAAATACCTTCAGCAAAAGAACCAGCAAAGAGCCCATGGCAATGACCCAGGAGTGACAGCCTGCACTATGGCAAGTGCCAGGCATTGCAAGCGAGAAACTGTTTGGGAGATGCTGGATAGCACTGTGAGGGCCTGGAGCCCAGAGGTGGCAGATGAAGTAGAAACACTCATAAGATGGTGTTTGGAGGGTTGGGTGAATGACAGTGCCATGCACAGAGACAGAAAGTCCCTGGAGTTATTTGGATAGAGAAGAAGGTGAGTTCTGTTTGAGACACTGTAATTTCCAGGCACTGTGTGGGAATTGCAAGGAGGCAGAAACTGTGGCATGGCAGGGAGGGGAGAAGCTTGGGAATACAACCCTGAGCTCTGGAGAGTATGTTTAGAGATGCCAGTCATCAGTTAAGAGACTGGGCTGATGCCCAGTGAATAATGAGGTCACCCAACAGGTGAGTCAAGTAAGAAAAAACTGAGGATGCTTTCCTTAAGAAGGCTTAATTTTAATGGCTGGGCAGAGGAAAACAGTCTCTTTTGACTTTTCATTTCATCACCGCTATTTAATTTTAGTTTAATTAATGTCCTGGGTTTTTTTATATCAGAGATGAGTCACCTCTCCTTTCAAGTCCCCATGCAGGAGGGCGTATCCTGCATTTCTCAATCTTGATTCTTTTCATTCCTGCCCAGAGGCCCTGTCTTGACACATTATTTTTCTTTGTACCCCCTCTGGCATGGCATGAGGCCCCTCTGCGTGTTTCCTGGGAGCACTTGCCTATGGAGAGCATGAGGGTTGGAGACCTATGAGGCTGTGGAAGATAAGACAGGAAGTGGGTCCAAGGTCTCAGAAATAAGCATCAAATAAAAATTCTCATCAATCCTCCATGGTGATATTTTAGAGTCTATAGTCAATGCTTGCTCAATTGTTTAGGTACCATTAGGTCTACATCAACAGTTTCTTACCCCAAGCAGCTAAAACCTCAAATGTTTCCAGTGTGCTTAAGGTTTTAGACATAATTTCAACACATTCTCTATATAAATGAATGCAATTCATCTCAGTCTATACCAGTAGGAATAAAAACACATTAATAAAATAAATACTAAAATACACAAAATCATAAAATAAATAAAATGGTATCACATTTCAATATAACATTTTTAACTGTCTTATATATTCAGAAGACACCCAGGAATGTACACAGATCAAGGATTATTCTCCCTCAAAAGAGGTACCCGAGGCAGAATCAGGACCACAACACAAGATCCAAGCATAATATCAAATCCACCCATGCTAATTTCCAGTAAAACAACTTGTAAACATCCTGCCCATCTCTCTGCTTCTCAAGCCAAGAGAGAGTATAAGTCTTTCTGTTTCACATGCATCAGAAAGCAGCTGGTATCTAAATATACTATAATGAAAAACTTTCCCCTTGGGTGGGCCGAGGAGGTGGAGAGGGGGGTGGCAGGAAGCTGTAACTGCAGAGAGAAATTGGCATTGCTTTGTCGGAGTTAAGGAGAAAGAGCTTTTCTAAAGGAAACAGAAATGCCAAGACACAGAAGCAAGGAGCAAAGAGAGGAACTGGCTGAAAATCTAAACACAGGATGAAAAAAAGGAAGGCGAACAGGAGACAAGGAGAAGGACCAGAGAATCTGAAAACCTGATTTGAGAAAGCATTTGGAAATTGGGCTTGTTTCATAGTAAAAAGAAATACACTTTTTGGTAAATAGATGTGATAAAAAATCTTTTAAATGAAGCTATAAGGATAAAAGCATTTCAAGCATGGGCAAGTAGTTGGAAAGTATAAAGCACTGCAGAATTGCAGAAACTGAAAAAGAGCAGGCTCGTTTAGGGTGGAGTCTGATACCAGAGCCCCAGGGAGCAGCCCTGAGCCCTGACTGAGCCATCTAGGGTTTGCCCTTCACCAGTCACTTAATTCCCCTTTGAAGTTGCCTGTCAATCACACCCCTGAGGGAGCCCAACGGTGTTAGAACCATTCTTCCCAAGGCACTCCTTCCATTATCCTCACTAAACCTGCCTCTGCCGTAGGGATGCACACAGATTGCTCACATTAAGAAGCAAATTGATTATGAACTGAGTTTTGTCTACCAACAATTTTTAATATGTAATCTTGTCATGAGTGAACGAAAGTCATTAATAATACAGTAAGCAAAATGTGCTACAGTTAACCTTAAATTATAACTTACAAAGAGCATTCTTGCAGTTTCTTCTTTGATTTATGAGCTCAGTTTATTCTATGCAAATTCATGCACAGTTTCTAATAAGAGGGAGGAGGAAAGATAAAGGAGCTTTGAATATTTTATAAGCTTTTTCCACTTACCTTAATTTAGAATTATGAGGCTGAATATGTAAGTAGAGAATAATTACCTATTACTAGTCTCCCACATAGTTTATCTATTTCAGCTCTGAACATCCTGAGCAATGCAAAGCATAACTGTTTTACTACCTGTACCACCGTGAATATGATAATTAGGCCTCCTTCAGCATTACTTGTTGCTGACACATGAGAAGATAGACACTGTAATATAACCAGACAGTCCTGCACTGTTGTTTGATATCCCTTTTTAAAATATTATACAGGATGTTCAGTATGTCATTCATTGTACATTGTTAGTGAACTTTTTAAAGAGGTTTGTGCCCTGAAAAAAAATTTCCCTGCCTTTCTTCTCCCATTGCTGTGTTCTGTGAGCTCCAGGAATATGGGATTAAGTATTGCAAGAGGTGATTGATGGCCTGGAAGACAGAAAGCTCATTCCAGGAGCAGCATGGGAGCTCTGTTCTTTCTCTCACCCTTCTCCTCAACAGCCTCCCCACCCGCTTCTCACACACCAATTCTGTGCCTCTGACTCCCTACCCACCACCCACAGTCTCAGGGCTTTAGACCACATGGATGTCCAGGTGAAATGGGTAAAGAGAAACAGAAAGAAAGCTCAGTGTTTAGGAGATATGACAAAGAAAAGTTGAAACGATGCCTCAAGGGATAAAAGTGTCTGCTCAATTGTTAACTACAAGGAAAAGGAAATGGCTTTCCAGGGTCACCAGACCTTGATTAGGTCAATAGTAGGACTGGGTGACTAGTAGAAGACTCCACAGTGAGGCGATTTCTGAAGAGAAGCAGTAATTCTTAGGTGTAGGCTTAGGAACTGCAGCCAAGACCAGGTGACAACTGGTCATGCCCAGACTTTAGGATTCACACACAGTTTCTCAGGGAAGTCGCTAGTAATGGTGGCTTCGCTTTTTCAGAAATCCAGACTTGGGTAGAATATTGAAACTGACCAGCCCATTTAATTTAGGAAATAGGATGGAATGGACAGCCAGCTCTTTAGTACTTGGACACACAAATGGATTCAGAGCTCACAGGAGGAAGAAGGTGCTGGCCTCTGCCTGCTCATCATTCGAGTCAGCTGGACTCCTCATTTGAAGGGATGCAGGATCTCAGATTTGTTTTGTCTTCTTTTATTACCAACAGAAACTCTTAAGCACCCAGTGATGTGCTGAATTATCTGAAAAATAACACAAATTGAGACTGAACGGTCCTTTGCTTTAGTTAGGGCTCAAGGCTAGTGCGATGCAGTGGTCTCCTCTTCTATCATAGTAAACGCTGATCAAATTTAATAGAGGGAGCAACCAGCTTCCAATAAAAAGAGAAATAAAGGTTTTTCTTTCCCAGTAAATTGTATCATTGGATTTCATGATAATTAGCACTTCATATTGTATTATGGTGATGGTGTCAGACTGACAGCCAAACAGAACAAATGAGTTAAATATCTGTCAGCAGGATGTTTCAGGTCTGATTAAGGCCACTGCAGGTGTATCTGTCTGTGTCTTTTCTTTTTCTTCATAGTGGACAGTATATTGAATTGTCAGACCATCGTTCTATTAACATCAATTATCAATGAGTCAAGAAAATTATAATCCCTTCTCTTGACCATAAGAAGAAAACTTCAGAGGATAATCATTAATACATTAAGAAGAGGGGAAGGCACACTAAAATGAAAATTTTAAACCTGCTCTTTAGTGCCTAATATAAGTGAATAAAGGAATGAAGTAGGCCTCAAATCATTCATTCCTATCCAGCTGCTGCTTCGCAACAACCAGGTAGCTTTGTGACATAAAAGTCACCAGTGAGTTAATCCTGGAGAATATAAAACGTACAGAGATTTACCAAGTGGCGTGCACTCTGCCTTTAACTTTACATACATTGTTCGTTTAATCCTTATATCAGTTCAATGATAATATTTTGTTATTCTAATTTTAAGTAAGGAAATGCAACATCAAACAATTGTGTTTGTCTTTTATTATAACAACTAATATTTATTACACACCTCTCTGAGTCTAATTACATGCTGAGCACAGACTAAGAAGACTATAACAGAAGGGGGAAATATTAACCCATCATGAAGGATTTTTGGGTGAAGTTACAGTTACAAAGCAAAAGGTGAAGAAAAATAGAAAAAAATAAAAGAAAAAAGCAGAAGAGAGGAATAACGATAGGGTACAATGTAATATCAAAGCTGTCACAAAGCATTATATAGTTGATTGTCAAATGAGTGGCAGAGATAGAAACTGCTATTAGTTTAGAAAGGAAAGAGAAAATTATGGGCTAAAGTGGTCTGAAGATTGTAGGAGAAGGAAGGGAGCTGACTTTGGTCATGAAGGATGCGTAGGAATTGGATACAGCAAGAAGGTCAGTGGGACACGGTAGGGCATTTCAGATGTTTCAGATGGAGAGTAGGAAAGAAACGTTTGAGGGAATTAAGCAAGTACCTGCTCAATTTGGGAGGCAAAGAGATGTTCAGTCAGGTTGGAGAGGAAGATTCACACAGACAATGAGTAGAGAGGTTGAAGGGGTTATTCATTAAGGCATTGAAGAGGATAAAGAACTTGGATGGCATTCTTTTTAAAAAACTGAACTATCCTCATTTTAATCAAATCTATTGTTGGCACTGGCTTTCAGTTAATTGCCCTAACTGATCATGTTGGCCAGTAACCTTGTACTTTGCCTCTCCACTATTTTCTATCATTACTATTATGCTTGCAGAAAATATTTTCAAAAGAAGTTTTACATCTGTCCTATAATCCTTTATAAACCTTCAACCTCAAGTCTGGTGGCCTCCAACATTTTTTGGTCATACACATCTATCAGGAAAAAAGTTTATATACACATATATATATTATGAATTAGTATGCTACATTCATTATAAGATATAATTAAAATATAAATTGTAAAACATATGAGAAATGAAATAACCAATATTTACATTTTAATTTTGTTATGTAATTGTAATGTAATGTTAGCCTTTTTGCTGAAATTGAAATCATTATTCATAATAATATTTTCAATGAATGCAATGAGACTGAATATTCTTCACATTTCAGAAAGTCTTGCTTTAGTGCCTCGTGATAGAACAATTGTGAGGTCTGGCATCGACTGCAGTTTATTTTGGTCCTTGGTTTTCACAGTTGCTCTAACTGTAAAAGGGACCCCATGAAGAGGCATGATGCCCATGAATAAAGTCAGAATTGCCTATGCTGACTAGTCATGGGCTTACTTTCCAATCTGATGTATCCATAGAACAAAATTATTTGTTGGAGTTTTGCTAGTCAATTTATAGCTTATTAAATCAAGCAGGTTAGAAAACGTTTTTTTTCTGATATTTTCAATGGGCTTATAGGAGAGCTTTCATCATTACTTTTGGCAATAATATCACACAGCTTGGAAGCCTCCTTTCTAACCATTCACTTTCAAATGGAGTTAGTTCCTTCTCACTGGCTGACCCCTCTCCAGATCTAAGTAGGTAGCCCTTGCTTCTATCTGGCAACAGGGCTGAGGAAGAGAAAGAGGAGAAGTGTTGGCTCCACCATTCCCTAATGAGACAATTCTCCTGGGCTGGCATTGTGAGAGTTATCTTCGGTCTACAGTTTCCTCACAGGAATATCAGAAGCCACTTGGCTATTGCTCGAAGGTCGTTTTAGTTAAAAGAAGATTATATAATTAACAAATTCACTTACCTAGATGCATGTAAACCACAAGAGAACAAAAGAGAGTGGTTGTGCCCCACCAAACTCTGCATTATGGAACCTTCACCCTCCCCTCCAGACACCTCAACTCATTGTGAGTCATGAGACTGTCTGGCTTAAGCACCAAAAGAAAGGGCTCCTATGACAAATTAAAAATTAAATGTTATTCATTTAATCCTTTTGCTTATACAAGTTTCTGATGTTCTTTTTCCACACCTCAGTGGATCATCTTATTCATCCTCTGATTATGAGCATCGTTCTAGAAACAATCATTTTGCACTGTTTTGAGTGTATGGCATCTAAAGGCAAAAGAGTTTGTGATTTGACCCAAGTACCACACCCATACCATGTGGATGCTCACATTAGAAACAGGTCCCTACACTCACAGCCCCCATGCCCACAAGGGAGTGTCTGTTTGTTAGGCATTCACAAGAAGTACACACAGAGAAGTCAGAACCTCAAATGTGATTTCAGATTCATTTGTGTAATTTCTTCCTTCACTCCCTGACCACCTCTCCACAAAACACACAACTTAACAACATATATGTTAGACTTAAATTTAATCCAAAGCACTTCCCTAGAGTAATGAGTGGTTAACACAAACAAGTGCTTACAGGCATATACACAAACTAATGTACAGATGCAAGTTGTTCTTGAGACAGAAATGTCATCTAAGGGAACCCTAGCCCATATATAACCCCTAAAAGCCCGATATAATGTCAGAAATGTCTACCATCAAAGTTATTCTTAACAAGCTATTTTCATTATGCTCTGCTGCTTGGGATATGAGCTCTGTGTACTTGAGGCAATAGTGCCTAACACATGTCATGTTAAAATCATATTATTAATACCAACAGAATGGACAATAATTCAGAGTTTAATTATAAGCCTTAAGTTTTAAATGCCATAGGAATTAGAAAAAGAAGGGATGTGAATGGGCTGGAGAACCAAGGGACGTTTTTCTGAAGGAGGAAAAAATGAATCTGAATTTTGAGGGACTCACAGAGCTAGTCTGCCAGTCTGACAGGGACTCGCATTTGAAAAAGGCTTGAGGCAGGCAACTCAGCAGCTGCAGTGTGATCTAGGTGTGTATAGGGCCAGTGAGAGGGTCAGTGGGTCAGGAGGAGCCTCATGGAGTCCAGCACACAATATGCTCAGATGGGCCTTTTCTCCTAGAGATGGTTTTAGTGCCTATTTCATATGGAAATACCCTCCTGGAAGTGTCAGCTCTGTCAACTGAATTTTCATATCCCCCATTAAACAATCAGGATGTGATTGGGTTGTTACATTTATGAGGCAGTTTTTGAAACCTCTTTGAAGATAATTGTCAGTTGCTGCACTAAAAAATGTGCCCTTCATGCGATTTCCCCCCAAAAGTTCCCAACTTCACAATCTAGTGGGTTTGCAATTCTTGGCTGTATTATCAAGTCCCATAAAGGCTAAAATATAGGATGACTTCAAGGGGCCCAAAGAGTGGGGCAGAAAATAAAGATATGATGTTCTAATTGCTATTTAATATTATAGTATTAGAAGAAATAAGGTTAATGACCCACCCCAATGCATATGCAACCTTCCTCATTCTGAATGGTTCCCTGACTTCTTTGATTAACCGCTGAAGGAATGAAGCCTCCTCGGGAGGTTAATAGCATTCTCAAAAGCCTCTTTGCCTACCCTGTGACTAAGCCATAATTTTTGCCTGTGCAGAACACATGCCCAACCTCTTCTCAGCCTTAAAAATGATCTTTCCAGCTTTTGCCTTGCCCTTAGCATGCTTGTGAGCATGGCATCACATGACTGTTTTCTAAGATAGTTACTATGTCCTATGTCCTGTACCATCATGAAATCAAGTACAAAGAACACCAGCCGGAAAAAATATGGCCAATGCACTTAAGGGAAACTGCCTCCAATGTGCTAAAAAACAATAAACTTTATTTTGCCACTAACATAAGCCCACAAATAGACCAAAGTATTCCCCATCATGACAAGTTCCTCTGCTCTGAGTCCTGTGCACACATCATGCATGGGTTCAGAATCATTACACACAGTGCTCCCCTCCTTGATAAAATTCCTCAAGGATCAACTCAAGACTTCTTGGACACTCCAACATACCCAGGTCTGGTCCCTCCCTTTGTTCTTTCCCTTGAGCCCTTCTTAGTCCCTTTCCCTTCACTTTTAACCAAGGTCTGTAGTTTGTTTATGTGTTTAAGGTGTGTGTTTCTGCTTCCACTCTGTTGCATGTATTCTGAGAGCATATGCAAATTTTTAGTCTTTTTAGTTCACATTTCTCTGAATCGAGAATACAACTGAGATAATATCAGCAAGGACTCCCATAGACATTTGTACTTAATGCAGATCATAATATCATGGACTCCCAGCCATGTTCTGTGATTAAAGGAAACTTTTAAGATATTAGAAAGAGTGAGTTTATCTTTGTGTGGGAGAGCCATGAATTACTGGAGCCAGAGGATAGACTGTTGCAATGGTTTAAATGTGGTTTGCCCCTGTCAAAACTCATGCTGAATTTGATTCCCAATGCGGCAGTGTTGGGAGGTGAGGCCTAGTGGGAAGTGTTTGGATCATAAGATCACTTCCCTCTTGAATAGATTTATCTGTCTCTAAGGAGTTAGTTAATTTTCACTTTCACAGGAATGAATTACTTATTGAGAGAGTGGATGGTTACAAGTGAATCCAGCCTCTCCTGTGAGTCTCTTTGCATGCACCAACTTCCCTTTCTACCATGAGTTGGAACAGCAAAAGGCCCTCACCACATGGGCTGTCCTATCTTGGACTTAGCCTCCAGAATTGTGCATGAATTTTTTTTTTTTTAATAAATTATAGCCTCAGGTGTTCTGTTATAACAACACAAAACAGACTAAGACAACTAAAATAGATTGTTGTGAATCATGCATCCTGATTTTCTTGCTCCTTTCTAGTGTCCTTCCATATTAATTTTTGGCTTTGACATGTAATTTTATTTGGCCAACACGACATCAATAAACATGACACAAAACCTTGAAAAACTTGCAAAACGGGGCTTACTTTCTTGTAATCCTGCCACCATCACATTAAAAGGTCCAGAATTATTTGTGTGAAGATATATGGCCCAGCTGACAGCAAAAACAAGAAAACAGATGTGAGAAGCTACCCAAAACAATCGAGCCCAAATTAGCCATCAGATGAGTACAGCCACAGTGAGACCAAGTGAGACCAAGTGAGACCAGTGGAAGAATCATCCAGCTGAGCCCAACACAAATTTCTGACCCACAAATAAAATGGTTGATGCTTTAAGCCCCTAGGTTCAGGAATGGTTTGTTTTGCAACAATGGATAACTAACACATATTTTAAGGAAAATTATGGTATATTCTAACTTAAGTTATAAAAGAATCTCTTGGGCTACTGTATGGAGACTATAATATAGAGAAATAGGGCAAAAGAAAAAGATAGTAATAATGCAATTGCAGTAGTTAGGATTGATGCAGGATAGGAGAGAGACTCTTGGACTAAAAGGGACTGAGATAATTCTGAAACCCATCTGGGCACAACTACTTCTTTGAGGATTAGAAACGTTTCTTAACTGAGACCCATCTCTGCTGGACTATGAGTAGGATATGGTTGAAACTTCACCCTTTGAAGTTTGAGGTTCAGAGCTTTCTTTTTATTTTGAATTATCTCAACCTCTCTGAGTCCAAACTGGCAGTGCTTCACTAATTTTAATAATGCAATCATTTGAAAAACCTTTGAGGTTTCCTAAAAACCTTATTGATCTTCAACCAATGCTCCAAAGTCACATTTAGAATTCTTTTTAAAACAAACATTTCCAAAACTTGAGTGTGTCAGACTACTGTGAGATAGCTCACTTAAGGTACGTACACTTTTTCTTAGTAAAGTTATAGAAAACACTGCCTTAAATATTTTTTAGGTCATTACAGAATTTTACAAACTCTTTGAGCTTTATTGAGGCTACTTTTCACTTTGAGAATCATTGGTCAGCTGAGAAACTGGAGATGTGATATAGCTTTATTTTCCAGCCAAACAAGTCCTAACTCCTCTACATTTCATCAAAATTTTACTTAAAAATTAAATAGTCATGATTTTAGCTAATCTCTTTCTTCCTATATCTTATACATAGTTAAAAGAAGTAAGTTGACACCGTTAAAATTATGTTTGTAATTATACTTAGCCAAATCCACAAGGTCATCAGGTACCTTTTCAATCTTCCAAGTTACCACAGGTGATACATTAGCCAATATTTTATACCTTCATAGACCACTAGTTTTTAAGCATCTAAAATCACTTTCTCAACATTTTTTCAGCCTTAACTCTTTCGTTCACTTTTCTTCAAATTTCTTCAAAAGATTTCTTCCCACATGTCTAGACCTCTCTTGCTGTCCAATCCCAAAGCCAATGCCACATGTTTAGCATTTTTGTTGCAATAACACCTTGCTTGTAGGTACTTCAGTAAACTAGTAATGTTCCCCATATCCCTGATATCCATCACAGCCTTATATTGTCCCTTCACACATAAACTCTAGAGTTGATTATTTGACTTCTTTGACAAATGGGATATCAACAAACATGATGCAGCAGTTTGAAAGTGCTTATGCATTGAAGATGGTGCTCTTAAAATGCTGTTGCCACCATATGAAGCATCTGATTCTTGTACTGGAAACAAGTGGCCCAGGTAACATCTCTAGCCATCTACCAGATATGTGAAACCATCTAAGATCATTTAGCCTGACATAAATTGTTGTATTACTATAGCCATAACAGAGACCCCAGGAAAAACTAGTATAAGAAATATCCACTTGATTCCATCAAAAATTCCTAGACTACAGAATCAAAAGTAAATGAAATTATTGTTATTTTAAGCTACTATGATTTGCAGTGGTTTTATATATATTAAATAACTGAAAGAGAGGTTAATACCAGAAGTGAGATACTGTCACATTAAATACTAAAACACGTGTCACTGGCTAGGGAACTGGGCAACAGATAGAATCTGGAAAATAAAAAAAAGAGAAACCTATGACATATAGTGGCAGAACAATTGACAAAAATATTGTTGGCAAGGACTTGGAACATAGAAAATGTACTTAATGAATTTGTGGTTCTGACTAAAGCAATCTCAAGCTAGAATGTTAAAAATATCCATTGGATCTTTCTAGCTGTGTATGATAATGTGTTGCAAGAAAGAATAAGCTAAAGAAAGACTGTTCTGTTTGTCAGCAAATTTGACAGGCATATGGAAGGCAGCATATGGCAGACTGGAAAATAAAACTATCTTTTATCCTCAGTTTCTCTAGCCAGACAAAGATTCTTAAAGAAAGAAATGGTCTCTGTGTAAATACCAATTCAAGAGTGTGGCTGTAACAGTATTCATTAAAACTTCAGAAAGGTAGAAGTGGCACCTAACAGATCCTCTCTGGTAGAACACATGTCTTCCAGGAACATAAATGTTGGGCCCCTCACCAGCCTAACATGCCCCAAATAGAGAGAGGTTTATCTCAAAAATAAATGTGAGTATGGCTTTTCTCACATATAATGACCAGAAATTAATCTTATACTTAAGAAACCCACAAGCTTTTTAAAGGAATTTTATTAGCTTATACTAAGTTGACCAGAGACAGTTCACAATAGAGCCTGGAGGGATGAGCTAAACTTGCAGTTAAAAAAAAAAAAATAGACAAGGAAACTACCACCAGAAGCAGAATTGTTCCCTAATTGAGAAATATCTCTGGCCCCAAACAAAAGAAGCCTAACACTATGTGCCTGGTTTAGTTTCAGAATTACAATAGATTAGTTAGATATTCAGGAATTTTATACACTGATTGTTAAACCATTGGTTGCTTGAAATCAACCATGGTTGGAATATTTACATAACAAACGTTAGCAAATGCTACAAATCAGAGATTTTAACTTTTTTCAGAGACCGAACTGATCAGAATACTATGGCTGCTAGGTAAAGAGCCCATGCTTATTTATTGGAGGATGACAGGCTACCTGGAACAGAGATGTGTGATCACAGATGAAGCCTACCTGGACCAACAAGTTCACCAACTGTAAGATGTGTAAGTGAGGCCATCCAGGATCATCCACACCCAGCTGACCTGGCACATGACTTTAGAATGTACCATCTAGTTTGCAGACCTGTGGGCAATAATAAAATGATCACTGATTCAGGCCACTATGTTTGGGGTGGTTTGTTATACAGCAACAGATAACTGACACAGCAGGTTAATAGTTTCCTATCCCACTCAGTGAAATTTATAATTCTTGCCATGATCTAGAAGCCCTATATGCTCTAAACTCCTCCTACGTCCTAATCTTACTTCTTACTACTCTTCCCCTTTGCCTTGCCTTCTCAAGCCACATTGGCTTCTCTGCCATTACTCAAACAAGACAAAACACTTTCCAACTTTAGAGACTGTGTGAACTCCAGTTCTCTCTACCAGGAACACTCTTCTACCAGTTATCATGTGGCTACCTCTTTTGGGTTTCCTATCAAGTGTCAACTTATCAGACAGGTCTTCCCTCACTACCCTGTATAAAATAGGTCCCTTCACTTCATTCCCTTTTACATTGCTATATTTTCTTTCATAGCGTATGTAATCACTTGTATCATTACATACTACATCATATACTATATATTATTACATACTCTATATACATATATACTTTTTAAAATGTGCTATTGCAATGGTCTATATGACCATATGGACTATATAGCATATTAAATACACAGTTATACCTACAGTTATAATTACATGTAATATGTTAAACATTATATAATTATTATTTATCTTCCACCAATAAAATATAAATTATTTGAAAGCAGGGCATTGTCTCTTTGCTTTTCTTCTGTATCTTGAGCCCTTAGAATTAACCTGACACCTAGAAGGTGATTAATAAATATTTGTTGCATAAATAAAGTGCATGAAACATATTAGTTACATATGTGTCTGGTACTCCGCTGTGTACTTGAAAGAGAAGATGGAGAAACAGCAACAATCAGCCTATACTCTGATAAAAATAATAATAGTATATACATATACAGTGCTAATATATAACTGGCACTGATCTAAGTGCTTTACACATACCCATTTAATCTCCACTTAAGCTGGTATGTCTGCACTATTATTATCCCCATTTTACGGATGAGGAAAGTGAGGGTTGTAGGGTTTAAATACTTGCCCAAGATCCCACAGCTAATAAGTATCAGAATCAGATGCTAAGCAGCAGCTGACTCCAGTGTTCAAGCTTTTTGTCACTATTCTATATATCTCTCAATTAATTTATGGTAGTCACAGAAACAAAAACAATAGTCTTAAAACAGAAAATAGTTAAATGATGCACTGTGAAGCTTAATTGCAATTACAATAATAATTCAGGGAATGCAAGTGTCTATCAAAACTGGGATAGCCAGAATAGGATTCCTGGAAAAGGTAGGGCTTGGCCAGTGCTAAAGAGCCAGTCAAGAGACAACCACTTTAGAAGGAAGATTCAACTTGAGTGGTGCTGTAGAAAGAAGGAACTCAGTAGGAGCAGGAACATATTGATGACCAGTAGTGACCTAATGAATTGACCTTATATTTGGTTTTAAGGGAATCACAGAGCCTAATGAGACTTGGAGGAAGGATCAAGCAGAGCATCTCCTAGGTGGAGAAATGATTTGTTTAAAAAAATCAATTTTCTGGTTATTAATTAATTTCTTCTCTAAAAAGAGGTCTTTTGGTTTTTTTGTTTTTTGGTTTTTTGGTTTTTTTTTGCTACAGAGTCTCGCTCTGTTGCCCAGGCTAGAGTGCAGTGGCACGACCTTGGCTTGCTGCAATCTCTGCCTCCCAGGTTCAAGTGATTCTTCTGCCTCAGTCTCCCCAGTAGCTGGGACTATAGGCGTGTGCCACCACGCCCAGCTAATTTTTGTATTTTTAGTAGAGATGGGGTTTGCCCATATTGGCCAGGCTGGTCTCGAACTCCTGACCTCATGATCCGCCCACCTAGGCCTCCCAAAGTGCTGGGATTACAGGCATGAGTCATCACGCCCGGCCAAAGAGTACTTTCTGGGCACCTGCTCAGTAAGAAAGACCCTGCTAGGCACTGCGGGGAGTGTGAAGCAAGGTAAGAGATGATCCTCAACTTTGAGAAAGTACATCCTAGTAAAGGAGATAAAGCATGAATTCAAAGACCTGCAGTAGGAGGCAGATCTGTTGAGCATTCTTGTGTTATTCAAGGGGCAGTGCAATTTGATAGAAAGGTGAGATTCCTTTCTGCTGAGGTTAGAAAGGACATTTTGTAGTAGTGGTGCTGGACTTGAGTCTTGAAAGGCAAGTCGATTTCTCATACAATGAAGTGAGTGAAGATGGGTTCCAGGTAGAAAAAGGGGGGTGACAAAATGCACATGCGTCATTTTAGCAGAAGGGGGAAAATGGGTTTGAAGAACAATGAGTAGATTAAGTTTTAAAACAAAAGAAGCATTTTTTCAGATTATGTTCCCAGAAACACCAGACTCCCAAGATGTTAAATGGAAGAAAAAAAAGATTCTTTCCATTGAGTGTGTGCATGCTCTTGAGTTCATACATATGTGAGTGTGTTTGTTCTTGGGCATGTATGTGCACATATGTATGTTGAGTAAACATTAAACACACCAGAAAACCAAAATAGAAGATACAAGTAGTGCAAATATGGCTACAAAGGTAAGTTGAGAACAGATTGTAGAAGTCCTTGGAAAGACTGTGAACAAAGAGCCAACATGAAAATAGCAGCACACCAAGATCCACCTGGTGAGAGACTACAGGAAGAATGAGCTGCTGCTTCATACACTACATAGGGAGCAACAAAGCTTTGTTTTTATAAAAAAGTCTTACCAGAGGGTGATGCAAAGCACTTTGTGTATGTTTTAATTCAATTCAAAAACCTCACCTTACTCTTTTTTTCCTCCTAAAATAAAGGTATTAGATAAAATAGAGTAACATTTTAAATTCTCATTGCCTAGACTACCGATACTCTGAAAATTCAGATTTTTCTAAGATTGGAGGCAGTAAGAGATGCCCCCTGGAGATATTGGGAGCAAGACGAGAGATCACTGGTTTCCGCTCCAGTGATGCAAGCCCCCAACTCTGAGTAGCTCAAATGATGTGCAGCGCCAGAACCTGAAACTAAGAGAACACCTTGCTCTTTGGACTTCTCATTCTCAGCTGGTTCTCAAGATTATCTCATTTTCCTCTCCCAGAGCCATTAATGCTATCACCCTGAATGCCGGTTAAAGGGCATCCTTTGCATGGTTTGGCATAGTTCCCAGATATGTATTTCATCCAAAATATAGAGACCAAATTACCAATAAAGAAATTATGAGTGACTGCCGCTGCTCTGTCTCTGTCATTTTCCTCCACAGTTGAATACTCTTCATTGTTAGGGACTTGTTTTTTCTTGCAATTCAGCTTAAATTTTCCCTCACTTGGCTTCATGTCATCACTCCTAATTACAGACTAATAAAGCCTTTGGATTACTGTGAGCAACTTTCTTCCCTCCCTTCTCCCACTTCAACTTCGCTCCAGAGGTTTTCTGGACCCAGCCCCGGATTGTACAAAATGGTAACCACATCATACAAGTTTATCCACAGAATTAAGATCTGGAGTTTGAGACTTAATGCTCAAGGGTTGCTCTTTATCCTCATTCATTCTCTCTACTCTTAGTTTAAGAAAAGTGTCCATTATACAGCCTGTCTGAGCTGAAGGCTTCCTGGAACAAAGTAGAAGGCACAGAAATGGATCTGTGGAAGATGATTGCAGGTCAAATTTCCATGAAGGGGAACACTCTTTTTTTTTTTTTTTTTTTTTTTTTTTTTTGAGATGGAGTCTCGCACTGTCACCAAGGCTGGAGTGCAGTGGTGTGATCTCAGCTCACTGCAAGCTCTGCCTCCCGGGTTCATGCCATTCTCCTGCCTCAGCCTCCTGAGTAGCTGGGACTACAGGTGCCCGCTACAACACCCAGCTAATTTATTTTATTTTTAGTAGAGATGGGGCTTCACTGTGTTAGCCAGGATGGTTTCGATCTCCTGACCCGTGATCCACCTGCCTTGGCCTCCCAAAGTGCTGGGATTACAGGCGTGAGCCACCGCGCCTGACCAGGAACACTCTACTGTATTGATGAACCAAGATATTCAGCTTCAACACAGCCTGTCTGCCTGCACTGACTGGAGGGCCATTGCTAGAGACTTACCATAGGATCACTGCTAGAGACTCACCGGAGGGCCCATGAGCTTTTTCTAGCCCCAGAAACAGGAATACAGCACAGTTCACATTGTATTCCCAAGCCAGTCTCTAGCCCACTCCAACTCACATCCTTAATGAAGTTTCTTTCCCATCAAGATCAAATTACCCCATGGAATAAAACATTGAAATAGAGCTTAGGAACAAGCATTAATTACTAATTGTGTGATCTTGGGCAAATTACTGGATCTCTCCATATTTATTTTGAAGTTTCAGGGAAACATTTTGTAAAAGAGACTCATCAAAGTACCATGCGATAATTGTCAAGCCAAGTGTTATTAATATTCACTGGGGCAGAAGTTCAATAGAAGAAAAGCTAAGGACTGGAATATTCAAGGAGGGCTTCTTAAAAGGAGAGGCGATTTAGGCTAGACCTCTAAGGAGGATTAGAATTTAGCACCTGCAGACCCTGAGATAGGGCATTTGAAGCAGGTGAGCATTATAAACCAAGCTTAATTTTGTTAAAGAATAAGGCCTTAATTGGCCTTGGCCTTTTCCCCTCATCTTATGTATATACCCACAATTATTAAGATGTGAAATACAACCCTAAACCTTACTAGATTTTGTGGATCACTCCAAGTAATTTGGGAATAAAGATCTACTATTACCTGTCCTATTTACACTTCAGTACTTAAAAGTATTAAATCCCAACCTCCCAGCCCTCCCACTGCCACTGTCATTATCTACCACTCTACCCTACTTATCCCACTCAGCCATAAATCATAAAGACCTGCTTAAATTGTACTTCGTAGAATGAATAACTCGAGAGAAATAAAGTTGGTTTTATGAATGACCCCAGATTGGGAGCAATGACATGGGCCTTCTAGGGCCATGGA